>NC_143437.1:109033459-109704418 GCF_987193195.1 Phasianus colchicus | reverse complement strand
TTAGGTGTCTAGCCTGAGCTTGTCCTTTAGGTTTCACCTGTAGTTCCTGCTGTGGGAGGGCACATGTGCAGCCAGCTGCCACTGGGGGTCTCTGGCAGTGGGAAGGAGCCGCCCTCCTGAGATGCTCAGTCTCTCTGAGCAGGAGCCCATACAACCAGCTGAGACAAGACACCTGTCTTTTAAACGGCTGAACACAGGCATTCAAGGCAGCACTCTGGTCTCAAGGGTTGTATCAAAATCACAAACGGGTCAGCATGTAATACAGGGGCAGTAACACGTACTGCTCTGCTGCATGAGAAGGATTAATCCATTCAGATTAAAGTTACAGTATTATGTTGAGCCTGACTAAAAAAAGTGAGCAGGACGTAGAAAAATAGAATGAAAATATGGATCCTTGGTCTTTAATCAGACTGTCTGACTGCTAGAATATTATTTTCTTACCTTAAATTGCAGTTTCTTAGCTGGTTTCCTTCTCCTACCAGAAAACAGTATTGGGTCTCATATAATATCAAACTCTGTGAATCTGGAAGTGATCAGGAAAGGTGGTTTGTTTTTCTAAAGTAGAAATAAATCTCAGATTGTTTGTGTGAGACTGCGAATATTTATGTACTGTTCCCCCTCTTCCCTCATTGCATATTTCACCAAGTTCATTTGCGTGTGTTATGGGATAAATCTTACTGGAGGGCAATAGAAGAAAGCAGTAAAAAAGGGAAAGCAGCCATTAGTTGCCCAGGGCTGCAGTAGCAACTGTTGCTCAGTTTTGTGCATGGATTGCTGTTGGTTGAACTTTTCTGGTCCTGATGATTCAGAAACGTGTGGTCCTACTAATTCTGTGTGATACTGAGGTCAGACAGTGGTTTCAGATGGTATACCAAAGCCATTGTGTTGCTGTACTTCAGTGACTTTAAATTCTTGTCACGTGCTTTCAGTGACATGAAGAGGGCTGTATCTATCTTCCTTTGGCTTGGAAAAATTTTGTGATAAAATGTTGATGTGAGAAAAAAATAGCATGGAAGGTTCAGGTGGCTGTCCTGAATTATGGGCAAATTTCGAAGGTTATCAAAATTTTAAAAGTGTGAAAATCATAGAATCATAGAATAGCTCAGGGAGGAAAAGACCTTCAAGATCATCGAGTCCAACAACAACCCAACCATCCTACCCCAACTCTAACAGCCCTCCACTAAATCACGGCCCTGAATGATTGAGTATCTTAAGTATGACTTAACCAAATAACCTAAACACTTCTTTTCTTATACGTTTGTTTGGAAAGTTTATGTTACTTTGCTTTAGGATAATTTTAAAAATGTGAACATTTTTTGCTCTCTTTTATCTTAAATAGTTTTAAAACACAATTTGACCAAGGAATCAATTACTCCTACTGCTTTTATTGTGTCCTCAGTGCTTTGCATAGAATCATAGGATCATAGAATGGCCTGGGTTGCAAAGGTCCACGATGCTCATCCAGTTCCAACCCCCTGCTGTGTGCAGGGTCACCCACCAGCAGCCCGGGCTGCCCAGAGCCACATCCAGCCTGGCCTTGAACGCCTGCAGGGATGGGGCATCCACAGCCTCCTTGGGCAACCTGTTCCAGTGCCTCACCACCCTCAGGGTGGGCATCTCTTCTTATATCAAGTACAATCCTCATCCTGCAGATGGTTCCACTCAGACTCACAGAACAGGATAAATCTCACCTTGTTTTAGGTATTTAAGATCTAAGTACCCGGTTTGCCTATTCTCAAAGGAATATTTTCAAAAAAAGTGAGGCTCCTCTGGTGGTAGTTCAGCTTTTCCTAGGGTACTATTTTAGGATGGAATGATCTGCCTTCCGGTGGCTCTTTCAGGCCACAGAGATTGGTGTTTATGTGCTTTGTTTGCTTTGCTGTTTCTCCTCATCCCAGTGTGAAACAAGGAAGGAAATATTTGAGTTCAAGGAAGGGGAAGAAGAGTCCTTGTCTGACCTCTGTAAATGCTGTGGGTGTGGACAGTCTGAATCAGTTTTACTTTTTCCAAACCATTTTTCTTTTACTACTTTCTAGTTACTTTCCACTTTGCTTCAGCCTTATTTGACCCATAGGAAACAGATGGAAACGACCTCCAATGCTGGGAGTTTTATGGCTGGTATTATGCAGGAGGTCAGATGAACTGATTTTGGCTTTAAAAGCTTCTGGAGAAATCCTAAGCCCACTGAAGTCAACAGCATAACTTCAGTATGGCCAGGATTTCATTCTAAATACCTACTAATGAATCTTAGAATCTGGCCCTTGACTTGCAGGGTCTCTCCATGTGTTACATTTTCCAATGTTTTGTTCTGTTGTGGTATAAATGTTTCAAGACAGAATGATTTCTCTTTGTCCCTGGGAAATAGTGGCTCAGGCTAATAGTTTAGGGAAGTTTTTGCTTGAAAAGTTGAATAACAGAGCCAAAATCTTGTCTTGGTTGAACTGGAGTAAATATGGAATAGCTTGTTGACGATGTGGAGTTACACCTCTTTTATGTCAGTGTAACTGAGAGCACAATTTTGCCGATTATTAGCTTTTGTTACATTATTTGTATTTCTGTGCATGTCACAATTTGTTAATCTCATTGTTCAACATCAAGTAACCTTATGCTGAACACAGAGTGTCATTATGAATTAGGTATCGTTGGCTAAATTGAACCTCACCCCATGCAACTGACAGATGGTAATACATTCATTAAGTGTTCTGTGGTTGCTTTGTTATTGGCTTCTAACTCAGAATTCCTAAGGAAAGTTGTATAAAAGTATAGTTTTGAATAGGGAAGGAATATCGCAAAGAACTCGTGAGATATTTTTACTGGTATCATTCACTGTTGGTGGGAGCACACAACAGGCTGTGATTGATGTTAGTTGTCTTTGCCTAAATAGCCAAGAATACAGCTGTGAAGCCTGAGAGATGATTCCACCATGGATTTAAATATATATGAATAGAACTTGTTGGAATATGAAGTTATATTAAATATATCAGTATGGAGGCAATAATAGTTCTGATGCCTTTGTGCTCAGTGATTTCTCTGGACAGATAGCTTGTGTGAGTTCAGATGTCTGCAGATCTTGCATTGAAAACCTGATGACAGGAATCCTCATAGAGGGCTGGGCCACATTTGGGTTCTCTAAGTTCATACTGCAAGTCTGCAGGGTGGGAAAGCAATCGGAGGTGGAAATTTCAAAAGCAGCACAGAGCAACATTCTCAGGCATAGTTCCACTTGGTGTTGTAATACTGAATACTCCACCCTGACATTACCAACACAATGCGAGGCTATTAGATGCTTCAGGAAAAGTTCTCCATACAACTGACTTAAAGTCATGCAAACCAAGTGCAGTAGAGAACTATAGAGGAAGCTCAGTGTGTTTAATTCAAAACAATTCCTTTAATTTATACACTTAAGGAAGATCAATTCCAATGACTGACATGCAATTGAGCTCCTGCTCGTATCAACAAATGTGTTATTTAATGATGTTACCATGAGGATAAGTTATAAAGGGCAATAGCTGTGTAACAACTTTTAAAATTTATTGTGGGTAGTATGTTGCCAAATGGAAAATTACACCTTTTAGTTGGTCACATCTTTTTAAATATCTTCATTCAGTCTATTGTTGTGTCTGGTATTCACAATGCCCTAGTGAGTGCATGCTGCTCCCTGTGCTCTCAACAGAGACAACATATCCAGTCATCCAGATTTTCACAAAATAGCCATACTGTGGGGGGTTCAGAGGTGATACAAGGTGGTGATCTGTGACAGCCAGCACAGCTTCACTGCATCTTCAAGATCATGGCTTTGCCAAGGGAGACTACTTCACCAGTCTGATGGCCTTCTATGTTGAAGTGATGACATCAGTAGATAAAGGGAGGATGACTGCTGTCATCTATGTGGACTTGTGCAAGGCTTTGGACGTGATCCTGCACCACATCCTTATCTCTAAATTGGAGAGAGATGGATTTGAGAGATAGACTATTGAGCGGATAAAGAATTGATGGAATGTTTGTAGCCAGAGAGCTGCTGTCAGTGGCTCTATGTCCAGGTGGAGGCCGGTGATGAGCAGTGTCCCCAAGGAGTCTGTCTTGGGACCAGTACTCTTCAACATCTTTATCAGTGACATAGACAGTGGGATTGAGTGCACCTTCAGCAACTTTAATGCTGACATCAAGTTCAGTGGTGCAGCTGACACAAAAGAAGGGAGGGATGTCATCCAGAGGGACCTGGAGACGCTCTAAAAGTGATCACAAGAGAATCTAAGGTACTGGGGTTGAGAATCACAGATACAAGTACAGACTGTGAGAAGAACTCATAGAAAGGAGCACTGCAGAGAAGGACTTGGGGGTCTTGATGGATAAAAAGCTGAACGTGAGCCAGCAATGTGTCCTTATAGATCAGAAGGCCAATAGTACTGTGGGCTCCATCAGCAGAGGGGTGGCAGTGGGCAGGGAGGACTGTCCCCTGTGCTCTGCCCCTTGTAAGGCCGCAGTGCTGCGTCCAGGCCTGGGGCCACCAGCACAGCAGGGATGTGGGGCTGTGGGAGCGGGGCCAGAGGAGGGCCAGGAGGATGCTGAGAGGGCTGGAGAACCTCTCTGTGGAGAAAGGCTGAGGAGCTGGGGGTGTTCAGCTTGGAGAAGGGAAGGCTGTGGGGAGGCCTCACTGCGGCCTTCCAGGGATGAGGAGCTCATAAGCAGGAGGGGGAGTGACTTTTTACATGGTCTGATAGTGATGGGACAGCATGGAGTGGCTTTAAACTAAAAGGATGGAGATTTTGGTCAGATGCTAGGAATACATTCTGTCCTCAGAAGTGATGAGACCCTGGCAGTGCTGCCCAGAGCTGTGGTGCCCATCCCTGGAGGTACCCGAGGCCATGGATGGGCCGTGGGCAGCCTGGACTGGGGGCACCCAGCCCATGGCAGAGGGGGGGACTGCATGATCTTTTAAGGTCTTTCCAACCCAACCCATTCCATGATTCTGTGAAGAGCTTCTTCTGCTTGGTTTGATCTGTAATATGAGCCCAGACAACAGGTCACTCAGCAAGGGTTCCAGAACCTTCAGAGCTGTAGGTTTTTCTGAGAATGTTGTTTCTTAGTCTCTGCTCGTATTTTTTTATTGTTAATGGATTTTCTTAAATATCGACAAGATAAGAGAGCAAATGAGAGAGTTAATTTTTTAAGGTGTTTACCCATGGTTTCAGCCTTCTGTGATGATCCACTAAAATTATTTATAGAAAGTGAAACAGTCCAACAGGAAAGCCATACAGATTCCTCTGTATTCCACTGGTGGGATTTTATCTGGGAGATCTGGTTTGAGCACCTTGAACAGGCATTTGAAGCTCAGCCTTCCACTTTCCAGAAAAATTATCTCCCTGCAACATACAAAATATATACAAAATACAAAATACAAAATACAATTCTTCTCACACTTATTTATTTTTTTAAAAATGATTTTAAAAGAAATTAAAAGTAGCCTTGTGCAACTAAGCTCTATATGAAATTGTAATTTTAGGTTTTTAATTCTCTTGACTTTTCAGAATTCCATCATTGGTCAGTTGGAAGAAAGACAGTTCTTCCTTATTCACTGCTCCTCTCTTTCCTGACTGTTCTGGGAGCTTTACTAGTACCAGAGGAGTATTAATTAATCAGGGTCTGAATTAGTGGTTCAGTTTCTGATGATCAGAATCTGAAGTGGTCCCACCTTATAGTGACTTCAGTGGGAGATCTTGGGATCCCTTGGATCCCAGCAGAGCCTGGAGTGAGGTCTCAGACATGTTGAACCCTGAACATATGCTTATTTCTGGCCTAAAGCAGTTGCATGCAAGCGCCAAATGAATTCAGATAGATGTTTTTTCCACTGTCACACATAGGCTCCACTCCAGGCATTGTTTTTGAGACAACCGTGACGCACTTTGGTGTATCAGTTAGAAAAGAAAACAACACATCCCTAATAAGTTCCAGAAAAACTTACATAAATGTGTGTCACCTGCTGCTCCTGCCTTTGTAAACACGTGCAGCTGACCCATGGGCACAAGGCAGCTCGTGCACCACTTCCACTGGCAGTATTGCACGGATCCCTCAAAGAGCTATAGGTCTCACTGGGTAAATGGGATGCTGGAAAATAGTCAGCGTTCAGCCAATTTTCTAAAATCCAAATGAGCAAAATTGGATTAAATCACAGTAATTTGATTCCATTGTCTCTAGACAAATTCATTGCAAGAGAATAGAGTGTGACCAAGAGACAGAGAGCTCTCCATTCAGCAGGTGTGATGGGTCAAACCAAGGAGAGATTGCTAAACCTCCCAAGCGTTGCCACGTGGGGTAGCATTGCACAGCAGGAAATCACCACCCTTCGGCAGAAGCCGTGTGGCAGAGCACAGCTGCAGATGATTAAAGGCACCACTGCCGGGATCTGACAGCAGAATGTCAGTGTCAAAATTCAATTTAAATTGATTAAATAAGGGATGGCAACGCTTTTGTTTTATGGATGGCAGCACTTCAGTCGCTTTAGATGCTCTGCTTTCAGAAATAAAATTCTTTCCCTCCCTGCTCCGTTTGCTGGGATGTTTTCAGTTGGATCGCAGTCACTCCTCCAGTCAATCAATTAAGCCAGGATTTGCCACTGTGTCTGAGAGTCAGCCACAACAGAGCTGCTACAGTTCCCTGGTGCTTGGCCAAGAGGCTTCAGAGGGAGCAAGGCATCAGGTGGCTTAATCCATCCTCCACCACTGGCACGAGGCTTAATGGATGTCAGGGCCGCGGAGAAGTCACGTTCCGTGGAGCTCAGCTCCTGCTCTTTCCATGGCCCTGTGCACACCGCCCATCCCTCCGTGCCAGCAGCACAGCGGAGCCAGCAGAGCTGCAGGTGCCAGGGCTGTGCTGCACAGGATGATCGCTGCTGCCTGTTGAAGCTCGCGCTCTGCTCCATAAATGCATTTATCTCCCGAGGCTTTGTAGTGCCACGCCATGTGAGTAACCTGACACACTGAGCAGTCTCCCTGAAGTTAAATGGCAGTAAGTTACTCAGAGATAAAAGATCTTACAGGATTAGGCCTTAAACGCTGATTCCAGGCCAGATCTGCAGCAGGTATAAATCACCGCAGGTAATTTTCACCAGCTGAAATTCTGGCCCGAAGCCCGTGAGTCATGTTGTTATTTTTTCACATTGTAAATTCTCGCTGTTTCTTATTTATATTGCTTTAGCACTGTGAGGCACTTGTCAGGGGCCAGGACCACATCGTGCTTGTCGCCCTTCAGAGATGCCAAAAGATCCTTCTTGCCCTGGAGGCTCTGCAGTTCAAATAACATGCAAATGTGTGTACAGTCATCCAGTTTTCTATAAGTACATTGTTGCAATCAAATTTTTCTACTAACCTGCAGGTAAAGCTTAAGAACACAAAGTCTGTGCCCCAGGTTGATGTTTTCAAGTGAAAACTTTGCACTTTGCTTTGCGCCATGTCTAAGCGGAATCTTAAATCTTCAGTTCCTTGAAGCCAGCAGCAGTGTGGGACAAGGTCTTCCACAGTTGAAGGCCCAAGACTTATCTCCACTGCGGCACTCCATCTGAGACATGTCAGAATGAGAATCTGCACCTCAATGAACCTGAAGAAAGAATCACTCTTAAGAATCTTAACAGTGGCTGAATATCTCACCTGTTCTGAGTAGCTTTGAATTTTGATTTTGTTACATTGCTTTTGTTTAATAGCCATGGACAGTGAATGTTTCTAAATAATTCTTTCTGGCCACTCACTCTTTACTTTTTGACACAGCCCTTGAAAGAGGTTTGGTGAAGGCTCTGAAGAAGCTGGATGACTATCTGAGAACCCCTCTGCCAGAGGAGATTGATGCAAACAGCACTGAAGAAGAGAAGGTGTCCAAACGCAAGTTTCTGGATGGAGATGACCTCACCCTTGCTGACTGCAACCTTCTGCCCAAACTCCATGTTGTCAAGGTAAAAGATGTCATGTGATGGACAAAGAAGACTTATTTGATAGGGAAGTGCTCTGGTTCAAACTTTTTGAGTGTTTGTGCTACATGGTAGGCTAACACACACGTATTTACCCACTCCCTCTCATGGATAAGCAAATGAGTGATATATGAAATGCATAGAGTGAAGTCCCTTCCATTGCTCCAACAGCCAAGTGTCAAGCCAACAGGCTGTTCAGCAGAGGTATCTTAAGTGTTAAGGAAACAGGGTTTGACACACATTCTTCTGTATTTCCTGCAAGTTAACTTAAACCATTTTGTATTTAGTACATGGGAAAATTGTCCCATTAGTAGTCAGTAGCAAAGACAGTGTTAAGATTTGGGTGTCCTTTCTCTTTGCTTTTACACTGCTGCTGGTAAAAGTCATCTTTCATATTAATTACTTCCCATTATTCTTAAGAGAGGTGTCAAAACTTCAGTCGGTTCCCATCCACTTGTGACATAAGAGAGACAGTCTGTCTTTGGGGGCAGTATTTGTTCCAGCTGGTGTTTCACACAGAGAAGTTAACAAATCAATGTCACAGCTGAGGTCCAGGATTAAAGATATACGGTGGTTGCTGGTACACAGCAAACGATGTGCATCATCTTGACTTCTAAATATTTCATTTATTTAATTTATTGGATTGCATCTTTCTTTAGAAGAAAGCAAGTACCTGGCAGACCCTGGCAAGCAAGAAAACTAGTAATTAAACCAAGACATGCATCTAATTTGGCTCTGTGAGCCAAAACATAAACTGAGCCTAGGAGCTGAAGGCACACATGCAGTAAGATAGATAAAAGTGTATAACTCACCAGGTAAGAACTGCAATTACATCCTCACAACTTTAGCTCTTTCTTTGTCTCATCTTGATTGGTGACTTTGGATTCACACATTGCAAAATCAAATGGTTCCTGTTTCACTGTGACAAAATGAAAGAAGTCAAAAGAGAACTAAAATATTTCTCAGACAAGCATAACCACAGGATATTATCTGAAAAGCATTTTACAGATGTAAGAAAAGGGTAAATTATTAAAGAGTTTTTCACATGATGAAAGATGTGTGCTGGAAATTGTGAAAATCTTGACTTGAGTTACCCAGCAGGTTTTATCTTCCCCATGTGTGTGTGAAACATCACTGAAGGCAAGAATGCTTAATTAAATGCAGTTTAAGACAGGATGAAGCGTTACATATACCAAGTGGATCCTGGTAATAAAAGCAAATCAAATCATAGTCATTTCTGAGAACATGACTGTCCTGCGAAAGCTGAGATGAAAAACAGCTCTACCATGTGCTTTTAAAATAAAGGGGAACTCTGTGCCACATATGTATGTAATTTATGCTCAGGAACAATTTTATACTGTCAGAAAAATTAGAGATTGGAAGCACTCATCAAATCAGCTAATCCGTCCCTTCCTATCAGCTAGTTCATTCTGTCACCACAGGATTATTCTATATGGTATGTTCTTACAGGGAAACTGAAATGTCCCAATCCAGCAAGCTGCTTAACCAACCAGCTAGCTTTAAACACAGATTAGTCCCTTGGACTTCAATGGGACCATACAGGTGCTTAAAATTAAGTACGCACTTAAATATTTTGCTGAATAAGGGCCTGAACATTTTTAGAAATTGAGAATTTCCCTTGATGGACAATTTCCGAGTCTAGCAAGTCTTGAAATAACCATTTTCTTTCCCCAGTTTATGCTAATAGTCCTGTTTCTAATGTCTGCTAAATCATCTTGGTTCCTCGATCATGGTACCCATACCATGCCAAATCTTTCCTTTGTGAGAACAAGGACACAGCCTTCCAACAGCTGTAGGCAGTTATGTCTTCTGACTTTGTTGGCCAAATTAAATATATTACATATGTTAAAAAAAATAAAAATGGTAAATATATAATATAATATGTTGAATATGATACTCAGTTTTAAAATGCATTATATATTGACTGTTACTAATGCCTTTCCACTAAATCTATATATTTTTCATTCAGCTATAAGATCTCTGATTTTGCATCTCTGTGTTAAGAAGTGATGTGCATAGGACTGGTGGAAAACACCAGAAAATAGTAGTAAAATTAATGAGCTTTAGGTGCCTTAAAATGCACAATTTAGTGATGGTTGCCAGGCAATTTTATTGAAGTGCCCTTAGGCCAGATAGTGCCCTTGCAAGATGTGGGATCACCATTGGGCCTTTTCAAGCTTTTCTATTCTAAGTCGAAGTGTCCCCAAGAATTTAAAAGAAAATGGAATTATAGAATGGTTTGGGTTGGAAGGGATGTTTTAAGGTCGTGGGCAGAGACATATTTCACTAGGCCAGGTTACTCAAAGCCCTGTCCAGCCCAATACTTCAAATGATGGAATCCACAGTTCCTCTGGACAACCTGTTCTAGTGTCCGACCACCCACTTGTCTCCTTTGCTGTTAATTATACTACAAGAAAGAGTAAGAAGCTCTCTGAAATGCCATTGGGGGATGTATCACCAACAAGTGCTTTCTTTTTTTTCCTCTTTTTTCTTTGGTTTAGATTGTTGCAAAGAAATACCGCAACTTCGAGTTCCCAACAGAGATGACGGGGCTGTGGCGGTACCTGAAGAACGCGTATGCCAGGGATGAGTTCACTAACACCTGTGCAGCAGACAAAGAAATTGAGCAAGCCTATGCGGATGTGGCCAAACGGCTCAGCAAGTCCTAACTGACCCCAGCAGTGTCTCGGCATCCCTGGCAGATTCCTGTTTTACGGACTCTTCTCCTTGTTGCCTTAAGATATACCTTATCATTTTGCTATCTGGTTGGCATCCCTATGATTTCACCTGTTCAGGAGTATTTGTCAGGGACAAACATGCTTCTCCCTGGAGGAAGGAGAAGGCAGCTCTAGTGTAGGGGGTGGAGACCCTTTGAAATCTGAACCTACGATCTGACACAACTAGTATTACTCATAATCAGTATTGGAAATGACTCCGCTGTATTAGTTTCTTGTTTTGTGTTGGGGCATATCACCACCTGTTTTCTTTGGAGTTCTAACAGTAGTATGTTAGCTTAAATTTCAAGCAAGTCAGTCAGGAACACATAGAAATGCTTCTTCTGCTGGTTATTTCAAGGGCGCTTTGTTTTCCCGTTGCTATTGAAACCTGTGAGGAAGGAACAAAATTTGTGAGAGAGGCAAAAGGAAAGACTTTGACCCTAGAGGAGTAACGCTCTTAGCAGTTATATTTTTAAACGTCTCTGAAAGCATTTTCTGTCTTAGAAGGCCCAAGAATTTGTAGGACATTTATTTTTAACTTGGCAGAAGAGGGGAAAGCCTAAGCAAATATGTCGGACTTGCAGATGCTCCTTTGCATAACATTTGTGTGATGCTGCTGGATCTAGAGGTGTAAAGCAAAAGAGAGTGAATGGGCAATTGAACAGGAAGCCCTTGGAAGAGGCTAAAGCCAAAATGCCCAGTGGATCTGACAGTTGGGAGAGACAGCAGTAATGGTCTTCTTCTGGCTGGTCCCACAGCCAGAACTGGCACAGCTAACCAAACCATGCAGAACATTGTCATCCTGGCTCTGTGGCTGCCAGTTCCTTTCTGCTGCTATCCTGGGAAGCGTGGCTAGGCAGGAACAAGCTGGTGTGCATTCAGTGGGGGAAGCACTTTCCTTGCTTTGGTCTCCAGATGGGTTGCCTTCAGGCAGCCATCATCCTGCCCAGGGAGCAGCATGCTCTGAGGAGGGGACAGGCTGGGACAGAGAGACCCATTTCCAGCCCAAAAGCTGGTGAGCAGGTGAGGAGGAAGCCTGCGTGCTGCCTTAGTCCTGCTCTCCCAAGGTTTTCACCAGTCCAGGTTAAATGATTCAGGATTGTTTTCTGAAACCGATTATTTCATTCAATCCGGAACATCTGCCTGACACGATTTGCTTTAAAGTAGTGATCATGTGCACATGACTTTAGTAAATCCAGAATGACAGCCCTTTTGCATAAAACTCACATGTATGATGGTGAACGTGAAATGTTTCGGTTTGGGACTATTTGAACACAAACAAAAGCTGAGCTCTTGGCTGGCATGGCTATACTTGTGCTCAGGGCTGAGCCCTGACTGAGGGGAGCCTGGGGGCAGTGGGCTGAGGCCAGGGGAACCCTGCAGTGAGCTGTCTGCAGCCTGAGAGCCAAGAGATGGATCCACAGCCATCGCTGCATGACAGTGATGAATATCTGATGGGATTTTTCCCCTTTTCACGCTCACCCAGCTGGGAGCAGGATACAGTTTGCTTGTTGTTGACTATTGTTTCGCATGCAGTCATCAGTTTGTTTTGAGCTTTCCAAAACCTCAGAACTCCCAGGCCTTCCCCTGGAAGGGGCTATGTTAGAAGTGGCTGGATTGGGGGGCAAAGGCTGCATGAAATCAGCTGGCTCGGAGGGCGCTGATAGCAGCCAGCAAAGCCTCAGGAGCTTAGCAGTGTCTGCACAGGCACATGTGGCTCGTTAAAAAAAAACAAAAAAAAAACAAAAAAAAAACAAAAAAAAAACACTTCTTCATGAGTTTGGAATTACTTGTGATTTTATTTTATTTTATTTTTTAATTTTAGAGGTTGCTGCGATTATTTATTTATTTATTCTGATCCACTCGGTCCTTTCTGCCTGCCTTTTGCTTTTGGTTTGCGCTCAGCGCGCTGCTCAGGATGGTATTAGCAGCACTGTGTGATCTCATTTGTTAGGGAGAAGCCTGCTGTGTGATGAACAGCCTCTGGACTGGATTTTGGCTGGCAGCATCCCTTGGCCAGGAGCAGCTTTTTGCAGTTGCTGTTGGCCAGGTTTGCACGCAGTTGGTGGCATAGTGGAAGTGATCTTGGAATGAAGGTGCAGAGGCAGATGCAGCTCTTGTTCTCTGCTCACTGTGGCTAGCTTCTTACAGAAGGCAGAACTCACCTGCAGCTGAGTGGGGTGAGTGAGGCAATTGGGGTCTGCCCTGATTTTGGCCATCTCTGAACCTTCATTCCTAATCCCATGCTTCTACCTGTTCTACCTGTCTGACTTTGGCTTTTCTAGAAGAGGACTAAATCACCATCATTTGGTCTCAGCACGCCACAAGTTGCATCTGTTTCTCAAAAAATGATGTTTAGAAATGGGTGGGCTCATAGCAAAAGGAGAATGAGCTGTTGGTGCAATGAGTTTTTGGTTAGATGTTCTTAAAATCCTTTATCGACTTGATTAGAAAACGGAAAGCCCCCAAGCTACCTTCCTTTTAATTGGCAATACAAAATCAAAATATTTTCACTTTCTGAGCAACACTGCAAAGAGAAATAAAAATCTGGACAAAATGTATTGATAGATATGAGAAGGAATAAGAGGAAAGAAATGAAACTGGTTTTCCATCAGCTGTAGTGCCCATTCTAGGGGAATCCACATCTTGCTCTGCATCCTAACTGCATTTTGTTCATCACTCTGTTATAGGCTGATTCAAGATCATGGAGAGGTTCGAGCATTGCCTGACCTTTGGGTTTGCAGGTTCATGCTGTCAGGTCTGTAACTTCCGCTCACCTTTGTGCTTTTTGGCTTCAGCCATAGGCAAAAGCAGGAAACACTGGAAATCCTATATAGAAAAGTTTGAGTTTGAGTCCTACATTTACTGAATTTGAGCTCAGTATTCCTGACTCAGGATCCATCACCATTGAGATTTTAAGGGGCTCCAGACTCCTTTAGGCAGGGTATTTTCAGTGACCTTCCATTGTATTTAGAATTATAAGTAATAAATATTAATCATACAGGATTGTATGTCTACATTGGCAAGGCAGCATTTCTGAAAAGAATCTAAGTGACAAGACAGACATTGCAGATTTACAATAACTTTGTTCATAAATTTTTTGCAAGATGTAAAGAAAGACATACTGCAGAGGGGGAAGAAGCCAACAATGTGGATTTAATCATCTACATTTCAGAAATGCAGACCAAATGTCTGTAAAGATGTCCATTTCATCCAAACATTTCTTAGATATTTATTTCAAAGCTCCCTGTTCAGTCAATCCAACACTCCATTCATATTGGGACTAATATTGATTTCTCTTCTATTACCAGCGATACGGGAGTGTTAAAGGATCCCATATACAAGTTACTCTTGTTTTTTGTTAGACTTTTTCAGTTGCCAAGAGGTCATCTTGCTATGCAGGTAAGACCAAGGGAGCGTCTGTTTCGGGACTGCTTAAAAGAAAGCTTCTGACAAACATTTTTTCCACCAGAAAGAATCTTGTAAAGGTATTTCTTTATCAGGAGTGTTGTGGACTATTGAGCTGTGGGTTACAAGCTCTTCTCCTACGTTTGCATTAGCTGAAAACCACCGCCAGGGAGGAATTACGGTCTGTATTGCAAAGAAGCTAGACATCTTTGTTTCCTGCCATGTTGTGCAGAGCAGTACTTTTGAGTATGTATTTATTTTATTTTGACCCCCAGACAGCTTTTCTCATCCCCTGTACCCACAGAAAGTCAGCTCCAGGTTACCCATAACCATTCTTCCATCCTTCAGTGCCAATTCAGCAGAGTGCCCATGGATGGGCACACAGAGAAGGGCATTTTAGGGCAACCCATTGACCTGGTGGGATGGCAACCAAAGGTCATTGCTTCCAGCAGGGATCCCACCATCGTCCCAGCTGAAAAAGTGAGGAACAAAGAGAGTCCCTCTTTCTGAAGTGACCATGTTTGGCTCACCGCTGAGTTTGGGGTATTGCTAAAATGTAGGGGTTGGAAATCTCACTCTTTGAAACCTAAGGGCACATGGAAGCACACACTTTGTAAAATGAATTGGTGTTTCAAACAGGGAAGTAAACCCAAAGCCCATTGTCTTCATTCACTTGTATTCTTTTAGGCACTGGGAAGTTTGCAGTGGTTTATTATTCTGCTAGATATATTCTTGAATAGCTTTTCATATTAAGAAATATTTTCCAGTAAGATTTTTGCCTTTCTACTCAATCTTTCAACTCTTCATTTATTTTGATGTGTGCAATGACCAAATGATTCCAGAGGAGGCAGGAAAGCTGGGAGGCTCGTACTTGTTGAGAAATTGAAGGAGGTAATGATTTTTTGGAGAAAACAGTGTTCAAAGCATTTTTTTTAACAATCTGTCTTTTCATCTGGGATACTTTAACCAAAAGTGATGCTCTGTTTAGTCTGGGCTGTGATTTTCAGCTGGGACCTGGAACAGTCACCGTGTTCAAGGTGGCTTTGCTGAGAGGTTTCCCCCAGATACATAGGGATGTTCCCTCTTGGTCACAAAATGACCCATTTCCTTGGTCAGGATCTTCTGGTCTATATTGGTGCTAAATTACCACACTCCATTAACTTTGTGCTGGGCAGTGAAAACGGGTCCTACCACCTCCTCTCCTCTTCTGTGCAGGGAAAGAAAAGATCAGTGACCTGTTTTACTTCCTTGTCCCACATCCCAAGCAACACTCCAGCCCCAACGGAGCACAGGGCCCTGCCCAACATTGGTATCCAATACCTGAAGACCCCCACATCCCTCACCTGGCAGCATTTCGTAGCCCACAGCCGTCTTGCAGCTCCTTGTTCCCCTCTTGGCCCTAACCATCCCCTTTCAACATTTATCAGAGAGATGCTAACAGTGGCAGTATCCCAGAGGATGCGCACCAGCTGAGCAGCTCTGAGGGATGCCATCGGCCCAGCCCAGCTGGTGATGGCTGCACTGCTGGGGGATGGCCACCCCTGCCCAGCAGTCCCCCATTGGTGTTGCAGTGTTTGGTAGGAAATGCTGATATCATACCTATTGCCAGCAGTGCTACTCCACAAGCAGAGCTGTCGATGCCACCTCTTGCTGCCCCAGCTCAATGCCCTGAAGGATGTTAGTGGTTAGTGCTGAACGAGTGCTTGCCTGCACTTGCACTTGCAGGACTGGGGCCTGAAAGTCATGGCAGGAAAGCCTCTATCAAAGAAGCTGTTATTATCCTGTTTCCTTTGAAATCCATGGCAGAATTCCCAGTGGGGAAATTCCCAATAGGAGTTCCCAGTAGAGCCCGAGTCTACACCATGATGAAGCTGTTTGAGGTGTGATGTTCTTGGAGAACAGCAAACACTCAGAGAAACATGGAAGCAGCCACAGTACACGGAGTCTCACTGCAGAAGCAGCACCAAGGACTCCATTCTGTCCCATTTCTAACTGGGGGACACCACCAGTGCTGCCAGAACCATGCTGGTGGAGCCCCAGGGTTTTGGGGCAGAGCCCTGCTGGCTGTGATGCCAAGGCATGTTCTGCTGCATCTCCCACCCACAGGCAGTGAGCTGCCTGCCCCACTCCTATTCTGATATGGCTTGTCTAACGAAAGCTGAGGAGGGTGGGGGATTTATTTTGTCTTAATGTATATACTCACATTGTAAAAACAATCCAAAAACTCCTTAGTGGTTCTCCACATGATGCTGTCAGTTCTCACCACAGGGTAGAATTTGTTGGTAGAAATTAAATGAAATTAAATTAAAACAGAAAAGCTTGGCTGCTGCTGATAGGTACTGCTGGGAGCCCTGAAAGCAGTGTGCAGTGTAGAAGCATAGCAGGAGTGAACAGCCCCCAATTCCTGGGTTTGCTTATGTTTTGCAGCATCATTGCAGCCCATTCTGCTGCACTGTTGCTCATTCCCTGTCTCTCTATGTCTATAATATGAAAATTTTGGGAAATAGGTATGGGCACCACATTCATCTTTTCCCCCTTTTCTTTCTCCCATCAGATCAGTCCCTTTAGTTTGATGTATATGTAGGTAAGGAGCGTTTCCAAACAGCAGATTTCTCAACTTTTCCATTAAGGAATTTTTTAAGAGTTTTGGAGTAATGAGAGGTTATCGCCATCTTTGGGAATAAATTGTACTATAAAACATACATAGGAGTCTGATTCTGACCGAATGGTTTAGCAAGGCAGCATACAGTCCATTTTTAAGAGTCTGCTTAGGACTGAGCAAGCAGAATAATCCACGCTTTGCAGTAAAAACTTAAAGTCTGGTTTGAGTTTCAGTTTTTCATTGGTTGTTTTGGTGTTTTTCTTGGGATTACTTTCTGTACAACACTTTGCTTAGAATCACAGAGTCATGGAATAACCCAAGTTGGAAGGGACCTGTAAGGATCTTTGAGTCCTACTCCCAGAAACAGCATCTGTTCTATGTATAGGCATTTTATGACGAGGAATGCCCCCTCCCTGGAAGCACTCAAGGCCAGGCTGGATAGGGCTATGAGCAACCTGGTCTAGAGGGAGGAGTCCCTCCCTACAGCAGGAGGGTGGAACCAGATGGTCATAAAAGTCCCTTCCAACCAATCCATTCTGTGATTCTGTGATTCTATTATGTAATGGCATACATAATGGCATTTAATTCAACAGTTCTTTAAGAGTGTGTTGGGATGGAAGGCGGCACAAGATGAACTGCTCCTGAAATGGTGCTGTTGTTGGCTGAGCCCTTGGGTTTGTTCCCTGTGCAATGAACACAAGCAGTGCCATGGGCCGTGCAGAGGCAGGAGCTGCCGACCTGCATCCCGTGCTGCCAGGAATGGGGCTTTGTCAGCACTGGGAAATAGGGGAGAAAAAAACCTGGCCCCAATCCTCCTTCCTTGTGCAATACTGACTGCTTGTGTATGTGGCTGTGTTTTCAGAGCTTGTGAAGCCGTTCCCTATAGCTGCTTGCTTTGCTTTCTGGGGAACAGGTCCTCATCTGTGCAAATCCTTACAGCAATCATCCTATCCCTTTTTTTTTTTTCCCTGTAAATTTTACTTTTTTAAGAGTCCTGCTCTATACTGCCTAGCAAGTTCTGATCCACCGATTGACAGATTTATCTTCCTTGTCTGACTGTTTCCAATTCCAAAGCCTGAAGATCAAAACCAAGTTGCGTAGTGAGATCTGAGGGTGAGCAGAAATGCTGCTTTGTTTTTCCTCAGAAACCACTCAGTTCCAAATCCTGACTCCAATCCTGGTTAGTGAGGGGGGTCTGAGGCTGAAGGAGAGGAAGAGGAGCCCACTGCACATGATGCTGTCCCTCCAGTGAGGGAGGAGGAGGAGGAACCAGTCTGGGAATCCTAAGAGGTGCACAGGCAAGTTTTCACTCTTGTGTGTGAAATCAGTCTATGCAGGGACGTGAGTGGTCCCAAACTGCCCCAGAGCTGCTTAAAAACATCGGTGATATTAAAAAGCTAAAGTTGGGATGGAATAACCCCCTCAAGGCACGGCACAGACAAAAGGTAACTCAAAGACACTCCAATGCTTAGCTATCAGCCCAGACCCATCTTAAGGGCTGGATTTCTTCCACCAAAATGCCATTAGTCTCAGAAACACCTCATTGTTGTTGGGGTCTGCCAGTCTGCTGGGGGAAAGCAAAATCAGGGGCTCCTAAAGACTGATTCCTAAGTTGGATCTGGTGAGCTTCAAAGTCATCTGTTTGTAAACAACTCTTTGATAGCAGTTGGCTGTGGAAAGTGTGCATGTGAGGATCTCCATCAGGTCAGGCAGGTAATCCATCCCTTCTCATACCCCTCGTTTTCCACTGAGGCACATCCTAAGGGAGAATTTTAGATCAGACTGTACCCTTTGCATAGAACTCTGTATTTCCTCTCCATATGTACAGCTCCTGGCGCGGCAGGAGTCTGATTAGAGCCTTTGTGTGCTGCTGTAACACTCAGAACATATAATAGGAATAATGTAATTAAAATGTCTTTGCAGTTTGCCTTTAGCATAATGATTGCGTGGCTGTACTCTGTCACCTGTGAATAAAGTCAGTGTCCTTTTTGTATCATAGGGAGTATATTTTATTATTGAAGAAACAGTTTAATTTTTAAGATTAAATTGAAAAGTATCTGCTTATTGTTTCATTGTAAGCCTAAACAAGCAAATATTTCTTTTGTAGCCTTCAAATAAGTATGTGTTAAATGAAGAAATCCACCTTCCTGAATTGGAGCTGTTTATAGTCCGATATTCCGGGAGTGATTAACACTTGGTAATCTGAATAAAAGTGGTTTATTTTCTCATTGGGTTATTCCTGGACTTTTGTTTAAATCGTTAACTGTCGGTTTTATTAACCAGAAACGTTCCGTTGGCTCTAAGAGTGGCTGCAGAGAGAAAGTGTGCCCGCAGCTGTGTGCACACAGTACTCACCCGTGGAACTTGGGTGGAGTAGAAATGAAGGACAGTGAGCTGCAGCTCTGTCAGCAGAAGGAGGAGCAGGTATAAGCTTTGGTGCCATATGGATTGTACAGCTCTGGGGCGGCGTCCAAGCACAGCACAGCAGATCTGAGAGCTGGTGGGGTTATAATACAGCTCTGTCAAATAGTGGATGGAGTGAAATGGGCCGTTATTGTTCAGTTTTTCTCATTTCATAGGGTAGGGTTTCCTGATGAAGTAACCCAGCAGCAAGTCTAAAGCAAACAAGGAGATGTGCCATTTTCAAAGTGCAATTGAGCTTTGGAGCCCTTTACCAGCAGAAGCTTTGCAGAGCAGAATGAACGTGGGGTTCAAATGGGGATGTGATAACATTCTGAAAAACAGACCATTAAAGTTGTTAAACATGATAGTTTGGGTGGAATCCCCAGGTTAAGACGTTCCTAAATACCTGGGCTGGGACAGGGCCCGGATGCAGTGTGTTTTCACTTGCCTTATTTCATATGTTGCTTCTAATATTGCTTCTGTTGCTCTTGCTGTGAGAGGTTGGACACAGCCGAGGTAGGGCTGGGTGGCGTAGCTCCAGATTGCCATTCTGGTGGTATGATGCACAAATGTGTAGTATTACAAATTTTATTGCGGCGCAACGTTTTGAATTTAGCTTCCCCTAAGCAAACCACTTCCAGAGAGGCATTAGAGACATCTGAGTCTCCCGGAGCAAACAGCAGGCAGTCACCATCCGTCTGAAACTACAAGGGCTCATAATGCAGCAGCTAAAATGAGAAGGGAATGTGTTGGATTCCTCCTGGTTGATATTTGAACGTTTTTTCCTAGGCATCAGACTAGACCCTGTTGGCCACATCTCTCTTGCAGTGATCTGTGATATGAAAATGAGAATGTATTTCCAAGCCCATGCTCATGAGTGTTGGTGTGATGTTCCTCCTCGGCTCATTGCGTTTGCACAAAGAGTTCATCTCTGAGGATGACCAGCACCAAAGGGTGATGAGGATGCTGGGATCTGTCGTACTGAGCAGGCACAAAAGCTTGTCCATGATAGTGTTCTTTTGGTGCTTGCTTTATGACAAACAGGTAGGTACAGCTCCACTTACATAGGCAAACCTGACACTTCTGTAGGTGTTGTTTTACAGCAGTGAGTCCATTAGATCCTGCATACAACAGCAGCTTTTATGTGTATGAGCAGTTTTAATTGTAGACCTGATTGAAAATGGGGGGGAGTGGCAAATTGAATCACTCGTTACTTTTTCTGTCTTGTTTATTTCCTTATGTATCTGCTCTGCGCAGTCTGAAGTTTCCTCTATTTCCCCAGCAGCCTCACCATCCTAGTGGTCATTTTTTGGTCATTCAGTCATGAATTGGATTGCTCCTTACCCAACTAATCCCTCCTTAGTGGCTGCAAAGAGCTGCTGGCACCCCTTCCCTCAGGGATGGGCTGGAGGAAGCTTCGTCAGCAAGCAATTCATTTGCTTTCTCTTTATTTCACCTCCATACCTGCTGTAACACCCTGCACATCCCATCAGACGTGCTGCTATCAGCCCAGACTGCGCCAGCCAAGAGTTTAGGCCTTTCAGGTGCCATCCATCCTTCATCTCCCACACGCCTTCCCTCTCGTGAGCCCCGCAGATGCCTTTAATTGCCAGCCACCGCTCTTGGCTCTCCGAGGAGCAGCAAAGGAATCATGGAGTCCCTCTGGCGAAGGATGAAACAAAGGGGCCCAGCGGCGTTATGACTTTTTCTTGCACTGAATTGGCTTTGGGAAGAATGGGCTCTTTCCTCCTGTTAGATAAGCACAGAAATCTTAAGCAGATGCTTGCAAAACATCAAACAAATATATACTTCTAAAAAAATAAATATAGGCTCTACCCACATGCCCCATAATCTGGCCAATATTCAGACACCGCTAACAGCATCTAGGCTTTCCCCAGGGAAGCATGGAGGAAAAGGAAAACCCTGCAGCGTGGTGATGTTTCCAGGCTGGTTTTCCCTGCATTCTGGGGACGTTCCCACTCTGCTCTTCTGCAGCTGGAGGGAGACACAGCCCTGCAATGTGTCCACACTGCGGGGCTTTCATCTGTTTAAGCATTGCTTTAGATAAGCAGTGTGGAAAGCGAAGGGGAATTTTGTGCCGTAAGGAAGAAGGTGCAGTAGTGTGGAAAGCCCATATTGAAAAAAAAAAAAAAAAAAGCAGAGAGAATGAGGGGGGGGGGTAGTTCTAATAGTTCTAGTTCCCCCAGCATAGGAAAACTGCAGTGCCATTTGTTTGCTTGGCAGTGTGTGATGCTGAACCTTCTTTATCCCTTAATACTCAGCCCGGAAGATCTTCCAAATAGTCCTGGCATCAAGTGTTTCCTACAGCAGTATTGTTGGCAAGTGCTTCACTTACACTGGGCAAGGGCGTTAAATGAAGAGGACAGGTTTAGAGTAGACATTAGGAAGAAATCCTAATGGGAAGCCCTGGCATGGCTGCCCTGAGCTGTGGGTGCCCCTTCTTAAACTGGATGGCTGCTTGTAAGGGACAGTCTCTGTCAATGAGTGGGCACAGATGAGCTTGGAAGGGTGTATATGAATATACACTAAGTAATACAGGCAAGTATTTGGCAGTTCCCACTGCCTTCAGGTGCAGCAGGGGGTGCTCAGTGCCTCTGCACTGTGCATGGTGCCACCTCATGTCTTGGGGCCACCAGGATGCTTGTATATAAAAAGTAGCAAATTCAGGTCAGATGAATAATATTTCCCCTTTCCTATCATTGGAGTGTTTGACTTTGCAACTATGGTGAATGCTGTGCGTAGTTTGTTTGTTTGTTTTTAATATGTAATACTTTGTGTGTACATGTACCCAAATGTGCATCTATCCACACACGTAGCTCACAGCAACATTTTAACTCAGGATATCTGCAGTGCTCACAGAAAACTGGTGCATTAGGTGTGTGAGGGGGACCAGCTGCCTCTTGCCACTCATCCTGGAGGGGAGATACCTCATATCACAGCAGGACTCATGCTGCTGTATTCATTCAGGCAGGAACATCAGTCATCCCTTGCCACAGGGTACAGCTCCCCAGGACAGCCTATGGGATGCCCCTCTCTGCATCCAGCCCAGGGAGCACTCCTATTTATGGTGTATGGGCTTCGGTTCTTTATTCATCAAGCAGCAGCTTTAGCTTTTCATTGTCAGCACTGAACTAATCAGAAGGGGGAGCACAGGAAGGGTGGGGACCGGAAAAGAGGAGTTTGTGGGAACATAACAACGTTAAAGAAAAAAATTCTGCTTGTGTCAGTTTAGTCTCCCCATTAGTTACCTCTACCATTATGGATTCATTTTTAGATCCAGACTTCAATATACATAACTTTAAATCACTAACATCCTTCATGGCTCTGTGATTTGCTGGTTCCATATGTAGCCTCTTGGCCCATTGCATTGGCACCAGTTCAATTCTTGTTCTTCCTTTGGGTTACGGTTTCCTTTCTTTGATGGGGAGGGGTAGAAGAGGGAGAGAGAAAAAGGGGATGGTGAGTTGGAAGGCAAGTGATGGAGGACAGAGGCAGGATGGGAGGGAAGGAGAGGAGCAGAAGAAAAAGAGGCGATGCAGACGGAAGAAGTGCTTTAAGGAAAAAGTAAAGAAACAGTGAAAAAAAAGAAAAAAATAAGCAGAAAGAGGAAAACAATGAGAAATGCCATCGTGAGCAGCCATCCCTTTCCCAGTGCCTGCAGCGTGTGCCATGCTGCTCCCATCCCACTGCACACAGTCCCTGCCTAAACTTTACAATTGAGCTCCCTGAGATTTGCTCGGGGCCTGGGCTGACAGCTGTATTGAATTTTGGTTTATTGTGTGATTTATCAGGGCCGTCAATGGGCATTTGGATGATTTAGTGCTGCAAAAATACCTTGGAATGCGACGTGCAGCAATATCTGCATTATTAATAACAATAATAATAAAGATAAATGTCCCTCCCCAGAGCTTCTGATGGCCGTGCCACTCAATTTAACATTTTAACAGTGGCATGTGGCCTCTCCATGGCACCTGGTAACGCCTGATGGATATGAGCAGGCAAAGAAAAGGTTATTTGTCAAACGCTCAGCCTCAACTGTACGGTGTTTGGAAAGCTCCAGGTCAGAGCAGCCTGAGCCGCATTCCTGTCCCTGACATCCAGCGGGACTGAACTTTGTCATGTTATTAAGCTGTCAGCAGCACTGGGGCGTTATTTGGATTTCTGGTGGGAACTCCTTGCACATGGTTGGGGTGCTCTAGTGGGATTATATCAACACCATTGTAAAACACACACAAATGAGCTGTGCTGTAATTACCACATGAAGACCTCGCTTGGCTGGGTTAATCAGCAGAGAATGGGGATACCAGATAAACACAGACGAGCCACCAGGATGTTTATTCCTGTGGCAACAATGCCATTGTTCCCAACAGCCACCAGCCTGGTTCTGGGGCTCTACTGGCAGCTAAATCCCCAGGCTGCGAGTGCTGTGCACAGAGAAACGTCTGCACCTCCTCAGGGAGGACTGGGGCTGGGAAGGTGCAGAGGCAGCAAGGGAATGAGGTGATGTGACTTTTGCTGATGTAAAACCTGAGGAAAACATTTTCTCCACTTCTGCTCTAAGATCCACTTCGCATGAGGCTCTCGTGCCCACCTGTGGGACGGGGGCAGCTCTCCATGCACCCATCCCCATGGTGCTCTCGAAAGGGGAAGGGACAATGAAGGTGTTATCTATTCCAGCTGGTGCTCAGAAAGGCAGTGGGAAAAGCAGCTGCTTGGGCAGCTTTAGGCTCTTGCTCTGCCTCAGCAGGTCACATTTTAATGGGATGCTGTGGTTTGCTTTAAGGCACAACTCCACTTCAACTGGAAGAGGAAAAACCAACCGGGGTAAGTAAAGGAAGAATGCAGTGCTGGTGAGTTACAAGAGAAACCCAGAGACCGTGGGCTTGGGAGAGAAAGCAAGAGTCAAGGAGAAATGCTGGTTCCGTGGAGAAGTGTAAGAACATGGAAAAAGCATGAGCGCCTTCTATGAAAATTCTTCTCTGCGTTGTTGAGTGTCTCTGTTTCCACTGGCTTCTGGGACCAGGTGGGACATTGCAGACAGAATGACCATGACAATGTCAGTGCTGTTTCATTCCTTCTGCTGTTTGCCACCTCTGCCTGTCCTGTGCCCCATGTTTGCTCTTCACCTGTCTCATTTACAGGGTTGAGGTCCACCATGTTCACCATTAGCAAAAATGCAATAAATAAATAATACTATCAACTACTTACCTCCTCATTGCCGACACCACTGTGACAGCCAAAGGGCTGGGACTCTTTGCTGCCCTGATGCCATGGGGCTCCAGAGGCATCTTCAGTTTTGGTAAATGTGAATGTGCAGCTCACACATCTTCTGCAAGTTACTCCTCAGTTAAGGTTTCATCCCAGATGAAAGACATTTTTCAACCAAAAGGAAATTCTCATTATAAAATGTAATCCTGTCAGATTTTTCCATTCAAAATTGCTGGTTTGAAAACATGGTCAAATCCCCACCATAATAATTAATCTTCATTTCCTAACCAACATATCAAAGTTAAATATCTCGTTTATAATCAGTATTTGGAAATAAAATTACATTCTAAGTAAGATAACAGTTCAAAAGGAACCATTCCTTCCAATGCACTGCCATGGGCAGTTTCTGGGTAGCAGTCCTTGCCACCTTGTGTTCCCTGGCCTGTCTCACTCTCCTGCTGTCCTCTGACACGTGGGCTGGGTGAATGTCTTTCATCTTTGTGTGTACCATGACATGGAATGATGGGGAACACAACTCATTGCTAGCACCTCGAGGCAGGGATGATACATGGATGGCTAAGTTCTTTGCTATGAGAGTGGTGAGGTGCTGGAACAGCTGCCCAGAGAGGCTGTGGATGCCCCGTCCATCCCTGGAGGTGTTCAAGGCCAGGTTGGATGGGGCCCTGGGCAGCCTGGGCTGCTCTGAAATGTGGAGGTTGGTGGCCCTGCATTGGTGGGGGGTTGGAGCTTCGTGATCCTTGATGTCCCTTCCAACCCAAGCCATTCTGTGACTCTGTGATGAAGAAGAGGAAGAAATGATTTCTGCTTCAGTTTCACAGGGGAACTCACAAGAACCCTCTGGCTCATTTTTGTTGTTCTCCAAAGATGGCCAGGCACCACTTGCATTGGGTCTTCTGATTCTTTGACTCCCACTTGACAAACCTCATAGTCACATACCTATCCCTAAATCCAGGCTTGAAGTCAGTGGGATTACTTAGTCTGTTGATCTGTGATGGAATTTTGTGCGTGCTTGGGGACAAGTTCATTTGGTTTATAGAATGAAGGCATTTGCACTGAGTTTTCTTAAAAAAAAAAACAAAAAGATGAGATCTGGGAGATTAATGCCACCAGATGGGAGTGACATGGCAAGAGAAGCACCTTGAAATAGCTCCATCCTCCGAGGACCACCTTGGCAAATCATGTCTTCTTTAAAGTGCCCCCAGTAGTGCAATCTAAATAGCTAGGGATTGCTGTAAAGATATGTAGATAATAGAATTTGTAATAGGGAGGAGTTGATAGAATTGTAGCATCATAAAATGGCCTGGGTTGCAAAGGCCCACAGTGTTCATCCAGTTCCAACCCCCTGCTGTGTGCAGGTCACCAACCAGCAGCCCAGGCTGCCCAGAGCCACATCCAGCCTGGCCTTGGATGCCTGCAGGGTTGGAGGATGCTCCTTAGGCAACCTGTTCCCTGAGTTACACAGTGCTGAACTGTTCCCTATGTAACTTGCATTTTCCTGATGGTTTTCTGGATTGTCTTAAACAGTAAGAAAATAAACACTTTTGTTCCTGTTATTATTGAGGGCTGTGTGGTTCACTTACTACACTGCCAGTAGTTTCTTGCTGTGGTACTTTCTTTCTCTTTCCATCTCTCCAGTCCCTCAGCAGCTCCAGAAGAAAAAGCCTTATATATATATATCACTCTTCTCATAGCTGCGAGCCCAAAGTATTTAAGAGAAAATGTAGAGCTCATTTGAAAAAGGGAGTTAAAAGTGTTCCCCCAAAAGGGAAAGTATTGTAACATTTGAAAGATAATTCTTCCCAAGACCCAAGGTTTTTACCAGCATCTGCAGCCCTTCCCAAAGTACTCTATCATCAAATGATTCAATGTCATCATCAAAGAATTTCTGGCTACTCACTTGCCTTTAATAATAGTTGAGAAGTTTAATGAAAGGAAAGATCTGCATAGATTTCTTCCTAAGTTGGATGAAATCCTACTTTTTTCTTTTTTTTTTTTCTTTTTCTTTTTTTTTTTGTAATATTTCTGCTCAGAGAAAATTATACCTTCTGGTGCCAACGATGTGCTCTGTATATTTTGTTTATTACAGCGGTTTAAACTGGAACCATGGCTGAGGGAGTATCATTATAAAATTCTTGATGCCCTTGACATATTTGTGCGTACATGACTGTGGGCATGGAAGGCAGTGAAGGAGATGACATTTTCTCCTTATTTTAAACATCTGCTTGGTCACCCAAGTGTGGTACCCACTTCGCACCCTCCAGGCAGTGACACTGAAGTCCTGGCTCAGAGCAGATTCGTGTGTCCAAACCCGCTTGAGGTGAAGCCATCTTTCTGCAGCCATTCCTCCAGCCAAGCCATGGCTAGGTGACAGTCCCACTGGATGGCCAGACCCATCCTGTTGTTTGCCATCACTGTGCTGTACGAAGATGACTGGCTTCTCACACACTGGCAGCCCAAAGCTGTACAAACCAGGGGTGATGGCAGCCTGAGCCCATGGGATGCGTGTCTTGATGGGGGGTCAAGTAGTTGCCCTGCGGGTTGAATGCAAAGAGTTTGGTCCCGTAGAGCTGCAAATTCACTCCGTGCCCACGTGCCTGTGAAGATGAGTGCTGGAAACCAGGCCTGCTCGTGATCTCTATACAATTCTCTCTTTTTTTTTCCTCTTTTCTTGTTTTTCTAGTACTGAGTTGTTTCTCTCCTTGTAGGACAGCAAGAGGTAACAGCTGCAGAGAGGGTAGACAAGAAACCAGTTGAAATGCAAGGGATCAGATTTACTAAAGAGCTGGACTTCTTCCCATTCTATATGTACAGGCTGGGCCAGATTTTCCAATGAATTCAACCATAAGTTCAGCCACAAATTCAGGTAAATCCCACCAGCACACTGGTAGCCCACCACAGAAACCTTCATTCAGAAGGATGCTAAACCCTCACAGAAAGCTGACTGCTGAGTCACAGGTCTGCTCGTTCATCTTAATTTGAACCATGAGGATCAAATAATTGATGGTGATGAGGGAGAAGAGATTTTCTTTTATTTATCTCAGGAACTGCTGCAGAATGCTTAGCAGGGCTAATTCAGAGCCCATTGCACCTTGGCATGACCCTGACAAGCCAAGTACTCACCCCAAGCCCTCCCTTCAGATAGGTTCATCTTCACCAACCATTGGCAACCTCAGGTAGGTCCATCCATACCAGCTGTTGGCTACCTCGGAGCGAGGTGCCTCTGCCATCAGTGGTGTGAGATGAGCACCTCCCAGAGCTTTGGCTGCCTCTCTTGGGATGCGAAGAACCACCTCCTCTTCCAGAGGACCTGCACAGATTAGCTATGTAGCTACAGCATGGCTGAAACCAGGTGAGAATAATCTCAGGTGGAGGGGCTACAGGTGTGAAGTGCTGGCTTTGCATGCTTTGCTGGATCAGGGCAATCAGCAGCTGCTATGTAACCTGCACCCTATATTGTCTGCAGAGAAGCAGGTAATCTTTCTGACCCTTTCCAACCCAAACCATTCTGTGATTCACAAAAACCACTCCTTTGAAAGGGATAAATTCTGTTTCTACCGTAAAATGGCTCCTTTTATTACAGTGCCATGCTTGAATGGTATAGATAGCTGCTAGCAAAATGTGATTGTTTATTAGGAAGAAAACCAGGCAGGAGCCACAGACGTCTACCACGAGAACTGAGGGAAAAGCTCTCATTGACTTTGCTGGGCATCAGGGATGAGCAGGATGAGGGCTGTGAAGAAAGAGCCCCATCAACATAAAGTAGTGTAGGCTTACCAATAAGTAAGCCCACAAAATACTACTCTAAAATACTAATACTACTCTGAAGAAGTGTCAAGTGAGGTTCTCACACTGATAGCATTTGTGAAATGTTTACATGGTAAGGTCATTGTCCAAGACAGAGAAGCAGGGGGAACATTCAGGAAAGGAAGGAAGTTAGCAAAATAGTGGTTACTCAACCATGGTATAAATAAGTGCAAGTCCTCTTGACTCAAAACATCTTAGGGGTACTCTGAAGGCAGCATATGAATGGAGAAAACAGTGTCTTGGGAGAGCAATAGTGGTTTTGACTGTTTTGGTTGGGCTGTGTCTTCGAGTTGTTTTGCTATTGGCTATTTTGTTAGTGTGTTTGCTTTTATTTTATATTTCATTAAAACAGGGTCTCAGTGCCTTGACCTATGCTGATGGACTAAACTGTACTAGGAGCATATTCAGATATAGCCTGCTGGTTGCCTCTGCTACTAAATTCCCTGATTTTTTTCCTGGTTTTCTCCCCTCCAGTTGTGACCTGGGAGTGAGCAGAGGCTGGGTACTGTTCCCAGAATTCTGGATGAGTTAATCAGTTTGGGGAGCTGAAGGTGTTTGGCTGAATGGACATGGACAGCCAGCTAGGGGCAGCTTCCCTGTTCAACATACTATTACACATGCAGACTGTGTGTTTATGGTCAAAATTAAGCAAAATATATAAGTATATATCCACAATGAACAATTAGTTAGGGCTGAGCGCTGAAATCCTACCGTCCTATACCTCCACTGTGCTGACTCTGTTTGTTTCAGCCCTGTGTGAACTGAATCAGCCCACTTAAATGGCAGCCAATGGTGCATTTCCACATTTCTTTGTTGGATAAATCTTTTTCACTGTAATGAGCTGTCTTGGCTCAGATCAAAGAATGCAGCCTGGGGAAAGGCCAGAGGAGAAAACTGGACTTAGGATCTGGGAATGTAATGAGAGGAATCTCCAAGAGCCTGAGTGGGTCTTGAGCCTGGTCCAAGAGTAGGCATTTGAGGGTAGTGAGATCCTGCAGACAGTTTATATACCATCCTTACCCGGGATTTCCCATTCTAGAGCTCCATCTTATTGTCTCTTGCTTTTTCTCATTCCTCTCCCAGCTTAAGAAGCATTCTCATCTCTCATCTCATTTCCCTGTTGTATCTTGGCCTGTATTCTCATGGGGAATCACATGTATTTCACGAATGGCAGTCTTATACTGATATTGCTCGTGCTAAGGATGATGCTTATGTCCATTCTGTGCCACATATGGGGCAGGGAGGAGACAAAAGTTCATCACTAATAGTATCTCCTGGCATTTGGCAGCAAATGTTCAACATCTCTGGATGGTGTAAACATAAATTACTGTAGTAGCCTCAGGCCAGCCCACAAGAAGAAAACAAGTTTTAGTTTCATGGCCATTGCTTATCTTACAGGAAAATATAAACTCCCCCCATGAGATGTTGCCAGTTCAACAAAAAAATAGTAAAAAGAGAAAATAAACCAACATATCTTGTTTGTTTTCTCACAATTCAACAACAACAAAGAAAAAGGAATGAACGAAAATGGGAAAATTACTAGAAAATTAGGAAGGATTGGAAAGAGATGGTTAAAAATCAGAGAGAAAAGGAAGAAATAATTGTTTTTTTGAGGAACCTCCAGTCAACAATTGTGCAAAACATTCTTTTGGAGCATTTGTAAAAACTAAAATTAGACTTACTGGCTGTTTACTAATACTGTACATTGCTTTTGTTTTAGAACATATAAAATAAATGGACTGGCTAGTTTTACTGTACTATCTTATGTCCTTAGTATTCTAGGTTATATTAAAGATCTTTCAAGGATAAGAGACTTGAGGCATAGAGACACACTAATAAGGTAAGTAACAGAATTTGAAATATCTGTAATAGATCTCCTGCTTCTTCCCTAATGAGTCATCCATTACTAGGACAATACTAGCTGCTTAAATTTAATCTGTGTTTAAAGATTCCTCATGGAAAGGGAAGTAGATAGTGAGTCGCTGTTCTCCTGTTGTGCACCTGTGTTCAGGATTTGACTACTGGCAGAAGCTGAATGAGTTAAACCAATGCCATGGTGCACCGCAGGAACAGACAAACAGTGAGTTTCCATAACCTCCCCATATCACTTATGGGTTCAGTTGCAAAAGAAGTGTTATCCTTTGTCCGAGTTTTAATGGAAAGCAAATGTACTTCAGGACAATGATAAATAAGTTAGCCAGTCCAAACGTGGAGAAACTGCTTACGGGCACTTGATGACTTAAGAAGCCCAAAATATCGTTCAGTCTTTCACTATTGCTTGGTTGGTTTTACTCTACCCCACGCTGATAGTTCCTACTGCACCAGGCACATCTGCGTGATTTTCATGACACACTTTCCATGAAGTTCATACCTTTACACCAAGGATAGTCCGAAGGAAGATTTTTGAAAATTGATTTTCTCTGTATATTTTTGAGAGAACAAAACTAGTGAATTGATGTTCATGATGGGAATGCTTGTCCTGCCCTGTATGTTATCTCCTGCTCACTGCTCCTGGTGCTGCTCCTGACAGTGGTCAGCCTACTTGCTTGGAATGCTTGAATTGTTTGGGGTAAAATGAGAGCTCAATTTAAATTGTTCCTTAGAAACCCCTTCTTCTCACATCAAGGTCTTTCCAATTTCCTGTGTCATATCTGTAAAGTTTCTCTTCTTTTCTGGGAGCAGGTCTTTCAAGAATTCCTTTCTCGCAGCAAAAATAGAATATTTCATTAGCAAGGTCTGAATCAAAAGGGATTTTTTTTTTTTTTTAAATTCTTCTGTTATGTGCAAGTCAACTGCAATAAAGATATTCTGCTTTGAAAGTGAAACCATGTGAAATAAAGGGCAGCATGAGGAGGCAGACTTGAGCAAGCAGCACTGCCAGCTTTTGCAGCAGTGGGCCTGGGTGCAGCTGATCCTGGATGCCTACCATGCTTCTCTGTTGTGGATTGCCATCCAATTGTGGGGATCACAATTGGTTGGCTTCATGCGGATTTACTTCCATCAATTCACACATGGGGATGTAATAGAGTTGAGGAGGCAGGAAATCATTTATTGCTGCCATTGAGGTGGAGGCTCAGGCAAGAGGTGATAGATACAGACCACAGCAGGTGGCATTGCCTACAAAGTCCTAGCTGTCCAGCTTTCTACCTACCTCGCCCTCTTGCACCAGTAGAATTGTCAGAACATGCCCATGAGGACATGGATGCACTACGTGCAAGTGCGCTGATTGCCTCTTGGCCACTAAATAGGTTGCTAAAGCAATTCATATAGCTGCCATAAGTGCAAGTCTCACATCTTTGTTGCACCAGGCGTGGTGAATTAACTCAGTGTTCCCTCCATTCAGTGGCTCTGTATTTCAGCCCCTCAAAAGAAGGGGGAGCTAACAAGTTTGGGAGGCGCGTTGCCTCTCGACGAGAGCACAATGCTCTGCCATCATATTGCATGTGGTTCTGGCAGCAGCAGAGCTGACTGCCACGCTTTAACCAGCAGGTCACTCAAGGCAATGGAGAATTCATTTCAGGGAGAATTCAGGGAAATTGCTGTTTTAATAACAGGGCAGTTTTCACCCACCTCTTTCACCCTAGCCTGAATGCTACAGAGAGCACTTCTCTGTGTGGATTGGCTTCCTCAGTCAGTCTGAGTCATTTTTCTGAGTCTTAAGTTTTAAGGGACTTTTTGCGGCTACACATTGACTCTGGCTTTGTCGTTGGCATCCCTACAGGAAATTCAGCCCCACGGTTTTGGTGTCAGACTCAGCAAAACAGCCCTGGGCTGAGTGAGAAGAGCTAGATCCTCTGGGGGAAAGGAGAAAGTGCTGTGAGGCACTCAGGGCACAGAGAGCTGCCCTGCTGCCCTTGTTGTTCTAGTTCTGTGGATAACCAGAAGGTTGCAGCCTTCAGCCCTTATGCCAGGCAGAGCTATTTTTAATTAAAACTAAAACCAGGAAGTTTTTAATATGGACAAACCAGGATGTTTCACTATGAAGTTCTAAAATTTATACTTCTGAGTCCTGGTTAAAAGACAAAAACATTTTTCTTACTTTCCCTTTAAAAAAAAAAAAAAAATTAAATTTTTAAAATTTCATACAATGGTCTAAATATTTAAAGTGTTTTTCTTGTTAAAAGCATCTGCCTATAATCTCATACAGAAGCTGAAAACTCATTCTTGGACACCAACACAACAAAGGCTTCACATGTGAACTGGGAAGGGGTCGTTCAGCAGTATGTTCTACCCTATGTGAAATTGCCATCATTTTACAATATATTTATTTCTTGCTGTGTTCTACACAAGAACCCACAAGATATCAAAATAAATCATAGAATCATGCAATGAGTTGGAGGGGTCCTGAGGTGCCCCCAGCCCAGGCTGCCCACGGCCCATCCATGGCCTCGGGTACCTCCAGGGATGGGCACCACAGCTCTGGGCAGCACTGCCAGGGTCTCATCACTTCTGAGGACAGAATGTATTCCTAGCATCTGACCTAAATCTCCATCCTTTTAGTTTAAAGCCACTCCATGCTGTCCTATCACTATCAGGCCATGTAAAATGTCACTCCCCCTCCTGCTTATGAGCTCCTCATCCCTGGAAGGCCGCAGTGAGGCCTCCCCACAGCCTTCCCTTCTCCAAGCTGAACACCCCCAGCTCCTCAGCCTTTCTCCATAGAGAGGTGCTCCAGCCCTCTCAGCATCCTCCTGGCCCTCCTCTGGCCCCGCTCCCACAGCCCCACATCCCTGCTGTGCTGGTGGCCCCAGGCCTGGACGCAGCACTGCAGTTGGGGCCTCGTGAGGACAGAGCACAGGGGACTATCGTGGTGTGTCATAGCCACCACTGATCAAACAGGAATTAACTGGAAGATGTGTAAGGAATTAGCTCAGCAGAAAGCAAGAAGGATTGTGATGAAAGAAGTGATGTTCTTGGCTGGAAGGAGGTTACTAGATCAGTTTCTCAAGAATTGCTCTTGTCATTAACTTCTTCACAACAATGAGCTTATTTTATACTGTCTTTAGTTGCTTTAGTACAAAAGGCTGATGAGATTTGCTGATGACACAAGGAGACGGAGTCAGCTATTGTGCAGTGAGAACTGATGTCCTGAGGGTGAGAAAAGCAGGAAAAGAATTTTGCTTCAGAAGTAATAATGAGAATTTTTACTAGAATATCTAAGGTATTAACTGGAAGCAACTGAGATGGGGAAAGCATTGGTTGATTATGAGATAGCACGTGATTCTGAGCCACCCACGTGATGAAACTACAATAACATGGAAGCCTTCCCAGGATGGAAGCTATTCCCAGGAAGGACCGTGTTTTACCACTGCTGTATGAGATCTTTGATCTTGCATACTTTCTGGGCACCCATTTTCTAGAGAGGTGGATTAAGCCATGGATGGCTCTGTTCTATTCATATGGTTTGGTGGTAATGCAGCAGTATCTTTCTGGCATGGTTACTCTGCTAATGTCCATTTCAACATGCCAGCAATGTCTTCTGTAGCACCTGACAGCAGTTGCCCTCAGAGCTGTGATCGTGTTGAGATGAGCAGCTATTTCCAGTTTGGCAGCCTGGCAAGTTTTGTTTCCCTGGGAACTGGCAACTGCCCACATCCATGGAGCCACTGCGTAGGAATCCATAATTAATGTCACATTTGCTCTACCATCAGTCTAGACACATTTGTCTAAACTATTGTTTTTAAAAAAAGAAATAAAAATATAAAAAATGTCAGTTCTGAACAGACAGGGAGTAGAGAGCAAATAAAGGCTGGCAGGCTCTTTTGCCTTTGATCATTCTTGCAGCATTCCTAGTTGTCTTTTTTTAAAGTTAAGGCAAAGTTTTGCAAAAAAAAGTTTTATTTTACTCTCTTTGGTCTTAGAGTTGCCCTGTTGTTAGCTGGCATCTCACAACAGCAGTGTTGTTAGAGAAAAACAGTCACTCTGCTAGTTCAGCATAACCATACTGTAAGCTGCTTGGGCACCTTTTGCTGTTGTGTTGTTTTGATGTAATTCTCCTCAGCCAGCAGATGTCCAGAAGAGTACAGAAATCACTTATATTTGAAGTTTAGTTTTTTGTGATGTGCCATACTGAAAGAATAAGAATTCAGAAGCTGTTTAGGTCAGAATTAAATCAATTAATTATTAGAAAGCACAAGGAGAATTTCACTTGGTGGGATCTTGGTTTGATATCTTGCTTTATTGCAAGTTAGCATTTGTGCATTAAAAGAATACTAGCAAAAAAAAAAAAAAAAAAAAAAAAAGAACGTATCATTTCTTATTACACAGTGCTATTTTCTATCAAGAAAAAAAGAAATCATCCTTTTTTCTTTTTCCTCTTCTCTTTTTTCCTTTTTTTTCTTTCTTGTTTCTTTCTTTTTTCTTTTTCTTTTTTTTTTCTTTTCTTCTTGTGTTCATATCTGCTTACTTACAACAGCCCAAACTTCCTATCAACCTTTGTTTTTAATCCATCCCAATGTTTATTTATGACACTCTCATTCATATAGCTTCTGTGCATTCAACAAAGAACATAAAATAGTTAACCACGGAAGTCTGTGTATTCACTTTCTTGTATTTTCACTTTTCTCTAATAAGAAAGCTTTCCACACACACCTAAACAAATGTAGTATTGAATTGAAGGGGAAAGATAAACTAACATGAAATGTCTTGGGAAAACCTGTCATAAAGTAACTATAATGCAAATAGTGTGAAATTAGGGGGAATTCCATCATAACCAAAGGTTGGGGCACAGTTTGAGTGAATGAAGTTTTTTATTCTGCTGTGTGGCAGCACTTTTTATACATTTCTCTGTGAAAGCATGGGATATAGAAAATAAGTGAAATAAGGGAGATTTTAATGAATAGAGAGATGTAGGAAGAAAGTCAGGAGAGTAAGTGAATTGCAAGAAGTACAGTGTGCAGAGATAATGTTTTCCTGATGCAAGTAGCCTAGACCACACCTAAAACACTGGCATAAAAGTGAGGATCATTTGGAACAAATTAAGTTTTCCCTTCCATAGACATTTTAAAAAAAGCAGTGATTCAGCTCTGTTCAGAATTTGTATTTTGTCTGAAGACCTCAGAAGATTTTTCTAGACTCAAAGTCTGCAGAATTTTGGAGCATTCTGTTTGGGGGAAAAAAAAAGTGCATATGGTTTCAGCATTATATAACTGTTGCAAGCCAGTGTTGGGTCTCCCATTTATACTATTACACAAGACCCAAATTCAGGGGCAGCGCTGAAATGCCAGGGCTTGTCTGCTAAAGCTCAGTACTCCACAGGCCTACAAACATTCAGCTTCCATCCAGGATTTAAAGATCTCCCCACTCTACTCCCTCGCACACACACGTGTCTGCTGGTCTCCGGCGCCCTTTCCCCAAGCAAACAATGACCTGCAAGACGGTTGAGGAATGAGACACACAATTAGCTGTGAAATACAAAACAGCTGGTGCAACTGAATGGCTGTTATTCTGAGTACATGAACCTGAAAAGATACTGTTTATTTTATAAGACAAACAAAATTTCCCTTCTGTTTGATCGAGGAGAGCATCTACCATTGGGAGCTGTCCGTTTTCATTCGGGCTTTCTGGTGCCGGGGCCAACTGTGCGGAGTTATAAACAAAGAGCAGAAAGTATCACTTTCATTGCTAAATTGTCAGTAAACAGTACTAATTTGACTGTGCAGCTGTTTATTGATACCACTCCCCATCCCAACGATTTAATATACAAAACAGTAGCCAGTGTGCTGTGACTGCAGTGTTTATAAAATTCAAGGAGCCAGAGTTGCCAAAACCTCTTGTTGTAAAGCAGACATCAGGAGGTGCTGTGAGTTGTGCCTTTTGCCTTGCACCCGGGGAAGTCATGGAAAGAATTCCTGAGAAAAAGACAAGCAATTGTTTTCCATGGGTCTCTTCAAAACAATCTTTCTGGACATGTTTCTTAGTAGTCTTTCTCTGATTTCTATAGGTCAGTGGGAGAATGATCATTTACTTCTGTAGCATCTGCTCAACTAGTTTACAATATATTAATGCAGGAAAAATGTTTTCTGTGTTTAATTATAAGACATTCCTAGTACTAAAACAGTTTCAAAACTGTATTGTATAAAATAGTAATTGGCAATGTTTGTGCAGAAAAAAATGAAGTCGACTCTGAGGTTGTTCCAATGTTTTGAGATAAAACTGGAAGAATGGAATCATGCATAGGCATATTGATTTGCTTACAAGAATACGTCTGGGATGGTAGGAGCCAGATTACAGACTTCACCAACAGCTTCTTGGAAGAATGTCTTTAGACTATCTAGCATTAAGGAACCAGGAAGACAATCACATCAGTCTTCATTTATTTCACTGCTGAACACCTTTTGGCTAACAATGTCCTTTCAATAGGACTTTAATCTTTTGCTGAACCTACTGCTCCATACAACATTCCCAAGTTTCTTGCCAAAAATACAATCGTGGCATTAGGCTAGCTATCAGTGAACACTTTCTTTTAAACTTTGATCTTTTCTGCAAGGAGTTATTACTTTGTACTTTGGACCTGCAGTGTTCAAATTGCTGTCTGAAAGCTTCTGATAGATTTTGGAGGGAGCACTATGCTAGCTACTACTATCTATGATGCTTTGTCTGCACTACAACACCACTTTCTTTTACCAACCAGTTCACACAGAACTCTACAATCTCTTGCGTAGCGGTAAAAGCAACATGCTGTTTGCAGTCTCTCTTCTGTATTTGTAAGGGTAAACATAAGGGAGTCACAAAAGGATTTATAGTTCCAAAGGAAACAAAATACTGGTGAGGGATTGTACTTCCTCCCCTTGCTCCAGACTAACCAGGGATGTTGGTCATTATTCCCAGTAGCGTTTGTAAACTGTCCACTTACTTAGAAGACATGGGTCATGTAGGAGAACATGGTTATTCCCATCAGATTTCAGAAGTTCAGACTCTGTAGGTTTCATTCAGGTGACCGGGAGTATGAATAGGGTGGAGAGATCATCAAGCAGCAGTAGGCCTCTAATTCTTCCTTGCTTTCTGATATTGAAGATACGAATTGATCAAACCAGACTCAGAGAACAGGCTTCAATGGAATGTTTTGACATTAGTCAACAACACCACTGGTTCAGGGGCCTGTAGATGACTCCAAGCCATTTCTTTCCTAGTAAGATGAACACAGTATTTGTGTCCATAAACCTGTCATTTTTTTCTTGTGGTACACTTGTGGGCATTATCTGCTGGTTTATTGGCAACCTTTCCAAAGTAGAAAAAGTCCAACAAAGTGATCATGTTGTTATGTCTTCTTGACAGTGGGTGCTGGAAGTGTGAGCCTGGTACTGAGGACACCCTTCCTTCATAGTGGTGGAGACTGTCGAGGCTGTTACCAGCCAAAGAAAACTTCCACCTTCGTTTTGTTTGTTCTTGTGGATTTGGCTTGGAGCTACCAGATGCTGGCAGAGATCTTTAGCATCTCCCAGAGCAGTAAGGGAGAAAATTTACCAAGATGCCATGTTGACTTTATTTTCTTAAGAATAATGTAGTCATGGTCTTCACTGTGTGTGGCCACAGCCCTGTGACACGCTGCCAGGACGTAGTGTTGTGCGGAAAGCTGATGTTTCCATCCAGACAATACTTAACCTACCCAGTTGATGTTCAAAAGGAGGCAACGTGGGCTGTCACGTTTAAGAAGTAAGAGTAATAAAAACAAGACATTCCTTTCCTCATCTGCATGATTTTTAGTAAGAGGTCCTTGATTTTGACTTTTCTTTTATCTATTTTATTAATGGTTTCTTTGAGTGATGACTGATGCCCTATCAGCCCTTCGGATGAAAAGAATTGTTTTAAAGATTGAAATGAATGCTTAGAAGAATTCGTACCACTTGATTATGCCAAGTTTTGATTGGATCACTCTCAGTTGGCAGAGATAGCGATATCAGCTTTGACTTTTGTTAAAATCACTGTTGCCCAATTTTCAAGGTCAACATTTTTGTAATTAAAAATATGGTTTTCATATGGGGCCAAAAGGGAATTTAAATGTATGCATAATACCCTTATGTGCTTTGATGATTTAAGGTGTTAACAGAGAGAAAGAAATGAAAATTGCCTGCCATTAAGTACAGTTACAAATCCACAGCATTCAGAAGAGTAGCAGAAATACTGTGAATCCATCTGTATTAAGACTGTTCAAAGAAATTGAAGGAGAAATGTATTTAATGCTCATATTTTTTTCCCCATAATATAAGTAAAGAGCCAAGTATTTGAAATAACATCCTGAAACTTTTCTTGAATTCTCACTGCATGCAAAAGCATTACCCAAAGCTGATCTGTGATTTGTTTCTCACTTCCCTCATCTTATGCAACTACTGAGATGGTACTGGGAATCAGAATGTCATCCCTGGTTGTACAGCTGAGAATTGTTAGTGTCCAGCACAGTGAGATGCTTGCAGTCAGGTAGGGTTTATACACACCTAGATATGGTTCAGCAAATGCTGCTGCGAATTGTACCAAGTAAGCCTGAAAGAAGTCTTCTCGATGAACTTGGCCAAGTTCTTAACTGTCTTAACTGAAAATATACTTTTCCTCTCTTTCTCAAGTTAGTATTTGGGTGGCACCACTAGTGCCTTTGCCCAGTGACGGATCCTGTGTCCAACTGGACTGTGTCTTCCCTACATGGTAACACAGCTTTACTGTGAGAACTAAATGCTAATCTAATGAAGAAAGTTGACTAGAGCCAAATGCTTACTCTATGCTGTTTACCTGCTCTTGCCTCCCACTCCGTGTATCACTTCACATCTGCTGCATGAGGTAAGGAGCAGTACCAGGAAAACCAATGGGTTGTCAAGGCAGTGGTCTAGCAGTGAGTCTGACAAAATCGCTGGTGGAGCCTAATTAATAAAAGTAAGTGAGGAAGAACAGTCTAGCTCTCCCTTTTAAGTCAAAGATATCTTGCACATCACTTTCCACTCATTTTTCTTTTGTGTACGTTGGCCTGTCTGTTGGCTCCAAATATGAAGACCAGCATTTGTACTTGGTGAACCTGGCTTGGGTTTGGCTGTCTCTCCATGCTTTCAGAGAAGCCAAGGCCTGTTGAGCATTTACGTGACTGAGGTCTTAAAGATCTTTGCAAATGATAAATTAGATAGCTTTAAATATTTTTCTTTCATTTTCCTGGTCTCAGTTTGGAGGTTTCCTAAGTTCCTATAGATGAAAACTACGTGTGAACTGTCCTTAATTCTGATGTAGCATCTAAACTGTGAGATTAAAACTTCAGGGAGCAAGGAACAGGAAGGGTCCTCCCAGTTGAAATAATTGGATCCATGCTCTGATATCTGTGCCTGTTTCCAAAAGGGTATAATGATTCCAGCCAGACTGTTTGCTCAATGTCAGTCTGAATTTAACTCCATGTTACATTGCTTTATTTTAACCTGCCATTATTTTCATGTTTATTTTACCTAATAAGTGAATCATTTAACTATAAAAGACTCATTTTGGAGGGTTAAGGGTGGAATCTGGAATGGGTGAAGCTTGGGATAACCACTGACCTGCTCGATTATGCTGGAGCATGGCATGAGCAGTGATGTCAAGCCAGGGATGCAAGCCAGACAGGCGGGGTGAACAAGCCTGCCATTCTCCCTTCCCCATCATTGGAAATGTTAGTAGATCTGCTTGAGAGACTGATATGTTTGAGTTTATAACAAAGACACCCTGAAGTCCCCACCAATCAAAATACATTGATATTACTGTTGAATTTCACTTTGAAGAATGGATTTTAAGAGAAAACTAATGGCCTTAATGCTATGAAAACACCGTTACACACAATCTGCAGTATCATGACATAAATGACATATGAGATTTTGAAGGTGGCTACTGATGAAGTAAACCTCAGCCAAGGGGTACACAGACTGTGATTCAAAAAGTGAACTGTGAAATTGGGATGCCCTTTGAAAAACAGGCCCTTTTATTATAGTCTCAGACTATCTTACAAAATAAGTTGTTAGTTGAATTTGAGGTTATTTAGTGGTGTATAAAATTATTGCTGATTTACACTATTCTGAAGGTATAATGAGAGGTATGTTAATGCCTCCTGACTTCAAGGGAATGTATTTCCTCTGTTGTCACTGGTAGTAGGATCTCAGGTAACTTCAGAAATCTACACTCGGGATATTTACATCTAAGTTAGTCACCCTGGTATCTTTTATAATCAAAGGAAAGAAATAGGATCTCTTGAGGGGTTATTTCATCTTGTTTACTTTTGCTGTGCATCTCTGGAAGAGACATATCATGACTTTGAAATGCTTCTCTCCTATTTGGCTAGAAAGGGAGTCCAGGGTGACTAGTTCTGTGAAGGTTTCTACCTACAGTCATGTGAAGTTGGTCCCTGTGGTCTAAAATTGAAAACCTGAAATGATGTGATGTGATTGGTGAATGATAGACCATTATGGATCTCTCTGCTACGCCTGTTCTGGGGCATGTCTTGCCTTGCCCAAACATAACTTCCATGCAATTACTCGTATTGTCCAGAAAGGTTATCTACTGTTGGTTTGAGGATCTTGTGTGTAGTCTGTACTACTTCCTGCTAGAAATGGACTTGCCTTTTGATCTTCTAAAATTGTCTTTAGTTTTGACTCAGATGAAGTTACTGAATAATCTGTATTGTGGCTCTGTCTTCATTTATTATTCACTTGGAAAACTTTGTGTAATACGAAAATTTTATGAGCAGCAATTTTTATACTTGTTTTCAGAACAATGATTAAAGCACTGAATGACATGGCGTATTATACCAATCCCTGCAGGATCCCAGTGGATGTACTGTATTCAAAACTAATTTCCTGTTGACATTCCTATTTCTGGGATCTGCTAGCTAATCATTTCTTAATCCATTTAACATATGTGCTATTGAGACTGTGCAGTGCTCGTGGTTGAAAGAGAATAATGGCACAGTCAATTGACCTTACAAGAACGTATATATGTCATATATCTTGGCAGATACTGCTATAGTTCAAGTGCATTATTTCAAACAAGAATCGGGCACTAATTACACCTTATTCCTTAATTCTTTACTTATTGTACTTATTTACTTATTTACTTATTACTTACTTATTCTGTATTCCTTTAATTTTGCCATGACTTGAAGTGAGATTATTCTTAGTTATCTGATTAAACTATTTGCATCATCTCACAGTTTTGTCTTGAAAACATGCACATTATGCCCCATCCCTGGAGGTGTTCAAGGCCAGGTTGGATGGGGCCCTGGGCATCCCGGACTGCTGTGAAATGTGGAGGTTGGTGGCCCTGCCTGTGGCGGGGGATTGGAGATTCATGATCCTTGAGGTCCCTTCCAACCCAGGCCATTCTGTGATTCTGTGACATAAGTCTTGATCTCATCTTCTGGAATTCTCCTGAGCTTCTAAGGGTATTAAAAATAGGTATCAGCTCACCAAAATCTTTTCTGTGTAGTACTTACATGCTGATAAGCATTATTTGTGGAATTAAAAATTGTCCTCAGACATTACAAGTTCATGTTTCCTTAAAACAGTTGGTCTGGAAGTGAAAATTTGTCCAGACATACAGAACGCTGCCACCAGAGTTCAAGGAGATTCTCTTTATATGGGCTTCATGCAAACTTTGGCTGCAACGTATGAGTATGCATGATTTTCTGTTTATGATATGCAGTACTTCTGAAAAAAGTTTATTCAAAATCACTGTATTCAAGAAATGACTGACCACAAGATTTTATCACCTGGAAGAAACTAAGCATAATGACCAAGACATGGACTTGCATAAATCCATACTTTCAGTGCTTTTCTCTCTTTATCCATCATCCTTAGCAATGATTGCTGAAATCCTTTTGGAGACAAATAATGCCAGGGCAAATCCTCCTCTCATTAATACTAACTAAAACCCACAGAAGTCACTGGGATTGGAACAGTCCATCTGAATTTTACTTTCAGCCCAATACTGGCACCGTGTTACTTATGCAAAACCTCATCAATGAGATTTTGGAAAAGTGAAAAAGCACATGTGACCGATTGAAGAGAAGGGTGCTGTTGTGGTCAAGCACTGAAGTTGGGCATGGAATTCATAAACTGGCAATCTCTTAGTCTTCTGTTCAACCATGGTAAGCAGCACCATAAGGGTAATGTAGCAATAGATGTTACACGGGGTCTTTGGCTAGCTCTGGATCATGTTTTAGCTAAGATAATGAGGATCTAAGTGAGCTAATTTGTATTCCATGACCATTACAGACCTCACAGAGACTTTCTTTCCAAAGAAAGGGAACTATTGAGGGGATGAAGTGGTTAAAGAGATAAAGGATAAAAAGCATTATAATGTAATCTGTGATGTCTTTTCAGTACTCGGTATCTGCACAATAAATAGCTTATTTAAATTTAGTCTTTCAGAGAACATCTCTCTTACCAAGGTTTTTTCTCTTTATTTCTTTTTCTTTTTCTTTTTTTCCTATATACCTTAATATAAATAGAAAATGACTATCACAAGGGGTTAAGATGATTTTGCCATAAGGTCCACTCTGTTGAGCTTGAATACAGCCATATAATTTCCTTGTTATTAAGCGGCAGTATTTTCTTATTGACAGGAAAATAAGGCTTTGTGCAATCAGACAACCTGTATCAAATAAACTGAGTTAGACAGATTTGTTCTAAGGTTGTCTTGGACTCTCACCCTCTCTCCACCACAGTAATCTGATCCTGCAAACTTTAACAGTGAGTTTTTGGCAGCCATTCCCCTAAGGTCCATGACTCTTCCGATAAAATCCTAGACACTGATCGGAAAAAACCTTCAAAGCTAGAGAGAGAGCACATTATTACAGCGGTTGACATAATGACAGCTGGAGGAAGATATTACCACTCAAAAATTGACCGTGGCGGTGTGGTGAGCACTGTGGCTTCTCCTAACTTCAAAGCACAACATGCCAGTTAGCAGATGACAATACCCACTTCCTTGGACCTTACTGAATTTCCTTACTGTGCTTCTTGAAAATTATCTGTTCTACCGCATGAGTGACCAAAAAGAAAACCTCTACAGAAAAAAGTCATTAGCATCTCTACTGTAGAGTCAAATGTGCCCATGTTTATACAGGGCTTTGATGTGTGTGAACAAGTGCTGACTCCAGCTTCTGTGAATTTAGTATAAAATGTCCTGAAATATATATTTTTTTTCTGCAGCTTTTGAACACAGTGTGAATATGAAAGTTGTTATCGGGGTTTTAGCAGGTCAAAGAAACACAACTCTGTGTGTGTGCCTGTCCAGCTGTTGGAGAATGTATCTATTTGTCTGTCTGTTATGTTCTTCATTCTGTCCATCCAGTGAATTATAAAGTGCTCACAAGCATAAGTTGATATTTCTGCTGTGTGGAGCATTTATATTAAAGACTGTCTAGCTGAGAAGGATGGAGTTGGAGTGTCAGAAATAGGAGAGAAATTAGAGAAGATGGGAAAGAAGGAATCAACCCTGGATTTGTGTTCACTGCAGCAAGTTCTATGGTCTGGATGGCTCCCAGTTCATTATTCCTTTGAAGTCAGTAAATGTCTGTGAAAATGACTGGTGGAGTTTTCTCACCTCAGCCTAGCTCCAGTTGAAGATGGCAGTCCATTCCCACTGCAGGCTTCTCTCCTATTTTTGATGGTGGCTGGTTCAGCCTGCACCAAAAGAACCCAGTTCTTCCCTTGACCCAGGAGGATGTCAGCGTGGTGATGCCTGATGGACCATGGAGACAATGGTAGTGGTGGTCATTTTTAGCCTGTTATGTATTTTTTGAGACCCGGGGGATTACATTTAAGAATAAATAAATGATCCCAACCAACCTGGAAAATCCCACTGTTTTATAGCTGTGGAATCAAGCACTCAGAAGCTGAGAAATGCTAAAATTAAGGATGTCGTTCAGATTTGAAACATTTTCTTTTGGCATTTACAGAGTCTGACCTGGTGGTCAGACCAAGGTTAAAAATGAAAAAGTGTAAGCAGTGAAAGCAGGAATGGGTGGCCTAGAAAGAGCATAGAGATGCTGTCTGGATATACAGGGGTGGAGTTGGGGAAGTCAAGGCGCAGATGGAATTGAACTTGGCAAAGAATGTGAGAAACAACAAGAAGAGATTCTACAGATACATCGGGAAGAGGAGGCAGACAAAGGAGAGTGTACCCCTCTGATTAATGAAAAGGAAGAGCTGGCCCCCCTCAGACACGGAGAAGGCTGAGGTACTTAATGAGTTTTTTTGCCTTGGTCTTCACAGACAGTTGTATTTCCCATTCCTCTCATGTCCCTGAACTTCTAAGTGGGTGTCAGGGAAGCAAAATCCCTCCCAGTGTAAGAGAGGAGCGAGTCCAAGATCCCCTCATGAGGCTGAATGTGGATGAGTATGTGGGGCCAGACGACATACATCCCAGGGTGCTGAAGAAACTGGCTGATGTGGCTGCTGTTTTCTGTCACATTTGAAAAATCATGGCTGTCAGTTGAGGTCCCCAGTGAATGGAAAAGGGGAAACATCACTCCCAGAGTCAAGAAAGGAAGAAAGGAAGACCTGGGGAACTACAGGCTAATGAGCCTCATGTCTGTGCCTGGGCAGATCATGGAGTGGATCCTCCTGGGAGAAATACTAAGGCACCTGTGAGATGAGGAGGAGACAGTCAGCATGGCTTCATCAAGAGCAGATTGTGTCTGACCACTCTGGTGGACTTCTATGACAAAATGATGACATTGATAGACAAAGGAAGGACGACTGCTGTCACCTACTTGTATTTCTGCAAGGCCTTTGACAGTGTCCCATATCACATCCTTAACTCTAAATTGAGAAATATGGATTTGAAGCGTAGACTAATAGGTGGATAAGGAGTTGGTTCAGTGGTCATAGCCAGAGGGCTGTTGTTAATGGCTCTATGTCCAGATGGAGGCCACTGGTGAGCAGTGTCCTGCACCTGTTTGTTTGGGACTTGTATTCAACTTCTCTGTCAATGACAGAGACAGTGGGATTGAGTGTTTCCTCAGCAAGTTTATTGATGATACCAAGTTGAGTAGTGCAGCTGACACAAAAGAAGGGAAGGATGCTGTCCAGAGGGACCTGAAGATGCTTGAAAATTGGGCACATGAGAATTGAATGAGGTTTAACAAGGTCAATTGCAGGCTGTTGCACTTGCATTGAGAATCACAGATACAAGTCCAGACTGTGAGAAGAACTCATAGAGAGCAGTGCTGCAGAGAAGCACTTGGGGTCTTGATGGACAAAAAGCTGAATGAGCCAGCAATGTGACCTTGCATCCCAGAATGCTGTTATCCTGGGCTGCATCAGTAGAGGGGTGGCATCAGGATGGGGGGGGGGGCGGGGGGAAAGGGGGGACGACTGTCCCTGTGCTCTGCCCCTTGTAAGGCCGCAGTGCTGCGTCCAGGCCTGGGGCCACCAGCACAGCAGGGATGTGGGGCTGTGGGAGCGGGGCCAGAGGAGGGCCAGGAGGATGCTGAGAGGGCTGGAGCACCTCTCTATGGAGAAAGGCTGAGGAGCTGGGGGTGTTCAGCTTGGAGAAGGGAAGGCTGTGGGGAGGCCTCACTGCGGCCTTCCAGGGATGAGGAGCTCATAAGCAGGAGGGGTAGTGACATTTTACATGGCCTGATAGTGATAGGACAGCATGGAGTGGCTTTAAACTAAAAGGATGGAGATTTAGGTCAGATGCTAGGAATACATTCTGTCCTCAGAAGTGATGAGACCCTGGCAGTGCTGCCCAGAGCCGTGGTGCCCATCCCTGGAGGTACCTGAGGCCATGGACGGGCCGTGGGCAGCCTGGACTGGGGGCACCCAGCCCACAAGAGGTGGGAATGGTGGGCTTTGAGGTCCTTTCTAATCTAAGCCATTATATGATTCATTCTATGAAATGAGGACCTGAAGTACCAGAGTCCTGTAGTACTTGCAAAGATGGCGCACTGCTGCCAAGAACACGCTGTCATTTGTGGCTCCTCACACTTCCCTGACCACAAGGGAGCCTGGAGACAGGAATCCACCACTGAGGTTTGAAAAATCTCTATTAGGTCATTGAGCAACCAAATTCATGAAACTCGCCTTGTTTTCCTATTTGTGGTAGAAAAAATAGCAGTTTCTGACTGAATTTTAATCTAATAGTTGTGTGTTTTCACACCAGACAGTTTGATGTCTGTGTTAACCCAGACACAAATTAGCTGGGAAAAAAAAACACGTTTATTACATACATAAGCGTGCACATACAGCCCCTGTGCTTCCAAAACTTTAGGTCTCAACGCCCAGTGAGAAATTAGGAAAAGTTTAATGGCCTTTGCAACCTCGCTTTTCTTTCCATGTACAGAAAGGCCAGCCTGGCAGGGAGGTTGGAACTCGATGATCTTCGAGGTCCCTTCCAATCCAAGCCTTTCTATGGTTCTATGATTCTATGAAGGCTCACTATAATGCCTGGAATAAAATGATCATATCTATCCCTTCCATGTGATCTGGATCTTGCTGGGTGCTCAGGTTAATTAGTCTTGGGGGTGAGTGAGAAATGTATGGAGCTGGGATCTGTTGCATGGCAGTACCTTGCCTGGTGTGAGGATGTGGTACATAGAAATGATCCGAGGGATGGAGCAGCGCCCTGCCAGGGCAGGCTGAGAGCTGGGGCTGTGCTGCTGGAGAGGAGAAGGACTCTTATCAGGGTCTGTGTGACAGGACGAGGGGAGGAGGAGGAGGCAGCAGTGATGTAACAGGCCGCATTTGCTTTCTGGCTGTGATTCCACTTTTGATACTTGTGCTTATATCCCTCATCTTCTGGTTATTTCTTCTCTTTCAGCTGCAAAGCCAGCACAGAATGTTCATTTTTCATTTAAAAACTAGTTCATTTGACAACTCCTGTAACAGTGGGGAAAGCATTCATACGGGACCCCGTGGTGATGACCCGGTTTGACCCATGCTCCAGCAGGCTTTTGCTTTGCCCTTGCTCTCACCCACCTCCCACCTGCCCAGCCTCCCTCATACAGTCCAGCTCCAGCAGGAGGAGCAATGGGAGCACATCAGAAATGTGTCTCCCATCTCCCAGCACTACCAGCACACCTTCAACAGCCAAGAGCAGCAAATTAGCTGGAAACTCTTTTTTGGCTCAGGGCTGGAGGAAACTCCAAAGCTGTTAAACTTGAAAAAAGAAAAAAAAGAAAAAAAAAAGAAAAAGAAAAGAAAAAAAAGTCTCTGTGGAGCGTGTGTGACCTCAGAGTTCCCAAAAGCTCATTTCATAGGATAATTTCACTGGGTAATTTCACCAGGGAAGGTTTTTCTCAGGAAAAGGCATGTCTCTGACATTAGGGTAAGCCCCTTACTGAATTCCAAATCTCTGCTCCAGAGAAGGGGGATAGTAGAAACTTTTAATGAAACACCTATTCAGGTTTTGTTGTGCTTTATACTGTACAACAATGGATTTTTTTACTTGGGCTCTGTTTTGGGAACAAGTGAACAATGTTTATAAAATTTGGTTAAATTGACAAGTTATGAAGAGATATAAAAAGAGTGTCATAGTGGGAGGAAGTACCGGCTTCCTTTACTGCAGGCAAGTGTATGAAAACCATGAATAGGCTATTGGAGAATGCCCTGTAAATAACAGTACAGATCTATGGGCTCACAGTTCTCCAGGTGAGGGTTTATGCTCCTGCCAGCTTCCCAGTGCTGACAAAGAGCATATGTGTGGTGTAGAGGGAGGGCTACAGTTTCCTTAATCTTTCCTTAATCAGAATATGATAAGCATATTCTGGGTAGGGGCATATATTTACAGGTATATACTATATACCTAGCATTAATACACTTAAAAGGAGATTAAAAGGGTGATGCATGGTTTAGACTCTTTGCTTCTTGACAGTGGCAGGAACTAAGAGTTTGGGCAAATTTAGGGAAAATAGCTTTGAAGCCATCTGTAAGGTTAGGCAGCAGGCAAAGCACAGATCTGGATTTCACAGGGTCCTAGAGGGATAGCAAGGACAGTTTCAGTACCCAAGACCTTCTTTGGCTCTTGCCTTTCCCTTCTGATCTCTGCTAATCCCCAACAGGTGTGCAATGCAGGTGAGCTGAATGAAGGATATTGTTAAAGATGGGACATTTTGAGATGGAAACCACTTTTAATAATACCGAGAGAATGGTCTTAAAAGCTCTAGAGAAAACCAGGCCATCAAAAAGAAAGAGCAATTGCCAGCGTAGTCCAGCTAGATTTCCAGAAGCATGTTTCTAAGATGGAGGACGTTCCCACTCAGAAATTGGGTAGCAAGCATGCCAAGAGATTCGTGTGTCAGCAATCAAGGGTAATTCAAAGTTCACAGCTGTCACCCTTCAGCAAGACCCCTCCAGTACACTGCTAATTACCTAGATGGCCACAGAGGCAGCTGGCCATAAATTACCCTGAGATTCCTGAGGCTAGAAAGGGCTGACAGGGTTGAGGTTGGAGTGCAATGTGCTGGGACTCTTCTGCTGTGCTCCATTGGGAAAACAATGAGACTGGCTGGGTATAAGCCACTGTGAAATGGCAGGACGTTCCTGTGGTTGGTTCTATTATAATTTGCTTTGGAAATGTTTTGTGTGTCTCCTTGTTGGGAAAGGGAGGAGAGAGACTTTGTGTGTTTAAATGCAGTATAGCTGGCTCTGTTCCTACTTGCAGCGATGTGAGGGGGTGAAAGCGATTCTTGAACTTGAGGGAAACAGTAGAGTTGGTTGAATGATTAATACCTGCTAATTGCTTTTGTTAATTTATTTGTCAAAGGTTGTTTTCTTTTCCTTTTTTTTTTTTTTTTTGTAAATGTGTAGGGTTCTCTTATTTGATTATCTGTAAAGAGCAGCAGTTCTTTAGACAATCAGAAGTTTAGTGAAGACAAATTGACATCACAAATGATATTGCTACATCCTGCTTTCTCTTCGTCTGAATCACCTGAAAATGGCTTTCTCAGAGGATTTTAGAAGTAAAAAAAAAAAAAAAAAAAAGAAAAGAAATTCAATAAAGTCAAATTATTTTTGCAGTAACCAGCATGTATTTAATAAATAGTTATCATATAGGCAATATTAAAAAGGACTTGGGGTAAAACAAAAAAATAAAAACCAAAAATCAAAAAACCACAAACAAAAACAAAAAGGCAAGAATTCAGAATTTGTTCCTCCAGAATTTGGATTTCTTGTAATCAGGAATCTAATGACAGAGTAAGACAAAGCAGTCTGGTGTACATGATGATGTGCAAAACTGTGACTGTGAGTCCTGACGTGATCCTGCAGGCAGCAGAGGCAGAGAAGTATAGGGATGCTGCTGGGCTGTGTAGGGACAGAGCTAGGAAGGCAAAGGCATGGCTGAAACTGGACTTGGCAAAGGGTGCAAGGAAGAACAAGAACAGATTCTTCAGGTAAGTAAACCAAAAAAGCAAAGTCTGAGAGAGAGCTTTCCTTCCAGTGAGCAACACGGGCAGTCTGGTAACAACAGATGAGGAGAAGGCTGTTGTACTCAACTACTTTTTTTGTCTCAGTCTTCATGCAGTCTTTGAGCAGGTGGTCTAGAAGGTGGGAATGGGGAGCGATGCTAGCCTCACTTCTGTGCTGGCAAAATTCATGGTATAGATCTTCCTGGAAGCTGTGCTAAGGCATGTGGAAGACAAGGAGGTGATAGAAGACAACCAGCATGGCTCACCAAGGGGAGGTCCTGCCTGACCAAACTAGTGCCTTTATATGATGATGCGACAAGTCAGTGGACAAGAAAAGAGCAGTGATGTTATCTAGAATTCAGCAAGGCCTTTGACACAGGCATAACGTTCTTCTTTCTAAATGGTTAAGATACAGTTTGTATGGACCACTCAACAGGTGAGAACTGGTTACAATGTCATATCCAGAGAATGGTGGTTAACAGCTCAATGTCTAAATGGAGATTAGGGAGTGACAAGGGGTGTCCCTCAAGGGTCAGTACTAGAACGTGTGCTTTTCAATATCTTCATCAGTGACACCAACAATGTGGGGTAGAGTTCACCCTCAGCAGTCTGCAGATGACACCAAGCTGTGTGGGGCAGTTGACATGCCTGAGGGATGGCACGCCATTGAGACAGACCTAGACAGGCTGAGCAGTGGGGCCAGGTGAACCTCATGGGGTTCAACAAATCCAGGTGCAAGATCTGCACCTGGGTCAAGGCAACATCCACTACCAATACAAGCTGGAGGATGAAAGGATTGAGCACAGCCCTGCTGAGAAGACCTGGGGATAGTGGTGGACGGGAAACTGGATGTGAGCCAGCATTGTACCCTTGCAGGCCAGGAAGCCAAACTTATCCTGGGCTGCATCCAAAGCAATGTGGCCAGCAGTGTGAGGGAGGTGATCCTGCCTCTCTGCTCTGCACTGGTGAGGCCTCACCTGGAGGACTGCATCCAGATGTGGAGTCCTCAGTACAGGAGAGACGTGGACCTGCTGCAGCGTGTTCAGAGGAGAGTTGTAAAAATGATCCAAGGAATGGAACACTTGTATGTGGAGGAGCTGAGAGAGTTGGGTTTCTTCAGCCTGAAGAAGGCTCAGGGAAGTCTTGATAGTGGCCTCCAGTATCTGAGGGGGAATAGAAGAAGGAAGGTGGGGGGGGGATAGAAGAAGGAAGGACACAGACTCTTTAGCAGGATCTCCTGTGACAGGACAAGGGGAAATGGCTTCAGATGAAAGGAGGGAGATTTAGATATGAGAAATATGTGTTTTTGTTTTCTATAATAAGATTAGTGAGGCACCAGCACAGGTTGCTGAAAGGGGTGGTGGGTGCCCCGCTGCTGGTGATGCCCAAGATCAGGAGATGGGGCTCTGTGCACTGATGGATCTGTGGGTGTCCCTGTGCATTGCAGGGAGTGGGACTGGTGGCCTTTAAGGGTCCCTTTCACCTCAAGTGATTCTATGATATTTCACTTCACTGTGCCTCAGATCATTATCCTATATACTAGACTTAATAATACTTGTCAGCTTTGTAAAACACTTTGAAGATTATTGGCAAAAATGGCCATCTAGGAGAAAATGTTATTAACATTATTAGAACTGATGACACAAAGTTAAGCTGTTCCAATTTCATCCAATGACCAAACATGTTCTCCAATTTTACAAATTATGCTGTGAGTTATCCAATTTCACGAGCGTACTTGCCACTCTCTGCCACAGCTTTGTACCTCTGGATCCACAGTTAAGGTGAACGTAGTATAATCACCATAGAATTTATGTCAATTTTGTGGAAAAATTATGATTATTCACAGCTGAGACTTCAAAGACATCTTAAAGCACTTGATAGGCATAGAGTTTTCCGTCATGAGTCCCATGAGATGCACCTTCTGTACTTGCCACCAAGCCTTGAAATCTGCCCACCAAGATGAAAAGCACTCCTATGCAGGGAGTGCAGCAGGGAGAGGATCTGGAATAGTGTTATTCACCACTGTCTCAAAAGTGAATTATTCTGGGTCTGCACAAAGCAGTGCACAAGGGATAGTCAACATAAAGTATACAAAATATGACTTTCCATAGGGTTAGCTTTCTTAATATATAGGAAGCTTATATTTCATTTAATAGTATAGCTAAGAACAAGTTCCCCAAAGCTAAAAATTAAATGCTGCTACACATTTGCATGCAAAATCAGCCTTGTCAGATGCACCAAACCACAGATATTGGATCAGGTGGTCAGCTCTCTTAAATAGTGTTTTGCAAAATAGATAGGCACTGCTTTGTGGAACTATTACAGAGCTCTTGCTTGAGATTCTAACCATAAAGAGTATTTATGAATATCATAGAATGCCTGGGTTGCAAAGGCCCACAGTGCTCATCCAGTTCCAACCCCCTGCTATGTGCAGGTCGCCAACCAGCAGCCCAGGCTGCCCAGAGCCACATCCAGCCTGGCCCTGAATGCCTGCAGGGATGGGGCATCCACAGCCTCCTTGGGCAACCTGTTCCAGTGCCTCACCACCCTCTGGCTGAAAAACTTCCTCCTAAATAATAAAGATGAGAAAATGAAGTTGTTAACAGCCTGGTATAGAACTGTGTAATCAGAAGTGCTCTCCAGAGTGGTTGGCATGAATGCCCATGTCCTCACCTGGTTTGGAGTGTCCAGCCTCTGCGTGGTGTTCCTGATAAGCAAAGCAGGACTTCTGAGGGTCTTTGGGAATGAGGAAGAAGAAGGTACAGATATAATTTGCTCCATTTGCCCAGGACCAGCAAAAGGGGCCTCGTCCCGTTTAATTATTTTTTATAAATGTTGCTGTTCTGGGGTTCCTGGTGGGTGAGAATCTGCACATGTGCCAGCAGTGTGACCTTGCAGCTCAGAAGGACAACTGCACCCTGGGCTCCATCAGCAGAGGGGTGGCAGTGGGCAGGGAGGACTGTCCCCTGTGCTCTGCCCCTTGTAAGGCCGCAGTGCTGCGTCCAGGCCTGGGACCACCAGCACAGCAGGGATGTGGGGCTGTGGGAGCGGGGCCAGAGGAGGGCCAGGAGGATGCTGAGAGGGCTGGAGCACCTCTGTATGGAGAAAGGCTGAGGAGCTGGGGGTGTTCAGCTTGGAGAAGGGAAGGCTGTGGGGAGGCCTCACTGCGGCCTTCCAGGGAGGAGGAGCTCATAAGCAGGAGGGGGAGTGACTTTTTACATGGTCTGATAGTGATGGGACAGCATGGAGTGGCTTTAAACGAAAAGGATGGAGATTTAGGTCAGATACTAAGGAATACATTCTGTCCTCAGAAGTGATGAGACCCTGGCAGTGCTGCCCAGAGCTGTGGTGCCCGAGGCCATGGATGGGCCGTGGGCAGCCTGGGCTGGGGGTACACAGCCCACAGCAGGGGAAGGCTGGGGGCCTTAGGGTCCCTTCTAACCCAACTTCTCTGTGCTTCCATGACTGGGATCCCTTGACATCTCTGGTAACTTGGATCTTTAAATAGCAATTGCCAGGAGAGCAAGAATAGCAAGTAGGTTAAAATTACCTAAGGAACCAAAAATGGTAGAGAATATAGTTCTTGTGTCCCAGTTCTTGTATCTGGTTGGTAATTATCCCTATAGTGACTAAAATTTCTCCCCCTATGTTAATGAAATTGACTGACAAATGTTCTTTTGTCTGCGGAAAGGAGGGTTTTCATAATAATTTCAATCAAAAGCTAGGAAAAAAATCTGTTGATTACAAAAAACATCTATGGGGTAAGAAAAATGGACTGAGGACCTCTAAGATATTTGGTAGCCTGTGTCAATACAGAGGCAGCGCACATAAAACAGTGGACCAAATAACAAACACAGTTTAAGTAAGACGCTTCATATTTGAGCAGTAACTTTCTGCTTCTGGACCCATTTGCTGCTACCTAAATCAGAAAAAAAAATGTGAAATTCTGAAGCGTGGGAACTTAATTAAGCTCTCAAAATAACTTTTGTTTTTAACTACGGTGAGGAAATGAGATGTCTGAGTCAAAAATCAAGGTCTTCTTAAGCTACATGTTGTACAGTAAGAGAGGAAGAAGTAGGCTCTGGTGCTATGAGATAGCTGTCTGGAGAGATGAGATTACAAGCATTAAAATGCAAGTGCTGTTTTCCTCATGTTATAAAAGAGGAACTAACTTCTACATACATCATACAGAGAGCTGAATATCAGTTTTATTTGAGATAAGAAACTTGCATCTAGAAAAAAAAATCTATTCCAAAGAGTATCAATCTGTGAAGCCTGTCCAGCAGGGTCTGATCCTTCCTTACAGGGCAGGGGGATGTGCATGGCTTTGCAGCTGTATGCAGTCACTGTAGTTTGGACAGTTTGATGTCCATGGACAGAGCAGAGATGTCATCTTGTGGCTTTGAAGCAGACAGCCAGTTCTGCTCCGGCACTCTACTTAAATGTTTCTGCACCAGAGAGGGAAGCAAGCAAGGTGCTGGGGCCCATTTCCTTTTTTGCTTCCAAATGGTTTGCTCAGGGCTCTCTGCCTATGGCAGATGCCTTCCAAGGCTTGCAAAACAGGCTGCTGCTCCATAAATGCAATGGAAAGACCACCATGTTTTCTGAAATGTGTCTGAAAACCCAAGCTTCTAGCCACGAGGGACTGCACACCTCTCTGCTCATCTGTAGCACCAACGGTTGACAAGCCCAGTGGTGGATGTGCCTCTGCCTACCTGACACGTCATGGTGCAACTCTGGGACCTGCAGAGTGGAAAGTCAGGCTAGAAGCTGTAATAGCTCATATCCTCTGCAGGTCAGTAGAAAGAGGACCTGAAACTCCATCTCACCCATGGTTTGCACAAGCCAAATGCAATTCTCAGAGCCGAAGTTTGGTCCTCAGGCATCACTGGGAGTTTTGCATTAGAATTAAGGTTTAGTGTGAAGCAAATGCCTACCTTGAGCCAGGTCTTCAGCTGAATTTTTTTTCCCTTCCTCCCATCCCCCACCCCCCCCTTTTTTTTTTTTGAGAGAGAGAGAGGAAGAGGTGTGATATGTTGGCTTATGCATTTGCAGCTAAATATGGCTACAAGATTAGGTAAGAAGGATAATAAGGGGTTGTGGAAATGCACTGACCACAACTCAAAGCGTAAGTCACAGTGTATGAGAATACACATGCTTAGGGGTTAGGTTTATGAGAAATAAAGATCTGAATGATGCTGTGCTTGCGAATCACAGGCCTTGTGTTTTCTTAATGCCAGGAATGATTTATTTCTTGTAAACAGTTTTGCTCAATCGAGGCATCCAGTTACTACAGACCTTGTTTGGTATGAAAACTAACGACATAGAAAAATATTGCTCTAGCAAGGTTTGACTGGTTGTCAGCCCAAACATGTGGCTGAACATGAATTCCAGTGCTTGAAATATCCTCCAGTCGCTCAGCAACATCTTAATGTCAAGAGGAGATTATAGTCAGCGTTCCCATTGAGGCATGACTCAGAGGTACTGTATGGAAAGAGGACATTTCCAGCAAAAGCATGATATGGAAACTTAACACTGAAGTGCTGGAAATCTTCCCTTCCATAAAAAAAAAAAAAAAAAAAGAAATGTAAAAGCTCTTATGAAGTGGAAGTTCAGCTGCTGCTGGGAACATTATGAAAATACACATTACATGCATGGTTCCTCATATATAACTATGTTTCACAGCACGTTTCATTGCCCACCTTTGCCCTTCCTTTCTTAATTCAGAAAAGATGCAGAAAGAAACCTTGTTTCTCAATAAAACTAAGTGCAAAACCTTGGTAAGGTGACAGTTTTTGCAAAGCAGGAATTCCGATAACTTTAACGGGCGTAGTTTTGCTTGCGCTGCATAAAAGCTGGCTATTAACATACCATAGATACTTCGGGAGGTATGGAAATGTTTAAAAAAAGCATGGACCGATGAGATTGGCCTCAGTGAAATTTACATTAAAAAAACAACAAGGACACACTGAAATATTCATAGTTTCCATTCCTGATCTTTCTCCCCATAAAGTTTCCTGAAGTCCATAATTCTCAGCTATGTTTCTGAGATGCTCAGCATTCTGAGGTTAGATGTACATTTCTTGTTTAGATCCAAGGAGGTTATCCTCAGTGTTCGGATCCTGTGCAGGTTCACACAGACAGAATGATTGGAACTATATACAGTTTTAATGCCAGCCACTTATGTATATGTGTAAATGTCTAAAGGAGCACACGATAGAGAATCCAGGTGAGAAAAGAATGCTATGTGTATAATATGTTAGGCTTGAAATGCTGTCATCAGTGGCTCAACATCCATTTGGATGCCAGTCAATGGTGGCTTGGAGGTTTACATAGGGAGCCATGGCATTTAATACCTACGTTAATATTAAGGATGAGAAGTAATGGCCTTAAGTTGCACCAGGATTAGAATTAGGAACAATTGCTTCGTAGAAAGAGTGGTCAGGCAGTGGCACAGCTGCCCAAAGTGTGGTGTGGGTCCCGTCCCTTCCCTGGAGGTGTCCCAGAACTGTGGAGATGTGGCACTGAGGGATGTGGGCAGTGGGCATGGTGGGGTTGGGCTCGGAGATCTATCCCAACCCTAATGATTCTGTGATAATGGTATGGATAATGAGACAGAGTAGACCCTCATAAAGTTTGCAGATTATACAAAAGCAAGCGGAGTTGATAGATCAAATGGATGTACTGCCAGTTAGATGAACCTCAAGAGGCTGCAGAAATGGGATGGCAGGAACCTCACTGAGTTCATCAAAGGGAAATGCCAAGTCCTGACCCTTGGAACAGCCCATAGCACTGGTATAGGCTGGGGACCAACTGTCTTAAAAGTGTCTTTGCAGAAGAGAGACCAGGGGTGGTGGCCATGAAACCAACTATGAGCAAGCAGTATTCTCCTGTGGAAATCCCAGCTGCACTAGGAGAAGTGTTGCTAGGAGGTCAGTCAATGTGAACCTTCCCCTCTGCTCAGCACTGATGAGGCATAGCTGGAGATCTGGGGCCAGTGCTGGACATGGACATGATGTGGAGACCTGGGGTTGTTTGTTCTGGTGGAGACAAGGCTCAGGGTGATCTTCACAGAATCACAGAATCACAGAATCGTAGGGGTTGGAAGGGACCTCCAGAGATCATCGAGTCCAACCCCATCTTATCAGTGTGTATGCTTGACTGGAGGGGAAAAGAAGATGGAGCAAGGCTCATCTCAGTGGATCCCAGTGGAAGAAGAAAAGGCAGAGAACACAAACTGAAATACGCCAAAGTTTACTTAAACAGAAGAAATAATTTTTTACCGTGCAGGTGATAAGTGTGCTCACAAATCAATTAGTTCAGGCTCTTGAGTACATTTATTAATCTTATCTAAAAGTGGTGAATTTCAAGACTCAGCACTCAGACTGTTAAAATGCTTTTTCATTTCAGGTTTGAAATAGCCTCCTTGCCACTTTCTTTGTCAGGCTTGAAATGCTGTGGTCAGTGGCATGAGGAAGGAGAAAGGAAAACTTGTTTTTTCCTTTTATCTATTATGGCTTCACATGAAGTAATAGCCATGCAAAAACAGTACATGCTTAATTTCACCACCACTGGTACATACAGTGTGACAAATTAGGGCTAGGCAGCCTTAAGTTCTATGAACAAGAGTACCTAGGTAATGGCCTTTTGCTGCAAGGCTTCTCAATTAACTTTTTTTCAGCATTTTTCTTTTCATTTGAGAATTTTCCAGTTTTCTATGTGCAGTGATTCAGTTCCTAGCAGAGAATGGCCTGCGTCCAGTTATGAATCTGGCCCTAGAAATCATTTGCAATGAGAATCTGACCTGAATTTCATAACGAGGAGCAAAATTTATGGCTGTTCAAATCCTGAATTGGATATGAATTTTGTGGTTGGGGTTGTCTGAAACTGTTGTTGTTGTTGTTGCAGGAGACCTGGACCTCACTGTGTTTTCTGCATAGACTCCATTAAAAGTGGCTCCTTCCATTAAAAAGCCAAAAGTCTATGCCAGAGCCATCCAACCTTTCTGCATTCAAATGCCAACTATTCATCAGAGCAGTCTGGCACTGCCCACCTCTCAGGTGTCCTGGTGCAGCAGGAGGTGTCTGGTGGCTGAGGGCTGCCGTAAATCATCCTGGTGGTTGGAGCTGACCGTGAGCCACCAGACGGGTGAGAGTCAACAGATACCACGGAGTAAAAGACACTGAGCTATTGCTTCTCTACAGGGAATTGGATTGAGATTGAGATATTTTTTTCAAGAACTTCTTTTTCGGCTTGGTCATCTTTGGAAAGAAAACACGGCAAAGGAGAGACTTAAGAAGGGAATCAAAGTCATGACAGTAGAATAAATGTAGAGATATCTATGGAAAATTTATTCCAAAAGTCATCAAAATGGTGATGAGTCTTGGGGAGCTGTCATCTGATTTCTTCTGCTGCAGTTTGGAAGAGAATCATAGAATCATCATAGAATCATAGAATGGCCTGGGTTGAAAAGGACCATCTAGTTTCAACCCCCCTGCTTTGGGCAGGGTCAGCAGCCACCAAACCGGGCTGCCCAGAGCCAAATCAGTCTCTGGTTTACTGTAGCACTAAAGATGCTATTAATACCAGACTGAACTGGAACCTCTTCCAGATCCAGATAAGCAGTGAAGGATGTACTATACTGAGTTCTTCTGCCAGTTTAGAGGTGACTCCTCTGAAATAGGCTTGAGGCCCATACGTGCATGGCAATGTGGTGAGGTATGTCCCACCACTGCTTTCACTATATCTTTTCTGTGGTTAGGAGAGGGCTTCAGCCCTCGGGACTGTTAGCTGGGAATCCTTCCTGCGCACTGAATTTATTTTAAAAAGTAAATATTGCTGGGCTGATGTGTGCATATAGCCTTGATGAAGTCATTAATGTGGTTTCCAGCAAACTGTTCATAAAATTCATGGCTGCACTTAATTGCTACCATGTTCCTCCTCCTCGCATATTCTTATACTAACAAGAAAAAATGCTGAAAGCCTCGATAAATTGCAGGCAGAAGAGGAATGCCTGCATTGAAGTCAGCTGGTCACATCACCACAGATACGCAGGCCAGCTGGCACACAGGGGGTTCTGTGTCCCTCAAGGTGCTGAATTAACACCCAGCAAACGAGCTGTCCCAGCCCAGCTCTCCTGGCCCAAGTGCCACCAGCAGGCACACCTCATGGACCTGATGGGCAGGCAGGGAGCAGCGGGGGTCAGTTTACTCTAAGAGTTGTGTCACCTCTTTGGTTAGCGCTCTACTGCAGTGCAGAGCTCGGTGCTCACTGAAAAAGAAACTTGTTGGATTCTTCTAGGAACGCATAGAGTTGACCAGCCAGTGAAATTATTCCTGAGAACTCCTATGCGGTGTTTCAGAACTTACACCTCTGTGAAAGGCCAGTGCCTGGATCCTGCCTAAGCCTATTCACTTCCAGGCTTTCTTCTGGACACGTGAAAACAGAGGAGCACTACATTAGTGAGATGATGGGGGAACCAGACCATTCCAAGTACCTGAACTTCTATTACCTCCACCAGACTTAACGAGTGTGATTCATCTCACCTAACTTCAGCTTTCTAAATGTTAAGAATATCTTCTAAACAAATTCTTTGTTCTCTCTCTGTGTTTAGAAGCACTTGAAGAGGGCACTGATTCCCTTGTTTAACCCATAAAGGGATATTTTAGCCCTTGGTGATCTCTCTCTATGACTTTAATCCTTCTCTGATCTTTTCCTCCCAACTGGGAGACGGGCATTGCCTTGCAGCTGGGATTGACATTTCTCTTAGCTGAGTCTCCAGGGAAAGTTTGAGGAGTGACTGCACAGAGACCAGCATATTGAAGGCATTGCCTTGATTGAAGTCAAAGAATTATCGAATCCTAGAGTCATTAAGGTTGGAAAAGACCTCTCATATCACCAAGTCCTGCCCCAACCCGTCCTATCATGCCCACTGATCACATTCCTCAGTGCCACATCGCCTCTGTTCTGGGACACCTCCAGAGATGGTGACCCCACCACCTCCCTGGGCAGCTGTGCCACTGCATCACCACTCCTTCTGAGAAGAAATTTCTCCTAATATCCATCCTGAACCTCCCCTGGCACAACTTAAAGCCATTACCTATGACATACGTATCCTTTGAGAACAAGATCTTTTACTCTGTAGGCGTAGCACCACACAGTGAAGTCAGTGGAGTCATGACAAGCAGGCATCAACATCAAGTGTCCCACTTGTGCCAACACACAGGTTGCTGGAGGATGCCAGAGAGCCATCATTCTCCTCCAGCCCTTTCAAATGGTTTGTCACACTGCTGCGGAGACTGTAGAAAAATCAGGAAAAAATTGTTTCCCATCTCTCTGGAAGATGATTGTCAAAGCTTGACAAGAGGCATCTACAAAATGTTTGAGGGCTAAATGTATCACCATCTGGAATGGGATTTCCAGAAAGACAGCGAGAGAAAGACTCCTTTTTCGCAAGTAACTTGTTTAATAAAAATAAAATTCCTCTTGCATTTCTGACATGCGACTGTAACCACTCCACCCTAACTCGCTTTGTCATACTCAGATCTATGAAGTAAGAGGAAATTATAGAAATTTATCATGTCTGGGTTCTCAGGATTGATTATGACTTGCTGCTTTTATCTTCCAAACAGTCACTAAATCTAATTGCCTTGTTGTAATGGATTAACCCCTGTGGTCCACAGTAGCATTTATATTGTGTTCAAAGAGACTGCTACACAGTTAGGTACTTTTGTGCAGCAATGTGCTTTTATAACATGTAGGCGCTTTTTGGGCATAACTCACCCTTTGTAGGTCTTGGGGGGTTTAATTGGCTCATTGCACTGCTCTTCTGCAGAGGATGGATTTCACATCACTTTGGGAGCAACCATAGATGGGTCAAAGGGCCTTCCACAGCACAGCTATTTCTTTTAAATTACAATGCAAGCAGATTTTAAAGCCCTGTGTGTGAGCACCAGCATCTGCATTGTAATCAAAAACATTCCCTTGCTGATATTCGTGGGATTAGTGTTATTATTAGTCATAGTATCTTAGCCCCTGGGAGACCTGAACTCTAGGGTCAACAAGGAAACGTATAAATACAATCCCTGTGTTAATAAAGCTACAACTTATGCTGGCTTGCCCTGTGTCTGCCAAGGGCTATCATCTTCCACATGGGCCACCCCAGTGACTCGGTGGGTCCTGGTGGCTCTCCATGTGATGATCTTGTACCAAAGCAATAGGTGTGAGGCAAAGGCTGCAGGTCATGGTGGCAAGGGAAGGAGGCAGTTCTGCTCAGCAGGACAACCAGCAGCCAAAGTGTGCCATCACCCTTCGTTTGGCTGGTGAATTTGGTGGTGCAATGGGAGAACAATGCTATAAGGTGTAGTATGAAAGAGAAAACCACCGTAAGAGGGAAAAGAAAGTGAAAAAATAATCAGAGGAATGAGGGAACACACTGTGCAGGGTAGGTCATCAGCATTAGAGGAGGAACAAAACTATCCCTGGCTGTATAAAGGATGCACTGGGTAAGAGGGAAATTCAACCAGAAGCAGCTAGGGGTCACCCCACACGTGGGAACCCGACACGGGGAAGGGACAAGAGGTGAGGTCAGGAGGGGGACCTGTGGGCACAGCCCACAACCAGAGACCAGCCAGAGATGCTAGAGAGAGTATAGGCCTTGACTAATGAAACTGAGTCTGTTTGACTGGGAGATGCACCTTAGTAAAAAGCACTATAAATGAGACTCGAGTTATCTTTGAGGTTCATGAAAGGATTTTTAATGTAATTGTTTGTGATTTGTTTTAGAATGAATAGGAAGCAGTGGTGATCCAGGCTCCACAGTCAGAGCAAACCATCTAACTGATTTTCTTCTTTCCTTTCTTTCATGTAAAATTGGATTACAGTCTTAAATGGGTGTAACTGAAAATTTAACAGCTTCATGCAAGTGAACAGAACAAGTGAACAAATTTCTTTACAGCTTCCTTTAAAGAAGAGGAACTCACTTTATATAATTTTGTGGGAGCACAATTGCCATTATTAGTTGTATTTAGCTTTTTATACTTCTAATTAAAAAGGTTTGTGAAATTCTTGTCTTCATCATTAGCAGAGCAATTGCTTTCAAAGATCACCTTCGCTTCCAGACTGTTTTTGTACCCTCATGCCATATTGATGAGTACTGAAATGAAAAGCCAATTGTCATTGGGAAATGGAATCCACTTAAAGGCTTTTAAAGGAATACCCCATATATTTTCAGCAATTACTATAAAACATGAGAAGAACAGTGCAGGTTGTGCCCAAATGGCTTGGGATGAGCATTTGTTTCACCTTGGAGTTTGGTGCAGTGGTTTCAGGAGGTCAGCTGAGGAGACTCAGATCCCTAACTCCAAACTCAACATCTTCTGACCCGTCTTTCACTCTGATGTTTTCCCACTGTGGCGGTCACGAGGATTCACACGAGCAGGCTCAGATCCCCACATCTTGGTATACATTACTGCTGTGGCTATAACCATGACATCTTTGCAAACAACGAGCCTTCTTATCTGAGATGAGCTTAACTGTACTGCTTGGAATCAGTGCTGCAGGACAATTTATAGCAGTTCATCAGGACACAAGCTGATACAGAGAAAGAAAACAACATTTTTACACTGTTATGCACAGTTTCAGAGGGAGCTGTAGCCCGGGTTAACCATTTCACTACCTTTTAAGGAAATCTGTTAATGAGTGTAACAGCAGACATTTGCCCTTTACGAATGCAAATTCAGTGCTGTTGTCCCCATGCACTTTTAGAGTCATAGAATCACAGAATGGCTTGGGTTGGAAGGGACCTCAAGGATCATGAAGCTCCAACCCCCCACCAATGCAGGGCCACCAACCTCCACATTTCAGAGCAGCCCAGGCTGCCCAGGGCCCCATCCAACCTGGCCTTGAACACCTCCAGGGATGGACGGGGCATCCACAGCCTCTCTGGGCAGCTGTTCCAGCACCTCATCACTCTCATAGGAAAGAACTTCCCGCTGACATCCAACCTCAATCTGCACTCCTTCAACTTAAGACCATTTCCCCTTGTATTGCTACTATCTACCCTTTCAAAGAGTTATTTTTATGCTAGCTAAGGTAATTTCAGCAACGTGCTTCAGCAGCTGTATTTTGGATATTGCTATAACCTTGATTTCAATTCTACCTTGTGATGTAGAGCTCCCCAAGTTAATTGCACATAAAGGTGTTTCAAAAGCACCAGCAGCACTTGAGAAATTTGCTTTTGTGGCAAGGTTCGGGCAGTGCTGGACACTTTGGGGTATGCTCTGTGTGTCCCTGTTGTAGGCAGACCTGGTGGCTGTCGTGTCCTGAACAGCTGACCTTTACCTTGGAAGGTGGCCATGATGTTCTGTGAGCAAGCAAAATTCTGGTGGAGAGGCAAAGATCTACAAAGACACCCCACCAAGCCAAATAGACAAAACCAACCCCAAAATCAGAACAACAGAAAATATCCGAAGCCAAATTGATGGCTGCTCCTGGAATCAGTTGGCACCAACGCACTTCCACCATGCTCCCCCCACCTGCAGAGGGCCAGGCACCAGCAAGGGGAGATCGAACAAACCCAGCTGTAGAGCACTGTGCTTACATGGGACCAACATGACAAACCCTACAGGGGTTTTGTACCAGCAACTTAACCTTTCGCAGTCTGTGGATTTGAGTTGCTGTAATGAGAAGCAATTATTGTGGTGGATTCTTTATTTTATTTTTGCCCTAGGCTTCTCAGTGTGGCTTCTCCCATAGCTGGCACACCGTAACAGGAGCACATGCCAAAGCTGCTCTTACCTCTCCAAGGCAATGAATCAGAAAGAGCTGTGGTATTCTAATCGGAACACTTTCTATTCCTTTTGCTGAGCTGGAAGCTTTCTGAGAAAGCAGGCAGATACTGCAATCCTTCCTCCTCCGAGTTCTCTCATGTGTTCCACTACAGATTGCATATATGCACACGTTTTAACTAAGCAGCATGAAAAATCAGAAACCTGCTTACATATAAATAACAACTTGCTTTGTTTAGATGTTGGAACCTCTCCTGTAAAGAGGGGATTACAAGGATGGGCAGAGCAATCCCTCCCATTGTGCTTGTCATTTGTTCCCATCTCAACACTGAAAACAGCTCCAATCATAAATCCAGAGAAAACCTGAAGTCTGAAGTCCGGACCAACTAAAGTTCAGGTTCAAGGAGATATGAAGAACTCCTGAATGTGTCTTAAAGTCTTCATTTTCCCTGGCAGGCTCAGGGTTCACTTGGTGCCTGAGATTTCATGATCTTCAGTCAACAAATAGCCAGTAAGTGAAAAATCCTAGCCGTGTGACAGTGGGTCTTTACACGGCAGGGAAATCTGCTTGCACAACAAGAAAAAGAATTGGATATTCTGTGGGAATTTGAGATGCTTAAAGGCATCCACCATAACAGTATTTATCTGCATGAAGATGTGTGCATGCGTGTGCAAAAATGTATGTATGCATGTATACATGTGTGCAAAAACATCTACCCAAAGGTGGATTGACAGCTATTTTTGAAACATTTGTGACAAGACAGTATTTCAGGGCAGGCCTCGCACTCTCCAAATTTCCCCTTCATTCTTATTTTTTCTTCTTCTTCAATGATTCATTCAACAGTTTTTTTAAAGTATGCTGCGGTTTGGCTTCATTATCTGGGCTGATCATGATCAGAACAAATTGGAGGTTTGATCTAATGTTTCTTCACCTCAAATAGAAGTTTGCCATTGGAGTTACTGCCTAGTGATTGTGGGGTTAGGAATGTTAATAGCCTGTTTATTAGATGAGTAGATGTACATGGCACCCAAAGTCACAGCTCTTCCCTTCATTAGTAATTGACTGTAACTGATGGTTCACACAATCTGACAAAAAAAACCCCAAGAAAACAACATTCAGAAACCAACCAGATAATTGAATTGTTCTCATGGAACTGTAAGTTTGAGAAGGTAGAAGATTCATTGTAGTTGATGTTCTGAGACTTCTTTTCTAGGAGAAATCATTTATACAAGTTACTTGTGCTACTTACAGACTGCTGCTTAATAATTCATTTAAAAATGTAACCAGGAAATTCTACCACCTCATTTGGATCTTTCGTATTTTCCTTGAATTTATTCCAAATTCATGATTACTTCTTAAATATCAAATTCACTGGTCAGTCATAGATAAGTTTTTAAATGGCAGTATCCAAAATTTACCCAGTTTGGAGTGTATGTTCACATGACATATTTGGACTATCACCTCTTTAAACAGTTATTTGTGCAGTGAATGCAGCTAGGAATACTGAGAGCAGATGAAGGCACGCATTTTCCTTGAAAATTGATAGATTTGCTTGAAGTTTATGGCACTGAAGAAGAGACGCCCAGTGATTTCATTTTTTTTTTTAATTCCTGCTAAAATATTTTGGATAACTAAAAAAAAAAAAAAAAAAAAAAAAGCCAGAAGGGAAGAAAACAAAAATTCCATAGTAAATGAAATATTTACACAAATGAATATTGTCAGAATATAAACTTTATTTGCTTGCCTTATCCACACGAAGTATGCATTACTCTGTGTTCGTGTGTGTGTTTCCAATGAAGGCCTCGATGGAATAACTTTATGGCTCATAATTTTTGTGCTTTGTCTGAGATGCGACTGAGGCATCAGAAGCCTTTTATTTTTTATTTTTTTGCTACATCATAAAAGTATTGTATGATTTATTTCTTTATTCTTTCTTCTTTTGGAGGGAGGGGGGATGATGGGGGATACTAGTCATAGCCAGTTAGTGTCAATGGCTGATCTTCTTCAAATGTTACACCCGAGGCAGAGCCTGGGTGTGCAAGCATTGTGTGCTCAGACAGATGCAATTTCAGCTCTGCTATCTACACAGCCCTCTTTAGGAAAGTGTGTGCTTTGTTATCATTACATTAATGGCCCTGAAGATGAGCAGTTGCAGTTTCTTGGAACGAAATAGACAGAGAGTCTGCATTCACAGCTTGTAGCCTTGCTGTGATCTTAGTTAAAGGCAAGGTTCAGTTCTTGTAATTTAGCTGGGGAGACACTGTTCTACGGAGTGGAGAATCATCTGCATGTTGATGCCTAAACTCCACTTATTTTGTACACAGCAGCCAGGGAACAGCCAACGCCTCATCCAGGAGCTGTGAGGCAGTTGGCTGCAGAGAGCCCCAAGCTGCTAGCTGACAGGTTGGGAGCTGTCTGAAGGCCCAAGATAAGGCTGATCCCAAATTCAGAGGAGCCCAGTGATACCTTTCATGGGTACCTGGGAACCATCCCTGAGAAGGGCCAAAGGAAGAGGTATTCATGCATATTTTGAAAAGTAAGAAGGAGAACAAGTTTCTTGGGGATAGTGTGCAAATAGAAATGTGCAGAAAATATACAGAAATATATGGAAGATACCTCCAGGATTTGTTGCAAGTTCATTAACTTTTAAAATCTGTCCTTTCAGTTTTTCCTCCAAGGCCAGGTTTTCTAGACATTCTCCCATTCTCCTGTAAATCTCGCTGCTGTTTTCTGGCTTCTTCCTTGGCAGTTTAGTCTTTCTCTTAAAAAATGTGCCAGACCATCAGACGGTTGTTCAGAGAGGCTGGAGGGTCTCCTTGGAGATCTCTAACAGCCCCTGGCCATGGTGCTGGGCATGGCGCTGGGTGGACCTGCTGGGCAGGGGAGGAGTAGAAGGACCAGAAGTCCCTACCAACCCTATTCCTTTCCATTCCATTCCATTCCATTCCATTCCATTCCATTCCATTCCATTCCATATATACACACTGAAACCATTCTGTGATTCTTGTTCCTATGTTCACACACTGCTATCAAGAGACCATATGGGTCCAGGTCTTCATCCTGCACAAATCTAAGATGTCAGCAGCAGTGCATCAGCTGAGCCTTCTGCTTCGTGTCTCCTGAGCTTCAAATTCAGAGCCTTTCACACATGGAAAGCCACATTAGAAAGTGAATTTCTTCACTAAAACCCATGAGAGTGCCAGCATGTCCTGGCATTCCAGAGGATTTCATTCTTCCTTTTTCAGAAATATTTGGCTGTATTAAAGAGGTAACTCTGAATAACAAATTGCAAAATTTTCATCTGTAATGGGTGTTCTTCCTGAGCTGATATTAATACACATTGGATGGTCCTATTAAAAAACAAACAAAAAAACAACAAAAAAACCCCCAAACAAACAAACAAAAGAAGTTCCATTTTGGAAGTGATATGCAAGCTTGAAGTGAATGCTGAAGAGTATGTTACATCTGATCTTGAAAAAGCTGTCTGCAAAATCTCAAGAATTTTTGGAAATTTTTTGATTCCTTGTGGCAAGTAAGTGATGTAAAGGTATGAACATCAGTGTAATTACAGTATTCTACTAGTGTAAAATCCCCAGCTACAAGAAAATGCAGTATAAATATATTTATATATGTATTTGTGTATTTCATAAACGGTTCGCTGTAACATGCAAATTCCTTGGCTCTCAACACAGCTCTACACAGATGGTGAACTTTAGTCAGATAAATAAGCTGAACATTTCACTGCAAACTTTTCCTTTTATCTTTCACCTCTCTCTGCTGTTTCCCTTCCATCTTTTTTGCCAGCCACTCCTCAAAGAAGCCTGAGAATAAGTATAAGGCAGTCTCCTCACATTGCTTAATATTATTTCTGTGAAGACAGCCTGAATTCAAAGGCTCAGTGTGAGAGACTGGGAAGATCTTCATTTCTCTTTTGGCGAGGCTTTTACACTGATAAATAGTTTGCTCCACATATTTTGGTAAGGAGAGATCTGCACGGGTTGACAGCATCAACAGCTCCTCCTAGAGCAGCTGAAACCCTTTTCAGCTCATTTAAGGAATCACATACACAAGTTAATACATAACCTATATCATCTTTTAAACTAGATCCAAGCAACTCATTTCTAGTATTAATTCCATAATTCAGCTACTCTGCCAAAGCACTGTAACCATGCTGACTGTGCATTCAACCAGTGGCTTCACAGCTACTCAATGCTGGAATGGGGGTATTACCAAATCAATTGATTCAGTGAATGTAAGGCCAGAAAAGTAGTGAAAAAAACATTGAATACTGTGCTCAAATTATCCACAGTATCCTGGCTATAAGCTCCGATAATTTTTGTTTGATTATGACTTAATATTGTGTTGGCTAAGGCATTCTTGTACATGTGTATTGTCCTCTGAAAATATATTCAGATGAATATTTTATTGCTTTCATTGTATTTTGTGATAATAATCAATCAATTAATTTGTCATATTTCTATTTACAATCTTTAAGGCTCTCATTCCCATTAATAAGCACAGTAGGGATCTGGATTAGGATCCAAACTCATCCATGGCCCAAACTGCTGGTTGGAGACAGTCAACGGCCAACTCTTTTGTGTCAAGCCCTTCTGAACGGTTATTCATGATGGTAAAAGCCTATGATATTAATATATCTGGAAAAGTGCTATTAGCCTGAGTGAGACATCTGGGCATTTCCTTTGGCCTGAAGAGAGCTTGCTATAAGTCAGCAATTTCTGTTTAGAGAAATAAATTGCATTTTTTCTGCTTGTTTTTACAAGCTCTGGGTACATTCTCCTTTTCCTTTAGCAAATGGGTCAAGCTCTTTTTCTTTCATTCCCATGATTTCAGTAGCCTGATTACTACCAGTTGTTTAGCAATGCAGCATGTGTAATGCTTTGCTCTGTGGGACTCTACATTATTGAGCATGGACATTGGACTCTGGCTTTTGGCTGGGACTGATCAGCAGAAGGAAAGGAAGGAAGGTCTGTCTCGTTTACGATGAAAGATGAAATTTCCAGATGTTGAGGTTTTTGTTTGAAAATACTCTCCCTCCTACGTGTGAAATACCCCAATTTAAAACCAAAGTTGAAACAGAAAGATAACAGACTGGTTTGTTATATAATTTCCTTTTCAATTTTGATTTTACTTTAAATCTTTTACTTCTTTCTGTAGCTCATGTGAATTCCAAGGGTGCTCAGGGGAACAGAAGATTCATACCAAGGTCTATTCATCTTTTATTTTGCTTTGTTGCAAAGGGGCACGCAGTGAGCTAAGTGGCAGCCCTAGCTCCTGCCCTCTCCCTTCACTCCCTTCAGGGAAAAGCTTCTATTTCATACGTCCCAGTCAGAAGTGACAGTTCCTTTCTATCGGATGATTGCCACTGTTAGAAAGCAGGGCAAGCAGCCACTGGACCAAATTAGTATTCCCTTAAAACGTGATTGTCCCTCCTTCATTATCACGCAAAAGATTTCATTATCACCACATGCTGAAATTAGATGACAAATGATCAGGGTTACTGAGGGAGCCCTATTCTGTGGTTCATGCAGCTATGCAATGCCCAGGAATGTGGCTTTCCCCCACTCCCTCTTCTACTTCTTGCTTCAGGTTCCATGAAGATACACTCTGATCCATTTCAAATCCAAGCACCTATTTTATTGATCTTCTTCAATGATTTTCATCTCGTCTCCTTGTCTGATCATCTCTTCCTACCTCCCTTTGTGTCATTAATGCGTGAAATACTTCTTATGATATCTGCATTCATGTATTGATGATGCTTTGGGAGAAATTCATCTTAAAGAGGGCGCAGAACAATGCTAAAAGTTGGATGTGAGGATGAAGTCTTTGTAAGTCCCACAGAAGATAAGATAAATCTGATCTTCAGATCTCAGAGACACCCAGCTCCAGGGGATGGGGCTCTGAGCTGTGCATTACACGGAGAGGGACAAGTTGGCCTTTAAGGGTCTCTTCCAACTCAAACAATTCTGAGTCTTATTCTATGATTCAGAAAAGCCTTCTTTACAATCATCTCTTCTACTATTGCAAGCAAGATCCTCAAAGCCCCCCTAACTGGTTCCCATCTAGTGACGTAACTTCTTGGCCAGCCTGAAGTCAAAACTAGCTCCAGAAAGTTAAGAAAGTTTCAAAATTAATGAACAAACCATGCAAGACTTCGTCCTATCCAAGGTGGATTTGCTAATGCCACAAGTCTCCAAGCCCATGAGAAGTGCTGTGAAGGCAGTCTGGTGCTGGCCTGTTTGAGATACGCTGGTGATGGGCACCAAGGTAACGCCCTCAGCCTGATAACCTCTGTTTTTATAAATGGTGAGAGCTGCCCTAAGGTTAACAGAAGTGCAGTGTGTTCAGCTTATTGATGTTGTGTTTCTTTTCATTTCTTTTCCAACAGTGAGTACTGTTTAAATTACAGAATAAACTTCCACTAGTCCTGATAATACGGGTAGTGGATAAACCTGGCTTGTAGCTCTGAGCGGTACGTACCCCTCACCCCAGCACTGCAACCCATTTGCTCAAGGCTTGTCAGCCTCTTGGGTTTTAATTAATGAAGTTCCTGTTGAGGACATTTTTTTCATCACTTGCTCTATTCCAACACATTTCTTTCATTTGAAACCTGAGCGCTCTGCCAAGCAGGCCCACAATGTCAGGAGGGGAGGGAGAGCTCTGTCTCAACTACAGTCGTCTCTCTGTTCAACTTGATTCAATTTAGTGGAATTTCACTTTGTCGAATGACAAGATGCTGTATTTTGACAGTTGCCTATTTATGCTAAAGTGGAGGCATAATAAAATCAGTTTGGCGTCTGGCTCACTCTATCTGTAGCTTTTACTTAAGGATCTGATGATCTTTTTTTTTTTTAGATTGACTGACATTACTGTTTAGTTTCTGATTTGTTGTTGTGGATTCTTTTTTTTTGTTTTTTCTTTTCCTTTTCTTCTTTTTTTAATTTTTGAAATAAAAGCTTTCCTAAGAAGCTGGCATTCTTTTCCTAGAACACACCCTTCCTCAGCTGCAAATCTAAAAAAAGGAGACAGCATTGTTAAAAGAAAGGAATTTTTATATATACTTTTTTTTTTTTTTTTTTTTTTTACCCTTTAAAATTCACTGGAAAAAAGTTAAATGCAGCAAGCAAACAAAAACCTTCTGCAGTCTGAGAGCAGCAGTTGCTGAAGCTGTGGGTAACGGGCTGTAGGCTGCTGAAGCAAACTTCCCCCTGGCTCTGGTACGCACTCTGTCTGTCTGATGATGGGCAGCCAGAGCATGTGTTGGTGTGATCTGATGTGGGGTTCCCCACTGCAACGCAGTACTGCCTTCCAGTAGCTCACTCAAAGGCATGACTGGCATTTGTCATCTCCTGTCTGGTCTTTCTCATACTTTCCCCAGCAGATAAGTGTTTGCAGTAGGGAATCTTGTATTTCTGAGGAGTTTTTTTAGTGCTTGTGTTTGCTCTGTGTTAGAGGAGGTAGCTCAGGGGTAGACATTTTGCATGGGAGCAATAACTATGAGTTTTGCAGCGTTAATTAATTTTGGAGGAATTTCATTCTGATTCTCAACCCAGACACAAAGAAATCTTTGTACTTAACTTTATTACAGAAAATTTGCTTGGACCAGAGAAATGATGTTTTTGGTTTTGATCTACGTCTTTGAGCTTTTGACAATCAGAAGCACTGTAGGTGTGCTGAGCAGAAGTGGTTGCAGATATGCCTGTTTTGGATAAGGAAGCAGCACGTCATACCTGATGTGGTGCATTGACATCAACAGTTTTCCCTCTTCCCCAATTGTGTTTCTGGCAAAGAGACACAGCCTTCATGTCAAGCCCTAGAACACAGTACCCACAATTAGCCCTGGGCTAATTCGCAGTCATAGCCCGATTTCAAAAGACAGTGTATCTGGTGAAATGGACCAAAGAGCATTTCAGGAGCATTTCTGTAGCCCTTTGTACCTGAAGGAAGGAGAATTTTGGGAAAAAAAAAAAAAAAAGTCAATAATAGTGTAAGGATCTCGGGATTTTACTGGACAAGAAGAAAACCTAAAATGGCCAAAACAGGACAAGTAACTCCTTGAAAATAAAATTAAATATTGGCATTTACACCTCTGTTACCTGCTTGAGCAAGATATTCCTGTGCAACTGCTGTGGTTGAGGGTGATGGAGGAGAGACCCAGGCATTGGGGTAGCAGTAGGCACGTGCCTTGCTCAGCCTAAGGATCCCAGCTCTGGTCTTCATTGCCCCAAGCTCAATCAAGCCCCGTCCTGTACAGCCCCAGAAGGATTATAAGATTTTCTGCACACCAAACCCTTTGTTCTTCATGCTCAAGGTGGTCCTGGGAGTTAAATTTTCCCCTGGGGATTTCTGAAGGATTGGTTTCTGTGTTAGTGAACATCAGGAAAAACGAGGTAGAAAACAAACACTTAAACCCTGCTGTCAATATGGCGCTTTACTTCAAGTTATTTTGTGCTGTGCTTCATTCCCTGGGTTTTAGATCTATACTTTGTCTCAACACCAATTAACTGTCATCACCACAAATCCCTCTTCAAGTTGGGCACTTGGTTCTCTTTCACTTAATTGCAGCCCCATCACCTGGACAGTCTTCAGTGAGGAGGTTCCATCTTCCAATCCTCCAGCCTTAGTCCCAGAGCTGGGATCTGCTGTGAGCACAGCAGCCAGGCAGAGCACATGGTAAACTCACACTTTTAATGGTTTGTTTGGTTAGGTTTGTTTTCCCTATTTTCTTTAGTAAAAACTATAATGCAAGCTTACAATGCATCAGTACAGACTCTATTTTTAATCAGGCCTATGTAAGACTCTCCTTAAAACCTGCGGCTGTCACTAGTTTGGTTTACCTTTTATTAAAGCTTTTTTGACCAAGAATTACAAGAATAAAGTATTTTCAAGCTTTTTGCTGAGCTATCTCAAGGAGGTTGGGCTGGAAGACATCACCCAAATCAGCCCATCTACTCCCCTTCAAGTAGAGGTGTAACAGATGCTAAAACTAGGATGTCCCTCAGAAGTCCTTTCTGTGCAAGGATTCAAATATCATCAGCCCCATTTCCCAGCATACAGTGAAAAATTCAGATCTGCTATTCAATAAGGCAGGGCAAGCTGAAAACCATTCTATTTTAAGGGATGAGCCCAGCAGAGACTGAAGTCATCCCCAATGGTTTTGGCACCTGCAATTGCAGGACAGTGGCTGCTGACAGTTCCTGAAGAGTTAAGGTAAAGCATAAAATTACTGCTGATCTACTAACAAGGAAAATTTCCCAGCCCTGTAACTATAAACCTGAGCATAGGAGCAAGAAGAAATGGAGTGGGAAGCAACAGCACACCTGACCTCATGTCCCATGTCAGACTGCTGCCAATCTCTGATGATTCTGAGAAAAGCTGGGAAAAAATAAACACCAAAAATCAGCAGCCAAGTTATTCATCAAAGGTGGGAAAAAAACCTTCCTGGCCTCTGAATGCATCCACTGAAAACCCCGAAGCATGGAATTAATTAAATACAAAGAAACATAATTAATTTAATTAAATGCAGTCCTTTTGAAAAGAGTTGCTCTGATTAATGTCTCCTCCTGCAAAATTTTATGAATACATTTAGCCCCATTCCCAAAGACAGTATTTGTAGGACCTTGATTAGAGCAGCTAAAGGCTCACTAATAGGAGTGTAAGTGAAAACCTTCCACTCACAGTGTGAAAGCAGACACAGCAATCATGGAATCACTAAGGTTGGAAAAGACATCCAAGATCATCCAGTCCAGCTACCACTAATATTTCCCCACCAAAACACGTCCCTCAGTACAACATCTAAACGTTCCTTGAAATGCTGTTTTAAAAGACACACTCAGAAAAGAAAGCAACCCCCCCACCCCCTGCTCAATGCTTTCTGGTGCCCGGAGGCACCATTCAGATCACCTGCACTGACTGTGCAACGCCAACCAACAGCTCTCTGTGCAAGTCTCATGTGAGGTTCCCTCTGTCTCTGATCCAGACAGAGCCTTGTTCCCATTTCCATAGCTTAAGGTTTTTTTTTTTTTTTTTTTTTTTTTTTTTTTTTTTTTGTGTGTGTGTGTGTGTGTTTTTGTTGGTTTTTTTTTTTGCTTTGTTTCATTTTTGTTTGTTTGTTTTTGATACATTGATTTCTCCCTCTGATAGCAGTTGGCAGCAGTTGAGCTACCAAGCTCAATTTATTAATCTGAACCATTTCCCAGTTAAGTGGCAGATGTTATCATATCATTGGTCTGCTTAAGTTCCCACACAACCAAACTCATTAGATAAAACATCCTGCTGAAAGCTTTGGAAATGAGTCTCAGTCACCTCCCAAGTGAAGCTTGGGAAACGAAGGCTCAGAGGCTGACGCACTGCTATCACTGCTTGGTGATGCACTCCTGGTATGCAGAAACACCAGGTTTCAGCAGATCTGCTGGATTCCTAAGCCTTTAAGATTTGGTGGAAACTGCTTTTATTTTTTACTTTTTATTTTTTCTGCCAGGCATCTTACATGAACGTTTTCCTAGAAGGCTGGATGTCTCACTTGGAAAGACACATTCGATTACGCAGAAGAGTCCCCAACTTGTGACTCATCACGGGTATTTCAATGTTTAATATTGCTAGGTTATCTCCTCAACACAATGAATCATCTGTAATTATCAGAAGTTAGTCTTCTGCCTTTGCTCTATTTGGTTCATAAACTTGACTATTATTCACTGTTGCAAACTGTGAACATCAATAGAGCAGCATTCAGAGCATTTCCTCGGCTCACCATGCAGCACAACAAATACTTTCATCCCTTAGAAGTTGGCTTAATAAAGCTTTCAAGGGCGAGAGTTGTGATTTTGTGTAAAACACTGTTAGCTTTCTACTGAGTCTTTCACTCTGTGACAGATGCTGTAGAGGTGAAGAGATTCAGTATTTCTAATTCAAACTCATCTTTTTGGTATCAATTCTTCCCTTCTTTTTTCTTAATCAAAACTAGAGAAAATGCTAATATCCTCTACCTTCAGACAGGAAGCAGATGCAGGAGATCTTTGTTGTTCTTCCCAGCGCCTGTTATGAGTTTTGGCTCACCTGTCAACATGAGTCAACATTTTACTTTCAGTGACAGCTTGCTTTAGTTTCCCATTTAGCATTGCTTGTAACACCGCAAATCTCCTTTGGAGACAAAAATTCAACTCCTTAACAGAAAATTGTTCTAAAAGCCTTAGTGAAATTTTCCAAAGCGTTTTGTGCCTTTTCTCCCCATTTCCTTAAAATTGCAACAAGAAGGAATTTTATCATCAAAGTGAACAGAACTGGCAAGGCATGAATGAACACAAACCAAAGGGGCTCCCAATTGCGTCTGTCTTTGATGAGATCCATACACTGCACCTATGTGCTCCATCTGCAGGGGATCCCAGCTGTCGTGCTGCTGTTTCATCTGCAACTTTCAATTCCCTTCCAGACTCTGAAGCAGCTAGAACCTGCCCATGTTTCTTGCAGTTCATTGCGCTGTTTTTATAAAGTCCTTCAATTTTGTATTGTGTAGGCTGTTGGAGGACTGATTTCCACACAGGAACAATTACCTATTGTGAAAAGATAGGAAAGTCACTGCTGTGCAAGAAATGCAAGCAGTTAGGAAACTTGCCCGAGGAACAGCAAAGTGCAGGTTCAAATCACAGCCGTGAATGAGCAGAGCACAGATTTCAACACAGGTCTTGCACAACACAAGCAGTAGCTGTGACACTGGACAGGCATGAGCAGCCCTAATGTATTCACTGTGAAAAAGGAGACACGTTTGCAAAGCGCTCCTGTTTTTAGGGAGACGGTATTTTCCTGGAAAAGAGATGTTGAATGAGCCTGCTGAAATTTGGGATGAATCATAGAATCATAGAATGGCCCAGGTTGCAAAGGCCCACAGTGCTCATCCAGTCCCAACCCCCTGCTGTGTGCAGGTCGCCAACCAGCAGCCCAGGCTGCCCAGAGCCACATCCAGCCTGGCCTTGAATGCCTGCAGGGATGGGGCAACTAAGGGTGCACAGAATTTCACAGAATTGCAGGGGTTGGAAGAGACCTCAAGAGTCCATCGAGTCCAACCCCCCCCCTCATCAACTCTTTGATGTCACCTCTGCTTGGCAGTGGGGAAAGGCCTGGCCCTGAACTCAGCCTGCACTGTGCCTGTGCCTCACTCACTGAGGTACCACCTCCACGCCCCAGCTCTGGCACTGAGCACATCACCTTCCAGCAGCAGGCTCCAGCAGGACCCACACAGACCCATATAACCTCACTTGGACCTTCGGGTTCTCCTCAGATGTACAACACCACCACAAAAGTTAACCTCAGGTGTAAAGTAAAGCAAACTCCTTCTACACATTCTTTTTCTGAGCTAGATCTCATTTTTTGTCAAGACCTTGATGCTGGAGGCAATTTCTTGCATATCTGTCTGTGCTGTGCTGCTTCAGTTTCCACTCCTTTCAAATGAGCATCAAATGACGAACTCTACTCTTCTTAATTCAGGCAAACTGAATCATGCCAATATCCAGACTTTGCCACCAGGATGGCAAGAACTTCCTTTTGAACTCCAGTCTCCAATCCAGTGTGAGCACAGTAGACAACAGATGTTGAACCCATGAAATTTGCCTTTGTTGCCTCCTTAGAGGTTTGCCTCCAGTGGGCAGCTGCTCCTGAGAGAACTCTGGTGTGAGTTTGCAGCAAATACTGCTGTCTATCTGGTCACACTTTCTCCAGTAGGTGTGAGGTTGGGTTGGTCTGTTGCACTTTGGGGCACTGGGAAGAGATTTTAAAGTCTCCAAAGGCTTTGAGCAGTCAGGTTACTTGTTCGTGTGATCCCTCCAAGAGTCAGGCAACTCTCTGCTATTGATGCTGCTGAACATATGTTCCAAAATCTCAGCTCTATCCCTACCTGATTTAGGGCTCCTGGAAGACAATGAAAACATGGGATAAACTGAATAAATAACACAGGTGTGCAGTAAAGACCATAGACGGGTTAGAAATCCCACATGCTCATCCTCTGTGGGTAAGAATAAGATTTGTCATTGAACAGGCTGCAATGGAAATATAAGAAAGCTTTTAAGACTGTTTGGAAGCTTTTTCCTCTCTAACGTGTAGAAAGCAAATACCAATGCCTAAATAATTACAGAGATGAGATGTATGTTTCAACTGGAAAGCACAAAGCATTTGACTGAAAATATGGAACATGGGAAGAATGACTTGTATTCAAAAAGAGGTTGATTCAAAATGGAATTATTAACTCTTGAAAAAAGTCTGTTTATGGGATAACATGAATGAAACATTGATACTACGGATTACAACACATTTTCACTAAGTAGGAGTTTCAAGGACTAATGTGTGAAGGAGGAGAGAATGTGTTACATAGGGGAAGGAAAGCCTTGTGTTGTTCCTACAACATGAAGTACAGAAAGCAAACTGTTTGCTAAGGCTTTACACAACTAAGACACCCGTGTGTGTCTCTGGCTAAAAAGCTTTGCTATACCTCAATTCCCCACTCTGTCAAGACAGCACTATAATAATTCTCCATTTCCTAGTGTGATTGTGAGGATTAATCTGCTGATTTCTATAAGCACATCCTCTGATGATGTCAGTGTAAGAATTCAAGGAGGCATTGTTTGGGAGAAGGGATAGATAGCCAGGCAGGATCCCAGTTCATAGGAACTGGGGGCAAATAGCACGAGCATCCTTAAGCACAATTTAAATGTCAATGAAAAGAAAATATTCAACAGTTTTGTTTTTCACAAATTGATATGATAGAAGAAAGCTACATTTTTTTAAAAACTAGAAAACTTTTCTGGGCTCGTATTGTAAATGATAGCTAATTTTCTGAGCATTTACACTGAAAATAAAAAAAGTTCTTCTCTAGCAGAAAGTGCTCCAAGTATGTGCTAGACCAACACAAGACTTTGCTCCTGCAGCTTGCTCCTGGTCCCACGCTTACACCCAGCCTGAACACATTCTTTTTGCAGGTGGCCTTCAAAATCATCTTCCGCTTCTCACACATGGTGGAGAAGTTATTCAATTTACAGCGAAGGTGTCACAAAAAGATAAACCTGAACAGGCAGTACAAAAGTTAAAGGCAGTGGGTCTTTTGTGATATTCCTCATTTAAAATTATAGCAGCTTTCATCTGTGGCTATTGTTGAATATCATTTTCCTTCTCAAGTCTCCTTCAATCTGTTGAAGTATTAAAGTAATCAAAGTAATAACTATTCATAATTACATCTTGCTACATCTTAAAGGGATCCAGCACTAAGGAAAAAATTATTTCTATGATAAAAGCTTGTATGACCTGCATAGGCATTACAGAACAACTTTCATTTCCTCTAGATCTGTTCTGGAGAAGCAGGGACCTCACTGCTGTGAGCAGTGTCTCTTAGCTACTAGTTAGGGTTTCAGCTGTGCAAGCATTATATAGGTAGATGCAAAGACCCACATTCAGGTTAGTCCCACCTACCTGAAGTGCTGTATAGAAATACTGTCCTTCAGTCTCTCCCATACCATCAATAAAAGAGATACAACCTGTTCACTGCATTAGGAAGCCAAATACTTTACCACTGCTGCCCTCAGGGCCAGTGAGATGGTCTGGACCAGAGGATGTCAGTTTAATGGTTTAACTCTTACAGAGTTGTATCTGTTCTTATAGAACCTGCTCTAATAACTGGTAAAGTCAGTGGAAAATGTATATGTAGAACAATCAAAAAGCAGCAGTACCTACAGAAGAAATAGAGGCATCCGACAGATGCTCATGAGAAATTCAGCAGGTTGAACATCTTTGTGCTGTAGGGCTCTACTCTAGGTAAGGTTTGTTTTGAGGTGGAATGATCTGAAAATGTATTTCTTTCGAAATGTTGTTTCAATATTTCCTGCTCTATCTTGAAGGATATAGGGGATTCCTGAAGCACGCTGTCAGAACAGCCAAGGAAGATTTTAGTTTATCCTGCTGTCTTGTGGCATTCATCCCAAAGGGGAGGATCATCAGTCCAAAACAGTATAGGGAAAAAAGCTCTACAAACGTGGGGCGTGGGGAAAATATCACCCTTGCCTTTATTATTAGTTTTTTTTTTTTTAACATGATGTATCATGGTCTTTCTAGTTATAGTGACATACTAAGAAAAATATGAAATTGGAATATTAGAAAGTGGAAATGAGACACTTTCCTTTTTAGATGCATAATAAACAGTCAAACTTAATTAGCTTCAAAATAAATGCTAAGCACAATCTACCAATACTGGATCCAAAATGAAAGGAAACCACAGAAAAGATCTGCAGAGCACTGTTTGGCATTCCCTCTGCTTCTCGGAGCCACTCTTCATAACTGTCCAGAGCAGCATTTTCTGTGACATCTCTCTTTGTTTGCAGAGTAACCAGTCACTCAAATATGCGATCAACCCTCAAGAAAACACGAATTTCACTTATGCTGTGAACTCGAGATCTCATGGAGAAGGACCGTTGTCAGTTCATCCAAGGAGCAGGGTTAGCTGCTGATACCAAGCTAAGGCACAGAATCGATGTCACATCCTGTTTAATATTATAAAAATGCATAGCCCTTTTCATTCTCTACTTCTGCCAAGGTCTACAGAAATCCTGGAGCACTTTGCCTACAGACAAACAGCAGCTTTGTCCTGGCTGATGGCCTAGGTCTTCTGTCTTTAGTACTGAATCTATTGACTTGTTGCTCTATTAAAGTAACATATTTTCACAACTCTCTGCTGTGCTACTGTTAAGTCTCATTTTTAAGAAGAGGAACTGAAGGAAGAAACTGAAGGACACAACAGCTTATTTAATACACCAGCAGTACCACCAGGAAGATGGAGACAGCCCATTTTCCTGCAACTGGAGTTTTTAAATGGAAAAACCGTCTTCAACTGGAAAGAAACAGAGAAGTCTTCAATCTTCACACAGAATTGTTATTCGGGATAGTGGCAATTTTAAGAAACAAAAATTAGCTCCAGCTACTCTGTTTACTATTTTGTGCATTATCTGATATTTTACTGCTCCAAAAATAGGGACTTCATAACATGGCCATAGGAAATTCTGAACAAAAGAGATTTTTGAATCAAGGATACTTAGAAGAAAAGTGCAGCAACTCAGAGAACATGGAATTAAAAATTAAGGAAGACTATTGCAGAAAGTGAGTACATGTTTTACCTGTTCTTAAACACCTCTGCTGATGGAAGCTGCTGAGCCTGGCTAAGCAATCCATCTCAGTGCTTAATTACATTTACGTTTACATTTTTCCCCACAGGCTATCCTAAATCTTTCTTGCTCCAGCTTAAACCTATTACTTTTTATTTTACCTGCACTTGGCATGAAAACAGTTTACTCCTTTCCTCTTTGCTACTAATTTCAAATATCTGAAGACCATTATTAAATCTTTGCCATCTTCTCTTAAGAAAAAATGAAATAATCCCAGTTCCATAAAATTTCATGGAAAACTATGATTTTCTAGGTTTCTTACCATTCTTTTTGAAGTTCTTGTTTATCTTCTGCTACCAACTCTCATATTTTTTGAATCGAACAGAGTAATTTTATTTAATTTTAGCCAAACCAGGTAGAGCAGAAGGATTACGTGCCATGTTTTATTAATCATGTTCACTACTGTCCTTGCTAAATAGCATCTTGGCTCTTCCCAGCCATTTCTTTATTTTGTGAGAATTAATCCAATTCCACCCTGCTCCCTGAATATATTTTCAGTCTTCCCTTTCAGATGTCCACAGAATTCATGATCTGTGCATTTAACAATCTCTCTCTTTCCTCTGTCACCAATTCATTCATAAGGCTAATGTATCAATGGTTGGATTTTGTGTTGAGGGACATGGTTTAGTGAGTTCTATTGGTGACAGGTGGAGGGTTGGACTGGTTGATCTTAAAAGTTCTTTTCCAACCTTAAAAGATCTTTTCCAACCTTGATGATTCTGTGATACTGTGATTCTATTTAATACTACAGAAGAACTGCTGAAAAACTGTTCTCGTTACATATTTCTTGAGCTCATACAACAATGGCATACACTAGTTTCTCAGCATTTTTTTTCTCCCATTTATTATTACTTCGTCTTACTCATTAAAATGATGTTTAAAACAATACCAAAAGCTTACTAGAGGCAAGATAAAGCATTTATGCTCCCCAAATCAAAAGATCTGTTGCTGTGCCAGCAAAAATAAAATAAAATTCAATTTGACTTGGCATTTTTTCTTCAAAAAAAAAAAAAATCATAAGATTAATTTTTCATTTTGTGCTCTTCTGGAGCACAATAATCTTCACTTACCAAATCTGGTCCATAGAGGCACTTAATTTTTGGTTTTGATAAGAGAGATGAGAGCTCTAAGCAGCCTGATTTGGGGCACAAGTCCCAGAGCTGCTGTGTTCCTTCCCCTCCTGCCCTCCAATCTATCAACCTTGATAGACCTTCCTTGATCTGTGGAAGCAGATTGGAGCCTCCTATTTGTTGTCTCTATATTTGCCTAAAGAAGATAATACAGAAGTTGCTCAACACCATTTCCAACCCAACCTGCAGCTCCTAAGTGTAGGATTAACGCTATTATTTTTTAAATGCTTACGATTCTCAGCCAGCTCTCAGTTCTATAGGGCTGTCCTGCTGTGAGCCCAGCAGCTAGCCTGGACTGTGCATCAAGAAAGTGCTGCCAACATGGGGCGATGCCAAGGAGCACTGGCTGTGGGGCTTTCTGCAGGCAGATCTCAGCATTGCAGGGTGGAAAGCTGCGTGGTTTTGTCAGTGCAGTGCTGACCCTATGCAGACCTGAAAGTCCCTGTGAAAGTGCAGCATGATCTGCTTGCAGCTTTTGGATCAGAACAGCTTCATCAGAAGATGCAAGTGCAGGTCTGCTCTCCGTTATTTCAGAGATATTAATAAAAATTTTTAGTGCACTTTCCCAATGATATTATTTCATGTCCCCAGAAGTCCTTTCAGGTAACTACCCAAGAGTTACCATGCTGAAGAGTAATCAGATGAAGATAGTGAGGGGAAATTGTTCTCCCATATATGAGGGTGATTTCCAGCCATTTTCCCCATTCAGTGGCCCTAAAACAAGCAACTGCAGGATCGTGGGGGAGATTCAATGTCAGGATACTGCCGTGCAGTTCCCAGGGGAATGAGAAAACAGAGATCAGCTCAGCTAGACTGCAGATATCTGGAAATTGAGATAGCTTTGGATTTGACCTTTATTTAATGAACACAGCCTAAAAAGCATATGGAGTGCATATTTCCCACCACACACCAAGTGCAATGAGCCAATGGTTTCCAAGTCTCTTGATCCAAAATCCCCAAAGAACCACCAGACACTTAACACATATTTACAAAGCAGGAGGTGTCCTCCAAAAGTCCTCAGTAGAAGAAGAATCCAATGGCCCCAGATGTCCCATTGCTTTCCTGCAGGAAAGCATCAACCGAGTGCTCAGATGGCTCAGGGGTAACCCAACAGAGTTGGCTTCAGATCATTTATTTATTCCCAAATCGGTCATTTTGGGTCTCAGGAAGTCTGTAGGAAGGCATAGGCAATAATGGATCCATGCCTTGACAACCTGCAAGCTATACATAGGTGCCAGTGGCAATGCATAGTACGTCCTTCGGCTGAGCATCACTACTGAAACCATCTTCCAGTCTGTATTTCCTCAGGGAATATTTTGCTGCCTGACTTGCCACCAAAATGCAGGAACATTAAGGTGGGAGACTTAATGTCCATATGCAATGGCTGAAGAACTGCCTTAACTTCTGCATTATTAACCCCAGGATACTTTCTGTTTAATTCTTCAAATGTAAAAAATAAGGAAGATTTAGTTCATGGCACACTTGCAAAAACAAAAAACAAAAAAACACTCAGACTATAGAAATAAGCAACTGCAAGTGGAGGCAAGCTCTAGAATGGAAAAAAAAAAAAAGTCTGATGCGTGTCATCCTGTGGTTTTTTGTTAGATTAATGAAAAGCCCACACAGCATAATTATGTTTACAATAAGCTTACAGGAGTTTTCCCACAAGGTAGAGGAGAGTCATAGAGGGATCAGGTTAAACCAATTATTTAACCTTTACAGAGCTAAACTTGCAAGCGTTTTGGGAGAGGGAACGCAGCCCATTTCCTTGGTTGCTCAGGACCACGTACTGAAATAGCGGTCTTCTTGCTTTACTTCATCACTTTGCAAGAGGGTTCGCTGGCACATCCAATACAGATGACTGAGAAATGAATTGTTGGATGCTTAGATTTCTGAAATATCCCACTGCTAACACACGCACACTTTTTACTACTATGAATGAGTCTTCTCACAAATTATCTAATGCGGCTGGGTAAGGCTCTTCATTAAATGTGGCATCCACGCTGATGGATTGAACAACAGAGAGAAGAAATAAATCATTGAGCTTGACTGGGAGTTGCTGCATTCACTGAAATCAGAATTTCCTTTACTAGAGTGGGCAATGGTGGAAAGCACTGAAAAGAAAACAGTATCATTTCATTTATCAGGCCTTTTGCAATGTCAGCTCTCCATTGTTCTTGCTTAAAGAGCAAAAAACCATACTTCTTGGCTTTCCTAAATCAGCAGAGAGACATGCAGCCGTTCTGGTTTAGACATTAGCATTTATTTTGTTTATTCCATTTCCAGTGGGCAAAAATCTAGTAAACCCGATTAGTTTGATGATCTACATACAGCTTTTCCAAACGATACAGCAAGATATGATAAAATAGAGTTTGAGAAACACAGATTCAACACCCTAGGGGCTGAATTCTATGCATACTGTTGACAGAGCAGGTGCCTAAATGATCTTCCATCTAGTACTGGATAAAACCAGGGTTATTTTGTTTGTTTGTTTGTTTGACTGACAACTTGAAAATGTGGGAAAAAAACCTCACCCTAACTGCTCAAATTTAAAACACGTTGGCAAAGTGCATCTTAGGAGAAACATTCAGAACACTTGAAGCCTTTAGTCTGGATTTGAAAACTAGTTTTTTACTGAAATGCTGAAAGAGGAATTTTGTAGCAAATTGTCACTTCTGTCAAAAATACCAAGAGATTAAAAAACAGCCACCTCAAACAGTGGTTAGAAGTGCTACAGGCAACACTGTGGTTTACACTTCAAATGATAACTTATCTGATAGAGAAGAAAGCAAATGAAATTAACATACAAGCGGTCACAGAGAGCTCTCCAACTCCTTACCATTTGCACGTGACTCCCATGCTGGGACTCACCAGGAAAGCCACCCCACAGCCATCAGCAGCAGCACCTCAGCCCATGGGAGGGTAAAGAACCACGTTTAGAAATGAGTAATTGGACCCCACAGGGAGATGTTAACCTTCCCCACCTGTGAATGCCCCTAAGCACTCCTCCACCCCTCATCTCCTGCTGTGCTTGCTTTGTGTATGGCAGGTGCCACTGGTATGGTGATTTTGGCAGGACGGGGAGGTTCACCTCCTGGGGGTGCATGGGCTGATCCTTCCAACTCTGTGAAGATCACTGGCTGGTGACATGTGGGAAAGCTCATTAGAAGGAATCCCCGTGGTAGCAAGAAACAATAAATTCACTCCTGGTCTAACGGGGAGCTATCTGGCCACGCAACGATGTGTGGGCATCAAGCTGTGCCTCTCTGCAGTACTCACATTTCCCACTGGATTTTGTACAGGGTAGACAGGATAATGAGCACCTCAAGACCAAGGTCAACTTTTTAAAGTCACAGAGTTTCCAGTTCAGCCACTCATTTCCTATTTGTGTAGCTAAGAGGTGTAATTTTCCAGTTGTGCAAGTTACATGTGAGAGATCTGTAAGCTTTCCACACCTCTGAAAATGAGGCCAATTATCTAGATACCATAAGGGAAATGGCTGACTTAAGGTCTCATCTCAGAGTGGGAATAGATGTAGTAATCATCTGAGGTTTTATATTGCATATATTCTTCTCATAATGTTAACCACAGCAGTCAGACTACTACCAAGACAAGCAGAGATATTAAACCACCTGATAATGGATTACGTTTTGTGATCCACCTGTATTGCTTCAAGTGAACTGTAACAAAGCATGGGCAAAAGGTAACTTCTGCCATATCTTTAAGACCATATCATGGCTCCAAGAGAAAGAATGTATAAACATCCTTTGTCACAATGCCTCTCAACATTGGCCAGCAAATGCTATTAAAACACCCTCATTCTCAGTTGTGACTTTCTCAAGATTCTGTGTTGGGACTGAAATTTTCCATTTTTGTTTTTGGTTCACAACTAATTTTATTTCAAAATTAACAAGCCAACAAACAAAACAACAACAAAAAAACCAGCCATTTCCAAGAAAGCTAAGTTAGTTTCTGATGTTGAATTGTGGTGCCATTTCCTTTGATTTCTAATGGCAGCCTCCCATTTTACAGCCAGCTGGCTGCTGTAGGTGAGATGAGATTTTTGCAATCCCTGTGAGAACATGCCCAGGGTTGGCAAAGTTTCAGGCTTTGAAAAACAGCAATTCACACAGTTCAAGGTGCTGGGCTTCCCTGTGCCCAGCGATGCCACCAGCTCACGTGGCACAACTGTGAGGGCAATGCAGAGGATGGCCTGCAAGGCTGCCAGGATCGCCCCTCTTCTGGGAATGTCCATTTTTCCAAGCAATCTTCTTAAATACCTGGAAAAGAATAACTGTTAACTATAGGAAAATGCAAAGGTTTTCTTACACCAGATTTAATTCACCAGATTTAAGAGCGCTTTGTGTTTCTCCACTTTGGCTTCTTGTGCCCAAGTGGTGTTCATGCAGATTTGAATGACTTGGTTGCTTTCCGTGTCTCCCACTGACCCCCACCTCGTTCTGCTCATTGAGGTTCTGCCTTGGGAACTCACTCTTTGGACAAAGGGATATTCTTTTGGGTATTGCGTTCAAAGCCTGGAAAGCACAAAAAAAGAATGCAGAATGAAGGTTGCAGGAACAGTGAGAATGATCTCTTGATTAAATTCTTTGAATTGGATTCTCTTTTATCTTGCTGACTGTTCAGCCCATCCTGTCACTGATACCAAACTTTTCCCACAAGCTATTAACATTTCTCATTTTCTAGATATCTGATAAGATCGTACACTCTCATTTGCAGTAATGTTGATCATTCTTGACTTCAGCTGAACTCGGTGTGCAAACTCAGGTCATGAATTTCATAATGTGTCCTCCCAAAACTCATGTTTGGTGTTGTAGTCTCCCTGTTCCTTGTCTCTACAGACCAACAGGAGTGAAAGGCTGAGGGAACTGGGCTTGTTGAGCTTGGAGAAGAGAAGGCTGTGGGGAGACCTCATTGTGGCCTTCAGTACTTGAAGGGAGCGAATAAACAGGAGGGGAACGGCTGTTTGTGAAGGTGGATGGTGATAGGACAAGGGGAATGGTTTTAAAGTGAGACAGGGGAGGTTTAGGTTGGATATGAGGAGGAAGTTTTTCAGCCAGAGGGTGGTGAGGCACTGGAACAGGTTGCCCAAGGAGGCTGTGGATGCCCCATCCCTGCAGGCATTCAAGGCCAGGCTGGATGTGGCTCTGGGCAGCCTGGGCTGCTGGTTGGCGACCTGCACACAGCAGGGGGTTGGAACTGGATGAGCACTGTGGGCCTTTGCAACCCAGGCCGTTCTGTGATCCTATGATGCTACGAATGGTTGCACTCACTGTTCTGGGAAGAGTGATGGGTGAATGTTTGTGAAGCTCTCAGATCCTGCAGTGGTGAGCCCCACAAGGGAAGCCAGAAGGAAATTAATAATTCTGTCTGCAGAATGAGATTTGTACCATAAATAAGACCCGGGGTCACACTTCAGATAATAAGCAGAGAACAAAGTATTGAATTAGGAGAGCACCATCCATTCCGAATGAAGTGAAGGAAAATGTTCCTTTAATTAAAGTCTTATATAATTCACACACACATGGGGAATGATTTAAGGTTCATATTTAAGTTACGAATTGATTTGCAACCTTAATAATATTCTTTTAAAACAGTGTGTGGGCAGCACGTATGTTTGCTATAGCCTGCCAGCCAGGGAATTCAGGGAGAGAGGGAAGCTTGGATCTTTCAGCCCCTGGTCGTTTCTGATGGATAATTCACTACCTGCACATCCTTCCTGGAAGCTGCTCCATGTATGTTACTGATGGCTTATGAAAACAAAACAAAACCAGAAGGATGTAATGCAATATTTATTTAAAATCTCTGTTTTGGGAAATCACTGAATCATGTCTGTCTTGAGGCATTGTGGTTCTTTTTTTTTCTAAATACTTCTTACTGAGGATATTTTGCTGTAAAACAACCAGTCTTAGGGCTGCCCATTCCAAGGCCAGTGAGGAGTTGTTGGAAAAGCAGCTCTCAGCCTTTCAAAATTAGAAATTCTTTGGTAAAACACCATCTATTTTCTTTAAGATCAAAACTCAAACCTTATTTATGGACATGCGAAAATTATTTTAAGGGGTTTTAAAACCTTGTCACGTGCAGACCGGTATGGAATACTGAAATTATGACAGCAATCACCTGGAGTCTATCACAGCATTTCTTTCAATCCAGCTGAATCCTCCATGCTGATCCCATTTCCATCTGACACAATGGAAACAGAAAATCGATGCTGCACTGTGAAGTTGGCACACAGAGAAGATTTCCTGCCTAGAAATGGCAGGGTCCAAGTTTGGGGAGCACTGCAGGGGTTTGGGACAGTGATGTTAAGCATAAGGCTCAGGAAGTAACCAGTGGGGCCACGTGAGGACACGGATGAAGAAAGTAGAGGAAGAAACCCTGACTTGAAGCGTTAATGCCCCACACGTGTGTGATGTGGGGCAATGTGTCAGGCACGCTTGACCACAGTGGGATAGCTCAAAATGAATTGGTCAACAGCTAATAACATGTGTTTCTGTCTGCAATTTGTTTGTATCACATTATGGAATCTTGTTAGGGTGAAGTCACCATGGTGGTACAGACAGAAGTTGGGGCAGCCGCAGTTGCATGGGTGCAGCAGAGAAGTGAATGTTGTTTGCACCAATGCTTCTGACTAGCAGTTGTACCTTCAGATGAGGAAAATCTATAAGAGGTATAAATCAAGAGCACCTCTAATGTAACAAACTGGAAGCCAGTGGAGTGAAACACGTTTTCACTACTTGCAGACAATCAGTGATATTTTTTGGAAATGCTGATGCCTCTATCAAGTGCCTACATCTGTTTTATGATGGCACTAGAGCAAAGCATCAGGCCTCTGCAGAAGTCACTGAAATCAGGATCTGATCCTGTGACCTCTGATTTTAAGGGCTGTATAATTTGCTGCACACTGAAGGTAACATTCCTTCTTCAGTGGCACAGCTGAGAACCTTGGTTGTGTAATGGCAGACACAAGCAGTCAGAAGGCACTTGGGTGAGTGGAAGAAGCTGATTTCTCACCTGAAGCAAAGCCCTCCCAAAAACCAAGATTGCGAGCCTCCAGTTTTCTGAAGGGGGTGAAAAAAATCTCTTCCCTCTTTGTCCACTCACTCCTGTTTCTTCTCTCCTGCTTTACCATGCCCTTATTTTCCTTGCAGTAAATAAAAAGACAAGGTTGCTTTCCTGGGCCTCCGAGGAGAGTTTAATAAATGCTACAAGTGCCGCCAGAAGGGCTGTAAGTGTGTCTCTCCCTTGGCTTTAATTAGAAGAAAGAGCTGTGCAACGGAGTGTGAGCTTAAAGCAATCTAATAGCCTGTGCCACGACAAAGTCTAACGTGCCAGTTTGCATCTGAAAACGAGAAGGGGTCTGGGCAACACCTTAGCTGTCAAAAAAGAATAGCCAGTGAAGGCCATAAATAATATCTGTTCTACTGCCAGTTCATCAGTTCTGATTTAGCCAGCCAACGCAACAAAAGCTTAATGCAAAAATGCACTGCAACCTTCTTCCACCCCTCCCTCCCTCTCCTGCTCTCCCTCTCCCTCTCTCTCTCTCTGGGATTGGCTTATTTAAAAACTATATTTCTGCCTAGGCATTCAAAAATGCTGAATGCCTCAAGCAAACTAGTAGAATAAGCATGTTTCTCTACTGCTTCTTGGCAGGGCCTGCTGCCTGAGTCCTGCTTTAAATTAAAGCACATGTGGCTTGAGTTTAGCATTATCATGAAAATGAAATTACCACTTTAGAAAAGTCAAGTTATTTTGGAAGTGAAAACTGCAGGTCAGAGCCCACCAAAATTCCAAAATCTTGCTCAAAAAATGTCTTGCTGAAGTTTCAGAGCTGCTGCCGTGGACAGTGCATTGCTTTGGGTCCTGATTTATTGCCTTCTCCTGCACGATTTCATACATTTGTTACCCACTCTCGGGAAAACCTTGCAGACCTCAGCGCTTTGTTTCTGGCTCCCTCTGCAGCTCCTCCCCTGGAAAGAGGAGAGAAATAAATCTATCAGAAATCAGTTACTTTGACCAGAGGCTCATCCCATTGTTTTGAAGTCCATTTGAAAACTGCGCTGGTAAACACAACAAAGCCATGTTGCAGTGCTGCTCTTGGCCCAAATAAATCCTCTCTGTGCAGTGGTATTCATATCCTTGCTGCAGCCCAGGTCTGTGCAGAGCACAGTGCAGAGCTTGCTCCCAGCTCAGCATCGTTTCTCCCATTGTTTTATTCATGTCCAGAGGTTTCAGTGGGTGGTGAATCTCATCTGTTGCACTAACATGGTGGTTTGAAGGGCGTTTCTGTTTTATATTTGTGTGTGTGTGCACACGTGTGTATTTCTTGTTTGGTTAGTTAATACATACATTAACTACATATTTTTCTTTCCTTCTGGGCTTGCTACCATTCAAAACTAGATAAGTCAGGCCAAAAACGAAAACAGATACATGTCAAGTTTCACTCCTCTTAAGATCATGAGAGAAGTGGATATTGGTTTGTCACATCACGGTAGTAATGAGACATGTATAGGATACCACTTGTCAGAATCTGAACTGCATTGAGTGCAGTGGTTGTTAAAGGAATATTGTCAGACGGGCTTGATTCTTTTACACCACAGCACTGATTTGAATCCACAGCACTGCATCTGAGAGTCCTGATGGAGTTGGCTGTCGCAGTCATCAAGCAACTCTTCGTGATATTTGAAACGTCGTGGCAGTCAGGCAAAGTCCCCGGTGACTGGAAAAAGGCAATGTGGCATCCAGTTTGAAAAAAGGTAGAAAGGACGATCCAGGGAACTACTGACCTGTCAGCCTCACCTCTGTGCCAGAAAAGATCATGGAGCAGATCCTCCTGGAATCTCTGCTAAGGTACATGGAACAGACTGAGGTGATATGGGTCAACCAGCATGATTGAAATCTGGTGAAATCTCGTGACATCTGGTGAAATCACAATCTCCCACAACATATTTCTCTCCAAATTGGAAAGATATGTATGGTGGACTGTTTGATGGATGAAGAACTGGTTGTGAGATCACACCCTGAGAGAGGATGCCAGTGCCTCAATGTTCGGAGGGAGATCAGTGACAAGTGGTGTCCTCAGGGGTCAGTGGTGGCATCGACAGTGAGGTTGAGCGCATCTTCAGCAGTTCACAGATGACACCAAGCTGTGTGGTGTGGTCAACACGTACAGGGGACACCATGCCTATTGGAGGGACCCAGACAGAATGAGCAGTGGGCTCAGATGAACCTCATGAGGGTCAACAAATCCAAGTGCAAGATCTGACCTGGGTCAAGGTAGCCCTCACTATCAATACAAGCTGAGGACGTGAAAGGATTGAATGCAGCCCTGCTGAAAAAGACCTGGAGGTGCTGGTGGATGGCAGCTGGACATGAGCCAGCAATGTGCTCTCGCAGCCCTGAAAGCCAACTGTATCCTGGGCTGCATCCAAAGCAGTGTGGCCAGCAGGGTGAGGGAGGTGATCCTACCCCTCTACTCTGTGCTGATGAGATCTCACCTGGAGAACCGTATCCAAATGTGGAGTCCTCAGTACAGGAGAGACAAGGACCTGTCGGAGTGTGTCCAGAGGAGGGCCACAAAAATGATCCAAGGGATGGAACACCTTCTTTCGAAGGGCAGGCTGGGAGGGCTGGAGCTGTTCAGCCTGGAGAAGAAAAGGCTTTTTTGTAGGAGACAAAAGAGTGGCCTTTCATTGTCTGAAGAGGGGCTGTAAGAAAGAAAAGGAAAAACTCTTCAGTAGAGTCTGTTGCGACAGAACGAGGGGAAATGGTTTCAAACTAAAGGAGGGGAGATTTAGATTGGATGTAAGGAAGAAGGGTGATGAGGCACTGGCACAGGTTGCTCAGAGAGGTGATGATGCCTCATCCCTGGAGACACTCAAGGTCAGGTTGGACAGAGCTCTGAGCATCTGATGGACCCATAGGTATCCTTGTTCATTGCAGGGGAGTTGGACTAGATGATCTTCAAGGGTCCCTTCCAACTCAAACCATTCTATGATTGAATGATTTTATTTTACTCCAGTTCTATTGACTTCAGTGGAGTAAAGCCAATCTCTGGGAGACTCCTTGGGTGGGACAAGGAATCAACCCTCAGCATGCCAAACTGAAGTTGGAGTGACCATTATGTTGTATAATCCTGTGGAAACTTATACGATGATTGTGCAAATGGAGCTGGTGATCTGGCTAAGTCAAGCCACAATAACTCACCCTGTTCCCTACACACGCAGTCATGTACACTCATACACATGGAGAAAAAAACTATGTCTGGAAGAAAATAATTCTTCAGCCAACAGCTTGAGACAGGGGAATTGTGGGTGCCAAGAAAATTTTCCCCAAGCTAAGAATTACTAATACTGTCTTTTCTTGCCTGTTGAGTTCTGCCAGAATGAACGGAATTGGTGGTGAAATGACTACTAATTTTCAGCAAATGTGGGTCAAGTCTTCATCCTTTTCATGTTGCATTTAGGAATCCATTAGTAGGTGAATACCCTAACTTTAAGCCTGCCCACGCACCAGCCAAAGAATTAAGGTTTTGCCAAACCATTGCTGTTATTTTGTAGGTAGTCAAGGGCAGAACCTGAGTCCCAGTGACTCTGCATTGGACTGTGAGATACTACCACGGGTGATATCACCAGCTAGTGATGTGTTTCTCTTGCAGCCAAAGGGCTAATTATTAGGCTCCTGTAGACCTACTCTCCTTCCAGACATAATCCTTTTTTCTCCTACCTACATCTCTTTGAGAAAGATTTTCCGTAAGAGCAATCATGATCAAGTTTTCCAAACCAGCACAATGAGCAGAAGGGAGATTTTATTTCTACAAAGAAATATAGGGCAAGAGGGTTTGATCTGTCACGGCATCTCAAGGCCTGGAGATGAGGAGAAACGGCTTTCAAGAAAAGTGAAAGAGTGAAATTCATGGATGATGGCAGCTTAGGGACTTCAAAGAAGGGAAGGGGCAGATCTGCGGCAACAAGAAGAGCTGAAAAGAGAGTGACCCAAATCAGAGGGCCTAGGGAAAAATGTTGATTGTCAAGTGTATGTTAGTGGGTATAGCAACCGCCTTACGCTCAGATGAATCATGTCTGTATTTCATTTTGACCTGCTCTCGTGAAAGAACACCTCTCAAGTTTGGAGGGGATGAGTAGGTGGGGGATTCAGATAAGAGACAATGCAGGCAGGGTGAGGGCTGGCAGGGAGTGAGGGTACAGCTGTCTGTAGGTGCCTGTGAAAGGACTGGTGGCTTTTGTTTGTGGATAAGGGAACTCAGAAGCACTCACTGTCATGTGGGGCAACAAGAATCAGTAGAAGGTAAGGAAAGATTAGAGAGTCACCATATGGAGTTCCCACATCTCTCTTCATGGACACCTTTAAGCAAACTTGAATTTGTGCACAGGGTCTGCTACTCCAATGTGTCCCCAGCCCCACACATTCCATGTGTCTGCATTTGCTCTCACCAGTTGAACATACTGGATAGACATTAAGTAGTTTTCCAACGCAGTGGTTAGTTGGAGGTAGACGTTATAGGCTTCTTATTGCCAACCAACACAGTGCTCCTATCCAAAACACACAGCAAGTGGCCACCCCTGCTCAGGTGAACTTCTAATCAATTGCTCCTGCAATAAGCAAACGTAAAGTTATTAGGTAAGGAAGAGGCTTACATTCCATGTAGCAAATAGGCAGATAAAGAACTTGCTAGCAAGGCACCAGGCTCTAGGGTATAAAACAGATGACATCTGCTTTATGGCCTGTTGATCTTATTTCTTGAAAACTCTGCAGATTTCTTCAATTAATCTCAACAAAAACAAAGGCATATCAGGAAAGGTAAAGACAACTGATAGAAAGAAAATAGGTTTTCTGTTTTATAGAAGATGGGAAGTAGAGAACACCACATGAAGTCATCAGGCTGCAGGCTTGCAATAAGAAGTATTTTTTCATCAAAATGTCATTAATCTGGGGAACTCATTGCGGTCTTGTACAGAAGACGGAGATATTAATGGAGTTAAAATGAGATTAAAAATCCAGTGGCAATGGGTCTATCAGTTACTTTGGAATGCTGTGAACAGGCTGCAGCCTTTACTTCAAAAAATCTCTTCTGAATGGGCTGTGGGATGATGAGTGCAAATTCCAGCAGGAGTCTGTCTGTTCCCACTCTTATTATTATCAGCTTTACCACTGTCCTATATCAGGGACTCCCCTTAAATATAATTACCCACAGCTTAGTGTTAGTGTGGAAAGCTCAGCATTTGAATTCTCTCCATGGCTTTCAATTCAGGTTTGTTGTTTTTTTGTTCTCTTAAGAGTGCTGTGTACCTGTTGAGCCATACTCTTCCCATGTTAGCACCATGTTAGCCTCAAACTTGCAATCAAACTCAAACTCCCTGATCATCGGTGCCAGTGTCAGGCTCATGCACTGACTCATGGCTGCAGTGAGTCAGGAGTTCAGGAGCAGGAATCATAGAATCATAGAATGGTTTGGGTTGGAAGGGACCTTTAATCAGCCAGTTCCAACCCCCTGCTGTAGGCAGGGACACCTCCCATAGCCCAGGTTGCTCACAGCCCCATCCAGCCTGGCCTGGAGGGCTTCCAGGGAGGGGGCATCCACTGGGCTGAGCCTCACTGGGCAACCTGTGCCAGTGTCTCACCACCCTCACAGTGAAGAATTTCTTCCTGATATCTAGTTTAAATCTACCCTCTTCCAGTTTAGCACCACTTCCCCTTGTCCTTTTGCTGTATGCCCTTATAAACAGTCCCTCCCCAGTTTTCCTGTGGGCCCCTTTCAAGTACTGGAAGGAAGCTAGGAAGGAGATGATCTTGTCTACTAAGTAGCACATACACTTAGAAAGTATTACTTTTCAGAAGGGGTGGTCAGGCACTGGAATGGACTGCCCAGGGAAGTGGTGGAGTCACCGAGCCTGGGGGTGTTCAAGGAAAGACTGGATGTGGTGTTGAGGACGTGGGTTAGTGGGAGCTATTGGTAATAGGTGAACGGTTGGACTGGATGATCTTTCAGGTCTTTTCCAACCTTGGTGATTCTATGATTCTATGATTCTATGAACACTTACTCGTTATAGCCCCACATATATTCAGGGCTTTTTGACTGTAATGCAGTGGCATATAAAATACAGATAGTAAACCTTTGTATTATATATTATTTATTAATCATAGTAGAGATCTAATGAGGAGGGAGAGAAATTCAGCAGAACAAGAGTGACAAATTCTATGTCCAGCAATTATGTAGAACTTTTCCACAGCGGAGGGCCAGGCTTCAGCTTTGGAATTGCACAGTGGAAAATGGCAGTATACCCTACAGCCAACTGAGGGGCCTTATGCCCAGCCTTACCTCTTTGTCCCATGCTGACCTGAGTCGCACTTAAAGACCTCATAAAGCTCCAAGAAGGCCAGAACTCTGAGGACAATCCTTTTCCCACAGATGGGAAGTGGGGTTGGTGTTGAGAAATCTGTAAATCAGAGAAAGTCACTCCACTATTGAGATCCAGTTTTTCGCCTGCCATGTGAACCCAGTACAGATCCCAATGGCCTTGGAATTATTGTAGAGGATGTAGGATGGGATTGAAGTTCAGATGAAGATATATCAGTCAGATGACAATCGGCAAGCTGATCTCTACATTTCAGGGATAACTGTTGGAGATCTAGCTGGCATAGTCAGTGAAGGCTAAAGAGCAATTCAACTGTTCAAATACACAGGTCTTGACCCGTTAACTGACTCCCATCCTGGCTCTTACATTTCTGAAGGAAATATAAGCTTTTGTTACGTTACCTTGAAACACTAAGGATCTTGAGGATCTAAATTTTGGCAACAGACATTGAAAATTTCCTACGGAGGCTTCTTAATATAACCCTGAGCCTTTCCTCATTTTAACAAGGTGACAATGTTACTTCCTTTTCTCTATGGGACGTAGCAAAGATAAATAAATACAGAAACTTTTTTTTTTAAAGCTTTCTAACACTGTAGTTTAGAGGACTTGTCTTACATAGATATTTTCTAAGTAGGAATAGAGATGCTTGGAAAAGAAACTAATGTAGAAATCCAGCTCTGAAAGAGAAGTTAGCTTGACTAGGCTATGAAGTAGACATTGGCAGTGGATGATATGCATCCCATCCAAAGATACAAAACAGAACGATGCTCAGTTTCCCATTGCACATGATAAGACACACCTGCATGCTGTAAGGTGATTATTCTCACCTGGAGGAAAGGAATTATTCTTCCATTTTTATTACCAAGCTTCCTCCCAAAGCTCTCTTGTTCCCAATGAGAACAATGTAGAAACAAACTGCAGTTTTAACTGAAAAAGAAAAGAAATATGTATTTCTGTTATTATTTTTATGTATGTCTCAGAATCCCACTGCCCCATCGTCATACTTACTGTGTAACTGTGAAAAAGAAATATATGTTTAAAGACTCTAATATCTCCTATTTAGTTAATGTCCTACTACCACTTAAGTAAGTCATTTGATGGCTCTGCTTTTCATGATTGGTTAAGCTATTTAACATACTTTATTGCTTCTGTGATTTACTGTATGATGAGAACACTCAAGAAAGTCTGAGAATCTCTTTGGGGTTTATTGAGCTGGTACATATTTTATGCTGATTTCAAATAAATCAGTGTCTGTGACAGCATTAAAAATGGGAGCATTGGAAAGAACATTGGGGAGAACTATTCCTGGAGCTTTGTATTCTGCTTCATGAATAAAGCATGAGGGCTTCATTAACATGGAAGTATGTGCATGTGAACCTTTAGGTCTCTATTAATCATTTTGGTGACTAATACTCGGAGTTCAATGATTCCCATAAGTTTCTCTAAGAGGAGCCATAATATACACACTGTGTGAGATGGTTCCCCAGAAGAATGTGTAAAATTAATGTCTCAGATGCCCTGAGTGTAAGAATCTCTTGACAGATAGTTGTGCAGCACATGCTTCTCTGTTCCACTCATTGCATTTCAAACAAGCCAACTGTAGAACAGGGCAGAGTATTCCCAATCCTCATCTTTTTCATCTGGTACCTTGGTCATTCATCACCATTCTGTGGTTCACATCCTTCTGCTGTTGATTTAGGAAGAACAGGACTGAATTCTCTGTGAATTAGGAAAAAAAATGATGTAAGTCCATTGATCCAGAACTTCACGTTATGCAAGTGTGAAGTACCATGTACAAGAACACCTGTAGGCAGAGTTAAGTTTCAAGAAGATGCCCCTCTGATTGTTGTCCCTTACTAAGCGTTGAGGCTGGCAGCAATGAAGACACTGAGAGAAGCCTGAGGGCTAGCAAAAGGGACCTTGGGGCAGTTAGCTGATGGAGCAGGAGTACAGGTGGTGTTTTTTTTCTCTGTCCCCTCAGTGATGGAGAAAGGGATACTGAGAGGAGCAGGAAAACCCATCTCATAAATATGTGATTCTGAGGCTGGAGCAATCTTAGTAAACCACTGAGTAAACCACCACCATGGGGTGATTTATTTGATGCCTGGCCTGATGACTGCAGATGGGTCTCACCTGTCTCAAAGTGGGGAAATGGAGCCTAGCCCAGGAGCTGGAAGGCTTGTTGAGAAGGTTTTAAACTAGAAATGAAGGGGGAATGAGATAAAATGAGGCTTGCTAGATTTGAGCCTGGGGAAATGATTGAGGGTGAGGCAAAAGGCTCATCTGAAGTTTGTCTACACCAATGCACACAGCATGAGCAATAGGAGGGGCTGTACTTGTGTGCCCTCACCAGAGATGAGTATAAGGGATGATTACTTCTTTGCTCCTACTGGCAATGCTATTTCTGATACAAGCCAGGATGCCACTTGGATGTCTTCTTGGCCACCTGGGCACACTGCTGGCTCTTATTTAGCTGAATATCAATCAACACCTCCAGGTCCATTTCCTCCACACAGCCTTCTAGCCCTTCCGCCCCAAGCCTGTAGCATTGCTTGGGGCAGTTGTGGCCAAAGCACAGGACTCAGCACTTGGTCTTGTTGAACCTCATCCCATTGGCCTCAGCTTAGCAATCCAGCCTGTCCAGATCCCTCTGTTAGGACCTATCTACCCCCAGGCAGACTGACACTTCTTCCCGGCTTGGGAAGCTGTGAGGGGTCTGGAGCACAAGTCTTATTGGAAGCAGCTGAGGGATCTGGGATTGTGCAGTCTGGATAAGAGAAGGCTCAGGGGAGACCTTACTGCTCTCTGTAACTACCTGAAAGGAGGTTGTGTCAAGGTGGGGGTTGGCCTCTTCTCCTGCAAAACAGGGATAGGACAAGAGGGAATGGCCTCAAGTTGTGCCAGAGAGGTTCAGGTTGGATATTAGGAAAAATTTCTTCTCTGAAAGAATGGTTGGGTGCTGGAACAAGCTGTGCAGGGGGGTGGTGGAGTCACTTTCCCTGGAAATGTTTAAGGAAATTCTAGATGTTGTACTAAGGGACATGATTTAGTGGGGAAATATTGGTAGTAGGTGGATGGTTGGAGTGGATGACCTTGGAGGTCTTATCCAACCTTGGTGATTGTGTGATTCTAAGATTAAGTCAGGACTTTTTAGGCAATGATCAGGGGGTTGTGAGGTCTCCACTGGGCACTGTTCTGAAGCTGGAGTAAAATAAGATTCCCTGAAGCTGTAATTCGTATTTAATAAGGGTGGGGATAGCAGATAGAGAAGTGTTCCCTGGGTGTTTTCTACAGTGGTCATTCTCAGAAGAAACCAAGATGGACATGGCAGTGTTCATGATAGTGCTGAAACATCTTTTAAGACGACTTTTGCAATTTCTTCCAGCCTTGTGTTCATTGCAAATTTAATGTACCTAACCTCCTAGGCTGACATCTGTGGAAATCTCTTGTCAAGTGATATTTTCTAATTTTGGCAGGTTCTGGCTTATTCCACAGATGTAATAATGCTGACAGTGTTACACCTAACATAATTCCACCTGGACTTTATCACAGAATCATAGAATCTTTAGAGATGGAAGGGACCACAGAGGGCCATCTACTTCAACTTCCAAATATCTTTAGTTTGTTAATAACAAGTGAAAGAGAATTGCTTACGAAACACTTCTTCGTTTTTCTCCAATCAAGAAGACTTGTTTTCGTATTTTGAAAGTATACTAGGTTGGTTTATTCTTGGCAAATCCTTACTGGCTGCTGCTCATCCCCTTAGTATTTTCCATGTATAATGATTTGTTCACTTGCTCATTCCAGAACTTTTCTGAGAAGAAAATGTAAGCTGACCGACCTGTGTTTCCCTGGCTTCTCATTTCTCATCTTTCTGAAATGGGCACTATTTCCAATATCAGTTTCACCGTTCTGCCAGAAACTTGTCAAAGATAATTGCAAACATTTGTAAGATTTCTTTACCCTGCTCTTTCAGGCTCTGTCTGCTTGTGCAAGCACTGTGGTGCAATAGGAGTGGATTAGTTGTACGAAACAGTCAGTTCCAACGACCAAATTCTTCTTGTTGGGATTTATCCTCAGACTAACCTAGTTTGGTGCCAAGGTTTATTCTTATTAGCAATTACTAATTAACACTCTCAAAACATTTCTTCCTGTTGAGGTTAATCATAAGCTGGAAATCCAACCAGATCATTATAAATGGAACTGATTAGGAGATCTTCTCTAAAAGTGCATTCCCCATCCAAAGTCATGGAATGTGAGGCTGCACCCTCAGCACCCTAGACTGATTCATTACACTTAACCAACATGCAAATACGTAAATCATGGAGGTACACATAATTCCTGATGCTGATCATCCTAAAATGAGATCTAAACCTTTAAAGAAAACTGATTGAAAAGGCATTAAGCATATCCATGTTGTTAGCATCATCTCACAATAGCTATTTCCTCTACTGGGTAATACACCAACTTTCCTTGGTTGTCTTCTTCCTACTGTCATATTTACAGAATGATTACTTGATTCACTCGACCTGTCCTGCCACCTTAAATTCATTTTATATTTTATCCTCTCTGATTTTGTTCCTAACATGTTTCAGCTTTTGTCATATGCTAATGCTAGTATTGTGTCCTCGTGTCCTCTTCCCATCTGCAGCTTGAGCTTGAAGTCTACCAAATGCTTTTCCCAATCCATCTGCTCCTGTATTTCCTATTGTTCTTCTGCATAGGCTGAGAACTAGAACCAGAGTATGAAACTCGACACAACGATCCCTTAGGAAACCTGTCAGGCCATTATTTACATGATATTTCAATAGCTTTCTATGTGATGCCACAGCAGCAATTCATTAATATTGCTGGCACATTGCTCCTTGGAGAATCATAATTTCTTCCAGTAAGACTGTTGCTTACGTGTGCAAGAACGGAAGCCGACCATGAACAATGTCCAAATCTGAACCAAAGACTATCCAGAATATTTGGGTCATTCAAGAATAAAGTAAGATTGCAAGTATAGCCACAGTGCTTCATAGCAGGTCGTGGATAGACATGAGTGAAGTTTAGCAACTAGTCTGGCTGAGGACTGAAATTTCTGTGAGTCAACACATTGGCTTTTAACCAGAGAGAGTCATGTCTAGCATCTTACAGCAGCTGAAAATTTGCTATAGCATTGGAAGTGTCCAAAATGTTATGCAAAAGCAAAGACTTTTTGCTGTTGTGTTTGGTTTCTTTTCTTTTCTTCTTTTTTAAATCTTTTTTTCTTTTTCTTTTTTCTTTTTTTTTTCTGCTCAGAAGTTATTCTGAGGACACAAAGTTCTCATCCAGAATTAGAAGTCATGTCTTGTGTTACAAGAGTATGGGAGAACTGGCAAGACACACAGAGCCCATGAGAACAAACTAACAACACAATGGATTTGCAATATTTAATCAAGTTCTTGGTGATCACAAATCTTGCAACACATTCCAAAACTACTAAAAATGCTATACAGAAACCAGCTGAGCCAATATTTAAAGCCTTTTTAATTTAACAGGACCCATTTTTTATAGTATCCAGGATATGTTTCTGGCTTTCCTACTTGTCACATGATCTCCTGTCCAGATGTGCTGGTGTATATCTAGGAGTGGACCAGCCAAACCGCAGCGCTTTCCTCCTGCTTGTAGCCTGTTACTGCAATTCAGCCATCCTTCTCCCAGCTACAGAAGCACTGCATTAATATGTGGTGTAGCAACAATAACACAGGAGGGGATAAAGCTAACCGTAACTTTAACTGTGTATCTAAAAATAATAATAATAACAACGGAGCGACCCTGTTCAAAGAGGTTAATTTGCGTGCGGAGTATGAAATCCAAATAGGCAGTTGTTTTGGAAACTTCCCCTTTTTTCTCACCTGACGCGGCAGATTTGTGCTGAGATGCTTTCCTGCAGCTTTCTCCAGGAAATTAGCCACCCCTTTGTTTGCATCCCACAGACTGTGCTGTGCGTGCTCAGACAAACCGGTGGGCAGCCCGCTTGGGTCTCCTGTACTCTTGCAGCCGTTTCTCTCAGGGGTCACTCCATGCATTCTGAGAAGGGAATTCCAGGCTTGTGGGATAATTACTGCCATGGTTAAGTGCTGGCTGCATGCTCAGAGTTAGAAAGGAAAGGCCCGAGGGCTGGCTCTTCCCTCCTGTTCACAGGATAACCCCACCGGGCTGACTGCGACCTCCCAAGGCAAGGGCTGCGTCCGCACTCCCCCCTGGAAGGGTAATGGGATTCTTATGAATGGCCCCATTAGGAGCCGGACTGGCTCCATGCCAAAGAAATCAGCGGAGTGGCTTCTGATTTACACTGGGGTAAGCATGAGGGTGCATTAAATCCATAATCCTTGTCCCCACGGCAGCCAGGAACTCAGCAGCTGGATCCTGCCCAGTGCCACAAAACCCTGCCAGTGTCAAACAGCTCTGCTGGCCCCGTCCACGTCCAAAAGCTCCGAAGATGCTGACACAGCAGTACCAGGCAGCACACGGGTTCAGCCAGCTCGGTCGTAGACACTAACTTCCCCTTCCCATTCCCATGTGCTCGCACAGCCTCCACCAGCCCAGGACTCTGCACTTCCTCCCGTAGATCGATTCTGTGACTTTGGAAGGTGGAGTGATGGACAGGTCCAAATTCTTCCTGCCTGCATTTGCATACCCAGCTTAGGCAGCAGATGAGCGTAAATGTCTTAGATACAGCACCAGGCTCATCTACTTAACCTTTTTCTCTTGCTCTTCATCTCCCCCGACTGACCTCCACCAGGAATCCTGAGTTCTCGAGTCCTATTCCCTCCAATCTGAGTACTGACAGTGAAAGATTTATTTCTCCATTTTCCCATGAGGAGATGTCACAAAATCTTATTGTTCTTAACAGGGATTTGTTCTAAAGAGAGAAAAGAAGGAATTAAGAAAAAAAGAAAAAGAAAAAGAAAAATCCCCACACCTAGTTTTTTGTGAAATCACTCACATTAAAACACCTCCTGGTTTCCATTTATTCCCTTAATAAAACAACTCTTAAAAGTCTTTCACTCACCGTGCAGCATGAACCTTCAAGCAGGAAGGGGATCAACTGCTTTTATTATTTCAGCAGCGTTTCCTAGTTTGGCTCAGCAGCCAGTGCTAAGAGGGTGTGTGTGTAAATATACATTATAATCACATTACAAATCACTGCCAAGGAGAGCAAACGCAGACCAAAGTATGTCTGCAATCAGAAAAGTGATTGTAGATCCAGATCCTGCAGTGCTGGAGTCGATGGGAAGGTGCTTCCCATCCTCTGTTTGTAGGAACTTCTACAGAAATGGGGCACCTTTGTGGCCAATATGCATCCCTGCCATCATGCTTGCTAGCCCTTCCCATTCATTCAGTTATATATATTGGAGCTATACTGATAAAGCAAGATTTATTGGTGCACAAGCTATAGAATCAGTCTTGGGAGAGCAAACCAGGACACACTGTACTTTGTGAATTACTGATTAGAACATATGTTATGTTCCTAAACTTGCGTCACGATGTCCCCGAGCTCAGAGCCATTCACAAACCAGCCATGAGTTGTTCAAGAGCCTTTCTGACAAATAGTCTGGTGTCTTCTGGAGGATCAGAATTCAGAGATCTTCCATAACTGATGCTTGAAATTTATCCGCTCTTATCAGCAGCAGGAGCACCGTGCAGAGAAGAGATGGCATAGGATTGCAACTTGTACTGTCGCTCGATGAGTTGGGTAATGGAGAAGCTTGAGCCACGGCAGGAAGGCCACTCAGAGGAAATTCTGCTGGATGGACTGAGAGACATCTCTTGCCATACACACTATCAAAGGATGAAATTTTTCTCCTGATGGAAAGATTTGGCATAACTTCAAATGAAATTAGGTTGATATGCAAAGCATGAGATTCTGAAAAAGTGAGAATTCATGACTTACACCATCAGCCAGAGCATACTTAACACACAAACCCTATCAGGGAGGATAAATACCGCCGTGTATAGGACAAAACTGAAATGTTACTTGGGAATGGCCAGGATGTTTGTACCTGGAGTCACGAGTAACATCAACAAACACTCTGCATCAATTTTCCTCTTGGCTTTGCTCGTCTACAAACATGAGATAAAACACCAGATATGGGCACTGGGTGAATGCTACTTGCACAATGGCAAACCCTACCATGAGCTGAACCGTTGCTAGTTCACTGCTATTTGCTCAGCTTGAGACACCAGAGAGTTAAAAAACAAAGACAATATCACCTCAAGGCACAGCAGTGTCTACCTGTCCTCCTCATTATTAACTCATTTGCATTTGGGCATCAGGGCAATCAGCAATCCTTTTAAAGAAAGCTTATAATGCAGAAAGACATTTTCCAATCCAACTTTCTTTTCAGACTAAAATGTTTTTAACTGTAGTAATCAGTGGGTTATCCATGAACATACAATGATGTAAACAATATCTGAGATCACTGTAAGGTAATCCCCAGAGCTAAATGCAGCCTTGCCACTGCACCCAGACATTTTGTTCCAGATTTCTCTACGTAGAACCACGTTGTGGAATCAATCAACATGATGTACCCTTGGAAGTCCATGCCTATGCTGTACCCAGGCTTCCTGAAACTTATATTAATATTTCAGTTCATCCTGACTTCCTACATTCTAAATCTATTCACATTGCACTGGGGGTAAAAGGCAGCTAACGTAGAGATGAGAATAGCTGGGATCTGTAGAGCACTTGTGGTTTTGGATGTCAGTGAAGATGTTTGTCACTGGGAGCCAATGGTGTGCTAAGAGATCTCTGTGGCTACTATTTGGCAAGTATCTCATAGAAACAGCTAACAATATGATCTTTCCCTCAAAAAGTGATGGTCCAAAGGGTTGTCCCCAGGATGGTGTACACATGTGCATTATGGACAGTGTACAGGAAAGAGGGAACAGGGGGTTACCTTCCAACGCCCCGACAGTATATTTTAACCAAAATTTAACAAAAGGCTGGAGATGGGGTGGTTTGTACAGCTTGGGTAAGGGAAGGCTGCTTTCTCTGATACTGTAGGAGAACTCCAACTATGCAGAGGGGGTGGCTTAGCACAGCAGGGCTGGGAGGAAGGCTGAAGCAGAGGAACAGCCAGGGAAATGGCATCAGAGAGAGCCAGGACATTGCTGTCATCTGCAGCTGCTTTGGTGAGATGAGGGGGAGGTTACTTCCAGGAGAAATTTGGAGCTGCCTGTGGAAGCTCAGAGATGATTTCTTCAGCTGCAACTTTTATTAAGATACCATTCCCCCATAAATCTAGACAAAGTAAGCTTTTACAGCACTGAACTAGGAAAGCCACCTCTCACACTGAAACAAACACTGTGCTGCTCCTCAACCATTTTCTATCCCTTCTGCATTCCTGTTGCTCACTCCCTGCCCCAGCTCCCCCCCGGCAGGTCTGAATGATGCTCACCTCCCTGGCTGCAGCTTTCTGATGGTGAGACACAGACACAGGGGCCTTCTTCCAGCAAAACCACCCCTGCAAACAGCACCTGTGTTAAGGTCATTTTCATTTCCTAGATCCTCCTAGACTAGGAAAAGGAAAAAAGGCTCTGGATAATGTGGAAGACGTCAGTCCCTCAGAGATGTTTCCTTACTCAGTTTGAAGGATGGATCCAGGGAGGGTGTGAACGTGTTTTGAAGGCACTGCAGCAAGGACATTACGTACGTAGGGAAACAGATACCCCCACAGGATCCCTGGCTGTTCTCTGAAATCACTGCAACCAAAGGAGGACAACTCTGCAAATGATCTGAGAAACACTCATAAGATCTGACTTAGCCTTATTTTTTTCTAATCCGCTGTTTTTTTTTTTTTTTTATCCCACCCATAGCTCAAACTATTTCTGTGTTCCAATATACTGCTCCACCAGCATTTCAAAGGGACCTGTGAACTTACAGAAGCGAGGGAGCGAGGCTGAGGCTGCCCAGGCTGCAGGCAGGCTCTGAATTCCAGCTATATTCCTTTTGGGCATGTGGTTCAGCCCCAGAAATGAGAAAACCCAGAGCAGGTTCCCAGATCTGTGTCGGCTTTGGCTTCTTGCAGCCCTTTGCTCTCTGCAAGCCATGGGATATGGGGAATTGTGGCTGATGCTCTGTTTTAACCATCCGGTGCAGCAAGCAGCAGTCCTCGTGGTTTGTTTTCCTGTTTGTCGAAACCCCAAGCACCTGGATTCCTGAAAGCTCTTCTGAAAGGACTTTGACAAATGTCTTTTGTGTGGGGGTCATTTCACATTTTGTGGGCATCACCACATACAAAGACAAGTACTTTCTTGGTCATTAATCTTTATTAAATTCTCTCACAAAAGGATTTTCCTTCTTCTCACCACATTTCTTTTGCAGTATGACCTCACTTTGGATTACTAATGAAGCCAGATGCACTGTGCACAGTTTGGCTTTGTGCAGAGCATCATTTCCCCATGTTCTCTATCTGCACCCAAGCTCTTGATACAGTGCAACATTACCCATCACTTCGAACAGGAGCAAACCACATCTCTGCCTTTGTGGAGACCCATTCCACTCTGAAAGGTCGTTGTGTACAGAACAATCCATTTGACACAATGGAAACCCTGCCCTGATTTTGGTGATGGTGATGACATTCTCAGTTCCCATTAAACTCGCACAGGTGTTGGTGCTGAGACCTGGCTGTGAACCTCTCCCCAGTGCCAACCTGGTGTGAGGGAGTACTGCATCCAGGCCTGGGGCCCATGGTACAAGAAAGATGCTGAGCTCTTGGAACGAGTCCAGAGGAGGGCACTAAGATGATCAGAGGGATGAAGCAGCTCTTCTATGAGGAAAGGTTGAGGGAACTGGGCTTGTTTAGCTTGGAGAAGAGAAGGCTGTGGGGAGACCTCATTGTGGCCTTCAGCACTTGAAGGGAGCGGATAAACAGGAGGGGGAACAGCTGTTTGTGAGGGTGGATGGTGATGGGACAAGGGGGAATGGTTTTAAAGTGAGACAGGGGAGGTTTAGCTTGGATATTAGAGGAAATTTTTCAGCCAGAGGGTGGTGAGGCACTGGAACAGGTTGCCCAAGGAGGCTGTGGATGCCCCATCCCTGCAGGCATTCAAGGCCAGGCTGGATGTGGCTCTGGGCAGCCTGGGCTGCTGGCTGGCGACCTGCACACAGCAGGGGGTTGGAACTGGAGGAGCATTGAGGTCCTTTGCAACCCAGGGCATTCTATGATTGTATGATTGTATGATTGTATGGTTGTATGATTCTATGATTCTATGATTTTGTGATTCTGTGAACTCTGTCCTGCTGCTTTGAGAGCTGTGTCCAGAGCTTTGCACACACACTGACTTTGTCTGGGCTGCAGATGCTCCAAATAAAAATGAATTTTGAAAAAGTGAAATAGAGTTGTCATAGAAGTGAACTGAAAAATGGAGGGTGTGGGGAGAGGAAGTGAAAAAATCCTTGCCAAATTTAGGAAGTGCTAATATCGTGGTACGGAACAGGGCTTCGGTAGGACTCAGAAAGACACACTATCACATACAGATGGACCACAGCCATGCTGTCAGGGCTGCACTCACATCTGCCGTGATCTGAGTCTTTATCAGAATTTTTACCACTTTCTGTGAAGAAAGCAGTTGATACCACAGTGAAGCGACTACTTGGTTTTAAATGGTTCTTTCTTTCCTCCTCACTGCACATCACGGATATGTCTGCAGCCAAAAACACATGTTCTTTTAATTGAATTCAAAGTGGAGAAGGAACCAGCAAGGGTTTGAATTACAAGTGGAAAAAAAAGAAGGAGCTTGCAAAGTGAGGCCAGTTCTGTGACTCCGACATCCCGCTCTCCCAAATCCCTCACTCCCTCCAAAATAAGTTCAAGAGTTTCGCCTGCCCCAGACTCCGCAAAGTTCAGCCCTTCCTAATTTAATCACTCAAACTCTGCTTAACTGCAAACTCCAGCATGTTCACAGCTTTCTGTAGATGGTTATCGCATCCCCTTTGGCCATTGTTTAGCCAAGCTGCATGCATGACATTCTTTTGATCCTTGTAAAATCAATGGAAACCAGCTATCATTTTTCGGATGTGCGCAGAAAAGCCTCTTTTCCCCAGTGCTATTGGCGACCCACAGCCATTACCAGCTGTCTCAGTCACCCACACAAATCCAGTAGAGGGAGGCATTACACAGATGTGGTTCTTCAGCTGAGGATCTATCTTCAGATATTGAGGGTCAATAAAACGAAGCAAGGTCACGACCAACCAAAGCTATGCCTGTGTTAGTGGCCAGATCAGTGGGGAGAAGAGAGATGGTTCTTAAAGGAAAGGGAAACATGCTTCCTGGGTGGCAAAAATTAATCTCCCACCATCTGAGGTGTTTAAGGCAGGGATGATGTTTTGGTAGGGGAAGGCAATGGAGGGAAAATAGTGTTTGATTTAGACATACCAGAAAATATGTGGAAGAAAGATTTTCTAGAAGATCCACTCTTGAAGTGCATAATGTCGCTTGTTGATTTAGCAGATGTAACTCATGTAACTTCACATCAAAATTTCTCATCTACTTAGAGGCCTTAAAAAAAAAAAAAGGTGAAACACAGCTCTTTTACCTATTGTACCTGCTCTTATTTTTGCTCTACCAGTTTATGTATTGCTGTGGTAGCAGGAAAAGTTGTTATATGGCAGGACACTTACCCTGCAACATGCGTGCTCCCTTAGGGAGCCCACAGAATCAAGTTCTCATTATGAACTCTATTTTCACCTCCCACATTGTGAGCACTGGAATAGGAAAAAAAAAGTCTTTGGCCTGTTAGAATATAGAATTTCATCCTGAGGAGAAATGAATTGAAAACTAATTTTCAGGGAAGAGAAGCTTTCTATCAGCAGTGCCATTATTTCTTATTATTGGTTTGTATGGCTTTAGCACCTGGAACCTCCAGCCAAGAGGAGGCTTTCTCATTGCTGGTTGCTGTATGCTAGAAAAGGGAGAAGTCCCCCACCACCAGGAATCACACACTGCACTGGCAAAAGAAAGGAGATTGATTTGTTCCCATTCTACAGCTAGAGAGATGTTAAGGTACTTGTCCACATTCAGACTGCCAGTGATGGAGCCCAGATCTCTTGAGTTTGACTCCAATGCTTTAACCACAAAACCCTCTTCTCTCCAGTTTCAGTGTTTAATTAATGATGATGATGTCTGCAGCTTCCTCTTATCAAGCCATCCTTTCATCAATGACAATATTGTGGTTGTTCCCCCGCTATGTGTGTGGCTTCCTTCCAGTTATACTACCAGCTCCTGAAATCATGTTCTCAAGGGTAGAATCTACTGATCTTACCAAGTCCTTTCTTAAAGTGAGGTCAAACTCTGCTTTTGATGCACACTTATTTTATGCTGTTAATGCTAAAACTGATTGGGTTGCATAGACTAACCAAGGTGAATTCATGCTAAGTGTCTTTGCTTCATTATTCAGCTTATTTTATTGTCCCTTTTCTGGATACAGCTACATTATGGAGGGCTGTGAAGGACACGTGCCTGTAGCATCTCTTGGGGAAGCTGAAGGATAAAATGAGTAAGTTTTCTTCCAGTATGTGACACTCTGTGTGCTCATATGAATTCTTGTAACTTGATCTCAGGTGCTTTGGAAACAAGATGTTATTTTACATCAAAATTAAGTACTCGGGGTGGGACATGGCATAAAAGTTATATCAACAGTAAGATATCCCCTGTGCTGCAATCATCAATGATAAAATGTGAATAGTGGCAACGCTAAGAATGGGACTTGTCTTGTCAAACCTACCATGTAGACATTTCTGTCTGAGTGCTTCATACAGTCAGAAGAGGAAAGTAGATACTTTCTAGAGTGCAGTTTATCTGAACAGCCTTAAACGTTTCCTTTAAGATGAACTGTGCTCTAAAATGCTGAGATTCATCCTCACTGATAGATAGTCTAGATAACTAACTCTTAGGTGGAGCTGCATGTACATGGCCATGTGAACTCCTGCTCTTTTGCCTGGCTCAGACACTGAGTGGAAGCAGAAAAATGTGTAATTCCAACCATAAGACAGAGTGAAGAAATGGGGAAAGTGGCACCTTATAGAATCTTTTGCCCACTGCAGATAACTGGAAAGCATTTTGAGGGCATTCAGTGTTTCCATTACTATAAATCTGCTACTAACTCATGGGACCTTATATTCTTGAATGAACTCCATTTAATTAAGAGATTCACTGTTTATGAATGGGAAATACTAATTGGGGTAGCTATAGGAAGTTTTTGGTTTTTTAAGGTTTCTAGGCTATTTAGTTGTAACATTACTATCTCGTAATTTTAAAGAAAAAATTAGATAATCTGGCTTTTAGTGCTGCCAACAACAGCTGGCAGCCCGGTCATGTATGCAGAAAATCACATTTGTCATCAGTAAAAGCTCAATCCTGCAGACAGCACTGGAGCAGTATTCCTACCATATAACGTAAGGATCCCTTCAGAATAAGGAAGGTAAAGTCAGACTCTTATTTTGTTGAGATTCATCACTTCTCGTCTATTGGTTTTCATCTCTTTTGACAGGAAATAAAATTTGTTCTAGTTAGTTGACCATTTGACCATCAACTTGTGTCTATTGGCTCACACCCAATGCTTCAATCAAAGCCAGAAGACTCAGGGAGAGGAAGAGCATGAACAGCCCCTGCAAAGACCCTGTCATCGAGTTTTGCAAGGTTCCAGAGACGGAAAAAAAATACTTGCTGACCCCTGTGGTTACCAGCTTATACACTGAAACATGAAATTTGATTACCTTTCTCTCCTAACTGGTCATCAAATAGTTCTGTTTCATTTAACTCCAGCCAAAGTATTTGACTCACTGGTCTTCTATGGTCTGAATCCATCGGTCTTCCATATGGTTTTTGCACTTCCATTTGCATCTGTTAGAACACCAGTGTGATCTTAACGCACTGCTGCATGGCAGCACTCAGAACGCTCAGTGCATTAATTGATCTTTGAAGACAGTCTCCCTCCCCATCTGCTTCACTGATTTGTTCCATTCCATTTCATCCAACACTTCTCACACTGAGTTGTGCCATAATTTCCTCTGCTGAAGTTCAGCATCATTCATGTTTGACTCCTGGGTCTCTCCTTAGTTCTAATTACAAACCTGGAGGATTTCGTTGGAATTTTAATGGTAATATAATATTAAGCCTAGAGCCAAAAAAAGTACTCTGCATTTTGGAACTACCATGAACTGGGAGGCAGATCAGGGAACAGGCTTTAAACACAAATGTGCAAAAAACATTTATCCTTAAATTTTATTTATGCATTTGTTTATTTCTTTTCACCAACTCATTTTATTAGGGAATGCTTGATTTGTTAAATTGAAATGTTCAGATTCCTTACAAAGAAGACTCCAAAAATGCAATGCATATGTCACCCCAAAATGTTATTCCAGAGTTTGCCATCCATTTGTGTTTCAGTAGAAATACTTGCCTCCCACTCTTTGGCACTGGCTCAAAACTCTTTTTCTCAAAGGAGGTGCTGAAAAAGCATCTGAGTATTAATTTGTCTTTTGTGGGAGATTTTAAAGTTGTTATAAATCACTATAAATCACAAATCAGGCTTTAAATGGGAGACTTCATGAAGCACTCTCACTGCATAAGGCTGTGAAAATGAAAAGCTCAAAGCAAATGCTATCTTGATGTGCTGTATTTAAATTGTCTCTAGCAGTCCTAATGGCCTGGTTCTGCCAGTCTGACCTTTCATTCCATATGAAGAAAGAAAGTGTGGTAGGCATCTCCCCCTGCACTGAGCAATGTGATTCAGAGTTCCATTTGTCAAAGGAAACTCCTTCATGTACCACATTCAGATCTGTTGGGCACTCTTCCATAAGGCTCCCATAACCAAGCATTATCAGTAACTTCTCCAATGCATGATCTGAATTTAAGATTTTAAGCACAACACTTCTTATACTGATATCTACTATGTGTGACTCCATACATGCAGTTCCAAGTATTTCAAAACACCAGCCAGACCTGCTCTGGTAAATATTCTATATTTACATGACATTTTTCATGTCAAGGTGTTCTGAGTTGAATAGACCAACTATACATAGATAATTATCAGTAATGATCCCTAATTTGTTTACGATTTTTTTTTTTAAATTTTTTCCCTCCCCATTCTGGCATCTAATTTGAAAGCTTAACATGAGCTCATCAAAATGTAGACTTCACGAAGACAACATTTCTGAATAGACACTGTATAGTGAGTTCAGCGAAACAAAGCGTTCCAAATTGGAGCATGGCCAGGACAGCAAAGTCATTGCTAGAAGTCATGGGATCTTTAATGCCCACAAAGTGGTCAGGACCTCCACTGAGTTTTATGAGTGTAATGTCTCACCCAAAGAACAACTTCTTCAGCAGCACAGTACCCCATTGTATCGCACTGGACTCATTCATGTGCGAGGAGAAGAGTACCATTCAGTGAACCGCTCATGCCAACGCGTCCAGCAGACCAGACTGTCTTAGTATGTCTTCCAACCCAGCAGACCACCTGTCTCGGCTCACCACATGTGGCTAAATGCCAATGGAAGATGCCATTGCTCTCGACTTGCTCAGATAAAGACATTTTTAGGGCCTCGCAGGATTTGTCTAGCTTTGCTGAATTTTGTTCATAACTTCATGCTCTAGCTTGACGGTTTGCAGAGAGTCCAAGCAATGATTGGACTGCTTTGAATTCGGGCCTACAGCAGCTGGGTTAGCATCAGAGCCCTCTGGGCTGTCCCATGATAACAGACTACTGAAAAATGCAGAGTTGGTATGTCTGAATGCTGCTGGGACCAAACTGCCTTTTATCGTGTGGGGCCATACATGACTACACTGTAAGGATCCACTCAGCTGGATGGAGAAAGCTGTGGAGCTGCTAAACCACCTTTGCTGATATTGCAAGTCTGGTTGTTTCTCTTCATATTGGGATCCTGCAGTGAGTTAGCCCAGCAAGGCAGGACTGGCACGTTTTCCATAGAACAAGAAATGTGTACAGCCCAGCATAGGTACTTTTTCTCTTTCCTCTGCCACTTATATCTAGCCACAGGACACTGATGCTTGTTTCAGTGGCTTTTGAACATTTTCCTGCCCACATCCAACAGGCTTACAGAGCTCTGTGCAGAAAAGAGGAAGCCAAATTGAAACCTTTAGGCACCTGATGAATCTATAGACTTGTTTTAAGATGTCAGAGCAACTGCAGTAATTATGGGACTACCCCAGATACACTTCTGATAGTTCAACCCACTGTCCCAATCTAGGGACAGGTTGCTCACACTGCTTGCCTACGCACACCATTAGTGGGGCTAGGAGTGAAGGCTAGGCCATTATTCTGTGCACAAGGAAAAAGTGAAATATTAGCTCATTATTTAAACAAATTCTTTTTTTCCCGTTTCCTTCATGAATTAAGAGATCAGCAGCCTTTAAGCACAACAGAACCTTCACTGAGGTCCAGTGGAGAGCTCTTGGGGCATGCATATCTGAGAAGCTGTTGTTAAGAATCTAGGGAAAGTTCAGGTTAAAAAGGGTGTTTTTTAATGAATTTAAGTGAGGGCAGCACAAAGCAGACATGAATAGCAAGCAAGCTGATTACTGGATTGGTCTGAAAGAAGATTATAGTTGCCTATATCCTCAGAGTACTGGGATTTAGGCTGCCCAAAACACGTCCAAAGAGCACAAGCATCATACAACATGGATTGATATGGAAGGCTGTGCCTCCAGAGAACATCTGGAAATCAGAGAGAATCATCTGAACATGAGCTAAGCATGATACAACGTAAAATAAATGCAGATCCTGGATGTAGAGAAGAAAATTATGGGTTACCATAGGAAATAGACCTGTTCTGGTTTGTGCCTCAGTAGAAATCTGGCAGGTTCTCTTGGGCTTATTTTTCTGGGTTTCCACAGTGCAGTAAAGAGAGATGCAGAAGATTCAAATAACAATGAGAATAGCTTAAATACATGGCTAGGAGAATAATTAGAACAGCAGGACCTCTTGCAGTGCTGTGCGAGGAGGACAATATTATGGGTCATTTGACAACAGTCAAATGGTGCCTACGTGGAGAGGGAAATGTGAGAGCAGAGAAATCATCAGTGTAACCAGCAAAGTATTAAAACAAACAAAGACTGGGAGTGGTAGCTCTAGAAGCCAAATAAAATAGAGCATGAAAGTGTAGTATGACATATGATTGGTCTTTAAGACCAGTGGTGGAATATCTTCACTGGAAAAATCGGAACAATTGGTGATTTATTATTAATACTATTTTCTTTCTTTCTTTCTTTCTTTCTTTCTTTCTTTCTTTCTTTCTTTCTTTCTTTCTTTCTTTCTTTCTTTCTTTCTTTCTTTCTTTTTTTTTTTAAATGACTCAAATAGAGGTCTGGATTAGAAATGGGTGTAAATATCCAAGAAGTCCTGTAGGCAGTAGAGGTAACTACAGAGTCTCCAAAAATCCTGAAGCATTGAAGGTTTGCATTTTTCCTCTTTCAGATAGCCATACAAAACTCATGCAGTGAAAATATCAAACAGGGGCTCTGCACAGGGCACAGTGTCAATGGAGAGCCAAGAGTTTGACAACAGAGACAGAGTCGTGCTCTTGTAGCACTGACTGAACCTCCACGCGGCAGGTTATCCATTTATCCACACTTCTGGAAAGAGAGCCTGAGAGTTTGTGGGTGGGAGGGAGAGAGCAAAGGATGGAGAGAAGGGAGGAAGGGAAATAAAGTATTGCTGATTTTAATTTTTACTATGGTTTGTTAATTTTGGCATGTGGGAGGTGGAATTGCTCCTGGCTTTTCTTTTATTGTGATTATACTCTTTAATGTTGGCAAACACACCTGGAGCTGACAATAGGCATTTTTCAGTAGCACATTGTTATGAATAAGCTAAAAATAAAATAATGAAGCGAAACACAAAACTGAGTGTGTGGTTATCTTAAAGTGACACCCTAAGGCCCTACTGCCGTACTTTCAAATTTTATAAGCCTGTCACCCTGGAAACAAATAGAAAAAAAGAACAAAGGCATCTATTGACTTCTTGGAAGTGAGGAAAGTATTTGTATGGCTGATTCTTGTCGTTGTTCTGGAGATAGAAATCCTGAGCAGTTTCAAAAAAAATGCAGCCTAAGTAAAGACATCGGATTTTGGCCAGCCAATATACCCTTTCTATTCATTCTTATATCATTTAAACAAAAGTCAAAATAAAAGCCTGTGGAGTCATGATTGACTGAAGCAATGTAAAGGAAGTAAGAGTGTAAAATAAGGAATGCTGTTGGGTGATAAACATGTTCTTGAATGGTGCACATTAACTAGATTCTGACATACATTATGTGTTCTGTGATATAACACTGGGGCTACTGTTTTAAATTCCATAAACTTATGCCTTTATAAGAAGTATTTGTATAATAGTTGCCTATACATTTATTCATATATTCATGCACACACATAAGCATTCACATTAATAAAATGTCATCTCTTGGAGGTAAAGGCGTCACTGCTTGAGGATTTTCAAAGGCAAGAAAGTCCTAGCATTTAATGTGTAGATAAATTTGGAACCAATTTCAAAGACCATATTGGTTTTTGCACTGGTTTGTTAAAATCTATGGGTCTCAGTTGGTTATTTCATGGTAGTAACTCATAAAGCAAGACAAAACAGAGGGCAGGGAATAACACGTATTCATTGATTTGGAAACTGTCCCACATTTGATGAGTATAAAAGATGAAAGGCAATTTTTGTTCTGCTTCCTCTCACATTACGACTTGGACAAAAGTTCCAGGTTCATTCATAAGTCCCAGAGTTCTGGGCGAGCGATGATGCTGGCAGACCTGTGTTGCACAGGTTCTGGCAGTGTGGAGGAGGTGAATATTTTCTTTCTGAATACTTGAAGTTACAAATTCGAAGATGGTGGAGAACTATATGCTACCAACTTTCAAGACTGTCTCTCCTTCCAATTGCAAAGGATTCACCTCCATGTGGCTTCAGCAAATAACTGATGATATAAGGGAAGGATTTAGAAAGATGCTGGAAATTGAAGCTAGAATGCAAGACACTTAGTCTTCTAAGATTGGGGATATGGAGCAGAAGATGGAAAATCATTTAGAATATATATTATTGAAGGGAAATGTGAAAATTATTTGAATTGTCAAACAGAAAATGTTTAATATGTGGTCAAATTCCTTAAAATTGATTTTATTTCACTGTAGATTAATAACAGCACCAGCAAGGATTCTGTAAAGATGATAAATTTTAAAATTTGGTGGCATATGGGACATGGGCCCTCATACTTGCAGCATTTATTGATTCTCCATAGGAAATTAGTCTTGAAGAAAGAATCACTCCCTTTGAACAAGATCCTGAAGATACATATGTTTACTCTTACCATTAACAGGAGGCATCTGGGTCAAGACCACAGGAGCAGAATTTTGCAGGTGGTCTTGTGAGGTGACTCACATCACTTCTGCTTTCTGCTCATAAGAAGAAGTGAGGGAGGCTCAGCAGAAGAGTACTGTGACCAGAGGAGGGCTGTGCCAACAGGAAGCAGTACCAATGACTCAGTGGGTGGCATACTCTCAGTCTGAGCCACTGCTACTCTCAAGCATCACCCAAAGCGATGGTAGGAGGGTATTCGTGGAACAATGATAACATCTTTCAGCCAAAGGGAACACACAATAAACTGATTTCTCATGATCTTTCTTCCTCCAATTATGATTTTTCAGAAAGGCTCAGAACCTCAGCGAAGAAGCTACTCAACCGTCACGTTTGGTGTCACATATACTGTATTGATACCACCTAAATGGCCCCACAGTGAACTCATCCCTGCTGACTTCCAGATGCTTCTCTTTGCCTATCAAGTCTGCAAATGACAAGTTCCTAGAAGTAGGAGTCCACTAACAAACCCCTATGAGGTTAACTAAAGAAGCCTCATTGGCTATACTAAACCCTTGCCACATGAGCGGTCTCTATTCTCTTTCATGGCTACTTACTTGTCAGCAGCAGATCCCTGTACCCGTGATACAAGATTGGCTCCCTATCTTGGATGGTTACGATCCTGTTGAAGAAGGCAAACATCAGGTAGGGCAACAGGATCAAGCAGGAGAAGAAAAGTCTAAGAAATGAACTAAAAAGCAATTAAAAAACCAAACCAAACCAAAAACAAACAGAATTTTTAAAAACCCACTAAAAAAGAGTGGGAATCCCGCAGTCTCTTTCTCATATGAATGCCATGTCTTCTGTGTGAAACAAAAGTCAGAAAGCCTTTCTCTTTTTCTCTTCATGAGGTGGAACAGAGCGTGCTTTGCACCAACACTCTGAAGCCATTTAGAGGTCATGGGAAATAGGATCTCTCATACCAAGCAGGGATGGGAACTCAGCTTTTCTTCCAGGAAAGCACTTCATTCACCAACCTGCTGTGCAGACCAAAAGCCATCTCTGCCACTGCACGCTGTGAGGATCCTCCACTCATAACTGTGCCCTCTAAGGACATCTACCAACATGGTGCCATGCTCCCGAGTTACAATAATAAGATCAGGCTCCCAGGCAGCGCTGCTGTTGCAGATGCTTTGCAAAGTGAGGCAAAGTGCTTTGCTCCAAGTCATCCTGTGTGCAGAACCCAGGCTCTACCAAGCCTCTATTCTTACCTAAATCAGACTCCTGCCTCTGCCACACCCTGCCTCCCAGGCTGCAGAGAGGATAGGTGAGCACTGGAAACTGCTGGATTTATCAGGAGTACTCATAGGCCTACAATAGAGCTGTTCTGCACTCAGAAATATATTTACACTTGTCAGGTGCAGAGAAAGCAATGGGAAATGGAAAATGTACAATCATAAAATCATAGAATGGCCTGGGTTGCAAAGGCCCACAGTGCTCTTCCAGTCCCAACCCCCTGCTGTGTGCAGGTCGCCAACCAGCAGCCCAGGCTGCCCAGAGCCACATCCAGCCTGGCCTTGAATGCCTGCAGGGATGGGGCATCCACAGCCTCCTTGGGCAACCTGTTCCAGTGCCTCACCACCCTCTGGCCAAAAAACTTCCTCTAATATCCAAGCTAAACCTCCCCTGTCTCACTTTAAAGCCATTCCCCCTTGTCTTATCACTATCCACCCTTGTAAACAGCCATTCTCCCTCCTGTTCATATGCTTACACAGAGCAGATCATATTGAAATGTGTCTTTCTTCTTCCCATTTGATTTGCATGGTTTCCACTATTTGCTGCTACCTCTTCTGAAATCTCCCCATAAAGAATCACAGATCCCCACAGAATCACAGATCAGAGAATCACAGAGGTGGGAAGGGACCTCTGGAGATCACCCAGTCCAACCCGCCATTACAGCAAGTTCTCTGCAGCAAGTTGCAATGCAACTGCAGAAAGAAGCAGCATAAGGGGGAATCCCCTGGGATTTCCAGGAACTACCAGAAACCTCCCAGCTCATTACCTCTGTTGTAGTGACAGTCCTTCAGTCAGCACAAACTTTCAGAACTTCCTCGAAATCAGTGCAACCATGGCAGTCTGCAGCATGGCTGGCTACAGCAAAGAATGAGCTAGTCAACGACAGTCTGGGCAATACACTTAATTGGACTGGGCACCTTGACTTTGGTGCAAAGAAACACAATGCTTTGTGCTTACCAAAAAATTTAGTATGCCTTCAGACAGTTAAAGATGCTCAGGAAAGAACTTCTTAAAAATTGAATATTCTTCCAGAGATCAGTGAGTGCAAAGGAAGTCCAGAGAAGAAGCTAGCCAAGTGGATAGACCTGTAAATGATCACAATAGATATATATGCATATATATATATATATACATACACATAAGAGTTATTATTCTGGAATATCTTCAAGGCATTTTTTCATCCCAGAATGGAGATCTGGGATGTTTTTTTTTCACATCTTGATAGTTTTTGTTGGGCGATAGTTTATAGGTCAGCTGATGTCAGCATAGTCAGAGTTTAGTATGATTTCTTCTTCATTTTTGCCCAGTGCTGCTATATTTATTGGCCTGTTAAGTTTCGTTTTGGTAAGGTGATGCCTGAGCCAATGGCACATAACTGAAAAACTCCCACAAATGGTGTTTCTCTGTGCACTTCATACTCCACCTCATGCTTTATATTCTCATAATATATTAAGAGTTTCTAACGTCTCCTTCCAAGAAATATCCAACTTTTACCCATAAATAATTTTAAAACAGTTTTGATTTTTTGGATATTTGTGTTTTTTATTTTTTTTTAATTCCCACTTCATCTCTGAAAATGACAAGCTCAGGGGCAAAGCTTGATTGACTGGCCCACATTAGACATTTCACAACTGTCTAAGCAAAGCTCAGATGTCACCAAACCCACTCGAGAGGCCCCTGTGGAGTTCAGCAGGTTATCATTTTCCTACTGTTTGATTTGTGGTTACTCTGCTTCAGTAACTGTAAAGAAATTAGTTCCCGGCTAGACAGGAACTGGTACAAAGAAGGTGTTGATAGAGGTGTTGCTAACATTGAGTCTTTTTTTTTTTTCCCCTGTAGGGGATATTTGTCCTTTCTTGTCCCAGTGCCTTTTCCAAACTTATCATTTCAGGGGGAAGTTGTTTGCTGTGAGAGTGGTGAGGTGCTGGAGCAGCTGCCCAGAGAGGCTGTGGATGCCCCGTCCATCCCTGGAGGTGTTCAAGGCCAGGTTGGATGGGGCCCTGGGCAGCCTGGGCTGCTGTGAAATGTGGAGGTTGGTGGCCCTGTCTGTGGTGGGGGGTTGGAGCTTCGTGATTCTGTGATTCCGTGATTTTTATTTTTATTTTTTGAACATGTGAAAGTGATACTTTTCTCTATAAGATTTTTTTTCGCGACTTTTTTGCATTCACATGTCTAATTCTTAAGGTCTGCAGACAGCTCTCACTGACTGTGGAGTTGGGCTGCTGCCTCTCTTCCATGAAGCTGCCCTTTTGTTGTTAGATGTCAGTGCATTCATGCATGAACGTAGCACACAGTAGAAATAGATGCAAATTTGGTCTGCAGACCAAACCACTGATGAACACTACTGAAAAGACAGTCTGAACCCAACTTGTGCAGATGAAGTCTACATCAGAAATTGCCCCTCCAGTCTCATTCACAGCACACAGAATGTGTTCTATAATGTACCTACTATTTTTTTTAAATGTGTGTTCCAGGTCCAAATTTAAACTAAGAATAAATACAGCAAATGTGTAGCAGAAAAGGCCCTTCATGATCTGTACTCTCAACCAATTCCTTCTCAGATAAGAAATAAGCTAAAGAGAAACATATTTTTATCCACTGTGGAAATATTGATACTTCGAACTTTTTTTTTTAATCTTGAAAAGTGACAAAAATATCCAGATCCAAATTTAACTGCATCTGTGTGTATTAAACCACTTTGTTCTGAAAAAGAAGTTCATTTCTCCAAGTCACAGGAGTGGTATTTTTTCCCTCACTTTAACTAGTTAAAATTTGAAAAGAAAACGTGCTTTTTAAACAAAAGCTCTGTGTTGTTTCTTTAACAGAATGCTGAAAGAGGCCACTTGGAGCATGAATGCCTCAAAGTTTCTTCTTCAAGAAATGCAGTGAAACTGGCCTTTCCCATGGAAATCTTTGGATTTCAGTGAATAGATTGTTTAAAAATGTATTTAAGACTGATAAAAGTCTCTTGAAGTACTCTATTAGAGGGCCCCCAATGTTAAAACAATCAGAATAATAACTTTTCCCCAATACCAAGGAGTCAAACTTTCTTTGATTCAAACAATTCATTATATATGAATATATATATATTATATATAATGATTCATTAATTATCGTGTCTATTCTGTAGGGAAAAGGAGCACATCACTGCTGCATCTGAAGTGTCCTGGTTTGATCCTGGGTGTCTGCCAATGTGTTAGCTGTCCCATGGGCATCACCAGGTGCTGAGAAAATCTCCCTCTCTGTCTGCTTTCTGTGTAGCTTGAATTGGCCTCTGATGCTGTGGCCAAGCAAACCTATGCCAATTCTCTTAGAGAAAAGTGTGATAGTGACTTGGTTGCTTGTGTTACACACACAAAAAAGTTATAAAGTAAGAAGGAAGGATTCAGAGCACAGAAAAATGAAGCTGAAAAAGACATGGTCAAGACGTTTGGAGTTGGTTGGCCCCTGGGTGAATGCCACAAGTCCCAGCACAAACTGCCTGCACCTGGCAGAGCCCAGGAAAGATGCCCAGCAGTGAGAGCACTGCTGCCCGTTGTGTTCTGAGGATGGGCTTTGTGGCAAGTCTTCCCAAAGCAGCACTGATGTGGCAGAGCACCGGAGTCATGTACTGTACAGTGCATGTTTGTAACGGTTGACTCAGGGAAATTAGAGATGGAAAATACACGTAGGTCACTTGGTCCACACTCCAACTGTTTCAAGGCTGCTCCCTACAATGTGTTCTTCATTGCTTTGTCTAGTCAGCTTCCCCTATTTCCCTGGGGGGACCATTCCACGTCGTAATAGACCTCCTTGTTAGGAAAATTTTCCTGATGTGCAGCCTAAATTTTCCTTGGCTCACATTCATCCCACTACTTCAGTTTAAACCTTCTAGTCAGCTCTTCACTTCTCTCCACCTCAGACCCTTTTCATCCACCAGAGGAAACAAATGAGTCCCATCGACTCAAGCCCTGCATACTTCAAAAATAATGACCTCCTTGCCACCTAAGACTAACAGTCAATACAGGATTGAAGATAAACACCCAAACTGCCCCATTTTGAAAGGGAAGAAATAAACATGCTCCTGGTAACTTTCATCACATTGGTTGGCATGGCTTGAACAATCCAACATGCATCATCATTAACTAAAACACACAGAATTGGGTCCTGTGTGGAAAAGATCAAATTAGTCTGGCTGGACAATGAAAGCTCAAACTCCTATGAAAGTTTGTATCATCATGAGCTCCATTTCGAATCAAGGTTAACAAGCAGAGCCATATACCACTTCACTGGTGTCATCTAGCATGGGCTGTGGGACACTAGATTTGTGCCACCAACACTTTGGTTTACTTTGGAGGATGCAGAAGAAACAGCGAGGTCTGGATTTCAGCTCAGAGATGGCCAAGTGAACTTCAAAACTGAGTGCGTTCTGCCAGCAGAGCCACGAGTATCTGGTGTTTTGATTCTGCCAAGTGGGAGAAGAAATGTCATTCTTTATTGATCATAAAATGAGAATAGTCAAAAAGAAGTTGAGGAAATGGATCAAGTAGCAGCGCAGATGAAACAAAATGCTTCAAGTATTTCTTGAACTATTGATCTGATTTTAATATCTTTAATAAGATAAATATTTTGAAATATTGTCTCAGCCATTTTTCAATCTGTTTCAGGACCTCTTATTTGTGTTTTGTGACAAAAACAATTTGCTGCATTCAACATGAATCACCAAGTGCTTCAGCTGGCCCAAATCCACATTTTTTTCCTACAAAATATGTTTTGAATGACAGTTACAAGCAGTAAAGTTCTTCGCGAAGACTGTTCCAATGAGATCTCTCTCTGAATAAACTGAGACTTCAGCCAAGGTTTAAGATAAATGGGAAATCCAGACCGAGTGGTAGACGGGAGCAATGTGGATCACATCAGACGCCGACATTATGCGATGTATAGCAAGTGCCTGGGAACCACTTCCACAAGAAAAAGCAGTAGTGAGAAGTTACTGCCCAGCTTTTTTTAGAATGAGAGCCTGCAGCAAAACCCAGCACAGGGTTGTGGTATCCTTTTCTCTCTCTGACTTCTACTTTACTGAATTCCTCTTCGTTGAGATGAAGATTTCAGTTTCGTGATATCACTTGCTATTAATAAATATTGTTGCTGTTACGGTGCTTAAAATCCCCCCCCCATGCTGAGCTTTTCTCCATGGCAGAACCAAAATATAGTCCTCACCCTCAAAGTGTACAATGTACATAGAACAAACGAGGGCACAGAGCAATGAGGGCTATGGAGAAACAGCTGGATGCCATTGCTCAGCACCATGGTGCACCCAGGACAGTGGACAGGGTCTCATCCATTCACGCCATCTGAAAACCTGGCCCAGAATATGTCACCATTATTTCCTGTAGGAGCAGTGCCAACTGCCTTCTGTCTTACAGCCTGCCTGTTCATGGCTAAGTGGAGAGCCACCGTGCCTGCCACTTCAGTGTCTGCCATGGCACAGCAAGAGAAAAGAAAATCACACCAGGGAAATTACCAGAAGCATCAGAGAAAGCAAAAATATAATGCCTTTTAGATTGCATATGGAGTCATGCGAGAGCAGCATCCCAGCTCTCCTGTGGGCTGTGGGGTCTGTGCAGTCTGGGAGCAATGCTGCCTACCTCCATGGTCCCCAGCACAAAGTGAGGTTAACCGTGGGTTACACGAGCAGAGGGTTTCCCAACCCAAAGGACGTGTGTGAAGCGTGTGGTTTGATCACTGGCAGGGTGTCATAGCCACCCATCCCAAGCAGTGCATAGCCACACACCAGCACAGCCGCTGCTGAGGGACAGCCTTGCTCACCCCAGCAATGCAAAGTCTTCTGCCCCATGGCATCTGATGAGCAGCTATCACCAAGCTTGCAGCTGTGGGCTTGAGATACAGCCTTGTGGTTAAGGGTGCAACCATTCTCCTGATACAGGTGCCCTGGCTGGCTGCTCACGGACTGAAATAAATTGAATGGAAACCCAAAGAATTCTACAAAATGCTGTAGTGAAAGGCCTGGGAGGAAACTGGAGGCATACAGCTTTGTGGGCAGAGATGGGTGTCCTCAGGGGTGTCTGCAGGTGGTGACTGTATCTGGCATCCCAGTCAAAGCTATGCTGAAGATCCCTCTTGTCTGTAGGAAGGAGTTCACTTCCAAGCACGCAGCTGGGCTATCACAAAGAAATGCACTCCCTACCACTGCTTCTTTCTGACTTATTTTACTGGAGGATTTGAGTGTCCTTACAGTGAATATGTGTACAAATATTGGAAGCACGATATGTGCTAGAGAAAACAAAGGGAAAAATCTCCTGGTCTCCTATTCCTCCTGGGTAAACCTGTGAGTTCTCCCACCTTCTTGAGTTGCAGTCTCATACAATATCGTACAGTCTGCTGCATCCTTAAATAATTCCTGCTGAAACAGCAGACACTGAGCACATCACTGAAATCCCATAAAGCTGCTTAGCTTCCAGCCCCGCATCCTGAAGAGTTGAATCTCTGGGAGAAAGCAATGACCTGGAGTCCTGCAGGATAACTCTCCTGGCCCAGAGCTGGAGCTGGATATTTTGCAGAGTTTCCAGTTTCACTGTCAGTCTTATTCTCCTGAGCTCCCAGTTCCCCTCTTCCAGCTCCTCACACATCGATCAGAGCTCAAATAAATGTGGTATGCTAAAGCTTCACCCGCTGGAAACAAACTGCAATTACCAAGCAGAGGATTCACTCCATTTACCTCTCGCCATCTGGAAGTTAAGCACTTGGCTTAAACTTATTGTCTGTAGCCACGGAGAGGGATGGATGCTTCCAGGAGGAAATTCATCCCACTAATTTTAAATACCTTTCTCAGGCAAGGATCAATCACACGCTGAAAGCCCTTGCCTCTGCTTGATTGTAGAGGAACCTCAAAAAGCAAATTTGGATACGAAAGTGTGGTGGTGGGCAGCCCATCCTCAATATTTGTTTACACAGCAGATGTGAAAGATGAGATCTCTGTGCTTTGGGGTTTGATGGTGCAGCCCCAAGGGGGTGTAGCACTCACCCATACTGACTCTAAGTCTAACAGACGTACCTCTTGCCTTGAAGTTTTACTCATGTGATTTCTTTTCAGTAAGAGTATCATCTGTCAGTTGTATAATAAATCTTAGCCCATAAGCTGCTGTCCTCATTCTTTGAAAATAACAGCAAATAAATTGATTTCTATTAATTTAACAGAACCAAAAGGTAGAGCCCTTTTCTATCCTTTGAACACGTACCCAAACAATAGGTCTTTTGGCCTTTTGCTCTCTGAATCAAAATGAATAACGAAGAGAGCAATGCCTTGGTTGGCTGCAGATGAAAGCCAAGAAGCACAGCCACGCGTGTCCTGCAGTGCTTGAGTGGGGCAACTAAGTCGAAGGAGTAAAATAATTCCTAAGGGATAGAAGTCAGTGGAATTTGCTGAGTAGAGAATAAGGTACCTTACTGAATGGGACGCCCCTGGGCAGGGCTCTTCGCTTGGTCCCTTGGTGCCACTTCCCTGGCAGTGCTGGACATGGGGCTTTGGGCAAACCTGGTTTAGTGGAAGGTGCCCCTGCCCAGGGCAGTGGGTTGGAGCTGGGTGGCCTTGGAGGTCCTTCCAATCCAAACCATTCAGTGCTTCTCTGAGTCTATGGCTTTACCAATGTCAGCCCTGAGCCCCACAGCTCCGCTTGCTTCAGGGGACCTTGCCTGCAGACAGACTGCCTTGGTGGCTCTCCAGCCAGTTACTGCACCTGTGTGAGAGCCAGCAGGGGCTGCCAAATACATCTGAAACACTGGTTCTGACCAGACAGCTTGGAGACTAGACAGCATCCAGTACACAGCATCTAATATCTTTGGCTGTGGGACCACAGACATCTCAGTTCTTTTGGTAAGAGCCTCAGGAAAGCTCTTTTCCCTCCCTGCCAGCTGGATTACAATTGTGGCATTTTTTTTTTGAGAAAAAAAGAGCGCTGCCTTCACAGCTGATTATGTAATGATATTAACAACTTCGTACTTCATAAAGATTTACATGTCATGGAGACTGTTTCCTAATCTCTTACGCACCTACATGAAGCCTTCTCTAACTTCAGTTGATGAGGTATCAGCAGCTGCATGGTCAGATCTGCTGAAGCTGTGCAAAGGAACAGCATGGGTCAGAAATGTCCAGTGGAACTGTCGCCAATTGCAGGCTATAAAGGTCACTATTTGGAAACGACTGGATAAACAAGTAAAACTGCACTCACTTGTCCTTACCGGTCATGTTGAACCAAGAGAGGGAGAATATGATAGTTACTTACTACTGCGTTAAACTGAAAGGGAGAAAGTGGGTTAAAAATGAAAATGGTTTCTTATTTTTTTTAACCATAGACATTTCCCCATTCTTTCTTGTCCTATATTTCCTAATAGAAATGGGGAAATGGATAACTTTGCTCTTGCTTTTTATTCTTTTAATTCTCTGGAAGATAAAGTAGATAAATCAAAAGCCAAACTGTTTTTAAGCTGTTCTCTTTATCTCATTTTCTTTAAAACACACAGAACTGAGAGGTAACGAAGGCCATCTATGGAACATCTTTCTTTTCACCAAACACAACAGAAGAAAAAAGCCTGATCAACCCTAGGAAAAAAAAACCTGACTGAACAGTTCAGTTGCTTTGTCTTTCAGGCACAGGCACAAAAATATGGATAGGTTTATATACAAATATATACACAGTAACCAAAACCTCAAATTCAAATACACCTGAGCTTTGGGGAAGTTTGTATATTCATTCAGTCTTTGTGGGTTAGGCTCATCTGTAACAGAAATATTTGCAGATAGACAGAATACTTCCTCTTTTATCTTATCTAACAATCTGTCTGTCTGGGTTTTTCCGGGAGATGGCCTCAGATCCTGATATCTGAGAGCTGCACGGCTAAATTAAGGCGAGCTCACACACAACTTCACAGAGGGCATTCTCTCCTCTTGATTGCTACGAGCACTCAGTTCCTCTTCACTCTCTGGGATGAAAGGCTGATCACCACGTAGCCTGGCTCAGCCTCTGATGGCCCCATGCTTGGCCCGTCTTCAGGAAAATATTTTGGTTTGGATGCTGGATGTTTGTTCTTTGGGCAGACCATGGCTGAGATGCACAAAATAGCTCTGTGCACACTGCAGGTCCGTAGCACCAAGCACATCCGCACGCTGGGCACCCAGCTCCAGCGCCTTGGACAAGTCAGGCAGCAGCCAAGGGTACCTCACCAGCTGCTCTTCAGCTCACAGACTTTATAGGGGTGAAGTCCAGATTCACTCAAGAGCTCTCCTCTGAAACAGGTTGCCCAGAGGAGCTGTGGATGCCCCATCCCTGGAGATGCTCAAGGCCAGGTTGGAAGGGGCTCTATGCAACATAGTCTTGCAGTAAGTGTCTCTTCCCATAGCAGAGGGTTGGAACTAGGTGGTCTTTAAAGTCCTTTCCAACCTTTCTTTGACTTCATTTCCCACACCTCTAGTGCTGACTATCCACTATGAGGACTGTCTGTGGTTTCACACCCTCAGTGCCATCTTTAGGTGAGACACTGCATCTCGGCAGAAGGGAGAAGATGTTGAAACGTCAGGATCAAGCCACATGTATCTGTCTAATTGCTGTAAACTAACTTGGCTCATTCATGCCCTTGAAGAACCCCTGTCACCAGTGGCAAGTAAATCTGATAGACTCCAGCCAAGCTGCCTTCTGTTCATTCACTTGAAGGACAAAAATCTGAGGAGGCTCTTTGGTAGCTCTTGAGATCAAACTACTTCACATCATATTTTGAACAATTTATCACATCCTTTATCTGTGTTGGTAATTATAATTACCCCTGAGAAATAAAGTACTGGGAAGTGCTCCAGCTTCAACAGAGCTACAGTGTACAGCCTGGGCTGAGAGAAATTGGAATTTGCTTTCCAGTTTTTATTGTATACTTTCCTATCTGTGTCCCTCCATTTTGCTCTGAGAGGTTTCATCACCTCTTAGAGCATTTTGTCATGGGTAACTTCTCACTACTTCAGATTCTCCCTGTTTTCTGTGCAGACCTCACCAATTTCTGCAAGCACTCATTTGGTTCATGGGTGAGAGGAAGGCAGTGAGCACGTCTGAAAGAAATGCAAGAAATATAAACAGTTTTATTAACAATACCACAAAAACTTTTTTTTTTTTTTAATATATGCAGCCGTTTACAAGGAGAAAATAAACAAACAAATAATAATAATTAAAAAAAAAAACACCAAACCCATTGAGGTTTGTCTTGGCATGTGTCAGAGAGCACAGTGAAACAGCACAGACCACATGGGCAGGATCGTGTTGGGTCTCCCTCCTCCACATCTCCACCATGGGTTGTCCCAGGCCAATGTCACCCCGGTGAGCAGGATGGGCCATCCAGCACTAAGGAGGTGGGGAACCACGTGTGCCTTGCTGCGGTGCCAGCGATGAGGCCAGCTGTGTCAGGGCTCGAGCAATGACGGACAGGTGGCCGTTCATGGTCCGCAGCTCTGCCAGGATGTCACTCACATTTGCTGATCCCTGCTCGGAGCTCGAGGGCACAGCGTGGGCAGCTGGTGGAAGGGAAGCAGCTTCCGCAGCTCTGTCTTCCACGGATGCAGCATGGTGGTTGTCATCGTGGGAGGGCGGTGGGGGTGCACTGTTGCTTCGCTTGACGCTTTCCATGGAGCATGTTCCTACAGGTGGCTGATCCTCCTCCTTCCCACGGATGGTGGCGAGTGTTGCTGAAGCCAGGAAGGGCAGCCAGTTGATGAGGTGGGTGGCACTGCCGGGTGGGACGACTGGCAGATAAAGTCCAGGGTGCAGGGATGAAGTAGAGGCAGGTGGGACAGGAACAGAAGGGAGTCCAGGGTGAACTGTGCCAGCAGAAGCTGGCGGTGGTGGTGGAACAGGAGGTGGTTTGGGATGCAAGGCTGCAACACAAGGAGGTAGCGGTGGTGAAAATGATGCAGTACCAGGATCAGAGGAAGAAGAGGGTGATGCTGGTGCAGTGAAAGGTCCGAGTTCTTCTGAAGTTGGTGGAGAAGTGGCAGCAGGTGGAGCATCTGGTGTGCAAGGGTCTGAGTCTGCAAGGAAGACACATCATAAGCCTTGAGAAGCATCAGCTACTTATATGCATGGACTTTTGCCATAACTTCAGTGGGACAAGGTATTTTTGACAGATGGAAGAATTTCATTAGCTGCTAGTGATGCTTTCTACAGGATAGCTAGAAAGGAGACGAACTCAAAGAGACCACTGTATGGAAACATGCAACTTAGCATATAAATATAAATCATTATTCCACTCTCATTCTTCTGCCCATGGGCAGAATTCAGTTCTTCTCACTGACATGTTGTAGACATGTATAAACTGCTGAATTACCTACTGTGTACTCCTGACCAGTCACAGAATGGTCGTGTCCTAACTGACTCAGATCTCCCATGGAGATGTGAGGGCTGCATGTCACCTGCTGGAGGCAAAGTTAATCATTGCTTCATAGAAGATTGCAGTTTTCAGCATTCTGGTTTGATTGGACAAGTCAACACCAGGAGCAGCAAAAGCTAGTTGGAAGCTTAATGTCTTCAATAATTATATTTTTGTGCATGGAGGCATGACCGTTTACCCAATTCAACTTATATACAGATCCCTCCCTGTAAGTATTTAGCAGTTTCAGTTACAAAATTCAACAAAGCAGAGACTGAGAAAGAAACTGTTCATGCTGTGCATCCCAGCTTGACAAATACACCAGTCTACAAGCAGTACAGTGGACCTCCAATTTCCACTGGACTCATTAGAAACATTTGTTCTTGGATCAAGTCCACTGTATACAGTGTAGGATGATAGAGCAGTCTCTGGGGAATACGCGAAGACTTGGCAAGACATGCTGTGTTCCAAGGTGCTGTACCCACAGTGCCCAGTTGGTAAATACTGCATGGTAAGGACGATCCTACTTTTATAATGATTTGAAAAGCGAGGAACGCATTAGAAAACACCAGTTTTTCAACAGCCTCAAAGGTCTGCATACATGGAATTACCATACCATGTGAAGGACCTTTATTTTAGCACTGGGAATGCATTACACAGAAGGTGGTGAGATGCTACAAGAATGGTCAGCGTAAGACAAATGGATTTTAAGACTACTTCTGCTGCAATGAAGTGCAAATTTTAAAGCCCTGCTGTGGATACAAAGACACAAATTAATAGATTTATCTATAATACTGAGGTGTTAACACCATACTATTACTATTTCTAGCATTACAAAAAAATCTGATGTGAGAAATTCATTTCCATTACAGGCTGGTTTGATATTTCAGATAGCAAACTGATGGTGAAAAGCAAACAAAGGCTTTTCCTTGTCTTAACCAAACTGGTTAAGCACGCAGCCTACAGAAGTCCATCTTTGTTCCATATGAGACCACCATGTTTTCCCTCAACAGATGCACGTGTTGGTTGGAGGGATTAAGACACAAAGTTTGGCATGCCCTTATGTCACTCTGATCCTTATGGAAAGTTACTGCAGGTTGCTTGAAACAGTTTCCTTCCTTCATGTATTGGCTTTCATCCCAGTGCCAAGTCCCTGCCTACGTGGGCAATTGATTCCTGCTCACTGGAGGTGGGCTAAGGATGCTGGAAGTTGGTTTTCAAAACTGTTACTGATAGGGTTTGGGGTTTTCTAAACAAAAACAAAAATAAAGCACAGTTCAATTCCAGGTTCCATTTCCATCCAAACCACCAAAGTTTGCAAAGAGTGAGATGAAAGGTTCAGGTTTGGCTCAACTGTAGTGTCAACCAGAACAGTGCTAATGGTCCATATATAGCATGGCTAATCCCTGTCTACACTGGCCAAACATACCAAACCAAGAGTAATGTTCTTCCATATGCTAAAGAGCAGAGGAAGCTCAACAGACTTTGAGATAATCTGGTTTAGCATTGTGACAAATAACTGTCACAAATGATTCTTGCATGGTTAAAGTATGATCAGGATTAAAACACAAGGAGCTGTAATTAAGGCAAACAAAAATAGGACAAAAATCTGGTCACCAAAGGCTCTTCCTCTTAGCTGCAGTCTTTCTGAATGCAGCACAAACAAGCCACAGCCTTGTCATCCCCCTAACCATGACAGAGCATGTCAGCAAGCTAACACAGTTGCTTATCATATAAAACGGGATGACTCTACTTATCTCCTTCTTTTCCAGTTTTGTTTATCTTAAAGTTGCAACTCATCACAATTGTTCTCTTTGCTTTCTCCTCCCCCCCCAGCCCCCTTCCCTTTTTTTTTTGGTACAGTTCCAGCACAAAGATGTCCTTCTTAACTGGAGCATTTGGTTGCACGCTCACTCCAAGGGTTATTGGACAACCCAGCCATGCATGGCCATTCACTGTCCTGTATGTCCAGTTACAGATGCCTACAGTCCACAGTACCTCTTCCTCATACAAAGACTGACTGTCCAAGGCAGGAATTTTACGAGTTAAAAAAATTAATATGTGACCCAGAAAACCTGGGATGGGATTCAATGCTTCTAAACAATGCCAACGTGAAGAAATTCCCTGGAAGTACCTGCATTTATTATGTTGTACCTGGAGGGAAAATCCCCGAGGGAAGTCTTAGGCACAGCCTGTATCTCTCTGAACAGCTTCAGAGTTACTTATTCCTGCTGCAGGCAGGGGGAGCTTGTCCTCATCCCTTAGGATAACTGATGTTCTGGGATGGACTTCCTGTCACCTTCAGCTTTATCTGTCTAAATCTTGTATAATTCCATGGCCTTTTTTCACGGGCTGTGGATTAAATAGTTCTGGCATAACACACCTGACACTAAAGCAGCCTCCTGCCAGCGGGGCAGCTGAATCACCTCCTTATTGCTAGGATGAGAAATAAATATAGAAATGTGGAACAGCTCGGATTGGAGGGAAACTTGTAAGATCATCTGGTCCAACCTTTGATGGAAAAAGGGTGCCTCGATGAGAATACCTACTTCTGTTCTAGAGAGAAATTTTATCGAGCTCCCTAATTGCGTCTTGTATTCTCAAAGTATCCTTGTCTCTTTGCTGAATATAAAGAAAGTTGGGCATGCCTTTGGATGACTAATTCAGCTGAGGATGCCACGTACTGGAAATGTCTAAATTTCAAAAGAGGACTTCTGCTCCAGATGCCTAAAAATAAGATGTGCCCTCCTGATTTACTATGGATCTCCTGAAGAGAATGCGGTTGCCTATCTTTGTGTTCCCCATTTGCAAGTAAGAGGGAAATACTTCAGTGCTGCCATCACTGACAGAACCCAAGGATATCAGAATCTCTGAGGAAATAGGCCAGGTGATGCAGTAATGAGGGAGAGGTGATGAGCACCTCCGGGAGAGGATTGCCTGCAATGCTGCCTGCCCATGATGATGGACGCTACCAAAAGATTAATGGGTTGCCCTGTGAGCATGGGGAAGCTGAAACTTTTAAATATGAGTTCATCTGTATGACAAGAACATGAATTTAACTTCTCAAACAGTCTTGGCTATCTTAGCTGCCTTTGTTTGACTACTGATTTTATCTGCCTCGCAGTCAAACTGCTGCAAACTAATTCCTTAGTCTTTTGTCAGCCAAGAAGGGAAAAGTCTGTGAGGGGGAAACCTTAAGGGAAAAGAGAGGACATGATTTTCCACTGACTGACATCTGCATGGGATTCAACTCGGCTCACTTCAGCTGTTTAATCTTGCATCTAGTGGGAGCCAGCCGGGCTCCCTCCTGGGCTCCAGCAGGGACAGAAGGACCTCCAGGGACAAACTGTCCCAAGCTTTGGTTCCCTAAGAAGGGCTGACAATCATGCTGTGGAGTGTCATGCTCAGGGGATGTCCCTCCTCCTTCAGTGCTTCTTGTAGGACCGTGTCACCTATCTTAGTTGGGCAAACTAACTACTAAATGGTCGAAGTTGGGAGATTTGGATATAAATAATCTGGTGGGTGGCAACCCTACCCATGGTTCTGCTTGGAACTAAATGGTCTTTGAGGTCCTTTCCAACCCAAGACATTCTATGCTTCTGCAATTCGTTGCAGTAAATTCCTATCGTATCAGAACTGTAGGATGGTCTTTCTTCTGCATTCTCAGGAAAGGCATAAAGCTGTGAAGATGAGGGATAAGGTGTAAGAGAGTGAAGATGGGCTCCCACAGCACTTCAAGAAATGAGCTGGAGGTTTAGAAGGTGATCACGCTCCAAGTGAGTCATCACCGATCAGGTGATCCCTTTCAAAGATAAAGGATGCTCAGATGCTGAAATGAGTCACGCAGCCGCTGCGGTGATGCAGCAACCTGCAGGAGCCCCTTGTGCACTGCCCTTTCTGCTTGAGTTTCTCAATTAGCTCTTAAGCCTACGGTGTGTGCGTGTGCCTGTGAGCCCGAGCTCGGGTGTGCACTCCCACTTGGCACTGCAGCTGCGTCCCAAGAAAGACTAAATATATACTCCAGTCTCCTTCTGTGAGAAGTGAAACTCAAGTCCTGACAGCTTGTGGTTAATGAGCGTCCAACAGCAGCATTTACCTAAGCAAGGGTGGTACTACTTTTGCATGGACAAATTCCATCTCTGGAATCTGGATTTGGCTTCTCAAAAGCCAACACTTTTGTGCTGCTCAGTTTTGATTTGGGTACAGAGAGATGCTGGTTTGCACTGCTGGTCTGCACTCAAGGTGCAATTCAAGCTGAGAGGGGATGCAGCTACAGCACTGGGTACAGACACTACTGGACACAGCATTGGTTTCAGAAACAGAGTCTGACTTTAGACATTGTGTCAAGCACCCAGTTTTGCAAGAAGCCAAGTAAATAAGGGCTGGGAACACTTGTATGATTTTTGAGTGAGAAGAATAGGATCGTATGTAAAATTCATAAAACCATCAGGCAAGTTTATTGTTAAATATTTTTAAAATAAAGAAACGCACATTTCTATCCCGAGCGTATGGAAACTATACGTATCAGAATCTTCATGGAAAATCAAGTGATTTATTGTAATTAAATATGCCTACCCAAACTCAGAGGTCTAGTGCGAAATACTAACTTGAGAACACACATTCCAAATCAGTCCTATTCTTCTAGATTTGAAACTCAACTCACGCATCACTCCCATAATTTAAAAAAAAAAAAAAGGGTTTTTTGGAAATATTTGGAAATATTTGTTGGTTACCAGAACTGTGCCGTAATGGAGCATGTGGCAAAGTCCGTTTCGGAGGCCAAGGCCTTTCACCAAAAGGACTCTGTCTCTCTGCTGTCAGATTAAAAGTTTATTGGTTGAGTCACTTCAGCAAGGCTCCTTCTTTGGGCTCCTTGCTTTTTAAGAATCCTCATAATAATCCATGAGCTGCTCTGAAGATTTTAACTCACTGTTGAGTTTCAGAGCAACAGAAAGATTTTCTGACTCCATAAACTTGTGCATCTCCTTGGCATTCTTTTAATTTTTATTCTTCCTTTATTATTATTTTGTTCTACTTTGGGGTCTGCATCCCTTCTTTCAGGTACAGCACAGCAGGGCTGCTGGGACTGCCTTCACATGACTAATCACATTATGAGTCCTGTGGAGTTGTGTTGTTTCAAAATTTGTTGAGTAACAGTCTGTTATGAGTACATACTTACTCCTATCTCATGCGAACAAATGTGTTCTCACAGTTTGTCATGGGCCATCTGCTGTTTCATCTTTGTCCCTGGCTTAATTTCAGTGAGACTTTCTTCACTTCCTGACAAAATGTGCATTTTTTTTTTCTTACATTCACTTGGGACCAGATTTTCCAAGAACCTGAGGTCTTTCTTTGACACCTATGGGTCAAATCCAGACTTGTTGGAGCTCCTGCTGCATCCTACAACAGCAGAGTCCCCCTGGATGCGCTGACCTCTCCTCAGGGAGAAGGGAGGAAGGAGAACATAGGCATGAAGAGGGGCAGTGCTGTTGGGAAGCAGGCAATTCCTCTCGACAGCATTTGTTGCCTAACACACTGCCCCTGCTGTGCTCAAAGCACTGCACAGATGAGCACTCACTCAGGCTGCAGCACATGGGGCCAGACTGGAACACATGAAAAATGAAACGCCTGGCAGGGCCCCACGATGGAGCCAGGAGCAAAGCCCATTTTCATCTTCCCCATCAGCTGACACTGCCAACACAGCCCCCTGATGGCTCCTTTACCCTCTGCCTGTTCTGATGCATTTTCTTCAGTTGAGGAAATCATCTTTCCTACGTCTTTGCAGCACAGAAATAAGGCAGAGCAGGAAATTCTCTTCTGCTTAAGACTGCCATTCTTACTGTAGCCCTGCAAAGGCATTTTCTCCTCTCCATCCATACATATCCACCTTCCCAGCACCTTGCTGAGGATGGAGAACTGGTTGCACAGAAGGTTTGAGTTTTCTGAAACTAAAATGAGAATGCCAACTACATGCAGAGCCAGAAGAAACAGTAAGGAGGTGGAAGCACTGCAGCTCATCAGAAGTCCCATTGGTCTTCCATGCTGCTTCCACGAGTGGTCAGTAACTGCTGCCCCAAAGGAAGCTACCTGCAACCCTTCGACATGAGCAATGTCATGCTCTGCCACAGGAAACTTCCCTGAAGTGCCATTAATGAATCAGATTTTTAGCCCAGAAGAGATGTTTACATTGCCCACGCTCACCTTCTACGCCAGTTAGGTTATCAAATTTGATTTAAGATCAGGCTCAAATGGAAAACATTTGCATCCGGAAGCAGAGTTGGTGCTCAGTTACCTTTTTGAGCCTGTCCATTAGTTGTCTCAGAGAGAAACCCACAAGGCTTTTCCTATCTTCAAGCAGACAGCGCTTCCATTGCGTTTAATTTCTCTGAAAACCTTGTTTTCCTTCCTTAGTAAAAACTGTTGTGTTTCGAAATGCTCTTGCTGTATTCCTATTAGCATTGTAAACAGCCCGGCTGCTTTCCTTTTTCTTTTCCTTTACCTTTTTTTTTTCTTTTTTATTTTTTTTCTTTTTCTTTGAAGAGATTTTAGTCTTAACTGCTGTGGCAACTAGTTTCTCAGGTTGGTTTTGCACTATATGAGGACGTATTTCCATTTACACAGCAGATCTTTGGTACCAGTGAACTGGATAGCACATTCTCTAAAACCATCTGTGTATCTGCTCTTCGTACCTTCCTCCATTGCATTTCTTACACATATGGCCCTAGAAGAAGCCAGAGATCATGGAATCATAGAATGGCTTGGGTTGAAAAGGACCACAATGATCATTTAGTTTCAGAGCTTCAGCAGGTACTAAGTGATACAAAAGAGGAGAGACAGGAGGTGTATCATTTGCCTTAAAACCAAAAGCTGAGGCAACCAAGAAAGAAATCCTGAAAACTGGGACTTTTTTGTTCTCTGCTGATGGAAATTCATTTAATTTCTTTATACATATGCTCCGGAGCTTTGCAAGCTGATTCAAATATTTCTTAATCAAATGTAGTTATGTTTCAATACTATACTATTCTTTTTTTTTCCCCAGGAAAAATATGAGACAAACCATGGAATCTCATGGGTCTTGTAGCCAGTGAGTCACGTCGGGATATTCAGTACACATGACTCAATGAGATTTCAGGTTCTGACAGAGAGCTCAGCAAGGACATGGTACAGCCAGCAATGGACAGGCCTCTGTTGCCCACACTGTGTGGCTCCTCTTGGTCTGGTTAATGAAAAAGCTGGGTTACCCTCAAGCTGTGCCATGGGATGCTTTCAGTGGGGCTGTCCCTCTCAAAGGCCTGTCACAGCAGAGTTTCCCTCTGAAACAAAGCGATTACATCTTTCCTCAGGTGTTTAACATCTGACTGCCCCAGAGCGAGGTTTTGCTAAGCCTGACAGTCCATATAAGACTTCTATGTCATAGAAGACTCATTATATTTAATGCAAGAGACAAAGAAAAAATGTAAAGTGTCTTCTCCAATCTGGATATAACCGAGGTTGTTGGCTTTCACAGCAAGCAGTATGTGGGTGAGAAAGGGAGAGGATCTGCAGGAGACCCCGGTTGAGCAGAGTGCAAGAGAGCACCTCTGCACAACTTATTTGACTGCTGCTTTGCCTAAAAGTCTGCAGACCAAAACATGCTTTCCAAGCTAAGGGTTGACACTTTGGCTGTACATAAAGACTCCCTGTCTGATAAGGTGATAAGGGAAGGTGGGAAGGTAGGTGAGGAAGGTAGCTGACTCACACAGCCCATTCTATTTTCATGTGTTTCCCATTATATACCATCCCCAGAGACATGGTGTAAGGTTTTTTTTTTAGGAAAATAATTTTGTAACAAATGTGCCCCAAAACTGCACAGCCTGAGGGGATTTTTTGTGTGTATGTTCATACAAAGAAGCACAGCATGGACTGTACCTTGCCTAGAGAACTCATCTGGATGGGAGACGGCCATACATGAACACCTGAGTCATACCAGCCTGCACATGTGTTACTTCTCCTGATACCCTACTGCATCTCTTTGTGAACTTACCTGAGTGTGTGAGAAGGTTGGAGGGGAAGAGGCAAATTTCCTAAGTCTTTGTATTTAGATCTGGATTAGATTAGATTAGATTAGATCTTTCCTAATCACTTGTGACAGATGTGGGAGAACTTGTTTACTCCAAAGAAAAGCTTTTGGGAAAGTCCTGAAAGATTAGGCTTACTCGTGATCTGATCCTGGTCCTCAGTGCAGAGCCTGCATCCAGACATGCTTACTGATCTCCTACAGGCTCTCTGTCTGAACTGAAACCCTCTCCCAGGCCTGAAGGAAATTCATAACAGACAGCCAAGGCAGAACCAGTGCCCTGAAGATATACCTTTTGTCCTAACTTTCATTTCAGCTGCTAGATATGCCCAGGCAGTCGTGGCAGGAATCATGGAAATACTGTCTTCACAAAGACATTTTGTCTCCAAGAACATTTTCATTTTACACCCAAGTCTAGCCGGAGGTGAATTCTTTTGTTTAGTGAAGAGCCACAGCTCCTTTGGAACAAAATGTTCTCCTGTAAGCCGGGTGAGCCTCTGGTTTTATTGAAGAACAGTCCTGCAGACCAAGACAATGCTGTACTTCACTACCCTTTTTGAATTACCACTCTGTCATTTCCCAGAGGAACATGATCGGCCGACCACTAAACTCTGCTTTAAGATCTTATGCCCGATCTAAATGAGACAGAATGAAGCCCTGGAGAGATTTCAACCCTTGCTTTGTTGAAACAACATTGCTTTGTTTGGAATGCATTTGCCTTTGTACTGGGGAATGAAAATGTAGCCCAGTGCCAGGTTTGAAATATATAAATACAGTGCCTCTCATATACATAAAGAGATCCATAGCATATGCTCTTGTTCTTACATAGCCTTTTTTCTCTTAAATCTTCAATCAGTATTGAAACCTTCAAACACTGGGTCTTGTGCAGCTTTTAGAAGGAGGAATGTATCATCTTTGTGTTACAGGCTGGAACCTAGTTAGGAAATCTGCAGCAGACTTCAAATGAAACCCAGACCTGTTCTATAGCTGTAGCTTCAGCTTCCTCCTCATCCTGTTGGATTACGTAGGCCAGAAGCAGCCCAACCGTGGGTGACACTGCTGACAGCTCCAGCCAGTGTCACCGCCTCCTGGTGCCTGAGCCTTCTCCATGCTTTACCCTTGGGTTCTGATCTGAACAGATCTGGGGTATGATTAGATGGTGGTGAGGCACTGTACCAGGTTGCCCAAGGAGGCTGTGGATGCCCCATCCCTGCAGGCATTCAAGGCCAGGCTGGATGTGGCTCTGGGCAGCCTGGGCTGCTGGCTGGCGACCTGCACACAGCAGGGGGTTGGAACTGGATGAGCACTGTGGGCCTTTGCAACCCAGGCCATTCTTTGGCTCTATGGCTCTATGATCCAGATCACAGTGCCTCGAGGTTGAATCCTGAGCTGGCAATAGTTGGAAAACTGAGACTTTATCTTCTCCCTGTCCCTTTAACTAATGCTACAATGCATGTGAGCACACAGGTTTCATGAACCCAGGGCCACCCTTTGCTATGAACTGTGCATGGCACAATACCTTGTACCAGCAGCCAAAGAATTTGGGGTGTGAAACGCATGCCAAGGGTGGAGGAGCTCCCCAGTCCCTCGTCCTGTTCTCTATCGACCATTCCTGCTGCCACTCCTCCTGAATAACCGCCCAGAGACCACATTTGCCCACTCACAGAGCAAACAGACACGTCAGCCCTACATAAACAGAGGCACTGTTGTCCCTTGCATCCCTTGGTGCCAACTCCCATCTGATATTTTGGGCTGTGCAGGGTGGGCTTGGCTGTATGCTGGGTGGAAGAGACACCTCGGCAGGGCAGGAAGCAGTGATTCAGCTGCTGCTGTGTCAATATTTACCTGGGAGCTCCGGCCGTAGGTGTGGGATAGTCCCAATGGGGACACACTCCCACTCTCCTGAGCGAGGTAACCAGAACCACGAGCCCCAAAGGGTGCTCACAGCCTTCTCTTGGGAGCGTGCCCTCTTTTTTTAGGCTGCAAACTGGCGCACTGGGGCTGCGTCTCTTTTTCTTGGTTTTTTTCTAATTGTAGTCTGGAGTTTTCCTTAATGGGACTGAGAAGCCTTTGAGACTGGAAATGTGCTCGTCTCTTTGTTTCTGGTAAGACATAACAGTGGCCCCATGGGACCGTGCTCCAGCAGGGATATTTTAGCTCTGCCTGGCTCCGTTTGTGCTGGCCCCGCGCTCTGCTTGCTGTTTGTCACTGGGCTGCAAGCTCTGAGACTGGAGCCCTGCATTTGGCTGGGTTTCCCAAGCCTTTCCACGAGGCAAACAGTAACACTGATTTCATCTGGACACTCTATTTCTTGCTTACATTCCTGAAGGGCTCCGTTGTGCTCCTTCTGCCTTGTTCTCAGTGTCAAAAGTATTGCTAGATTTCACACCCAAGTGGTCGCATCCTGCTGGCAGATGCCTGTGTTCCTCTGTTTGAGAGATGGAAGGTGAAGGAGCATTTTGAGATCGCGTTTGATAGATGGAGAGACCTTTCTGGCCCAGTCCCCCACTGCGGTTCATTGAAGGTGTTGAGTATGTCCCACCCTACAGAGCTCAGCCTCATATACACTGGTGTGAAAAAGGAATGATTCCGTTTGCCCCAGTGCCGTCACACCAGTATAAGCATGGGAGATGGAGAAGGAATAGGCCTGCAGGGTTTTTTGCTTTGTTTTTCTCAGGGGAGCCATGCTGACTGTAAAACCACAGTAAAATTATTTTTAAATGAGAAAAATCTCTTTAAGACGTGGAATGAAATGCTGCAGTTCAGAAAGTCCTGCGGTATTTGGTAAATAGGGCAGTTTGCTGCAAAGGGAGGAGCGAGTATCCAGAGTCAGGATGGCTGCAGAAAAAGGCTCCGAAAGCGAAGTTGCTTATGAATTACATGATCAAAACTTCTCACAGCACGAGACATGAGATCGTAAGGGCAGGTTTATTCTCAGCACATGCGTGGAAAAATGCAAACCTCAGTAAGAACCTCTGAGTAAACCTGAGAAAAGAAAATGACTGTGCCTGGAAATGTTTTGGGGATGGTGTTTGTCAATGAGAAATGAGAAGCTGCTGTTTGACGTGCTGTACATAGCAAAGATGCGGGCAGGCTAAAGCCAAAGAAGGAGACTTTTGGTTTTTCCTCCAGTAAAATGAACGCACGGAGATTTTGCATTGTGTGGCTTTATGTGGCTGGGCAGGAGGTCACAATTACTCATGCCACCAGATTCCAGTTTGCCTTCAGCTTTGCTGGTTTGGATGACAAGCCTTCACCACTTGGCTTTGTAGCAGTGGCAGCAGCTCTCCAACCAGGGCTGCTCTTTATGCAGCACCATGCAGACAGAAGAGCAGCTTGAGCCAAAGAGCACATATCAGGCTCTGGCTCCTGACTTTAAGTAACCCCATGGTTTGATTGTGTTTGGAACCACTCTCATGTCTTGGATCACCTCTATCACCAATATCTCCAATGATGTCTTTTAATGGAAAGAGGAAGCTTTATAAGGGCACAAGGCATGCATCCTGCTGGGACATTCCTCTATAAGTCAAGAAGCTTCTCATTGCTGCACAGGACTTAAAGAGGGGAGGGGGGGGATTCTGACAGTTTCAGGAATCTTCAGGATTCCCAGAAGGAGGGAAGACCAAAGGGTCAGCTGCCCTGTAAAAGAAGGGCTGCTTGATTAACTTTGTGGAAAGAAAATGAGATGTGAAAAGGCAGCATTTTATCTTCAACAAGGAAGCCAAGAACCAGCTGGGTACTCTGTGCTGCCCAGGAATATTCAGAGAGCAGGGTCAGAGGGAGCCCAGAGAGCTTTGGGAATGTGAGGAGTGACAGGAGGGCAAAGCTGTGATGTAGGACTGCTCCCTAAGTCCATGAATTAGTCAGCAAGAGAGGTTGACCTGGACCCCAGCTTAAAAGGGAAACAATTAAGTCTTCCAAAGAAAAAGGAAAAAGAAAAACCCTGTATCCATCTATCCATCTGTTCAATAGACAAGGACTATACTGGCATAGAGATAGGGAGAACATTCAGAGAAAACATTGTTGCTCGGTCTCTCTGACCATTGTGAGAGAATATATCTTCAGAAATGACTACAAAACCCCTAAATCATGCCTGGATAGCTCACACTACAGCTAATACTTTCAGCATTGCATACAATGTCAAAAAGAGGCACAGCACCCAGCCAGTCCTTGTGACATTATAATTAGAGATGGGGCTTGCATCAAAAATCCAAATGTGGAGCAGTGCTGTGAGTCAGCCAAGACGTGCACACCAACATTGTCATTATCCTGAATTTTGTCATTTATAATGAAATCTAAGTACTGCAATCTTCATGATGTTTGAAATTTGGGTCAAGAGACAACCCCACATTTGGTATTTCTTCTTGCTCTCCAAGGCCCAAATTCAGTAAAGTGTATAAACACATAGCTGGGAGACTCCAGGATTTTGGAAGCAGTTCTTGTAAATAAAGCTGCACCAAGTTGGATGGAGAACCACCAGAAAGCAACTGCACCTATCTTAGAGGACTACAGCAGCTCAGGAGGGAAGCAGTCTGTCAGGCATGGCAGATCCCCACTTGATATTTTGTTCGAATTCACAGTTTTTATTACATGTGTAGCAGAGGCACTGTCTGAAATGAACCCTTTAACCACAGGCTGAGAAAACATACCATACAGCAAGTCCCACTTTCTTTTTTCTTCCTTTCTTTTCAACAGAAGCAAACAAAATCATTCAAATGTCCCACTTGTTTACTCCAAATATTGCAAACCATTGGGGCTGATCCTTTTCAGTGTGTCAGTGTTTGGCCTCTGCTCTCCTTTATCCCAGATTTCACTTTCTCCCAGGTACTACCAGCTCCAAATGCTTTGAAGACAAGTCTGAAGCACAGTTTTAATAACTTCCTCCAATGTAACATCTGCACAAGAGATAAGGACTGTGTGCATTCCCTTTTCCAATGCTGAATTGGACTCATTTAGCAAACCCAATTCAACATAAACACCTGGTAAAACCTATGGAAGGATAAATCTCATCCACCATGCATTAGAAGTGAGATCAGCCCCTGAAGTAACACATTGTAAGAAATCCCTGCAAGATACAATGAGCAAAGGCGGACCTGTGCTCCTGACATCAGTAAGCAGGAGTGGCGTCTAAGCGGCGGTACTTCAAGGTTGTGGAGACTATTTTTTCCTCTTAATGCTGTTGATATTCCTGACAACTACACCATGGTCTGCTCACAAACAAACAGCCTCCAGGCCATCCTCCAATCCATCAGCTGTACACTTACAAGTTTTAAAAATGTGCTAGCAAATCAAAGAGGTCAAAGTCAGTCATGGAGTAGAATTTGACTTAGAGATGTAAATAAACCTTTCTCCTGCCATATACAACACAGTAGTTTTCCCAAGATTCTTCCTGCAGAAGGAATCTATGTTTTCCTGGTTTTGATGATGAATTTAGATTGATTTTTCTGATGGTGTGGAAATGCAGTAAGCTCATCTTTGACAGTTTGGATGTGTCTTCTGTAGATAAAATACTATGATCTCCTGCTGGTGGTTTGCCTTCCTTAGAGTTTCTTGCCCACCTCAAGTATTCTTAATTATGATATGTAGAGTGAGTTTTATTTCACATGAGAAATAGGAGCTATTCTTTCTGAGAGAAATGGTGAAGCTGACTGGTAGAAAATCTTGAGCTGCTGTATGCCTCAGTGATTATAAGGTGTGGTTTTGTAGTCACCCGAGTTGTCCCTCCGGAAGACATTAATTCTTCTGTCCCTCTGGGATGGCAGTTTTTAACTCCACGGTTGCAAAACGGATTACAAGTTCTGAATGAAACATAAGTGAAGTGCAAAACAGGTTTGCCACCTTTTATAAATGGAAGGCTTATGAACTTTCTGATGATTGTCCACAGTTTTAGAGATGAGTCAGGTTTTCCAAAGGATTGGGCAAAGTGGAAGCCTGCAATAGTAGGAGGCTGGGATCAGTACCTAGAAGGTTCTCCCAGTCCTGTGTTTCTGCAGGTTTTTCCAAGTCATACTAAAGAAGTTAAAGACCACTTGTGTGGTCTGAACTTAATACCTTCAATACACACTTCCCACTGACATTTTTTGTGACCATTGTTTAAGAGGGTAAGAGCAGGGGAGAGAGAAGTCTTCTGCATGAAGGTGCCACAATAACACTGGAGAGCACCATACAAGTTAGCTGACAGCTCAGGAAACTGAAGTGGACACATGTGCCAAGAAATACTTCAACAGAAGAAAACAGCTTCATCTCTCTGGCCTCAGGATCCCACCTCTAGGAGCATCACTTGTTCTACCAACGCCTGCTCAGTCCTGGACCTCCCTTCTGAAACCCAGTAGTTACAGCAGTTATGATGGTGGTTTTGTGGTGTAGACACCTGTCCATACAAAACTAATCTGGGACCACCAAGCACATTTTCTTGTGGCAATTCACCAGCTTGACATATGGTAATAATTTTTGAGAGCCACTGTCTTGAGCTGGATTAAAAGTAGTGATACAGTGATGGAAGATGCTTTGGTTGTGTCCTTAGCCAAAGCCCATACTTAGCTGGAAAGGAGGTAGTGGTGTTGCTTCCCAGTGCTGGGGCAGGTATGTGTTAGAGATGAATTCGCATAGTCTCACCCCATCTCTAAGTCTATCCCAACTGAGAAAACCAACAGTTCCTGATTTTCAAATGTGCTTTCCCAGCCAAAATGTCAACCGCATGCCACCCTCGAGAATGCCACAATTCAGTGGTTGCACATCAGACCAATTGGCCCATATTTATAAAGTGCTTTGATATCTCAGATGAAAGGACAGTATATAAATGTCCCATTCATTTAGGTTACATACAGTAACAGCAAACAGAAAAATCATTACCCACAGGGTTAGAAAGGCGTATTCCTGTTTATTAATTGAAGACCACATAAAGAATGCTTGGTTAAAGTGTTCCTTTTGGAGCGGACATTTCAGTGCATGTCCAGCGAATGAAAATCATCCCGAAAATTTGCATGGGCAAATGGCATAAACATCAAATTCTCACAACTCCTCAAAACAAAATGCTCTTTAAATATGCAGCGAAAGCTTTCTATACGGAACTACCCTTGTTCCTTCCAGCTAATGGGAAGTTGGACAATCAGTTCTTTGCCAGGTCAGGACTACAGTGAAATTATTATCTTAGTAAACAATAATTTTAATGATACACATACACACACACACAAAAAAAAGCTAGAGAGTGCATCGGCTACTCAGCAACTTAGTAGGCTTTACGCTGAACCATCCATGGCTCACCATGCATTTAGGTTTTCTCTCCTTTACACAACTGTCTGTCTTTTGGATTTTTAGACTTGTATTCCTCACTTCTTTTTCTGTGTATCTTTGGGATACTCGACCTTCTTGGTTCATTTGGCAAGCTGTGTTAAATAAAGTCCTTTCTGCCTATCATCTCAGTCCTGAAGTGCTGAATAGATACCCATACAGAGTCCCTGGGAGAAAGCAGGGTCTTTCACATATCATAACCATAAAAACAAATAAATTACAAAGCAGAAAGAAGATAAGGCACAGGTTCAGGCTGCCTTTTGAAGATTTATTAAAACAAACTGATAGTTCTTATAATGTGCATGTAACCAGAATACATAATTGACAATGATAATCATTAACAGGTACTAATGTTATTTCAGAACAGAGGATAGAAAGAGACAGACTAAACCTCCATGCATGCCGTAGAGGAAATCCAAACTGCGATAATTAAATGCAAATAAAGCCTGGGGGCAAAAATTCCTGGTCTCCATAAGATAAGAGAAATGTATTTCTACCATCTATACTTCATTTATTTCTCTTGAAGACTCTAATTTGTTTTTAAGCTAATAGATCAAACATTCTTGTCACAGTTCGTACAACTGTCTCAAATATGTGAGAAGTACCCGCCAGGCGAGGACCACCAGCAATTTTTATGATTTCTTTACACTACAAATATTTGGCAGAACTGAAATCACCCAATAAAATAAACCTGTGGATTCATCTGCAGTTTTAGACTCTCTCCAAGTATTCTTTGGACTCCTTCCCAAAATAACTGATGCTCATGATATTCCAATATCAAATGAAAATATGTCCTAATTTTCATGTCTCACTACCACCATCTGTTATTAAAGAGAAAGTCTTCTTTTTTCCTAGCAGGCCAGGTGGCTTGGCGACACCCATACAGCCCTGCGTGCAGCTCTGGTCCAGCAGTGCTTCTGTTCCTTGGTGTCACCTGAGTTGGCAGAGCTCGAACATAATACAAAAGCACAACTGCAAGAGCAGTTGTGGTGAAAAATCATTTGTTCCATCATCATCTGCCAGTTATGGGACTCCAAATCTCCAGGAGAGAAGATGCTTGAAATTTAATTAAGTGCAAGAACAGCTATAGGGAAAGGGTTATTAGGATCCTCTTTGGAAATGCTTTTGACAATAGGTAAAAAATACCCTGTTTAAAAAGTCTGTCCAGGACTGCAGAGGTCTTCAAAGAAAACTCCACAGTGTTATAGAAATCTTGCAGTCACTTCTCTGAGAATCAGGTCTACTAGCTGATGCTTCAGAAAGTCAATATCTGAACTTAATAGACATTTGGCTCTTGTATGCTTGCATCCATGTTTTAAGTGTATGAGTAAAGTCTTTCTCTTCCATCACAGAATGACAGAATCATAGAATGGTTGGGTTGGAAGGGACCTTTAAGATCACCCAGTTCTGACCCCCTGCTGTAGGCACAGACACCTCCCATAGCCCAGGTTGCTCACAGCCCCATCCAGGCTGGGCTGGAGTGCTTCCAGGCAGGGGGCATCCACAGCCTCACTGGGCAACCTGTGCCAGTGCATCACCACCCTCACAGCAGAGAATTTCTTCCTAAGATCTAGTCTAAATCTTTCCTCTTCCAGTATAAAACCACTTCCTCTCATCCCGTTGCTACATGCCCTTCTAAAAAGTCCCACCCCAGCTTTCCTGTAGGCCCCTTCAGGTACTGGAAACTCCAAACAAATGATGAATGAATTTGCAAACCTTCCCAGCCCCCTGACTCTACCACTGCCTTTGAAAATCAAACCACACCACCACTTACCCACCCCACTGCAGAGAGCTGCTCTCAAACAGCTGAGCCTGCTCTTCCCTGCTAGTTTTCTCTCCAGAGGTCTGAAGCTATGCTGCTTTACCAAGTACTACTAGCATTGGTCTTGCAAATCCCATAAGCCACTGTAAAATCTGGTGCAAAGTGTCAATTTAACATGTTTTCCTGCAAAAAGGAGGACAAGCTTTGTTTTCACCAGTCTCCTGTCTTACAGGTATTACTTTTGAGAGTAATCACCCACTCTGATTCTGGTAATACATCCTAATTTTATGAGACTTGTCTCACACCTTTTTAGACTAGCTGGCAAGCTGGCTAATATCCACTAGTTGGCAGAAGAGAAATCCTTTCATTAGTGTAAAGCTGAATTAAAACTTCACTGTTTCCCGTGGATAAAAATGTCATCCTTTTTGGCACAGCAGCATAGCTCCATGGCATTTATATCACGTCAGAAGGACAAGCAAGTACAGCGTCTCGGAAGCTTCCCTTCTGGTTTGTAGTTGTTGTCTTCTTGTTTTGTTTTGTATGGATTTGTGTGCATGTGGGGTAGGGTGTTAACTACTAGATTTGCTTTCTCCAAAAACTGTTCTTCCTAGAAAAAACTTGATTTTGTTGAGATACTTTGCCTGGAGAAGAGAAGGCTGCAGGGTGACCTTATTGCAGCCTTCAGTACCTGAAGGGAGCCTACAAACCGGAGAGGAATCAACTCTTTGAAAGGGGAGATAACAGCAGGACAAGGGGAAATGGTTTGAAGTTGAGGGAGGGAAGATTTCAGTTGGATGTCAGGGGGAAGTTGTTTGCTGTGAGAGTGGTGAGGTGCTGGAACAGCTGCCCAGAGAGGCTGTGGATGCCCCGTCCATCCCTGGAGGTGTTCAAGGCCAGGTTGGATGGGGCCCTGGGCAGCCTGGGCTGCTGTGAAATGTGGAGGTTGGTGGCCCTGCCTGTAGTGGGGGGTTGGAGCTTTGTGATCCTTGAGGTCCCTTCCAACCCAAATATTCTGTGATTTTATGATTTTATGATACTTTGATTTTTTCTTTAGGAGAAACTGATGGAATGAGTTTAACTTTGGATCAATAGAATCTGAAAATTCTCAGGTCAGCTTCAGACAAATAAAATTTATTATAGCTCAAGCCATCTTGATGTGAATCTGCATTACCAGTGTTGCAAATCCATGCTGGTAGCTCTATGCCAGTTGTGTGACAACAGAGATTCACACCACGAAAGCTAGTCCAATCAGCAATACAAAATAGCCACAAGAAACCAAATTGCATAGGGTGAACAAGCAACTTCTGAAAATGCAACTTAGAATTGAAATAGCACGATCAAATGAGGTATCTCACACTTTTCCCACACTCACAGTAAAAGATTTTCCTGCAAGCTTCCTATTCTATAAAAAAGTTTCTATCAGTCTAGTTTGAGAAACAAATTAAGGATGGAAATGAATGTTTAAAGACACAAATCCAGATCTTTGTTCTAGTGACAAGTCTTCTCAGGGACTTAAAAACATTCTGTTAAGTGATGGGGAACACTGGATCCTACTTTCTATAATCCTATGTGTGCTGGAAGATGTCATATGCTACCATTCCCATTCCACAGGTAGGAAACTGGGACCACATGTGCACAACAAGGGAAACAGTGTGAGGACATTACAGAGTCTCTAGTTGTTAAGTGGCAGAATCAAGAAAGAAAAATTAAAACACATGGATTTTCACAAAATGTGCCATCAATCTGCAGGGCTCATGCTGCAGGATGTTGTAAAAGGCAAATGTTTCCATGAGGTTAAACACATGACCAGATATTGGCAGCTTGTGTAGACATGGGGTGAAGAAGAAAATAGACCTATCTGTGACCTGCTGCCTGTCTGGTCTGCCCAGTCTCACTGTGCCTGCCCTGTTCTTGGCCCAGGGTGCTGCCAGCCCATTGAATCTCCTTTTGTGACACATCCTAGCTGCAATGCTTGGACTTTTATTGCAAGACTGTGGATGGCTGTAACACTGGGAGAGGTGTTGTGTTGTGCCTTTCTGCAGCCACACTGGAACTTACCTCCCACTACATTTGCCTGCAATACGGATGACTGAAAGCAATGACCAAAATGGTCATTTTATATTTTATATTTTAATTTTATATTTCTATTCTTGTGATCCCACAAATGTGATGTCATTCACAGCAGTGTACACTAGGCCAGCAAAGGGGCTCTTCCCAGTCCTGGATAAATGCTGAAAGATATACTGCTTAAGTGTAGCTGTTTGCCAGGAAAAGCTCTCTGTCAGTCGTCCAGTGTCCATGTTGTGCTTTCCATGTGAAACAAATAAGATATAACAGGAGTTTGACTCTCCACTCTATGCAAAGATATGTGGGCATTGTGGTAGAGGAAAATCTCAGACATGAAGGGACAAGGCAGAAACACAGAAACGACTGAAGGAAGCTCAACAAGTAAGGAAACAATCAACATTTATCGAGCTTCCATCAGGTCCAGTGCATAGCAGCCTACCTTCAGCCAAAACAACCTCTCAGTTCTTCTACTCGGGTTTTGGAATGAACGTATTTCATGCCAGCACTGTGACAGACTGCTGTGCAGATGCAGACGTTTCCAGCAGGAGCCCACCTGGGCCATCTCAGTGAAGACTGAACTCCTACAAGATGAAACTGAACTGACAAAACCCAGAAAACAGGAGCTGTGCAAGTCTCAAATCCTCTACAAGGATTCTGTAACCCACTCAGCATCGGGTTAAGCTTCTGTTGAACACGAGCAGAGCGCCTTACATGTTGTGCAACACAATGGAAAATTGAGACCATACCATAGATGAGGACATAGGAGTTACGTGGTTTGCCTGAGGCCACACAGTGAGTCAGCGACTAAATTATAAACTTGGGAGTCCCTGGCTCCAAGTCACTTATTCAATCTATGCTGCCTCTGAGGCATATTACATTGGGGGTATTGTATGGAAATGCCATTAACTTTGAAGAGCAGTGTACAGTAGAAGCAAGCAAAATAAGTAAGCTTTATTGTGGGCTTTTTTTTGTTGTTGTTGTTGTTTTTTTGTTTTTAATTTAAAAAAGCATGAAAAAAAAGTGACATGAACCGTTTTGCAAGCCTACAGTGCAAATTAATTTTGCACAATTTGATTTCAAAACCTCCCTCCTGGATTAAAAAACCTAAACAGTAACTTTCAGAGTCTCAGGCCTAATGGATCCTTCTTTTCCACTTTTTTTTTTCTTCTTTTTTTTTTTCTGGCAATTTTGTTAACCCCTGAAAATAGGGGATTAATATGGAAATGCTGACAGCTCCTAAAGCAGAGCATCGCGTTTGCAACACTGTAATTATGCCTACTTCAAAATGCTCCAAAGAAAACAAGATTTTCTTGTTCAAACAAATCTTGAATGGTTTTGGACCCAGAATTAAATCATTCAGACTGAAAGGACTGTGTCAAGCATGCAGAACCAGAGCTGTACCAGGGAGATGTGAAAAGATAGAAACGCAAACTGATTTTACAATATTTACATAATTGGATCCACATCTCTGTTTTTCTCTGTTGAATGAATAGAGACCAGATTAACCTTACGATTATTATGGTGTTTGTCTGACCTGGGAATTCCAAAAATAAATGGATTAAAGACATTCTAGATGCCTTTTTCCATTCATGCCCAGCATGAAGTCAATCAACGTGTCTCTCTAAGTAACACAATTGTTTTATGTCATCTATCAGTAGATGCTGTAGTATTGGATGTAGATTTACTGCAGTCCATGTCTGGTCCTCGAAGATCACGCAGTTCCAAGGCTTCCATCTGCATTGCTGTGTCCCTACAGCAAAGTGCTTGTCAAGTTCTGCATTCTGGTGAAGAAGATTGCAAGTAGATGCATGGTGGAGAAAATGCGTGTGGCAGACATAAGTGAGAAAATAAAATAAAGAAGAAAAGAAGTGGAAAAGAAGGGTCCATTCTGGCCTGAAATTTACCATTTAGGCTTTCAGTCCAGGAGGGAGGTTTTGAAATATCTCAGCACTGACTTCTTCTTGTTGTTGTTTTGGTGGAGGATGTTTCCTTATTTTGAAAGGTGTTTTTGGATCCAATTTCTGTTGTACAGAAGAGAGGCAAAGATGTGTACGGGTATAGGATTCTTACAGTGGTGATCAATGAGCACAGGAAAAAGGGAAAATGTCTCCCACCACTTATGATGTTTAGTTTTGATTGTTTTGACTGTTTCATGAAAATAATCCTTTCTAACAATATTTACTATATCTCCAATTAGCATAAGCAATGTGACATTAAAAACCAGGAGTAACTCATGTTTGTAAGGGGAGAAACAAGGAGGGGATGCCTCTGCAGAGGGACTGTTACTTCCTTTGAAGAAAAAAAACAACAACAGAACACCTATTCTACCATCTAACCACAATCAGGAACCTTCTCCTGGTAGTTACCTTCACTTTCCAGAGGATGAGGTAGTGGGCAGAGACTGGGACAGGCTGTGCTTATGACTCAGTTTGATGCAACCAGTATAGAGCCAAACAACCTCTCTTTATCACCTCCAGCCTGGACAACAAAAAAGATCATTTTTTATTCATTTGTATTGGTGTCATTTCCTCAGGTTGCCATCATTTCTTCTGCAAGTCTGACAAACAGCTCAGTGCTACTTGGAGGCACGCAATTAATCCACAGCCGTGGCCATTGAAATCCAACCACCGAAAACTGCATCATCAAAGTGACCATTTTATAACTGTAAATGGGCATCTTGCAAATGTTTCTGCTTTACCTGACTTTCTGTTTCTTGCCCTAACAGGCGTACAGGATCAGCCATCAGGCTGCAATCTGTATGAGATTCTGCCTGCTACATGGCTGTGGGCTCCCTTCAGCACACAGACTTGCTTTAGACATCCTCTCGTGCTTTATCACAACAGTCTCCAACTCACGCTCTTTGCTTTTCTGTTGGAGAAATATTGTGTAACCCACTCCAGGCACAGAACAACCCCTCCCCCACAGGGAAGTGAGCCTCCAGCCAAACGAAAGCTTTGATATTAAGAGCACAGCGATGTGTAAACCCAGAATAATGCACTTGGACTGCAGCTTTCCTTCAGGAAAACAACCAAACAAAACACTCCTAATTAAGCTATTGGCTCGGAGGTGGTACCAAGTCCAAAACGGTTTTGACTACATATGGAATTTATACGGCACACGAGATGCAATAAAACATCAGCACGCCCAGATGTGGATGTTCCCCAGCTGTCTGTCTGCTGCTTTCATGGCAAGCTACAAAGGTCCTTCCCTGCACAGCTGGCTCTGCAGGAAGCGAGAGGTGACTCCTCCGTGCTCAGCAATCCAACTGGGCGGTGGAAGGGAAATTTTAGAAAGAACGCATGAGTTTACAGCATCGGTGTTGCACTCCCTTCTATTTTCCGCAGGCTCTCACAGTCTGATTGAGTAGCGGGTCACAGAGCGCCAGTGAAATCCCCATCCAGCAGATCACTGCCTGCCGAGCGTTCTGCCTGTTGCTGCCGACGCAGATGCGATTTTTCCCTGTAGCTGTTGGGGGCAGTAGAAAATCAGTGCTGGGTTCCTCCAACCTGCGTGACCTGGGTGTGGGCTGCATACGTGTCGTGATGCTAAGCAGTTCAGCACATCTGAGGACCCAGGGGAAACGTAAGTCCTGCTCTGGAAAATGAGTATTTCGGTGGTCCTCAGGGTAAGGACTGCTGTGCTTCAGAGCGGGGCCGAATTCTGCTCTTACTCCGCAGTGTCACGTAGATAATGGTCACTGATTTAGGACAGAATTTTCCCATTGCCAAGCTATACCTATTTTAGAGTTAGCAGCTAAACTGTATCAGAACAAATAGTTCTCCTCTGTGCAGCCTGGTCTGCTGGTTGGCGACCTGCACACAGCAGGGGGTTGGAACTGGGGGAGCACTGTGGGCCTTTGCAACCCAGGCCATTCTGTGATTCTATGATTCTTGCTCTGCTATTGAGGGAGAACAGGCACCTCATTCAGACCCAAATCCCCGAAGATGGGTGGAATGAGCTCTATGCCCTATGCGGGCTTCTGGCCATCAGCCCAGGGGTGCTGGGCTCCTCTGCAGGGTGTTTGGAAGTTACCTTCAACCTCCAGTTCTCCAGCATTAGAAAAGTACCTGATCTTTCCCTTTTCTGTCACTTTCTATCACTTCTTTTTCTCATCAACAAGAGGCATCTGAGCTAATGCTCTCAACCCACCTGAGACCTCTGATAACCCTCTCAGGTCCTATCATGGCCTCTCCATGGCCGGTCTGAGAGCTTTGCTGTCTGCTGCTATCTGGTCATGATGTTTCTGATAGGCAGTGAGATGAATGCAATGAAAAGCAGAGATCTGTAGCTGCCCATGCCTGAGTTACTAGCTCAGGCTTAGAGCAAGTGGGGAGAAATAGATACCTTCAGGGTCCAGCCCACCTTTCCTAAAGAAACAGTGAAAAAAGTGCCTGCATTTGTGTAGTTTTCACATTCTGTAAGCAGCACCAACTCTGTGTGCCTCAGTTTCACTTTCTACATTAGCATTCGTTCAGAAGCTTGGGGCTGAGATTTTGTCTTTCTTTTTTTTCCCTTTAGGATACCCCTATAGGGAAAAGCAAACGCAGTGCAGCATACTGGTCCCCAGTGTGCCATGCTGGGGATCTGCCAGAACAGCCAGGCTTTTTCCCCATGCAGGACTGCACTGCAGTCAGCTCATGGGAGATGTCTAGCACCACAGGTGCCAAAATGCTGCTTCAATAAAAGCATTGCTTTTAATAAGAATACAAATAAGGAGGAATGCCCAGTAGCTATAATGCTAGGCCTTGATCCTGAGAATGCAGGCTCCCAGGAGTAATTAGCTGCACTTAGCAGTTCTGCAGTGCTCTGAGAACTCGCGGAGGTACGGATTGCCTTCAGTTCCCATAGGCTGTAGCCTGAGCTGCAGAGCTGACCTCACTGGGGTTCTCATGTTCCTGGGGCTGGCCGGGATCAGCACCCCAACCACAGCACCATGCATCACACGGGGAGGTTGCTCTGAAAATAATGCCTCCTCTTTATTGCTGTGGAAACCACAGCAGAAACGTAGAACACATAACACTATTGGATAGAGCAAATTCTCTGCTACAAAACACTGCTCTTCCACCTGGTCACCATCACTGGCTGTGTTCAATTTTGGCATCAGAGAACTTCTAGGGGTAAAGAGGTTTAACTGAAGGAAAACATTCTAGCTAAGGAAGCATATGAACAGGAGGGGGAACGGCTGTTTGTGAGGGTGGATAGTTATAGGACAGGGGGGAATGGTTTTAAAGTGAGACAGGGGAGGTTTAGGTTGGATATGAGGAGGAAGTTTTCCCCCCAGAGGGTGGTGAGGCACTGGAACAGGTTGCCCAAGGAGGCTGTGGATGCCCCATCCCTGCAGGCATTCAAGGCCAGGCTGGATGTGGCTCTGGGCAGCCTGGGCTGCTGGTTGGTGACCTGCACACAGCAGGGGGTTGGGACTGGAGGAGCACTGTGGGCCTTTGCAACCCAGGCCATTCTGTGATTCTATGGTTCTAAGGTTTTCCATACAAGCCCTTGCCCTTTGACACAAACACAGCTCCTTACGACCAAACATTTTTCATAATGGCTTTGTGAGCAGAGCAATGAAAAGCTCTGGCCTGGAGAGCTCACACTGCAGATGGGGTGGCTGCCCTGTTCCACCCCAGAGGTAGCTGTGTTTCCACTCTCTGACTAAGTGGATGATGCATACTTGGGGTTAGATGGATTTATTTTTACTCATACGATGTCGGAGCAATTCTCCAGCTTCTGCAGCTGCACAGGGCGCTTAGTGGTTCACAGCACTTAAAGGGCTTTTTGTTCAGTTGGTGAACACATATCGGTGTGTTTGGAGATACGCTGCAGCGTGGCTCTTTTGTCCCTCTGAGTCAACCTAGACTTGGGTTCTGTTTAATTAAATGTGTCTGTTTCCTAATTCTTTCCTCAGTTCTCAGGATGGTGAGGAGATTCACGAGGGCGTGTTAGAGCTGTTGTAAGCTGAATGTACCCTTCCTCTTATTCTTCCTCAATAATCACTATGTAAAAATAAATAAATAGTGGCAATAAAAACAAAACAATTTAATTCAAATTATGCCACAGAATTAATTTCTGCCAGCATTCCAAGTGTCAGCAAATGATACCTACAACCTAATTGCACTGAGTGAGAGGTAATGGTCCCACTAAACATTCATCTTTTTATTAGCAACTTCAAAACTTCAGTCCTCATTTCCTTATCCATTCACATCTTTTGTTGGGATTAAATTCTGCATTCTTTAATGTCTTTCTGCTCTTGACGTTGACATCATCAGTCCTCAACATAGTCTTTGGTTTGCAGTCCTAGCAGGGTGATAGGAGGTGTTTAAGGCCAGGTTGGATGGGACCCTGAGCAACATGATCTAGTACTTGATCTAGTGGCTGGCAATCCTCCCTGTGGCAAAGGGTTTGGAATTTGGTGATCCAAGGTCCCTTCCAACCCAAGCCATTCTAAGATTCTACGATTCTATGATTCGATGCATACAGGGCTGAGCCAAGAGGGCAGGGGACTGACATGGACTGATGCCAGACTGTAGCAGAAACAGGGCTCAATGGTCCAGTAGATGCCCTCCAGATCTGTATTTCAATGAAGAGCCAGCTCTAAAGACACTGTTTGGCTCTACTCACAGATAGAGCTTGAAGGTATGGACTCAAAGTACTGTGTGAAGTCATACCCTCAAGGAGGGACAAGCTCTTGTTCCAGGGCAAAATACCTATAGGCTACAAACTAAATTTGCTTTTTTTCCACCATTTTCCATTGTACAACCATTGCCTAGTCACCCATAACCATCATTACTAGCTCTTTTAGAACATTAATGTTGTTTCACATCTCTTACACTGATATTAAATATCTGTGTTTTGGATTATTATTCCCAGATTTACTAGTTTGCCTTTTTCCAGACAGAATCTCATTCTGTTTCCTGCTCATATTTCTAACCTCTGGTTCCATTAGTGTTATTTCTCTGTCTTCACTTGGTTTACAGTTCTTTCCAGCACAGTGTTGTGTGCAGATTTGGTTAATGTACTTGGTTACACCTCCTTCCAGACCATTAATAAAAGTATGAAATAATGTTGCTGCTAGCAGAAATCCATGTAGCACCCTGCTGTTCACCTCCATCATCTTCAAGACCACAACCATCCATCATGTGCGCCATTTATCACTGGCAAACAGACTTTGCAAACTGAAGCTGCTCTGTTTGGATTGCACTGCTAGCTCTGGGTAAAGACAAAAGGGAAGAAATGTCAAGTGACAGTGGCAGAAAGAGGTGGGACAAGGGCTGGATGATGATAGTCATCAAACCTACTTATTATTGATGAATCCATGTGAACTGGTAGAGAGGAATGTAATTCCTCTCTGCATCCTACTGTGCTCTACAGCAGAGGTTTCCCTGATGCTCTCTGGTCTGGCAATTCTAGGTATCACATTCCTGGGAAAGGAACCATACATTTCTCCAGTGATTGCTCTGCCAACCTATACACAATGGGAGTGACAGTCACCAGCTGAAAAGAGGCACTATTTGTTTCCACATCATTATAGCTGGTAAGAAATGAGCATATAGTCAGTCATTAACTAAAATTAAATAAAGAACTTCAGAAAATCAGAGAAAGAAATTCAGAATGGGATTGTTGCCATTTAGCATGCTGCAATGAAGGAAGCTGCTGAACCTGAATACAAAAAAATCCCGGGCTAAAGCAGGCAATTGCCTGTGAACTTCTACCATTTCTGGGCATATACAGTGAGAAGGAGGCTGGCAGAAAGGCAGGAGAGCTCCTTCCCATCCTGGCTTCCTCTCGATGGAAAACAGCAAATTCCCCATGTATTTGCCTGGATTTGTGGCATATGCAGACTGATGTTGGGAATGCAAGTATTGCCACATTGAATTAAAGAACTGAGGTCCAACAAACTCGAGGTCCTATCCCACACTGCAGTCAGCATCACATTCCTCTGGGAGAGGTGGAGCTGTCCTGCAGCAAGAAAAGCTGGAAAAACCTCTATGTGTTTACCTCTGCTCTTGTTATAGGAATTACTATCGAGTCTTCCATAACAAAAGTCTGTTTTAATCCCCAAAGCGTGACCTATAATAGCTTCTCAGACTATTGGAAGGGGGTGTGAGAGCTGTGGATTCACTAGCAAGGAAATGTCCCAGCCTCATCTGCAGAATAATGAGCTCCCAGAAGGCCAAATTTGGTGGGAACTATGGAGTTAATTCAGAGAGGAAATCACATCCAGAGACAGCACATGTAGAGCAGGATGGCTGCTCTAGCCTGACCAGTTAGTCAGTAAGCTGGACTCCTGCAGATCTGTTTCTATCAGAAGAAACTCTTCTGTTTCTTGAATGTAATCCTGTTTAACTAAGAAATATGCCCCCCAAATCCTGTTTCCTTGAACACGGTAGAAACAAAAGATAGCAAGCAGTTAATGTGCTCTGAAGTATCCAAACATGCTCTTGTAGCACGTGCTCCTATTTGTACTCCAGAAATCCTTTAACAAATGCAAGTGGTATTAGGCAGAATTAGAATCATGGAGCTAGGCTTTATCAAGGCAGCAAGCAGAAAAGTTTTAAAAGACAGTAAAAAGTATTATTGACTGTACACACATTTTTAGCCCTAATTTGAATACACTGATGATTTTTAAAGGAATTGGTTAATTACCTAAAGCACGGAGAATTTGGTTCTGAACAGCTGTGGAAAAAGAAAGATGGAAGGCATATACAGAAGGAAAGAGGAAAAAACATTGAAATCCTTGTGTTTTTATTAAAAAAAAAAAAAAAGCAGTTTGAGCAATCTAGTCACCTTCCATTTCATTGCTCAGATATTACAGTTATGACTGTAATTAACCAGTCTGAACAGAAAGGCAAAAGGGAAAAACAGAGGAGGGTAAGGTTGAAAAAGGAACAATAAAAATACAAGCTACAGAGAACGTGATTCCAGGCAAATAGGAGAGGAGACTCTCAACTAAAACGTGAGAACTGCTGAGCACGGAGCCACAGAGACCAGAGGGAACATAATGAGTTTTAACACAACATTTGCAACACAAACAGCTCACTTATCACAAAAGTTCCCTGCAGTGGATCAGATCCCTGCATCCATGCACTCACTGCTCCAACCAACCACTGCTTCTGCCATTCGGGTGCTTGTTGGCAGAGGATCTGCCTGATTGCAGATCATGTGCTGCAATCCTATCAGATCCCATTAATGTCTGCTCTTGGGTAAGCCACACTGCTGGCGTCTCATTGCGTCTCATTCATCCTTCAGGCTCTGAACTGAGATCTGTGCATCCCAGAACGGTGCACCTGATGGCTCCGTGCTGCTGGATAGGGTATGATTGTCTAACAATCAAACAATAATTTTTATCTGAAAATATTTCCCTTGCTCACAGTTCTGAGCAATAATTAAAAAACAAAAACAAAACAAAACAAAACCCGCGGTTGTATTTCACTAATAGTTTTGGGTATTGGATGATGAACACTAGCTTTTTCTGCTTGGAACCACGTGCAGGATATTTTACCATTTTATTTCTAACTATAGCCGCCCAAGGGGGTGAAGCAGAAGAATTCACCCCTGTGCACTGCACAGCCATCCCCTGCTCCCATCTTGCTGCTGATAGAGGCTCCTCCATCTGTTTGACAGCTGTTTATAAATAGCTGCTGATTAAACGTGCTGATAGGGAGCTGCTCTCTGAACCACAATGTGGCACACGAATCAAGCCAGGCATTCCCACTCTCCTCCCCTGCTGCCCATACCCTTGTGTATGCTGAAATTGCAAGCACTGAGTACCAAGAGAAACCTTTTGCCCTGTTTTTGTGTAATATCAGGCTGTGGCTCAGGCTGTCAGGGATGGGGACCACAGAATCACAGCATGGCTGAGGTTGGAAGAGACCTCTGGGTCCATTTGGTCCAGCACAGAGCTCAGCACCACAGCCAGGGGCTGTTGGAAACTTCCAAGAAAGAGACCCCACAACCTCTCTGAGCAACCTGTTCCAACAGCAGCAAAACTTGTGGAGTTCAGATGTAAAAGTATTCAATCTCATTACTAAAGCATTGACCACAGATGAGCAAATGGGACAAAATGAGTAAGCATTTCCTGCTGCCTGTCTACCAGGGATGTGGTTTTCTTCCATTCAAGATTATGTGTAGAATGCAAATGCTTTGTGCAAGACCTTTTGGGTTGAATACACTTCTTAGCTCAGATCATGCAAGGTGGGATGCAGCAGACAGACTTAATGAAGGGGATTGCACAGCTGCACGAAAAGTAAAACAGCATTTCTTAAAGTTCTTAAAGTCAGATCAAAACTAGTGCTGTCCTCCCACAAGTGTGCTTGTTTGCTAGAGGAGAAGCCAGGAATGCTCTGCCCAACCAAAAAGAGAAGCTTGTGCAGCCACCAAGAGCAAGTCCTGATCTATCAAGAGAACACAAAAGGAAATCGGATTTTTTAATGCAGTGCTGTCTGAACCCCTCCTCACAGTTAGAAAACATAAGGAAGGGTGTGAACTTGCAGTCGAACACAGAATTTCCTGTTCTCTTCTGGATTCCCCACACCTTTTGGCAAAAGGCAGGGTTAAGATTGTAAATTAAGACACACTGAAGCCTAATGTTGATTTGAATAATGGTGAGCTGCAGCTAAGTTGTGCTAGTGTGGACACAAATCCTCATTTGCACAATTCACGTTGAATTCATTGTGCTACTCAGTCAAATAAATTAAATAGGTATTAGATACAAGATCTGGTTATCAATATATATATTCACTCTAGAAAGAGTTTCGTAGGTTATTTCTGAAAGTATAATTTCTAATCATAAGGTATACTGCCTTTGAAGTTTTAGATGTTACTGAAGACCAGATCCAGAAATATGTGGGCATCTAATTCTTATCTACATCCAAAATGACATCTCTGGAATTCAATGCCTTGATGCTCTCAAGGTATGAGCCTAAACTACAGTATTACTAATTCCACAGTAACAACTATTAAGTTACCTAACTGCAGTGCAATCACTACCTGTAGTCACCTGAGACCACTTTCTTGGTCAGTGGAGAGAAGCTGGCAGATGTTTGTCTCATCCTAGAGCAAATATGAATGACAGGTAGAAAACTCCTTCCAGAAGTGACTCCTTTTCAGTACTTAAAGGGGACTTAGGAAAAAGACTAGGAGCAAATTTTAAATGGTCTGATAGTGATAGGGCAAAGGCAGGATTTCTGTCAGAAGTAGCACACTTGTAATGACTTCATTAAACTGGTATGAATCCAAATGGAAAGTCTTATTTATGTTTAGGTAGGCTAATAGGCTTATGTCAAAAGCAATTATGAATCAGTTATTTCAATGTAACTGTAAAAATTAATTCACATGTTGCTTCAGTTAAGCTGAGAATAAAGCATAAGCAACATCCATACCTCGATGTTTTTAGTAGACGTTGTTTAGTGTTGGTACTCTTTTATCCTGCCGATTGATTTAATTCATTTTTTACCTCTTTGTAACCTTTTCTCTAGAAGGAGTGATGTTCTCTGGTCAGATGAAAGTGGCAGGCTTTTGGGCTCCCCACCCTGCCCCAGCGGATGCAATTCACTCACCAAAAAACACCCAGCTCTCAATGCAATCCCACAGCGACCGTGCCTCTGTGGAGAATGTCTCATGTGATGCAGAGACACAGATGCCTACTGTGTATAATGCTGATGAGATGAATCCCAGCATAAGCATTCAGACCCATGCCCAGCTCAGTCTGTATCAAAATGGCCATTCTGTACAACAGCATGCTTAAGGCCTTCCTACTGTCATGGCAATGCCACGTCTGCTGCTACATGGGCTTGGCTGAGCTTTTCTCTGCTATCTAGCAAGTCCACTTGCTACTCCCCTAAAATCACTAGAAGAACCTGGGCCCAAATACACTTTTCTTTAGCATCAACCTAACTTTCCCGATCTCTTATCAGTCCAAGATAGAACTGTTGAAGGAGGGAAGATTTCAGTTGGATGTCAGGGGGAAGTTGTTTGCTGTGAGAGTGGTGAGGTGCTGGAACAGCAGCCCAGAGAGGCTGTGGATGCCCCGTCCATCCCTGGAGGTGTTCAAGGCCAGGTTGGATGGGGCCCTGGGCAGCCTGGGCTGCTGTGAAATGTGGAGGTTGGTGGCTCTGCCTGTAGTGGGGGGGTTGGAGCTTCATGAGGTGAGGTCCCTCTCAACTGTTTTATGAGCCTATGATTCTACAAACTGGTTTTGGAGGAGCAAAAGTATATTTAAATATCTCAAAAAATGAACATGATGTAAAATTCTATCAGAAGTATACTAGTGTAAATGTAAACGTTTCTGCATTTGTTTCTGCATTAATGTTATTTTAGTATCCATTTCACTGCTAGCATTCAGCATTCAGAAGGACATAACAATATACTGACAGTGCACGTTACAGTCCTCCCACATGGATTGTTCCTGAAGGCAGCGATAACACTCTTCCAGCACTTTATGCATCAGAAATATTTATTCATTTGCCTTCATGGGAATATAAAGCAAAGCGTACTAAATCAATAGCTATGCAGAGGGTTTTGTTTTTCACTAGGTCTCCAAAATAAAAATGACAAACTGATTAAACGGATCACATCTTGCAGTTCCAAAATCTGCTACATGAGCTAAGCCAACTTATTAATCAAATGCTGAGCCAAAGGAAAGCATTGATCAAACTCTTTATAGAGAATAATAGTCAGACCCTTCACTGGTGTATAACGGAATAATTCAGTATCTCTACCTTGGTTTATATTGCCTGCATGTCTATTCCACAGGCTTTAGCTGACAGTTCTTTTGAAAAATCAGTACATATTTTCACTTTCCTATTCGCATTATAGAAAAAGGTTTAGACAGCAAGTTCTTTGAGGCAGAGATTTCCACAGCTGTCTAGAAAAGGGCTGTGTGACTGCGTAACCTCAGTATAATGGAGGAGAAATGGGTTTTCTCACCCCCTGAAGGGTCACCGTAGCTGAAAGCACAAGGCACTGCACCTGTTTTCCATTGCGCTGGCAATGTGATCTGCTCATCGCTAACCGTAAAAGCACGACCCCGAGATCCTCAGAATGAAACTCTCGTCAGAGCTGTGGCCAGGAAGGAAGTTCCCACAGCTCTCAATGCTGTTTTGTGTTGTTTTTTTTTTTTTTCTTTCTGATTCTCCTATGTCAGGTGAATGGTCTCCATGGTGGTATGGTCTACTTCTAGGATTGCTCAAGTGTTGCCAGCTTCCCAGATCACAAGCCCACAGCTGTTCCTGCCACCCTTGGGTGTCACAGGTCACAGAGCACCTCCCCAGAGCTTCAGGGCTTTATACTTTAGATATAGAACAGAAAGAAAAAGTACAAAGCAACAACAAGAATGAGAGGGATGAGGAGTCTGAGCTACCTGCAATAGGTACAAATCACTTTTGCAATCAAGCTTGTTTTTATTACTTCTCCTTCTATTAACAGGATATCAACTTTTCTATGATGCCTCTTATCTATATAAGCCCATGGACAGGACCTATGTATCATTAAGCAATATATTTTAAAAGCAGCAAAAGAAACGACATTTATGGTCCATGATCACAAGCAACAAGTCAGAAATCTAGATTTCCTCCTGGCCAGCCAAGCTGACTGATTCTGATCTCTTTCCCTTTCCTCTTGTTGCCTCTTTGTATAAGCTGTGTGCTTTACTACACACTCATGGCACCCTCCAATAATGCCACCTGGGAAAATGATATACACAAGACAGTATATAAGTAACCCTATGCTGGGTCAGGTCAAAGATCCACGTAGTCCAGTATCCTGCCGCTGATAGTGGTCAGCATGACTACAAGAGAAGGCAGCCATGCACTGCTACCTCTCCAGGACACTGCAGCTGAGGGCTGGTGGGCTGGGACTCCTTGTTGTAAGTGCAATTATGGATGTGTTCCATCCAGGAGGAGCTGCAGACTTCAGATTGCACCATCATATGCCAGCTTACTGTTTAACCCTGAGCTACCTACTCCTTTTTTATCTCTACTAACTCACTTGCATAGACAGTATTTTTCAGGAAGATAGATTCCCTTTATAAACATTTGCTGCTTTTGTACATACTTTTTACTCTCCAGCCCTGTGGGATCATGAGCAACAGAACAGTAAATCTGCAAGATCTATTCCCCATATGACCACGATTCTCTGTACTTTGCCATATTACAAGAAACATAATTAGGGCTCCTTCACCTGACAGATTAATGAGTTGAACAGTGAATGCCAGATAGTAGTAAATTAAACACCTAAACACTGCAATCACTGCACATAATATAATCATGGAACAGCACATCTTTTGTAACGGCCTCAGCCGTTTCTACACATAAATTCTTTACAACATATCAGTTTTATGGTACTTTTTTATTGTACCTTGGTATAAATATTTATACTCATAGCTTGCCTTGCCAGTAAATATTTAGCATTTTGCTCTAAACGGTGACAGCCTTGGGTTCCTGCTAACACAATGCTGCATGGAGTTGTCACGTGAGACCATTTAATGAGCCACCGCCAATGTGCATTTGGCAATAATCACCTTTTAGAAGAACTAACAACTGCTCGACAGGCTGCTTGTTAAAGGCTGCGTGCCCTCGGACTCGAAAGACAGAGCTCCCAGAGTGGTGAAAGCAGACACATCCGTGGGGGTTTGGGGGCTTGATTGGGTTAGATTAACACACATCTGTGAAGGGAAGGAAAAGCAACCCAGAAGAGATCTCTGCTAAAGCGCTTAATCCTGTTTCAATGAGGAGTAGTCAGATTATGCAAATTTAGGGGCACATCTAAGGACGAAAAAACAGTAGATCAAGTCATGTCAGACTCAAACTGTGGTTGTATCTGATTGACATAGTTAGCAATACGTGGGGATTTTGTTTGAGACTTGCTCCTGAAATCTTTCCCTCAGTAGGTATTAATAATAAAACAGGATTCTTGCTTATCTGTATCACTGAGATGCATGAAAACACAGATTAAGGCACTCATATATTTTAAATTTCCCTGAGTTCTTACAATTCAGGTGTAAAATGAGATGCAACAAGTGGATCCAATGGATAATCATAGAATCATAGAATCATGGAATCATAGAATCATGGAATCATAGAATCATAGAATCATAGAATCATAGAATCATAGAATCATAGAATCATAGAATCATAGAATGGTTTGGGTTGGAAGGGACCTGTAGGATCACCAAGCTTCAACCCCCCTGCCACAGGCAGGGCCACCAACCTCCACATTTCAGAGCAGCCCAGGCTGCCCAGGGCCCCTTCCAACCTGGCCTTGAACACCTCCAGGGATGGACGGGGCATCCACAGCCTCTCTGGGCAGCTGTTCCAGCACCTCACCACTCTCACAGCAAACAACTTCCCCCTCACATCCAACCTCAACCTTCACTCCCTCAACTTAAAACCATTTCACTATGTAATAGGGAATAGTATTACTGTAGTCTATAGTAATAATAATAACAATAACAATGATAACAAGAAAGACTTCTTTGCAGTGCTCAGCTTTTCAGACCTCATCTTGTATAGAAACCTGTAGAGGCCCCAGCCCTGCTGTGCTCCATACATGTAAGCTTTCCACAAGCACCTACTCTAGCGGCTCATTAGCTTCCTCTGTTTCTTCAGAGTGGGACCCAACTCCTCTGATGAGCCAACTCTCCTAATTAGCCATCAGCTTCATAGAGATCTTTTTGGAGCTTGCAGCACCTCAGCACTGAATCAGAGCTGGTCCTATTTTCCCACAGGCCCAAGTTCTGCTCAACATGATCTTTCTTCAAGGGATGCTCAACACCACAGCTGAAGGCTTTCCAAAAGAAAGTGTATACAGGAAAAATATTTTTTCCAGTCTTTTCACAGGAAAAACACCCCTATCTCAAAAATCAGTCCATACCATTTGATTTCCCATTCACCCAGAGCCAAGTAGCTCTGGTTGTGCCTGGCAGACCACAAGTGAAGAAAATGAGATCACAATATTCCTCTCACATAGCGCTAAGCTCTTTGCTAAGGTTATTGTGCATGCTGTGACAGTGTGTTCTGTGTAGACGTTAGGATCTACCCAATGGTAGGGTCTACCCTGGTCATTCTCCCAGCCCCACTGACACTTCTATCATTCATCACTGAACCAAAATAGAGAAATTCTGCTGAAAAGCAGAATTGCATCTGTAGTACCTAGGCATCTTACAAGTCAACAGAACACCTCTGCAGCTTCTTCTAAAGACAGGTGAACCAACCCTAGCACAGTGACCAGGAGCTACTCCAAAATCTAGATCGACTAAAAACAAAACCCTCAAACCAGCCCAGCCCAAAATACAGCTCAGAGGCACAAGGCTGAACAAAGCAGTCAGTAACCTTCATATCTGAATTACCCATCCGGTTTCAATTCTACACAGGAGGCTTCATTTCCTCTCACAGGCTGTTGTGCGATGTCACTGAGTACTCATCAGCTGCTGCTGCTGCCTTCTGCCTTAGAGACAGGGTTGCAAACCTCGTGAGGTGTTTTGGGACAGTGCTGGGAGCAATTCTGCGTGCTTTTTGCTATCTGGGATGTTGGCTTCGGGAGCAGCAGCATGCTGTCACTGCTGTGTGTTCAATGCCAAAGAAACCACAAAAATTCTCTGCAGCAACATGAGCTGAATCCTTTTGGGATCTGGGATGGATGTGCCCCTGTTCCCTCAGATGTCCACAGTGCTCTTATTGCCACTTTTCTGAAGCCTGGAAGAGCTTTAGGACCTTACATCTGGAGGTGCTGAGGCACCTGCTGGGGTCGTCCAGCACTGAAGGCCAGCTGCCAACCACTGATGTCACTTGCTGCTTAGGGCAGAGCCCTGCCTCTGTCATCTTCACACAGGGCTGGGGGGGCAGGATGTGGGTTCCCGTCCCCGGTGCTGCGGGGAGCTCGCTAACCGCCTGGTGAACACCAGCAGCTGGGAATGCTCAGAAGCTGTAGGTGTGAGGGTGTCAGGCAGTGTCCCCGGAGGGCTGGGCGTCAAGAGAAAAGTGTTGGGGAAAGGTCTGTAGATAGGGCAGCGATCCGTATCCCTTGCCTGCTTCCATGCCCTGCAGAACAGACTAGTGAGCATCCTCCTGCACAAAGGGTATGGCCATCCCCCAGGAAACAAGCAGGGAGATGTTTATTGCCGTGGGTCACATTTCTAAAGCTGCCTTTAACAAAGAGACCCTTGGCCAGACAGCAAAGGGCGAGCACCAGGATGTCAGCCGTCCTGCAAAACCAAGGATGGATGGGGGGTGCGAGTCCCAGACGATCCCATTCTTCAGGGATCAGGATTTATTCGGTATTATGCAGAGCTCTCGTGAAATAAAATCACAGAGTGGCTTTGGGGTAGGAAGGGGTCCAAGAGGCTGCCCAGTTCATCCCAGCAGACCGGGCTGCCATGGCTTCCAGTTGGGACGAATGCCGCAGCATCGGCGCAGCTCAGCTTCCACTTTTCTACATTTAGCTATATTTTTCTCTCCCTTTCTCCCCCCCCCCCCCCGCCCCCAGCGAGGCTGGGCTGCCGACGGCGTGCGGGGGAAGGAGGTGTGAGACGGCCGAGGCCTGCGTGTGGGCTGCGCTGCTGTGGGTTTCGCTTTGCGTGAGCGCATGGCGAGCGTTAGGCCGCGCCGGGAGTGGGCGGCAGCGGGTGTCTGTGTGACAGCCAGTGCTGCGCTGTGGCTGCGCGTCCCGTAAATGCTTCTGCTGTTCAGCTCAGCGCTGCAGGCCGTTTCAGAACGACAACCAGCAAACCAAAGGACGAGCTCCGTGCCACTCGCCGGCCCCCAGCCCCCACACAGCATTTCCCAGCTTTAAAGGCAACCCGAACGTGCAGTTGTTCCTCCCAGACCAAAAGCTTGTGCTCTGAAACAAGAAGAGCTGTGTTATATAATCCCGGCTTCTGAGCTCGGACAGCTTTAAACCACAATGGTTAGGAGGCCTTTTTTTTTTTTTTTTATTTAACAAAAATAATCCCATTCTCATTTCTGTGAACGCAAATAGTCATAAATTGCCCCCATTTTTGCCAGTGTCATTTGCTAAGCTCAGGCGGTGACTTGCTGGTCCTTAAGCATGGCAGATGGGTGACATCCACTGCGTCTCTCATGGATTTGGGGTGACAAAGCCCCCGCTGTTTGGCTGGACAAGGGGATAAAGGAGATGCTTCATTTCGCAGCATTCCCAGCTGCTGGTGGGAGATTCAGGCACAGATAAGAAGGAGAAGCCCTTGGGGCTGGTCACAGCTTCCCAGGGCTGCTCATCTCCATTCCACTGCCCACCAAGTTATGGCCACTTTATTCATGCTGGAAAGGAAGTTAATTCATAGAGGTTGAAGCAGATCACTGAAACACCGATTGCTGAAATACGCCTCATTTATCAGCCTATCTCTGTCTCTGAATGATCTACATGATAGGGATGAATATTAACTTCCTTTGAAGAAAATAAAGCGAAGCAGCCACATGTTTTACCTGGCAAACGTAGTCAGGGGTGATTCATTCCAAGAACGCTCTGAAAAATCCCCACCTCACTTTTACCTCTAGGAAATTCCCTTTTCATGGGAATGAAAATCACGGCTCCCACGCCCACAGATCGCGGGGCCGTGGCACTTGGTGAGGTTATGGACAGCATGCTCTGCTACAGGCACAAGCAACGCTTTCCCTTACCCACATCTTATAATATATATTTTTTTAATCAGCGTATTTTTTACGGTGGGTTTAAGCAGCTTCCTCTGCTCCCTGTTGTTGGTTTTTCTTTTTCTTTTTTTTTTTTCTTTTTTTCTTTTTTTTTTTTTCCTACATCGGGTGAAACCCCTGCAGAGAGAATGGAGCAGAAAAAGTAAAAAAAAAAAGAGAAAAAAAAAGAGAGAATAAATAAATAATGAAGAAAATGTTTCTCTTTCCCTCTCGATGTCAGGAATGTATGGAAAGCTTTAGGCTGCAGCAGTATTTTGACACTGCGCACAGTACTGCTCCCCTCCCCTATTCCTTTGAGGTTCATCTTTCAGACCACAGCTCTGTTCCGCTGCCAACTCGTTGGAAGTGTTTAGTGACTGGAGAACTGTTGCCTGCTCTCTTCAGAACTTCACACTTCATTTTTCCAGATCCCTGCGAGCAGCAGCAAATATTTCACCAGCCTGGTTTGCTGGCTACCACCATAAATCAGACTTAGAACCCAAAAAAATATCCAGGCCTGTCAAGGCATTAGGCTTTTATTTTCAGGCTGGATCCAGTTGTAAATGAGGGCTTGTATTTTCCTTTAAAACTGTAAAGGGATTTTAAGGATTGTCGTTGGACAATGGCCAGATTCAAAAGATACAATGCAGAATGTAACCGGTTTGAAGAGATTTTAAAAAGTCTCAAGTATGAAAAATGACTTTTCTTAAAGGGTTTTCAATGAGATATGAAGCTGGGCTTAAATTTCATAAAAGCTTTGGTACTGGCTGTTGATGAGGAAATGGACTGGGAAGGTGAGGAGGATGCTCCTGAGCGGGTGGCAGCTCCAGCCTGCACCTTCAGATCTGCCCCAGCTATCACACATGTGACAGCAAGGAGGAATGGATTAAATGGTTATTGGCTCGCTATCAATACCTTTACAATTTATATATGCATTAGGAGTCTGTAGAACGATGTGGATTTGGGGAAGTTTGTAAGGCAAAGATGCTCAGGAAGCTTGCCTTAGTTAGATTGCAGTATGATGTTTTTTAAAACAGCCTCTTGTAGCAAACAGCCCCAATTCCCTCAGTCTGCTCTTCATTACCCTAAACAAGCAATGAATAGAAACGAGATGGGGAGTCTAGGAGTGGGACCTGATTGCCAGTATTGTCAACGGCTTGCTCCCCGACTTTGCTCTGCTAGGCTTCTGAAATCTGGTAGCTGTACACAAATCCCATTTTTGTATGATAATAGCCAAACTGATTTGCACAATTTAGCTGTAAAACACACCAGGGAGCTTCCAGGCAGCAACAGCGTCACTGGCATCAGTGGCAGTTTGCTGCTGAGGCACTGTCACATGTCCTGCACTTCATTTTCCCTATTCTCAAGAAAGGAGGAGACTTGATCCAGACAAAGGGATAAGAGGTAACAATATTATTGTTACTCATTGCTCCCATCCCAGTCTGTCTTCTGGATACCCCCCTAAAGTGGGCAGAGTAGAGCAGGTTGGCTCAGATTCCTCCGTTGGAAGGAGCACATTGTCATGCCCTTCTCCAGGACAAGATGTTCTGGGGACATGGCTGACAAAGCCATGGAATTAAATCAGATATAGCAAAGGTGTTGGATTATTTTTTTCCATCAGGCAAGGGTTTGGATTTGAGTGGTCCTGTGTGGAGCTGGGGATTGGATTTGATAATCTTTAGTGTATATCTTCCAACTTGGGATATTCTATGATTCTATCTGAAGTAGCCCTTCTCTACCTCAGCATTGCCTATACCATTCTACTCTGCAACTCTTGAGACAATAGTTTTGACTCTCACTGTCAACCTCCAGCAATGTCTTTCCACCACCACAGTGCACCCCACTGAACAAACAGCCTCTCCACCAGCCAAGCCTCCATGCCCATCTGTGCACGTGCCTCTGGCCACTGCGGATGTGAATCAATGGGATTAAGCTCAAGGTATTCCTCTTTCCCATGTTGGAGCCATCATGTATGCAAAGGTCTGCATGGGGATACACAACGATGGGCACTACCAAAGGCATTTTAGTAATGAAGAAATATGCTGTGGGCTTTTTTTCTGTGTGAAATGATACAAAAGCACTGAAGCCATGGGAGAGGAGTGATAACGGAGCAGTATCCTGCCATAGTTGCCTTTTTCTTTCCAGGAGTACCGAGAGTCTGGCTCCCAAGCAGATGGCATGCCTGACATAAACTACATAGTTAAAGATCTCTTTACACAGCAAAGATGCTGCTCTCTGCACCCACAGGAGCTCTCCTGAGCCCCCATCTCCCAGGTGAGCTGGGGGCATTCTCTGCTGCCAGCACCGCCAATGTGAATTCCAGCAACTCCCGAGGTCTCTCTGCCTTGTCTCCCATGGCCGCCGTTGAGCTGAATGGTTTCCTTTTACATTTCCCTGCTGGTGCCCATATTCTGCTCAGCTTATTGCTTGCTACTCCTCTTGCAAAATTTCCCACCTCCTCTGACCTTGCTACCGCTGCGTCTTGGGTGTTCTGCGTTTGAGGCTGCTTCAGCAGTAGGCTCCGAGTCAATTAATTTTCCAAATCACAGCTAACTCAGCAAGGCATTCATGAGCAGCAAGGTGGGGAGGCCAACAGTGCACGAGGGAAAAAAAATAATAAAAAAAGAGGAGCTCAGTTTCCCAATTTAGCCTGGTGTGTAGCAGGGGTGGCCAGGAACCAGCGCTGGCTGCTGAGTGGGACAATTTTCCAGGTATGCTGAGAGCACAGGCACCACACTCAGAGTCAAGGGGAAACAAAAGCACCAGCCCTTTCTCCATGGCAGGATCAGACCCCCGGCAAAATGACTTCCTACCCCAGGAGCTGACATAAGACTCCACACTTCCAGGGAAATAAACACCTCTTGGTTTCAGCAGCTATCTGACACGGGTGTAGCTGAGGGCAGGTCAAACGTTATAACTCCCCTACATTTTTAATAGCTACCAACACGCTGCTGCTGCTTAACAAATGTGCTCATTAATAACTATCCTGACTGATGAGCATAGTTCAGTAGAGACCAGTTCCACCTTCGCATCCACCACAGACTTTCAGGCTGATTTAGGGCAAAATTGCTTTGTGCACAAACAAGTTCCCACAGGGTAAGCGATGGCTCAAAGTGAGTCAGCCCTTCTATCCTAATTGCATTTCTCACCCTCTGATGCCTGGGCAGCCAGGAGCAGATTGCTGCTCCATGGAGATGGGATGGAGCTTGTGCCCAGTGCTTGCTGTTGGCTTCCTCGGGGTAACAAGCATGCACAGGTATGGTGATGGAAGCGAAACTCACGCCCTTGTTTGCCCTGCAGCAATTTGTTTGTGTGCCCACACTCACAGCCCAGTAGATTCGGTTGGAGCAGGGTAGGAGCATCCCTGTTTCTGGGCATGGGTCATGACCACAGAGAAGACATGACAACATGTTTCCTACATTGGGAAACTGCAAGATGATCCAAGAAATAGGTTTGTACTGCACTTTGGAGGTCCATATTCTCTTTAGGGCATTTAACCTCGTTAACTGGCTCGGTCCCAGTTTCACCTGGCCATACCACTGTACACTGGTGGGCAGACAGACCTCCTCCTCTGGTCTCTCTCACTTCAGTAGGGTTAACAGCTCTCTCCTACCTAGCCGATGGGTTGCAAAGATAAATGCACCCTAGGTTGGGAAGCAAGCAGGAAGGCTGATAATAGGGTGCAGCAAACTGCTTGTAAAGATAACAAAAAAATGTGCTCAACCACATCAAATACAAAAGGATCAGGGTCCATTTATTGGCCAGAAGGCCAACAGGCACAGCTAGGCTATGTCCATGGGATTCAATTTAGACTCCAGATCAGGGCGGTCATGTCCAAAGTGACCACTGGGAGTGGTCCCTGGCCTCTGCTTGCTTCTGAGCCATGCCAGACATTGTATGGGAAGCCTGCACTGCCCAGGCTCTTTCCAACAATTCTGTTAGGGCAAATCCTTGCTAGTAACAGACGATCAATTGAACTGCTTAATTTATTAGTACAAATGTACCCTTTCAGACAAGTTTTCATCATTAAAATGCCTTTTCTTTGGATAACCATCTTTGACTCTATTGTTGTCTTTTCATTGCCCATCACTCTCTCTGCTGTGGACATTTGCAAGAAAATGCAACTCTGCGCTCATATGGCATGAATTATTTTGTGTAATCTCTGCCTTTTCTCTCAGATGGACCACCTCTTTTCACCTTCTCCCCACCTCTTTCTCTAATCTAAGGAAAACAAGAATGATTTCCATCAACGTTTCCCATGCCCAGGTTCACCCTTGCTCTACCTCATCCCAAATGGCATTAGACGTTAAACCAGAAATATTGAGCTTTGCTTTGAAGAAAGTAGCATTGCAGCCCTTGGCAGTGATGGAGAAATTAACAATGACCATCTGATTTTGGGATCCTTAGAACCCAGTTAGCTCACAGTATGGACTAAGAGCAGGCTGAATCTTTCACATCCATCCATCCAGGTCATTCTCCCGAATCCCTGCTGCACAAGTTGCCTTGGGAGGAACAAGATGAATTTCAACCTAGTTTGCTCAAATTTTCATGAAGCAAAGCAAGGGGAGAACTTGACATTTATATGTTCTTTTCATTTTCTCTTACATTGCCTCCACTTAAATGCACTGAGTTTCTTTAACATGCCCTGCTCTAGAGAGCTTTGTTCCTCAACAAAACCTGCCCTGGGTATCCTCCTTTGCTTTCTCAGATTTGCCTCTGGCTTTGTCATATGCCTGGGCTGTGAAGAGGCATGTCTGGACAGCCCCTCAAGACTGCCTTATGCTTTTATCTCACCTCATCTAAGTAATGCACGCAATCCTATTCCTTCTGAAGACTGTTTTTTGCAAGATTTCCTCCAGAGCTGAATGACTGGAAGAAGTACTGAGTTCTCCAATGTGGGGTTGCCATGCAAATTTGAAGTTAAGATGAAGTCCATTACTAATATGTATCATCTCTCCCTGAAAAGAGAACACCTTTCTTTCACATGTAAATGCACAATAACCCTTGGCAACAGCCTCAGCTCAAATTGTCCACCTCAACATGTCTATCTGGAACTTTCCACAACTTCCCATCACAAGCTCATCACATCCTTGACTTCTCCCAGAAGTGGCAATGGCAATATATCCTGACGTTTGGGAATTGTGATGTGTCTTGTCTTCCATCTGGAAAGTCAAATTCCATATAGTTTAGGGGAATCTAATGTTGGGGAAGACCACCAATGAGCAGGGCATTTCAAGCTTTCCAGGACCCATCACTGAGCTCTTTTGCTGCCTGCTTGATCCCATCCTGGACATCAGCTCTCCTTCAAGCCCCAGTTTTCCTCATGAATTCAGCATCACTGATGGTAGCTTGGGCTTCTCAAGCACTCCCAGCTCCCATTGTGCCCAAGACAACCCTCATATGCAACCAGTGCAGCCCAGTAAATAGCAAAGCTGTGCAGAAGAGGAGAAGGGGGTAAGGTGGAGCAGGTGCCTTTCCACAGCAATATATACAGAGCACAGCTGGAACGAGATCTAAGCCCTGATGAGGGTTCCTGTTGCTTATTCCAGACTCTCTGGCATAAACATTCAATGTTGGAGCATTACCATTTGATTCCTGGGATGGGGCAGTGTTGGTGGCAGATTTATGGCAGTATCGGGAAGCTCTGAGGAAGAAGCAAAACTAGAATGGGGAAAAAATCCCATGAAAATATCTTATCATCAGAAATTGCAATTCAAATAAAATTTCATTTGCCATTAAAAGTAAAAAAAAGACCCAAAAAACTTTGATGAAAAAGTTACTTTCCTGAAACAAAAGAATTTTTTTAGGAAAAAGCTGTTTCAGAAGGAAAAAAAACCACAATAGGATTTTCTGGTCACCCTGCAATCACTTTTTCCCTTAAAAGTTTTTGGGTAACTCTAATTTCCTCATGCCTCAATAGTAGTGTAAATATAGAATCATATAATAAAATCATAGAATCATAGAATGGCCTGGGCTGAAAAGGCCCACAGTGCTCATCCAGTTCCAAGCCCCTGCTGTGTGCAGGTCGCCAACCAGCAGCCCAGGCTGCCCAGAGCCACATCCAGCCTGGCCTTGGACACCTCCAACACAGCAGAGAGATGAAGTCATTTAACATTGTGCCAAGACGTGGAATAAGACATGGCACAGTAGATGAAAAGCCTATTTACTTATTGTATATCACTCCTTTTTTTTTTTTTTTTTTTTTTTTTTTTTTTTTTTAAATAAACATTGGAAGCAGCTGTTAGCACAAACAGCAGAGCTTATCTTCTTCCTTAAATCAAAATCTCTCCTCTTGGTGATGTCATACAGCAGTTTGACTCTGACACGTTGTAGTGGCATTTCCTGCAAAATGGAAATAATGAGACCATGGGTTTTGCTGGGAACTTCCTCTGCACATACGTAGACACAGTTCTCCTCCTACCTCCCACCATCCGTAATCACTGCTCTGATGAAGTGTGACCAAGCCAGAAAAAAAGTTACGATGTGGGACAGCAGATTCAATGGAAAAACATCATTTGTTTTCTACCCAGAAAAGATCGTTTTTGTTAATGTTCTTCGATAAACTACGTCCGTTACAGGAGCACTGAGAATGGGAGCCTGTGCCTTTTCATCACTCGAGCGCTCTTGCTTTCAGTTGCCCGCCTATGCATAGGAAAGTCTTTGTTCTGGACCACAGCTCCAAACACGAAGCATGGAGGACTCTCAGGGCTTTCCATGCCTCTCGGTTGTGCTCCTGCGAGAAAGCAGCCGCACAGACAGACTGCATTGTTTGTGCTTTCTCTGAAGTCGCAGTTCTTTCACTAAATGTTTACGCATTCCAAACTCAAGCAACTTGCCTTGCGTCTTGGGAGCCCAGTGCTGCCGGTGCTCTATGTTACTTGCAGGAAGATTTGGAGATATGTGCTTAATGGCTTTGGTTTAATGAGGTGATTTACTTTTTTTCTTTTTTTTTTTTTTTTTTTTTCCTTCAAAGCTAAACTTTTGCTGAAACAAAAGCACAGCTAACATTTATTTTGGTGCCAATGGGAGCGTTTTCATAAATACCAAACTTGGAGCTGGTAGAAGGACCCTTGGTTGGCAGATTCTCTGTAGAAAAGCTCTAATCAGAGCTCTTCACAAATTCATGGAAGTTTTTCCTTCTGTTTCAGCAAGTTTGAAGTCAGTTGCTGCTTCTTTTTAGTATGGACTGTATAAGACTTTCCCAGTGTCCCCATGCCTGACCTGGAGTACAAGCCAAGGATACTTCCAGTAGTCCCACTGGTGCCTGGTGTCCCAGCACGGGGCACAAACAGCAGGCTGAGAGCAAAAGTAGCTCCTGAAAGCCCCGAGTGCTCATCACTTGCTTGGCCTGAGTCTGAACCAGGGAGCAAGTTGCAAGGAATCTGTTCTTCACACATATATTTGCAGTGTTGCCAGACTCCTCAGTTACTCATTTGTGAAGGTTTTTCCTGCCTTGCTTTTACTGCTCTTTCAACTCAGCCTCTCTTATTTCTTTTTCTTTTTCTTTTTTTTTTTTTTTTGAGTACAAATGAACTAAATTCTTCAAACCCATCTGCATTGCTATCAGACATTGTTTTTTAAAAAAATCTTGGCATAGTTTCTGAAGTTTCCCTATGTACACTTTCCTGTTCGTGTATTTCCATCATCCAGGTATCATCACTCAATAACCATACTGTGGCTGTAATGCTTTTCACATGGAAGGAATTGTGTTTTATTGATGGCAAATGTTGTAATGCACTTTCATGTCAAGATGAAAATCTGAAAAAGAAACTTTTTATAGTGCATGCTACATGAAACCTCTGCACTGAGCTAGACTGTAGAGAGAATATACTCAAGTACACATATGGTGTGACTATATATAGTAAATTAAACAGTCCTGGCATGCAGGAGTGGGCACAGGAACACATCCTTACTGCAATTTTTTTAGCATGGGCACAGTCAAGTAGCACTCTTCCAAATTATTTGCAGGCATAGACTAAGTGTTAGTAACACCAAGGTCTGCTCTGAGCAGGCAGTTTGGATGTGGTTGTTCTCCTCTAGAGGATAATTGTATTTAATGGAATGGATTTGATAAAACAATAACAAAAGGTCCAGGCACCGTTTGGTTCATGTGGCTGTGGGGATCAGCTCTATCCTGGAAATGGGCAAGGACACATTGGGAACATTGCTCCCTTCCCTGCCCTGATTTTCATGACCACAGTAGGGACCAAACTCTGCATGGGTCATGTCTTTGATGGCTTTATTGGTGAAGGAGTTCCTGTAGAAGCCTAAGCACCTCACTGACACTGGAACAGGTTGCCCAAGGAGGCTGTGGATGCCCCATCCCTGCAGGCATTCAAGGCCAGGCTGGATGTGGCTCTGGGCAGCCTGGGCTGCTGGTTGGCGACCTGCACACAGCAGGGGGTTGGAACTGGAGGAGCACTGTGGGCCTTTGCAACCCAGGCCATTCTGTGATTCTGTGATTTAAGGTTTTTATGTATGATTTCTTGGTTACTATTTTTCTATTTCTGGTTGGGGCTTCCTCCTACTGAGCACAAGCCTTCTTCCTGCCTCCCTCCTCAAAGCCAACATCACTGACAAACAATTCACACATGAATCTTTCCCTCATTATTTTTTGCAGGGGGTTCCCTAATTCTGCTCAGTACCAGGACTGATGTGACTGAAATGCATGAGACTAAGTTCCCTCCCAGTTAAACTCCTCAAAATACATCGATGTGAGCAATGGGCAATTTGTCCAGTAATGATTTTAGCCCCAGCAATGCATGAAGATTCAGATACAGCTTTGGAAAAGCTTCCTGGGACATTTCCAGCTTTTTTTTTCTTCAAAAAAAACCCTAAGTGTTCATATATATACTTTGGGAAAGCAACCAAGTCCATGGCTGCTTGTCCAAATGAGTCTTGAAGCTTTTTTGAGGATTGACTCTCCAACTCACTCATTATTTGTGCAGTTATTAGCACCAATGTATTTGCATCTGATTTATACAACATGGCAGCAAGATTACCACCTGTCCCAAATGCAGGAGAAACTGCCCGTTTTCCTCTTCAGTTGATTCCTGGAGGAGATTTCTCTTTACCACTGTGAGGAAAAACAGAAAACTCAACCCAAAGCCCAGAAACTAATGGCCAAGTGTTTGGTCTGACCAATTTAAAGGCCCTCTCTACTGTTCGTATCTTCTGAGACAGTTCCTGGAGTTGGAAATCTTTTACAAAAATATGCCTCTTTTCCTATTTTTGTGAACAATCAACAAATAGTTGAAAAAGAATTCTAATTTCAGCACCCAGAACTCTTTTCCAGTAATGAGACATATGAAGTCTATCTCTAGATTGCTCTCAAGTCCACATTTTTATTGCAACATCTTGTGTTAAAGATCCCAGGACAGATGCCTCCAATCTTCCTTTGCATTCAAGGAGTAATAACACTTCTGGAGCATAACTTACTTCTTCCTAAAGTGGGTAATTAATCTGGTCTAGATCAAAATGTCATTTCACGTTACTGACTATAAATGGAGTGAATGTAGGCTAACTGGCCCAGATATGGATTTTTGTTTTGATTTAGGTGAGATAAACCCTGTCTTGTCTCCTTGGACTCCTGGAGCATTTGCAGAAGTTCTTCCCACAGAGCTCGTCCCCATGCTGGGTTATGTGTTGCTTGGATGACAGCTATGCACGAGCATCAGTTTGTCAGTGATTCACAGTAGAAAGGTTCACACCCGACAAAACCTAAATGGAAACGCACTCCTCCTTCCTCCCAGGGAACACCACCATTAGCACACCCACTCTCTTTTCATTTTGCTTTCTCCCAGGCTTCATAAATCTTGCTTTCCTTTCTGCACCACAGCCAAACGTCAGGAGGTGTGAATTCACCCATTTGCTCAGCCAACAGGAAAAAATCGATTTGCACAAGCTCAGCCTAATGAGGGCAAATTAACCCTGTGATTTAGGAGACCAGTGAACCAGGTGGAGGTCCAGGCAGATTTCAGGAGTGCATAGGACAGGCCAAAAGAAGCCCAAAGGGCACAAACCTGATAAGTAATCTTGATAAGAAAAAAGCTTCCTGCAAACAACTAGCAGAGCCAGGAGAAAAGAGCTACTCTCGGTATATATCTTGTCTTCACCGAGAAGTTTGAGCTACAGCTAAAAAAAAAAAGCTTTAGAAAACAGCCAAGCCTCGTTTAACAGACAGCTGTTTGTCATGGACGGAAAGACAGAACTCGACCTTTTCTCTGAACATGCTCCACCTGGGGTTCCTGGAAGTGGCTCAAGTCTCTGGTTTCTAGACATGCTGCCTTTTGCTCAGGGCTCAGGCTGGCTTTTGACCTCAATTTCAGCTCAAGATCCAAGGAATAATCCCAGCAAGAGGTCCGCAGGGATGAGCAACGTGGCCATCAGGCAGCAGCTCCAGGGCCATCACCTTCCAGAGGGTGTGAAGATGTGGAGGTCAAGTTGTTTCAAATGTAGCATCATCCTGCCTTGCTTGCACGCTGCCGGGCTTTGAGCAGACCTTTAAAAATTCTTAATTCTCTCCTGGCTTGTACGGATAGAGCGAGAAGAGCCACCATCTCCTCTTATTTTTCAGATGTTTATATTCAACATCCTGAGTTGATTCATAAAGCAACGAGCCCGCCTTTAAAAATCAAGGCCAAATCTAGGTCAAATGTGATAAACATGTTAGCTTTTGTTCTGCAGAAGTGGAGAGCTCAGGCACACGGCTGTGCTCCTGCAGCTCAATGGTGCACCCAGGGCCACAGGGGTGAGGCCAAACACTTGCAACCGCTTCTATTGAGGTTTTGACAGATGTGCTTTATCTGATATTTCCCAGTAGTAACCATTTGAATGGTGTCATTTAAGTGTTTGTCTGGGCCCAGAACCGCCCCAAGAGCTCATATTTGTCTACATGAGGTACTTTTTTGCAGTAAACATGGAAACACGGAAGCAGGAAACATGGTCCTGTCTGTGGCAGAGCCTCTAAAGTTGGTCCCAGGATGCTCCACACCATGCACTGCTGCTCTGCCAGTTGCTCTGTTTGGGACAATACTGGAGTGCACCTGTATTTCCACTGAAGGACATCTGCATGCAGAGAGGGCTGGTGCACAGTCTAGTTTTCTCCTAATCAAAGAGTTGGGATATGCCAAGAGGGCACCCAAGCCACAAATACGTTGATGATTAGAAAGGAAAAAGGTATTACGGAGCACTTCTATTGCCACGTCTATTGACTGAGCCCTTCCTGCAGTCCAGACGTGAAATCACCAAAGCACAGAATGGTTTGGGTTGGAAGGACCTTAAAGTTCATCCAATTCCAACCCCTGCTGTGGGCAGAGACACCTCCCACTACACCAGGTTGCCCAAAGCCCCATCTCCAGCTTTTGAATTCACTACACATGAAGCTGCTGAGTTTTGCTGGGCTAAGACCAGCCACGGGATTCAAGAGCCATAGGCAGACAGACAGACATCACCCTTGCATCCATAAACAGACACTGTCCTCATATCCTCACACAGCACAATCCCAGGAGTTTCGTTTCCTTGGAAATGGGAGTGGAAATTTAAAATCACAAAAAATTCGGAGCTAAAGCCCTGAGCTGAAAGCAGGATGCACTTCTTTACAAAATCACTCACTTTGTTTCCCTTGACTTTGTGTTTCTTGAGCTGCCTCTCTTATTCATGAAAACAACTCAAAGCAGCAGCAGCTATTCATAGAGGTTGCTCCTACCCACGGGGCCCACGAGGCAGTCAGGACGTGACAGCCCAGGCGAAGTTAGAGCAAATAAAATGCAAATACTGAAACTAGATTCATGTGGTTCAGCCCTTTTCCTCTCCTATCTTCAGCATCTTCGCAACATCACTGTGATGGCTGATAATAAAACAGAGGTCAAAATGTCAAGAAAACAGGCTGTTTTCTTTGCACCGGCTGTGAAAAGCAACATCTCCCAGCTTTCTCATGGCTTTGTGCAGCCCAGAGCAGATGGAGAGGTGCAGGCTGCAGGGGGAGGCATCGGCTCAAACTGTATCACAGCTGTCAGTGTGCCTCCAAGCCTGGGACACCTCATTTTTCCTGGATGCTCTCTGCTTTTCTGCATTGAGCAAAAGCCCGCACCTCCTTTTAGGAGGAAGCTTTTCAGCCAGAGGGTGGTGAGGCACTGGAACAGGTTGCCCAAGGAGGCTGTGGATGCCCCATCCCTGCAGGCATTCAAGGCCAGGCTGGATGTGGCTCTGGGCAGCCTGGGCTGCTGGTTGGTGACCTGCACACAGCAGGGGGTTGGAACTGGAGGAGCACTGTGGGCCTTTGCAACCCAGGCCATTCTGTGATATGATTCTATACTATGATATGATTTCTCCCAGTCCAGGAAATGTATGCAGAAGTTGTTCAGTAATGCTCAGTGCACCAGTGTGTTCCCAACTTATCTACCGGGGTGGGAGAGGTCTCTGAAAGAGCTGCCACATTACCAGCAGCATGCTTGGCCGTGCAGTTTGACATGCTTTTATTATTACCATATGGAGCTCAGTGCTCAGGTTTCTTACTGAGAAAAAGCAGAAGGTCACAGAACTAAGATCCAAACTGGTGGAGTCAAAGAATAGAGAGTTATTGAAAGAGAAGCAGCCAGACGTGTGGAGAAGGGTGCTTGGGGCAGCTGATCAGCACAGCCAATAACCTGAGGACTCCCAGAGAAACTGCTGAAGGTGGCATGTATAAATGTATAATGTATAAAAACCAACAGCGTACGACCTGTAAGGCCTGCAAGAAAAAGAGCGTTGCACGTCCAATCTGAGAACTGAAATTCATGATTGTATTCAACTGTAACCATGGATACAATAGGAATACTGCTTTTATGGTACATGTGGCTGCCCAGGTTGGTGGTGGGTCACCATTCCTGGAAGAATGTTCAAGAAACATGTAGATTTTGTACTGAGGGACATGGTTTGGTGGGAAACACTGGTGGGGGTAGACAGTAGGACTGGGTGGCCTTGGAGGTCTTTTCCAAGCTTGGTGATTCTGTGATTCTATAATCTTTTCCCTCATCGCTCCCACTCCTCTGCTGTACTTTGTGCATTGGATAATTTAGAAAATGAATGTAAATTCAGATTTATTTTTCCCACTTTATCCTCACTGTTTGTTTAGAGTCTTAAGAATGGCTTGCCCAAGAACTTGTCGTGTTTTCCAGCTGCCCTGGTTCTTCTCTCAAAAGACAATGCTTTGTCTCAATGCTTCTCAGTGGTCTCCACCAGCAGAACCAGACACCAGAGTCTACAGAGGGGCAGAGGGATACAATGACCAAACTGCTGAGCACAGAAGTTTTCCCTATTTTCTGAAATGTTCAAAACTCTCTGGAAATCCCAGTCCAACCACACATAGGATTTTGGTCTGGCTGGGGTTATGCACACAGCGGGATCCCAATGCAGAGGGTAACACTTGACATCTCAGCATCACCACAACCTAACTGTCTGCATCTCTTTCAAATCCATACGTATCTGAAGGTCAGACTGCTTCATTTTCCTAGGAAACAGAAATCCCTTATGCTAAAACAATGTGTTTCCTTCACACAAAACCAGGGGCAAATCTCACCTCATCAGCAGCACCTGATCTCTCCACATCTATTTTCCTTGTAAGGGCACCCCTGCCCTTACACACACGTGGACACAAGGTGCTCACTCCTCACACACACACAGTGCAAAACCCCAAACCGCAAAGATGCTTTTCAGGGTGTTTCTCACAGCAAGGAACTGGAGCTCTCATATTTTTAAACACGTGAGTACCACAGAAGTACTTCAGTGCCTCAATGCTGCATAAATAAGGAAAAGATCTACAGTCTGCTAGTCCTAACCCTTAGATTTCAAAAAAGTAGTGCCTGACCTAAGGAGGTCCTCTTCACTAAGCACATCTTGGGGCAAATGCTTTTCTCTGGAGGTGTTCAAGAAACGTTTAGACATTGTGTTGAGGGACATGGTTTATTGAGAAATACTGGTGATAGGTGGGTGGTTGGACTGGATGATCTTGGAGGTCCTTCCCAACCTTGGTAATTCTATGATTGATTCTTCTTGTCACCTTCACAGTGTAGGATACCCATTCAGGCACCTAACACAGGTATCTGAGTTATAGTACACTGAACATCTATAGGGCAATCTAGGGATACAATTCCCACTCTAGGGATGAGATATTTGTTTTTTTGAGGTCACTGGGGGCTTTGGGAGTCATTGTGCCACCTGGGCAGGTGACAAACCATGAACGAGGGGGCAATGGGTGTTCTACACTGCTTCCCATTTCAGTTGACAGAAAAACTTTAGATTGTTTTTAGAGGCTATAAAGGGAAAACCGGCAGGATCTCATTCTCATTCTTTTTCAACTCTTTACATGAGTGGATAATGGCAGAACAAGGGAAAATGGTTTTAAATTAAAGGAGGGAAGATTTAGGTTGGATGTTAGGGAGAAGTTGTTGCTCTGAGAGTGGTGAGGTGCTGGAACAGCTGCCCAGAGAGGCTGTGGATGCCCCGTCCATCCCTGGAGGTGTTCAAGGCCAGGTTGGATGGGGCCCTGGGCAGCCTGGGCTGCTGTGAAATGTGGAGGTTGGTGGGCCTGCATTGGTGGGGGGTTGGAGCTTCGTGATCCTTGGGGTCCCTTCCAACCCAAGGCATTCTATGATTCTGTCATTCTGTATTTTATTATTTGAAAAAGTCATTCCTCTACGCATCTTGCTCATAATGTTTTTAAAGCTTTATTTTTAACTGAAAGTAGAAAAACATCTAAAGAATCATAGGATCATAGAAGGGTTTGAGCAGGAAGGGCCCCCAGGCCATCATGCAGGCCTGCAGTGCACAGGACAGCACAGCTCCTCAGCGCTCAGAGCCCCGTCCCCTGGCCTTGGCTGTGTGCAGGACGGGGCAGCACCACCTCTGGGCACCCTGTGCAGGGCCTCACTAGCACCTGTGGTAGGAAAAAGATTCCCCAAACTCCATCCTCCCTTTTCTCTTTAACTTCAGTTAGTGCTGACCTGCTAAGAAGAAATGTGCTTACTGGCAAGGTAGTGGCATTTTCCAGAAAAATGACATCACAGGCTTTCAGTTCTTTGAAATTTGCTTTGTCACAAATATTAACAAATGGGTACATATTTTATTAAGAAATGCTGATTTCTTAACAGAAGTTGCACAGCAGCCAGAAACACTTGGAAGTAAACCAATAACTGAATTTTAAACTAAGTGAAGTAACTGAATCATAATCGCTTTTCCTAAATAAAGCAGGAACGGAAGGATTCAGAGTGAGATCAGCTCCCTTGACCCATAGTTATCCTTACACTTATTTCTGACAGTATTTCAAAAGCCATCCTTGACTTAAGGCAGTGCTAAGTGCAGAAACTTCTCACGAATACCTGCCTAATACAACGCACAGCCTTTATTAAGTCACCATGGCGTCTGGGCACTTGGGAAGAGAATGAGCTTAAGAGAACACCTTCAAAAATGAATGATTTATCATTCCAGGAGGCAGCTGAAAATTTCATTGCCCTCCTTCCTGATACTGCCTGTGGGTGTGTTTCTGAGCATCTTTCTTCTTTGAGGTTCAATTTCTTATATGCCCTTGTAGCAATGAAATGCTAGAGAAGTGACTTCTGTGTTTCACTGGTAAGGTCTGAGGTCTGTGGTCATCCTCACCTCTTGCAGGAGACTTTTGCTCATTAAGTACTGACCTTTTCTCTGCAGTGTGAACATTCTCACTGGCCTTGAGCAGGAGGGGCACTCACCAAGTTGCTTTACCTTTCACTTACCTTGGTCCACAACACCAGTGTGGGATGGAATGGTGCAGGTGAGTGCAAGGACATGATGCGGTGGGAGAGGTGCACCAGCGAAGGGATCCCAGCTCATAACAGTTTTATGGGCCAGGAGACAATTCCAGTATTTTTATGAGCACCTGAAATGCCAAAGGGCTGATTGTGGCGTTAAAACTGACTGTGACTTCAGCAAACAGACACTTCCCAAAAGCAAGGGCTGAATCTGGCTTTAGCTTTGGTTTTTGACAGAAAGAGCCAACTGCAAGACCTGAACGTTGACACCAGATGTCTAAGAATTTCTGATGGAGCTGGACCAGGGCCTGGCTGCAGGATCCTGCTGCTTCAGAGGAAAGCCAGGACTTAGGTTGGCCTTGGAGAAGCAACCACTTTTTACTCTCAAACACTTTTTCTCAAGCATCAGTACTTTACCTTTTCCTGTTTCTGGGTTGTCATGCTACAGATGACCTAAATTATCTCTCTCTAGTTCTGTTTTCCAGATGGTGAGATCTGATACAGGCAGGTGTGTCTGTGAGCAGCCAACCGCCCTGCCATGGGGCAACTGCCCTCAGATGTCCTCTCCATTGGAGCAGGGTTTGCCCCTCTGCACTATGCAGGCCTGGATCAGGAAACCCAAGCAAGAATAACCAGACAATGCTGCAGTGCATCAGCATGTTGTCTGTTGGTATTTTCAGCCACAGAGAAGCTGGCAAGCCTCCCCAGGGCAAAAACCTGCAGTAATCAACATGCCAGGCTTAACGTGACCATCCCCAAAAAGTATCTCTTCTAAATAAATGCAGTGTGCAGAAAAAAACAAAACAAAACAAAACAAAAAACTGAAAACTCTGATAAACAGAGTAACTGAAATGTGTTTCTAATTGGAAACTTATGAAAATAGCAACAGAGGGGATCCTCTTTGTCAGGCAGAGACAGTGAGGTTCGAAACAGCACGTCCCAAACCTTCCCTCGCTGGCAAGGAGCGGAGTTGCACAAGTCCTCCGTAAACATCTTTATCTGCAGTCACCAGCCGGCAATCCTAAACCTTGGATGAGTTCTCCCCATCATTTCACAATGTGTTGTAATTTTTTCTTCTGGTTTCTAGGAACTGTTTTCGAGGACTGTCAGTATGAGAAAAATGTGTGAACGTGAGGCACAGTCCCCTCTTTTTTCTCTTGGTCATTGCCCGACAATGAAATAGAAAAAGTATCGTATGTTACCGCGTGCCCTACTTTCCCTAACACTTTCCATCCAATACCTATAAGCACATTACAACATGAGGGATCTTACTGTGATTTTGAAGATCCACGCCTGGAGGGCACTGCATGAGGAAATGAGGAAAAGATGATGGAAGGAGTACTGCGAGGAGAGTGTGAGGCACCTTTCTTAATGCCCAGCACAATACCTTATAAAAAGACAATCCTTTATAGAGTGGTTTGAAATACTCTCTTTCAGACAGATAGACTAAGGAAAGAAAACAGAGTTGTGGGGGAAGTAGAAAATAGATGGAACAAAGATGCCAGTTTAAATCTCTGGCCCCTACACACCATGTTACCAATATCCATGGCAAGGAGCAAGCCAAGCAAACCCTTCATCCACTGGCACTCCCTACAGCTGCACAAAACCAAAGGCTGTGGGTAATGCCCCTATCTCTGCTGCCCCAAACCTGTGAGCAACGTGGGGACAGATGGACAGATGGGCTATCAGTCCCTACATACAGGTCCTGCTGCCAAACAGGGGTTACAAAGAAAGACCTCTGAAGATTTCTCATACTTTTTGGCTTATTCCTCTGTGTTTGCTCTTAACAGAAATCAGCTGTTCCCCTTCGCACTTGTGCAGCATTTGCAGAATAGACTGTAGCATCTGGTCTGGTTGTTATTAAAAGATGAGAACATCCTGCATTGCGAGGAGGACACTACTTCTGGCAATGAACACAGAAAGATCCTTCACAGTCAGGTTTCCAGAGATCTGTCTGGATTATTATTTGCTATTTTTTCCCCATTCTTTTTTTCCTCTCTGCAGACATAGCCACTGTTTTTCTTTCCTGTTTCCTGGCATTTCCCAACCTGCCCTCTGCAAGGACAGCAGCGGTGCTCTCCTGGGAGGAGCTACCTGGCAGCATTTGGATGTCACAGCATCATTCTAAGCTGCTAAGGGCTTCTTTCTTCATCTGCGGAAATGAAGAAGTAAACAAACTGGGTTGGGGCTGCCTTGGTGTTTAGGCTTGGACTTTATTTTTAAAAGTGCTCACAAGGCGAAGCGTAGAGGAATACAGATGAAGGGATGGGAAGGGGGGGCCACCAAGCAATGGCTTCCTCCAGATATGTGACAAGGTTTTAAGACTTGCGTGTCCAAACCCAGAGATGGGGAGGGGATTCAGGGGAAAAGCCACAGGTTGCATTTTGGGAGGTTTGGGGTAGATGGTAGAGAGGCGTGGGAACAGGAGGGCCTCAGAGAATCATAGAATCCTTAGAGTTGGAAGGGACCTTTGAAGGCCATCTGGGCAACTCCCCTGCAATGCACAGGGACACCACAGCTAGAACAGGTTGCCCAGGGCCTGACCCAGCCTCACCTTGACAGTCTGCAGGGACGGAGCATCAACCATATCTCTGGGCAACTTGTGCCAGTGCCTCACTGCCATCAATCTCCATCCCCATCCCTGGGAGGTAGCAACACTGGCAGGACAGAGCCCAGATGATCAGATCTGGTAGCGGTGGTTCTGCACAGAGCAGGAGTCCTCCAGAGACCCTTTCCAGCCAGCACTACGATGACCCATCATCAACAGCACCAACACACGTGGGCTGGGAAATGCTGGCACCCAAATCCACAGGGCTATTAATAGAGGGACCGCAGCTGATCTTTGCTGGCGCAGTCACTCTTGCGTTTGGCCTTGTGGGGACTATTAATCACTGGCACGTTGCTGCAGCGTATCAGCTCTCCCTGGGTTGTTTGCGTTTCCCTAAGAGTTGGGACATCCCGAAGCTCCAGCTGCTCATCCCGATACCGCTGCCAAGGAGCGGCCAAGCGCTCACGGACAGCAGCCCAGCTCCTCTCCACTCTTTTCCTGCCCCACTGTGAGCGCGGAGGAAATCTGTTGAGGCAGCACAACTTGGCCCTGGCTCCGCATTGTTTTTGACCAGATCAGCAGTCTGGAAACTGGGTCAATTTTTCTAAACATGCGGTTTAGAAATGTGCTGTTTCAAAGGACACTATCCAATGGTGTGAGACCAAACACTGGGTTTGTAGTAAAAAGAGCTAAATAAGAAGAAACAAACAAACAAAAAAGGAAAATGGAAGCTTCTATTCACAATGAGAGAGTGTGTGGAAGAGCTCAACAAAGTAGGAAAATAATAAATTCCATGGTTTGTGTTTAGGGAAACTGAGGTATAAAAAAAAGACATCCAGAGCTGCTTGGAAAATCACAGATGGAGCTATAATTTCTCAGCTACATAACCAAAGCTAATCTGTTTTTCCTTTACAAGTTCTCACAAATATAATTCTAGGGGATTTCTTTTATTCTCTCACCTCAACTGCAATGGCAATGGGAGTGCAAGGAGATCAGGGAGTGCTTCAGACTAACAAGGAGCTCCAGATAGGCAGAATATGGGAGTTAGTATCAAAGAGGGAAATCCAAGACCATATATGACCTGGTTAACACAGTCAACATTAGAAACACAGGTTGCATTTACCCTAAATAATACATGCAACTATTCTGCACAGAAGTATCAGGGCAGAGCTGTTAACTGCAAATTTAGATTTCAAAGCACGCCCCAAGTCACTTTGTTTTCCAAGCTACAAATCACCAGATGCTCTTAGAGGTTTCAGCTTCGTTCTCTTGGTGCCCATGCCCTTATCTGTCAGTAGGACTTCCTACTCCTGGGCGCAGTGGGAGATGCACACAGACCTCCCTCCACAGCTATGTAAGTATCACAAAAAGACCCGATTCTCCACGCATCCCAGACTGATATTGTACCAGAGAATCTGCAGGGAAAAAGGCAATTCCAGAAGGTCAGAGTCAGCCCTTTTGAATACCATGTATTCAACTTCTTTTTGCTTTAAGCTCAAGCTAAAGATTTTCCTTCCAGACATCACATAGAAATGCCCAACCTGCTCCCTGAAATGAATCCACCACAGCTGGCTCCATCACCCATCTGCAGTTAGAGGTCTCTATCTGATTTGCTCATAACTTCACCCAGTCCAACAAATAGTTCTGGAGAATAACACTCTCAGGCTGCGAGTATTTAATTGCGTGTTGTGTGCTTGAGCTGCACCATCCCCTCTGCTACACAAATATGGGATGTAGCATTGCCATCCATAGAAGGTCCTAGGAGATGGATTTCATCCCAAAATACTGCTTAACTTCATCCTGACCATGCAGAAGGTGACTAGATGGTGCATATTAATCCTTGAATATATCCTGAGGTTACTTCCTCTTTTCCTTCAGTGACCAGCTCAATGCATTTTTTACTTGGCGCCAAACAGGGCTTGGTGCTGAGCTGTAATGTCAGACTCAACTCCATCTCCTCCTTCCCCCCAATGGCTGTAAGACTTCACCCCAGTAATCCACAGTCATTCAACCCTCGCAACCCAAAAGCAGGAGATTATTTACTCCCACTAAAAGGGAGGAATGACAGCTGTCATTGCTCCTCGTAGGAAGCATCTTTAAGTCTTATCTCCTAACAGCACTCTGAGTTTGCTCTTCCCCACCATTCCACATATCTTTGTAATGGGCAGCCCTTGAGAATGAGCAACACGGCTCATTTTGTCTCAAAAGTGGCTTATTTCTGGCTAAGGCATGACAATGAGAGTGACCTCCTCAAGATACAAAAGGGAAAAGGAACCAAAAGCAATACCTCCTAAGAGCGTAAAAGTGGGAATCACTCTACTGGATCAGAAGGATGGTTTGGTTCTTCCAGCCCTTGTGTTGACCATGTGAGCAGTAAAAAAATGGGCCAGAAGCCAATAAAAGGCAGAGGGATTATTCTAACTCCTCATTAACCTGCCTATGCAAGAACTGAATCCTGCCAGAGCTCTTTTTTAGAGTTGTTTTTAGCTGAATATGCGTTACCTATACAATCACGCAGTCGGTTTTCAGCTTAGACAACAACCTGCAGCACGAGCCCCTGCCCTGCCTCCCGAAACCAGGGTGTAACCCAGGCTGGAGAGAACCAGGAGGACTCCAGCCCGAACTCCTGTTCCAGCAGCCTCAGCTCCAGGTCAGACTGGGTTGCTCTCTTTATCTGGTTGGGTCCTTTAGGTCTCCAAGGATGGAGGTGGCACAGCCTCCCTCCACCTCTGCTGACCAGCCAGACTGTGAGGAATTGTATCCCTTTATGAACACGCGGGTTATGTAGAAAAGCAGTAATATAATGAGCCCCCACCTGTGCCCTGACTAGCTAAAGTGGATTGACCTTTGTAGGTGAAGGCAACAGAAAGTGCTAGCACTAATGTTACAGCAGTTATCCTCCAAAACTAGTCATACGGCAGAACAACACACCACACTGACCCAAGTCCTGGATAAAGCTTCCCTAAAATCAAGACCCAGATTATGGACTGGGATGGAAGTACTTTCAAAAGATATTATCTGTCTTCAACTACCACTTGAGAAGCGTTCAGATCCTCAGTAAAGCAAGTACTAAATCAGTACTAGTGATATTCAAGTTTCCTTGTCGAATTTCAGAGTAAAAGGTTTCTTGAAATGAACAGAACCTCGTGCTTCTGCACTACCGTTTCACACGCAGACTCAAAGAATAGCTGGGAAGGAGAAGAACTTGCTATGAAACCAGGCACACAACTCCTGTCCTGTCCTCTCTGGGTGAACTGAGCATTGCCTTCGTTATCAGCATCTCCTCCTACCCCTGACACGAGGCCAGAGGAAGAACAGCATCTTCCCCCAACACCCTCCCTGTCCATTTATGTATTTTGCTACTTGGAAACTGTTGTTGCCTCATGCCACACAAATCACAAGGTTATCTGCAACTGCACTCCTCAGGTCTGACCAGGAAGAGGTGGGGGCAGCGCAACCACCATCCTGTGCAAGTGCCATAAACCCAAATCCCTCCACCCGGTTAGGAGATCTACCTGAGCTTTACCCACTTCAAGCTCTTCCCATAGCCCCACAATGCCCCTTGTAATGCCAGTTGTTAGGTTTCAGAGTTAACAGTCTAGCAAGATGTGCTGTTGACAGTTTTCAGACTCAGGAAGAAAAGCTATGTTTGAGATCTGGGTTAAAAGGTGCCCGTTACCACCTGCAGACATGGAAATTGGCTGTTTGTATTCAGTCAAAGACTTTAAAAGTGCTGCAGAAATGGAAGGGGCCACCCCTAGAGGGCCAGGACTGTGTTCCATTGCATCCTAACTTTGCCCAACAACTTTGCCCGGTCATGAAAGTGATCTGCACAGCTGAGAGGACACAGCGGGAGAAAAAGAAGCAGAGAATATTAACAAAAAAAAAAGCCATTTTATTGAAAATGAAATTCAAACTTCAAATTAATATTACAATCATGAGAAAATGCCAAACAATTCAATTTACAGTTGCAACATACAATACAAATAGTCCCTTTGAAGTTGAAGTAAACCGATCCACAATCATCGTCTGTGGCATAAAGCAGAATGTGTTTGTACAATATGTGCATGAAAAGCAAACCTCCGGTGACAGCGTTTGAGAAAAAATAAAAAAATTAAAGCTTGTATTTACACAAAATGCTACAAATATTTCGTTCCGGCAGAAATTCAAGACTGGTAAAGCATTATTTAACAACAACAAAAAAAAATGGAATGTCACTCATAACCTAAAACAAAAGTTACTGTAAAAGTATGGTTTTGGCTGATATACTTAGAAGTACTGCATTAAAAAAAAAAAAAAAAAAAAAAAAAAAAAGCAAAGAGTTATCTGTAAACATGGAAGTAAACAAACATCTAAAAGAGTTCTCAGAAAAAAAAAAATGTTAAAATGAAATGCATTATATTTAAAAACAACAAGAAATTCTGGGGTTCAGAGAATCGGGCTCCTTTGATCTCGTACTCATGGCTGGTCCGGGTTTGGTTATTGCTTTTGTTCATGGCTTGCTGGCAGTGGCCAGCGGCAGCTCCCGGTGGCATGGCTTTGCTAAGCTCCAAAGTGCACAAGTTCTCCTGCTTGAGATGGCACTGCCATGCCTGGCACCTCCTGCACGGGGCTGCTGGCACCACGGCCAGCACCGGAGAAGGAACGACCAACGCCGTGCTAAGGAGGTGGGAGAATGCACTGTGCTCCATCCCCACCCGCCGGCACCGCGCGGTTACTCCGCGAGGAGGGGGAGGAGGATTCAATCCTCCGTTGGGCAAAAGGGCCATCGTGCCTGTTCTGCTGGGAGTTAATCTTTGGTAGGGTAAGAGACAGAGGGTAACAAAGGCCATTTTTTTGTCGTTACATCAATGGCCAGTGCCAAAGATTGCACTCGTTGAAGGGAAGGGCTGTCGTACCTCTGAGAGAAAGCTCCTTTCTGTTGATGCTAAGCACCTTGCAAAATAATCCCGTAAGATAACAACACGACATGTGTCTTTTTTGGTTGGTTTTCTTTTTTTTTTTTTTTTTTTTTGGTCTGAAATCCTGCATCGAGAGCATTTCCAAGTGATCTTGGAAGCACTTTCCAAAGGCTTCGATGTGCATTTCTGCGTCAGCCCCCTCGGCTGCCATCTGATGGTGGGAGAGGTTTTCCTGAGGCACCACGAGGTGTGGGGAGCATAGGGTCTCCTGAAAGTCAGTGGGCCGGTGCTTTTCCATTAGCAGGTGCTTAGAAAATCCTCTCCTTCCCATCTGCTCCATCTGCTCAAGCAGAAAGTGCCTGCATGGCAGCGGGAGCTGGGTGCGGGGGTCGGGATGTGCTCCTCACACAGGTGGAGAAGGCATTCTGTCCCTATCGCCCACCTTAAAAACCATGGGGGGCTTGGGCAGAGTTCTGTCGGTACTGAGCAAAACAGAAGTCTGGTCTGTGCTGGATTTATCCAGAAACAAAACCAAGTGCTTGAATTTTACAACAAAGTCTTAAAAAAAAAAAAATCTGGGTTGCTGCCTGCAGCCACTCTAACAACATTTCAACACAAAAGCACCCTAAAAATTACTTAATATGCATACAGTAAACCTTAAAAAGCCCTTCTCAGCAATAACAAATAATGTACAAATATAGTACCTTTTATTAAATAGGAAACAGCTTGCACTGGCAGTACATCTTTTTCTCTTGCTTACTAAACAAAAACCAAAACTGAAATGTGTAACCAGACACTGGCTTTTTAAGTGCTGCTGAGACTAACAAACGTATTTTACAGTTACAAATAAATGGACAGTGGTATGCTTCAAGCTACCACAAACCAACAATAAATAGAATCAATTACAGCTTCCATCTTTGAAGGAAAACTATTAGGAAAAAAAAAAAAAAAAGTGTCTTACTTATATTTTAAGCATACTTGGTATACAACCTTTAGAAGGCAAAGACGTTTTTTAAGAGCACGTAATCACGCAGATTGGAGGAATGTACTATGCTAACGACGACTCGATGACTCGTTGTAGTTTAACAGCTTTGCTATCAACTAACAGGGATGGTGTTGGTGTTGTCCTCGTGGCTCTGTGTGGCTCTGCCTGCTGTGGATTTATTGCGATAACTGGAGACGGCCCAAGCACAGCCAAGGAACATCACCATGGCCAGCGGCCCCTGAGGAGGATGCTTAGATTTGGAATCATTTAGGTTGGTGAAGACCTTAAAGGCCATCAATCCAACCAACAACCTGACCATAGGTTATGGCTGTGCTGAGGGCAGAAGGGGAGGGTCACAGCCCTTTTGAAGGGCTAAGCCAACACCAGGCTTGGGCATCCCCACCACGCAAGGGAAAAACAACCTGCTGGGCAAAATGTGTGCACCTCCAATGGGCACTTATGCAGCAGACAGGTTGGCTTAAGGGTTACAGGTTAAATTCATTCTCCCTGCGTCACTGTACCATGCCTGGGAGCCCCAGGGCGGCCTTAAGGTGACTGTCTTCAGCACCGGGTCTGAAGACCAGAGTATTGCTGAGCTTGTGCTTGTTTCTCTAATATGGCAAAGTAAACTCAATGTCTTTAGGAGTTCAGCATTTAATGCTAGTGCTCAGTGATTCCAGGCTGGGAAGCTTCTGTCTCAACTTTGAACCTTTTTATTCCATAGAAAGGGTTGAAATTTCAAGGGGAAGAAAAGGTTGTACCAATTCTCCCTGACTCCCATTTCTGAGAAACGCAACAACTTGTTAGTTCTATAGTATGTGATTTTGATTTTTCTTTGGGGAAAAAAAAGGCAACGAACTATCAGAATTCAAACCATGCTGCGAGAATGTTTTAAATATGAATACTTTCAAATTTTGAAGTTCTGAGAAAAATCCTGGGAGAGGAAGAAATCAAGGGAAGGGTAGAAAATATTTCATCCTTCCTAACATTTTTCCAGTGTCTCCACAACTGCTGATCAAAAGGCAAGACTGTGTTGAAGGCAACCTGACAGCTAATAAAGTATTTTGAACACAATATTTCCTTCATAAGTTATAGAAGAAGATCCTACATCCAAAGTCATTTGATATGGAAGCATTTGGGCTGGTTTTGTTCGTTTCGTTTTTAAGTCACCTTGTAAAGCGTTTCACACTGGGACTGCTTCTCAGAGTTGGGTCAAGTTTTGAGGTTCACACCATTGTAGAAATGTAAAAAAAATAGAAATAAAAGGCCAACAAAACAAAACAAAACAAAAAAACAAACCACTTTTAGAGACCGAAGTCGATATATCATTACATTAAGAAACGTTTAAAGGGTCCAAATGTCATTAAATAATTATAAATATTATTTTAAAGTTATACGATGATTCATGTTCGCAAACAACCTCAAATTTTATACACTTATAATTTAAAAAAATATAAAAAAGAATGTAGCTGAACACAAATACTACGCATACCATTTTGGCTCTAGTAATATATATTGCCATTTTCATATTTTGCATAAGTAATAATGTTTTGTTTTTAAAGGTTTTGGTTTTCTTTTTTGGTTTTTGGCTAATCGAAGGCAAGACGAATGGATACAAAAGCAAAAAGGAAACCCTGGGGCTGTCTAGCCTAACTTGAAGACTTGTTCTCTTTAAGTACCCAAAAACAAAACAAAAAAGGAGTGAACACAGAGAAGTTCCAACTGTTATCTGCAGCAAGGCTCGGTCAGAGTTTTGGGACAGCTATTTTCATCTGAATGTGACATAGTAAATTGGAAGCAACTTGATCTTTGCTTTCCTTCTTATGTGCACCAATACAAGCTAGTTGAATTGCACTAGGTGTGTGAGCAGGGTCCCATACGTTGTATGATTGCAACTGTATCTGGAGTTCATGATGAGTTTTTAAAAAATGAAAGGAAACACAGCCTTTGCCTTGCATCACCGTGTTTGTCCTGATAGCTGGGGAGTCCATTCTCTCCTCATCGGCAAAAGAACTCACTATTCATTACAATGCTTGTGACAAAAAAAAAAAAAAAAAAAGTGGGAAAGTGGGGCTGATTTTTTTTGTGTATGTATAGAAAGTACATTTTAAATATCAAAGAAGGTAAAATGGTTCCAAGAAAAAAAAAAAAAAAGATTTGATCCAAATAAACTGAAACATGGGTGGTGGTGTGTTGGTAACTCTTGTGTTACTTATGGCTGTTATCATCCCATCTACACAGTTGCAAACATTGGTAAAATCTATCAATTTTTTTTTCTTTTTTTTTTTTTCTTTTCTTTTTTTTTTTTTTAAGAAAAAAAGTAAAACAAAAGCCAGGCACTTCGTAGTTTGTCGACCGTTTGGGTTTTTGGCTCGCAGAGGTCGGGCCGGGCAGAAGCAATCTCAGTACGGCCTCCAAACGGACTCATCCATTCTGCCACTAGAATTCAAAACGGTTGGGGAGCTGCTGTGGCTGCCATCCGCCTCCACACCGTCACTCTGGTTGGGCAAGTTTGGGTTTAGCAGCGTGCTGCCGTTGGACGTGGTGGTGCACGGAGGAAGCATCCTGGAAGGGGAGCGGTCCCCTCCCGGCACCATGGGGAACTGGTACGATCCCGACGAAGTGCCATAGTAGAGATATGGAGTGCTGCTGGTCTGGAAAGGTCCACTTTGGTTTTGGGAGGAGCCAGGGTAGGGTGGTGGCAGGTAGGTGTGGTAGTGAGTGGTTGCGGACATACCCAGTGACATGCCTGAGGTGACGGGCGGTGTATAGGTAAAGGTGGCTGGATAGTGCATTCGTGGGTTGGAGAAGCGGCTCTCAGTGAGGGATGAAATGCTTGTGAACTGCCTGGGATCTGAAAATGGGCCCAGCTCGGAAGCACCTAAAAAATTATAACAAAAGATGGGGGAAAACAATTCCGTAAATACCATTTTTTTGTATCAAGTGATGATAGAATTTTATTTATTTTTTTAAAGAAAACCCACTTCTTCTGGCCCCCAAAAGAACAGCAGACCATACCCAATAACACATTGCAAGGAACAGAGTCATACACCTCTCTTCTACATGCGCCGGGCCAGATTCGTCCCTGGTCTGACTCCACCGATGTCAATGGAGGAGCGGCACTGCCAACCCAAAGCGTGCCAAGGTCACAAGTCAGGCCCCCCAAAAAACATCTCAAAAATCAAGATCTGAAGAGAGCCAAAAATATAAATGCAGATTCGTGTTTGATTTGCCTTCTGCTTTCTGAGCTTTGAGGGCGTGTGCTCGGGTGACGGGTGTCCAGCTGTTTGTTGTGGCCTCGATGGAAATGAAAGCTGGGGCTCTACCTCAGCACGTGTCCCCAGGGGCTGAGGACGTAAGAAAAAATGACAACTGTGCAGCTTGTAACAAATGTATGGCAGTTGGCAACACCGAGTTAGCTGCCCCACTGACACCAGCAGAGTTACACTGGGGTGCCCGAGCCCCACTCCTTGCCCCAAAGCCACTTATGTAGGTGAGGACCTGCTCAGCTATCCTTATGGGTGGGAAATTGTGTCTGCTGCATCTGAGGGACTTCAAACTGGAAACTTAGCCAGGATGCTAAAATGATAGGAGAGATGCAAATTTTCCTTTTCACTGTCTATGGAAAATTACAAGCCCAGCACTGACTCTGTTACTGAAAGAAGCTGTTTTCCTATACAGCCCATGCAGTCTGCTTGAAAAAAGACCACACAGTTTAGGGCTACTGTAAACGCCTGGATGGTAACGCTGTGAATCTGATTCTAACATGAAACAGAGGTGGGTAACCTCATTTAGCCTAATTTTGAATCCCACATCAAACGCCCAGAGCTTAGGAGCAAAACTGGGAAGCAAATGTTAGCAGCTTGGAGACTGCAGGGTGGACAGGAGAGGGGAAAGGGATGGTGGGAGTTTGTTCTGATAGCCAGAGAAGCAGGGAAACAAAAAAGGTGTGGGGAAAGGGGCAAAAGGGAACAGAATAAGCCCGACTGAGAAGTGCAGTGCAGAACAGAGGCAACCACTTCAGCCAGTACACAGCAGGCAATGCATATGTGTGAGTGAGAGAGAGATGGAGAGAGGAGGGTACAGAGAGGAAAATAATCACAGAATCAATTTCTCACTACAGACACGACTACAGCTCTCCTGTACTTAAGACCCAAGGGCTCAACCACCTCTTGCTGAACTGCCCATCTGATTTACTTAAAAGGAAAATGCGGGCTCTCCCAGGTGCCGACTGATGTGCCAAACGCCAAAACCCCCCCACAGCCTCCGTGTGACAGCAGCAATGCAATTCCTCGCCGACATGCGGGGCAGCAGACCTGCAGGCACCGTGCAGCCCTCTGCAGCCCTTCGCCTTTGCAGCCGCAGGCTCAGCAACCCTGCTGTCTTGCAGGGATTTGGGATTTAAATCACCATTCTCCTCTGCTCTCCCAGCCCATTTAACCTATGCCTCCAGTCCAGTATCCTACCAGACGATACCCACTGGCAGCGGGGCAAGCTTTGATACGGCATGGATTCAGGCTGAGGATGTGGGCCACTGCCAGTCCAGAGTCCGACCCACCGAGCTGGCAACCCAGGATCTCTGCCAGCTCTCAATATTGAGAGCACAGGGTCTTACATGAGCAGTAACAGCCCAATCTTAACTGTGGTGACAACGTGATTACTATTATCTTTATCTGGAACCGAATCAGTGACCTAGGGGTGCATGGCTCTGTCTCCATCATCACCCACAACAGCGTGGAATGTAATATAACTTGTACCTTCCCAGCAAACACTCTGCTGCTTGATGCAACTGCTCTCGTTCCCAACTGCAAACAATACCCAGAGGCGATACCACCCAGATTCAAAGCTGTAATTTTGGAACTCAATCCTGTATATTGTGAACAGGTCTGATACGTATCTGGAAATATAAGGCCAGAACATAATTTCCCCAGCTGCTCAAAATACCGAGTTTCAATCTGCTACCGCTTACACTTTTTTTTTTCTTTTTAATTGTTATTGCAACTCTCCCAACATGAACAGAGTTGCTTTTAGTTTACCCTGATAGAAGCTAAACAAGACTTCTACAATCAAAGGAGAAGTGGTATGAGTGCAAGGGTGTAGAGGAGCATCGGCATTTTTGTTTCTTTGCAACTGATACATATATGTATATATATATTTATATTTCTAATAAAGGGCTGCCCAGAGAGGTGGTGGGGTCATCGTTCCTGGAGGTGTTCAAGAAGTGTTTTGATGTGGTACGGAGGGACGTGGTTTGGTAGGAAATATTGGTGGGAGGATGGTGGGACTGGATGATCTTGGAGGTCTTTTCCAGCCTTGGTGATTCTATGATTCTGTGATTCTATGATTATCAACACAGTTTTACACATTAAAAGCCAATCTCATTTTCAGGTCTAGATCCAAATATTGCCTGGATGGATGCATGCTCTGTATGACCAGAACTGTGCACATCATGCTTAGGCATTTCTAGGGCAGATCTCCTTACACACCTCAGCAAATTCACACTGGTTTTACTGTTGATTGTACAGCCTAATATTATTCCCCCAAAGGCCAAAGACCATAATGCTTCCTTATCTTGCTCATGGCTGTGTCTGCACCACTCCCACACCACACTCACACACAAGGTTTTGTTCCTTCTGCAGCCTTCTGTATCCCCAGTGTGTGGAAATATTTTTTGGAGACCAGAAGAAGTTTTCTATGGTGTTTATCCTAAAACCTCTTTTCTAAATGACTCTGGAAATCTCTTAAAGAGAAACCTCTGAAAGAGTTTCTTGCTGTCCTCACTGCTATGCCATCTCCCTGATGCTCTATCACCCTGCTGCCCCTCCCCTTGTGTTAGGGCTGACTTTGGTTCTGACTTGCAAACCCCCTCTGCATATTCATTCATGCATGGTTAGCTCTTTGCTGGGCTGGGAACATAAGCAGCTTTTTGGGTATGGCACTACTTTGCTATATCTACTTGCACACAAGCAGCAGTGCTGATTGGCAATATAGCAACATGACAGCGCAAGCAAATAATTCATTTATTCCTCTCTCCAGCAGGATTAAAGATTTATGCTAATTTTTCCACTGTCAGAGCAAGAACATCATTTGCATCTGTGAATTCCCACTCTCGTGATAGTGCATAATAAATGGGTGAAGCACAGAACCTCCGCCCTGCGCTGTGGCCACAACATTTAAAACCACATTCTGCACAGAGCATTGCCTTTCCTCCTTGCTGCCAGAAACACAGTGACGAGCACAGGGACAGATCTTCTTGCCCCTGTATCATCTGATCCACTCACAGTGTTCGTCAGCACCAAACCAAACTAGATCTTTTTCAAACAAAACCTTTAAGTTAGAGGGTAACCTCAATCAGAGGTGTTAATGCACTGGAACAGGTTGCCCAAGGAGGCTGTGGATGCCTCATCCCTGCAGGCATTCAAGGCCAGGCTGGATGTGGCTCTGGGCAGCCTGGGCTGCTGGTTGGCGACCTGCACACAGCAGGGGGTTGGAACTGGATGAGCACTGTGGGCCGTTGTAACCCAGGCCATTCGGTGATTTATAGGTTGGGACACACATTTTCTGAGGGACACAGGCTTAGGATAGAAGCGTGGTAACACTAACATGCCAATATGTAGAGTAAGATACTAGGCTGGAGAATACTTTGCCAGCGTGTTTCAGATTTAGAATAAGAACAATTAAAATTCCATGTGGTTTCACTTATTTTGATGCAGAAGCCTCATTAAAAACCCTCGCCTTGGGAATTTGCCAGCGGCCGACTGAAACGGCTTTGCGTTTGTGTTTGAAATCCTATTTTACCTGCTGCAGCTTTGCAGCTCCCCTGCTCGGAGCAGACGGTGTGCCCCGGTCACTTCTCTTTTTCAGGTTACAGATGCCAGCCATTCACCTTTATCTCTAAATGAATAAGCCATGCTTGTGGTCGGCAGAAAACAAATCAACAAATTTCTGCCAGGTTTACAGCCCTTGGACCAATCACTTCCAATTATTAAAGATCATAATGAACTGTGGATAGATTAACTCCTTGTTGGCACAGCAAGCTGCCATCAACTTGGAAGAGCTATAGGATAACTCTGTAACTTGCAAATATTGCACATGGCTTTGTCATTTCTGCAGTTTGCTTTGTCTTTTTATGCTTAAAGGCATTGCAAAAGAGCAGAAGGACCCCAGGCTCACTGCATATGTCTGATAGGGAAATGCCTATCCGGCTGAGTGCTGTGGTATTGAAAGTCAGCGAACAGACTGCCCCAAGGCAATGCAGCTCCATACAGCTAAATTCATTTACCAGTATCATCTATACTCGTGAATGGTGTGTGCAGCCTGGCCTGCCTACAGCTGCTCATCCCACCTCGATGAGACATGCTGCACACTTCACATGAGGAGTCTGCTTTCAGCCTCACGCAGCTCTGCCAGACGCTTGATGTTGTGGCTCAGTGTCCATGCTGGGCGTCTGGCTCGGGCAAAGACTGTGATTTATGCACTTATTTGTTTTTAAAATTTCAGCTGAAATTCTTCTGCTGGGAACAAAAGAAATACATATATTGTTTTGCTAATCTTAAACTCTGAGCAGTCTTCCTTTGAAAGCTGTACCAGTTCCACACTTTGACGTAAGGATTTGAATTCTGGAATCAGAGTGACTTGTGTGTGAGAGATGCTGCCATGCAAACCCAGCCAAATATGAACAAATCCTAAACATTCTGCCTACAAACGGGCAGAAGAGGCTGTGCCCCTACGCAGACACTTGCCCACAGACTGGGATGAAGTTCAGGACTGCTGAGTTTCTCTTTCAGAAAAGTCAATGGACACCGGAGGCACAATGGACATCCCAGCCCATCCTCGGCTCTGTCCCCACCAGGACCCAGCTGGTGAGTGACACAGCCCACGTCAGAGCCCCAAAGGGTGTTGGGGTGGAAGCACACAGAACAGTTTGCATCACAATGCAGGGGCACACAGATCTCCTCTGGACACTTATCAGAGCTGTATAATAAAGATGTTGTCTATTTATTTCCCAAATCCACAAGGAGCAGTGAGTGACATTACATGTTAGATCCAGTCTCGGTGCTCTTTTTAAAGCAAGCTCCTTCTTTCTTGGGAACACTGCACTGCAATGAACTGTATGCAAGTACAGAAATATTAGAGCAGAGCCCATCAAGAAATTCAGAATTCCTTCTTCAGTCAAAAATTCAGTGCTCTGCAATAAACAAGGCCTGGGGAAATGCAAAGAACAAGAAGAAAACAAAATATTGAAGAGCTGCTCATTAAGTTCACACTGTCCATCTCATGTGCTGAATGAGACAGGAATCCCGTGGGAAAAGTATCATGTGATCCCATAATTAAAATCTGCAATGTAATGCACAAGCAGAATGAGGCTGATTTCATGTTGTGCAGGCAATGGAAGTGCTGTGATTTCCCAATTTCGGAGTGCTTTGTTTCAGCCTCCAGAACCCTCAGAGCTGCATCCGCATGGGGCAGTGCTGGTTTTGTTTTCCTCTCTCCAGGTATCCTCCTCAGCATGGGGGGGGTTCACTTCGCTCTGCATTTTGTGACATTCTGGTCCCTATGCACCAGCATTTAGTGGAGACACGATGGTGCTCCTGGCTCCTTCCAGGCAAATCTTCACTTCCAAAGGCTCAGCACCAACTTCTTTCTGACTACACCCATGGGATGCTCTCAGGGATTTGCAGACATCTCCCCCTGCATCTGTTCCTGCCATTGCTGCGAGTGCTCAGCTCTGTGCTGGAGCTCTGGGCCATTCCTGCCACCCACCTTTCTCCAGGCATGTGGCTGTAAGGTCACCGAACAGCACCCAACCCTGCCCACCCCACTGGCTGTTGAGGTTGGCTGGGGAAGCTTTTATCGTCGGAAATGGTGTGTTTTCAAATGCCTTTTCCCTCGATTTAAAAAAAAAAAAAAAAAAAAAAAAAGGGGTGGGGGGGTGGGGGGGTAGGGGAAACAGTTTTTCTTCCCTTTTTCCCCCCATTTTTTGCACCTCGCAGCAGCCAGCAGGTCTCCCTGCAAACAATAGCAGCAGGAGAGGTGTGAACTGCCCCCCCTCCCCTTCCTTCACCTCAACAAGGTGTTAACTTCAAGGCCTAGCTGGGACCATTTAAACCGCAGATTATTAAGCACAGCAGTCTCACAAAAGCCAGGGGGGAATGCTTTAACCCCTTCGGAGCCTCACACTGCACACACAAGGTTCCAGCTCTGGTGCATCTCCTCTGGCCACCCCTCTGCACCTGCAGCATGCTGGTGCCTTCTGGAACGTGGGTAGCAGGGCTCTGGCACCTAAATCCCACTGATTAGTTCACAGATAGATGTTTTCACTGAATTTATGCCACAGCACCTAAGACCTTTGGCTGGGAGAAACACCCCATAAATAACATAATTAGCAGCGTCCATTAAAGCAGCATGCATGCAGTAGCAGGAGAATGTTTCCCAAACAAAAATGTTGCACTGCTTAACAGCAAAGTGGGTTTCTGTGCTGTACCAATCTGGGCTCCAGCACAGAAGTTGGGCTGGGCTGGGTGGGATGCATGCTGCTGCAAGGAGGCGATGCTCTTCAGGCACCCAACCTCAAGAGACAGCTCGACACGAACAGGTTGAAATGGTGAGTAGAGCCCATCCCACATGGGCTGTTAGGAACAGCTGGGAAAAATCCCAAGTCAGCACCACCTCATCTACAGACATTGCCACTGGTGAAGCTTTCCTTGTGCAGGAATCACAAACCTTTCTAATGGGAAGCACGGGATGGGGACAAACTGTTGCACTGCAGAAACACACCCTGGGCTCCTGGTGTGGCTGCTGGATGCCCGCTAGGCTGGCATGGTGGGGAGCTGCCACATTCCATGGCCACCCTCTCAGTGCCTTCAGGCCTGGGTTGTCTTCTGGTGGAAAGGAACTGGTGGAATTTCCAAAGCCCCCCCTCACCTAAGGTCTCAGGCCATGCATGTGTTACTTTGGGAGCAAGAAGAAAGTCATGTTTCCTGGAAATTAGTCTTTAGCAGCTCTGCTGCATGGCACAAACATGCATGCAGGCGCACGTTGCTCACCACTCAGCTCTCTCCCACTTTTGCCTACTAGATTTCAGCCGCCGCTGGTTTTTGCAAGCCCCAGACCAGATGCATCAGAAAGAACATTTGAGGCTTTTCTTGGATAGCAACCTAAGCAGAGTTGTATACATCAAGGGAGTGAAACCTCAGGGCTGAGATCCGTGATGAACGTACAGCAATGGAGAACATCAGTACAAGAATCCCATACGTATCCAGTGATTGGGAAGATAATATACATTGGGGCTAGCGGTCTACTCTATTACTTTATATTTTTTTCTCTTTTTTTTTTTTTTTTTTAAGAAAAATGTGCCTTAACTATCCAGTATAAATATTTGTTTCCAATGTTGTCATGAATTGTACTTTTCCACTGCATGCTAGCAACTCAGAAATACCATTGGACCCGTTGTACAGGGGCGGGCGGTGGGGAGGGAAGCCCTTGGCACTGCTCTGTACTTTCACCCTTTAAGCCCCTCTTTTTCCTTCCTATCCCAAATTTCGTTTCACGTCCTGGTCAGATAAAACGAGTCCCTCCCGAGGATGAAGACAGAAGATTTCTTGCTGCTTCTTGATTAAGAGCTTTTAAGAATCCGGGAAGGAAGATATTCTTTGAAACTGGATCTACTGTAGGATGGGAGCCAGCACACAGGACACCGTGTCTTTCAGAAAGGGCCACACACAGTGCCACTCCAGTCATATGACTTCTCTGTCACATCCTGAAGCCATTTCCAGCTCGTGTGCGAGTTTGTACTCCCATTTAGAAGAGGATGGGATATATTGGGAACACACATATGGAAACACTTTCAGGGAATCAGTTTCCATGAAATCCATAATGAGCCAAGTGGCTTCAGATGTGGCAGCATGCCTCAGATTAGCCAAAAAAAAAAAAAAAAAAAAAAAGAGAGAGAGAGAGAGAAAGAAGAAGGAGGACAAATCTACCCTTTCAGTCCTTATTTCAGTTGTGAGGGAGGAAAAAAAAAAAAAAAGAGAAACCACTAATGACTGATGGCTACCAAAACAGGGAGCCACAAAAATACAAATACTGCACGTGCTTCCCCCCGCCCCGACCAGCAGCACTGCCATCGCGGCCCCACAGCTCCCCAAATCCCCAAATCCCCAAATCCCTGCTGGCTCCGGGCGCCGAGGTTGCGCCGGGACCGCGTGTGTGCGTGGGGTGGGAGGGGGCCTGCCCTTTGATGGCATGTGTGAGTAATTAAGAACATTTCCAAAGCTGCAGCTCGGTGATAAGCTGTTCGTTAAGCACATCTCTCAAGAAGGGAGCCCTGGGCAGCCTGGGCTGGTATTAAATGCAGAGGTTGGTGGCCCTGCCTGCGGGAGGAGGGTTGGAGCTTCATCATCCTTGGGGTCCCCTCCAACCCCAGCCATTCTATGTGTCTGATTCTATGTTCAGGAGGGATGTCCCCTGGCGTGCAGCAGGTTGTACCTGGGTCTGATTGAGATGGGGAATTTATGGCTGCGGTGATGCGCTGGGTGCCAGGCGGGGCGGTGCATCACCCACATGGTGTGCTCAGCGATGACTACCAGCAACTGGTACCAAATGGGACAGCGAAGGCCATTTGGGGCCAGGAGGAGAGCAGCCTCCTCAGCTGAGCTAGCGGGATGCTGGAGTCATTTCTGGATGGCCGAGGAAGTGAGACGCATGGGGGAATGAGCACGGAGTGGCAGGAGTTCAAACAGCAACAGGATAGATGCTACGTGCATCCCTACGGCAGCTAGCTGCGTCTCAGTCACGAGAAAATAGCCAGGAATTTGGCTGCTAACGGGGGCCGTATCCTACAAACCCTACTTTTCCTGACAAACAAATGACTCCACAAATAGTCCCTCTGTTTTCAATAGGGTTATTTGTGGGAGGAGGGACCACCCAGCACGAGAGCATCGGGCCCTCGCGCCGCAGCATTCGGAGAGCTTCGCGGGCGGACTCGGCACACACAATCCCCGCAGCCTGCAGCCTCCCCTGGCTGCTGGCCGTGCTGTTCATACAATGCTCTCCTCCGCTTCCGCCTGCAGCAGCGGCGCTGCCATTTGTTGCTCCGGAGGTTCTTTCCACTGGAGCTCTGCTCACTCCACTAACTCGAAACTTCTGCATCAGGGAGAAGAGCTCTTTGAAAGTTTTGCTTGGCTTCGCTTTCAAAGCGGTGTCTGTATATTTTAGAATATGTAGAATTTTCCTTTGATTTAGACCTCTCTCTCAACAATAGACAAGAGAAGATTTCTCTGCCGAGCGACTTAAACAAAAACAAACATATTTTAGTTACTCGGGCCTTGTTCTCAAAATGCTTTTTTTGTTTTTTTCCAGGGAAAAATCAAACCCTACAAATTGTTATGCAACACAAAGAAGCCCTTAAACTCACAGACAGAGATAGGCTGATTTTTTCCCTTCTGACATGCACTAAATACTGAGCACAGAGGAAGAAAAGCCATTTCTCCAGCCCCCAGATGCTGACAAAAGACGAAACCCCTTCATCTTAACAATGCAAAACATGCTGTCCTTTAAAAGAGCTTTTTTTCCCTCCTTAGCTGTCAGCCCTGCCCACCCCTATGTCTGTCCCCCCCCCGGGATGTGCTGGGTCTCTGCAGGCCAAGCAGACATGCTCGCTGCGGGCCAGCAGCTGGGGGCAATGCAGGCATTCTGAGCAGGAGCTGTGCCCAGACCATGAGAGCAGCCGCTCTGAGGCTGAACAGAGCTTAACTCATACAATCATAGAATCACAGAACGGCCTGGGTTGCAAAGGCCCACAGTGCTCATCCAGTTCCAACCCCCTGCTGTGTGCAGGTCGCCAACCAGCAGCCCAGGCTGCCCAGAGCCACATCCAGCCTTTAACACTCTATACCTTTCTGCATCAAGGTTAGAGGCACTGGATTCCTTTTTCTATTCAGCATTGCATCACTTCATATGATTTTCAAACACATTTCGTAAAGCCGGTGTAAAACCCACTGTGCATTTTTTCATCTATTCCAGACCTGATCCAGGTTCTTTACTAAGTTAAGGCAAGCTGCTGCAAGCTAAGGCTCTGTCCATCCTAAGCTCATCCACACAGCGTTTCCATTCATAAGTTGAGCTGAAGCTTCAACCAGCCCAACTTTGAATGCCTCTAAATACATGCTTCTTCCCCGGGCTGTGAAGTCTGAATATGGTTTTTATCCTCCCAGGAAACGGGTGATGAGAAGGAGAGACAGGCTTTGGTCAGTAACAGCTCACACTGCAAACACGCTCTGGGCTGTTTGCTGTATGGCACCTTCTGCTGTGCCACGAGCAGCTCAAATCACTATTGATGTCTAAACTTCAAATCAAGGTAACCACGTCTCAGATAAACCACAGTAACAGCCCACGTGTGGGCTGAGCTCATGGTGAACGTGAGATACTGCAGTTCTGTAAGAGAGGACTCATGTAACTCACTGCTTTGAGCTTGCCATAGGCTGGAAATACTCACTGCTACCAACGTCCGACTCATGCAGAGCCTGTCGTTAAGTCAGGACAACCTGACTAGTCTCCAAATTTTCTATATTTTGCAGACTCAAGTGACTTCTAATCAGGTTTGTAGGAAAGAAATACACCGTGGAGATACTGCACAAGGTAATTACACAGTGGGTGGAAAAAAACATAGTTTTTTTCAAGTTAATAAAGCCCACTTACTCATTAATGCTGTTAAAAGGACAAACGTGCTACACTGTTTTCTGACCCCCTTGCCCTGATGTGTTTTGTGGCCATAGGCACATCACTTGACTTTCCTGACTAGGTTTTGCTTTTGATTGTAAGATGGACATCTGGTACTTCAAATCGGCCATGCCACAGAGCTGAGTGACGCAGCGTGGAAAATACCATGAGATCTTCTGTTGGAAGATGCTGTAAGGGTAAGAAGATTAAAGGTAAAACCGCTAAGACATCTAACCAGCTCTCTAACCGAGAGACGCAAAAGACAGAGTGAAAAGAACTTGGCTTGAAATAACCTTCCACATGCAGTTCTGGTGTCTGAAATAAAAAGAAGGGACACAAAGCCCACAGTACCACCTTCAATTGTCTTCATCTGCTTGAGAAAGCAGCTCAGAGTGGAGCAGCGAGAGGCGGAGGCTGAGACCCAGGCGCCAGGCTGCAGCTCCACGGCAGCTGGAACAGGTTCCTATGTGGGCAAGGAGCCTTCAGAACAGCTCCAAACCAGTCTGGCCCACCTACGTTGGGCAGGCCAAACTAGGAACTGGTTGGGTTTGGACAAGCCTTAAACCCAGCTTCCTATCTAATTTTGGAATCTAATACGATCGGGCTCCTAATTAGGCTCCGGTGGTACTCAGATCCCCACCTCGGCGCTCCGTTTCACCCATAAAAAGAAATCACAGAATGACTTGTAGCAGGAATCAGAACGAAAACAAAAACAAACAAAAAATCCCTTTAAAGAGAGATATTTGAGAGAGGAAGAGGGAAGAAAGGGGAAGAGAGGTGCCTTTTTCCCACTGCCAGGATTCCTCTGTGGCTCCTCTGGACCTGCCAGTATCCACATCACAGCTCCCGGGGACTTCCTCTGCGGAGCTTGTGCGGGACGCTTCTTCCAATGAGCCATTTCATCTCAGGCTTAAGTTGCACAGCTTTTGGGTCAGCAGCCCTACTGGCATTTTTGAGGCACTCGCTTCCTTCCCTATTTGGTAAACCAGCTGCCTTTTGCAGAAGGTCTCATTTTCAGTCTTCAATCCTTCATTCAGATCCCAGCTTTTGCTATCAGTGATTATATAAATGTTTATGCTTTTTCACACTGAGGTCACTATTAGTTCCATTTGTCAGTGCTGACCATCCCTGTGCAGCACTAGGTCTGCTCATCAGCCAGAAACCATCCTGCAGTGATGACTCCCAGTTTACGGCCAGCAGTCTAGGCTAAGAGCCCAGGGATATTTGAATGCATTCATAAATTCTTATTACTTCTGAAGAATTTTTTTCATCTATTCTTGTATAATGTTCATTTTGACTTCCTCTGTTTTTAAGTGTAATTTCTAATTGTATCAAAGTTATCTATTTCAACCTTAATGAAGTTTTTTGGCTGGGATTTTTCCTTCTTTGGGACAGGGTTTTATTTTTGTTTTGAGTGGCTGCAATACACATAACTAGCTGGCTAAGCTTAACAGCAATAGCCAACAGATGTTTGATCCCTTTTTTTTCCATAGAGGGGCACAGATCATATAACCTCACAAGGTCTATACCAGGCAACAGAGACACTACAGACCTACAGGAGGTAGGATAGTTGATCTTGGAACTGCTCTGGGATTATTCCCACCTACCGGAGTATAAAAAGATTCACAGAGATCTATCAACAGCAATAGATCCAGATATAAACCTCCAGCTTTGGTACTCCATGCAGTTTGGGGATGTTTATATTCTGGCTTTGCGTTCTGTGCAGACTGAGCAACCACTTTTTACCACCCAACACAGTTGGAGCCTGATGGGGCTGTTCTGCTTTCCCAATGACAATGCTGACCAACTCACAGCGCTCACCTCTCACTGCAGGCTGCAAAGAACAGCTTTGGGATTATTTTCATGCTGTCCCTGAAGAACTATTTCTTCCTTCAAACCACACCCTTATATTCCCTTCTGACTGAAGCTTGCTCAAGTTCAGCTCTAGTGAAGCTGCTACCATGCAGAGCAGCCGTTGCTTGCTCAATTCATGGCTCCTCAATTCTCTCTTGTACTCTGTTGTACAATGGGTAGCAATGATTTCAGCAAAGGCCTATTACCTCCATCACTGCAGCACAGCATGGGAAGTAGCCAAACTATGGTACGTGATATCAAAACCTTGAGCAAGACCTTGCCAAGGGGAATGGCAGGGAGACTGAGTTCCAGATCCTGGAATCCCCCTTTAGCCTCACATACAGCCTTCAACAACACACGGAATAACTTCAGCATGGAATTAAATACAGGCATTTAACATCTAAAAACAATGCAGTTCATACTTTTTCCTACACCTGTGCTGCCTTCCAAGCAAGCCTGTTGCTCAGTGCAGTAACACAGACTAAAACCATGCAGACTTACCATTCGCTTCATAATGTTCTGCCAGTTCTAGACTATAAATTAATGTATGAAATAATGTGCTTATTTAAAGGAAAAGACCATAAAACTTCATGGACATCTACAGTTCAGACAGCAACAGCCCTCCTGACCATTAGAAATAATGAGTGCAAACCACGCATGCAGCATCACCAGCAATTCTGAGCTCTCTTATGGGTAGGCTCTCTTCATGCTATCTAAACGAGAGGGGCTGTGTGGGTACCCCTCCTAAATCAGGAATACCATCTTCCAGTTCCCATCTCTGGACAAACGTGATGTTCCTTTGGGAAAAACACAGCCAGAAAGCTTGGAGGTGATGTGCTCCAGTAGGTCTGAAGAAGCAGCACACCAGCTCTCCTCCTCTAAACCACCAGCAAAAAACCCGTATGATGGGCACAGCAGCTCTTTCACCAGAATTATGCTTCCTCATTTAACAAGAGCTTTGGTTGGAGTAATCCAAGGGTTTTGACACACTTTCCACTCTTTTCTTTCAAAACTGCCCATGGAATAGGCAAAACCTGCTCCTCTTCTTCAGCAGATAGTACATGACAGGTTGGGCAGACTGCAGAAGGGAACTTCCCCTATTAGATATATTGTAGTGAACCTACAGCAAACCCAAATCACCAGAATGCTTTTGCGCCGTGCCCCACCAACCTCCTCAGCACTCCATCAGCCCCCACCAACACCCAGCATCCCCAAGACCACGGCAGAAAGCCCACGCTCATCCAGCTCCTCCCTTCATCCATCGCTGCCACAGCAGAGCCTGAGGCACAGAGCTGAAAGCCAGTGCTTCAGGCCATCAGATGAAGTTGCAGCAAGTTCAAATGAGTGGAAACTAAAGTTAGACAAATTCAGACTAGTAATGAGACCCACATTTCCAAAGTGAGCTTAATTAACGTCTGCAACCAAAGGTTGCGGTGGATTTTGCTTCCTTGGAAATTTTTAAATGAAGACCAACCGAGGTTTTGTTGTTTCTTGTGTTTTGTTGTTCGTTTTTGTTGGGTGTTTTTTCTCATTTTTTTTTCCCCCAAAAGGTAACTCTTGGTTCAAATGAGAGCTAATTTGAGGAAATCTTAGCTAGGTACAAACCAGATGATCACACAGGTTTCGCTGCATTAATAACCCATGAATCTATACTTCTGTGCAAAGTTCCTTATAGCAAAACAGTTTATCTTGAACTTTACGCATCACCGTTGTTAAGTGTACTTGCTCTCCCCAAAAGCTTGCCAAGAGGACACATGTATGCAGCCCTCCTGCAATGCTGAAGCACCACATCCATCGCCCTCAGCATCAGTATGGGGCCATAAGTTGCTCGCTGGGCACATGTGGGTGCCCAGTGAGCCACTGGTGCTTGCTGGGACACTCTATTGCCCACACAGAGAGAGAGCCTGCCCCACTTTGATCCCTTCCCTCTCGCTTTTTGAGTCAGTCTGAAAGTAAAGATGAAGAGATTTGCAGATTAGCGTCCCCAAATACCCTCCCTTTGTGCATGTGGAATAGTTCCTTTTCCCTTAATAACATCCTCTGTGAGCCACGTGAAGGCGTGGACCTTCCATTTATCTCATTCATCTTCCTCTTCATCACTGCCCACGCTTTTTTGAACAGCCTGAACATCTCACCTTCTCCTTGTCACCAGTACAGCCCAGTATCACCAGTATGAATGCTCTTTTTAATCTCACAACCAATCTGGCATGAGATGAGTTAACCAAGGACAAGGCAGCTACAGCAATGCCAACCATCAGCCACCTTCACTTCCATTGGGCATTTTAGTGTCAGTTTGGCAAAAATGGGGATTTTAAGAAGCTGCACTGTTCCTGCCTCTCCTGTACCCACCACAGTCACAGACAGAGGGACCAAATTCTTCTCCACCCGCATTTCATGGAACCATTTCAAAAATTCCACTTGTGCAATTAATTGAACAAAATTCAATGCAACAAAGACTCGAGGCCACAGAGAATTAAGGGCAAAAGAAGTGATCCTCGTCATCCTATCTGATTTCCCACATGTAACAGAATTTCACGTCTGGAGTCATATTTCCTCTCTGCATGCACACAGGGAATGGCATCGGTCACCCCCATTGGCCCCATCCCATGAAATCCCACTGTGTGAGCGAGGCACATGCAGGATCCTTTTGCTACTCAGTGCTTTGCAGGACAGGGCCTGGGGGCTATGGGTGACTTAGAGGAAGAAAATATAAGTAGTCAATTTGCTTCTAACTGCAGTGGATGGAGATGGTCTTGGGAGATGGGAAGGACAAGAGATGTTCAGCATGGCCTCAGTAATTCTTTAAATACGGTGCTTATGAATAGAGGTGGGAGAGATACTACGGAGGTGCACATGGAGTCAGAAAACCCACACATCCCCTCAGGTCAGAAACCAGCAGTGACTCCACTGTGAGAATGAAGGAAACATCAAATGCCTCTGCATAGCGATGGAGCAGAGAGCTCAACCTCACAGCCTTCTGCTGGGCGTTCATTGACCTTACCAGGAGAGCCCACATAGGTAATGAGTCAGGATCTGGCCCTTTGAAAGTCTGGAATCAAGCGCCTGATTGCTCCATTAACAATTAGCATTCTGTTTACAAAACCCAGCAGAGTCAGTAAGAATAATCATTACAAAACATGCTCAGACTGCGATTCCGGTTTAAGTTAATATAATTTTAATGAGTTCTTCAGAAAAGGCCTGGCACTTATGGAAAATTTCCTTAATTAATATCAGACCCTAAATTAGTAATAAAAAAAAGCCCTGAATATCATTTGGTCTCAAGCTGGAACCAAAGTATGTTTTGGCATCATTACTAACTGTTAGCAGCAAGTTCTGGAAACAGATGCAAATCTTGATATGTATCCTAAATATAAAACACATTGCAAAAAAAAGGCTCAGATAAAAATATATCTTTACATCCACATATATTCGAGTGTGCTATTTCCTGCCTGTATCAGCAACAAATTCATTCTGTTTAAAAACATTCCACTTGTTTCTCTTTGGTATTTTTTAAATCCCTTATTTCGGGAACAAAACTCTTTCCTTCTGCCTTCATTTTTCCTGTTTATTTCCTCTCCTGAAAGCAGTCTCAAGCAAACGAAAAAGGCTTAAAGACGCCCATTATAACATTCAGCTGTCTGAAAATCAGCCCGCTTGTTTTGCCACCTAAATACGGGTAGAGGTGCCTAATTTGAGGCCACCCACACCAGAGGAATTTGGCCCTCATCCTTGAGGTGGGGATCGTGCAACGTATCTTCTGGACAACTGCTCCAATGAGGGACTGTACCCAGGAGAGACGCGACCGAAACCCCACACACAAGTGCCAAGGTGCTGAGATTCCCAGGAGGCACCAAGCGGGCAGGAGGCTAAAAATGGAAAACCTGTGGTAAACTGAATAAATAGTGCCACTGAACATGGAAAGAAAAAAAAGAGAGGAACGGAGGAGATGAGCTGAGGTGGGGGAGCAAAATGAGGGAGCTGTTTCTGAAGAGAACAGAACCTCCCAAGCTCTCCCAAGTTCTCTACTTAGCTGCAACTCGCATTGAAAATCAGGCAGAACGGAGACAGAAACAACTTTGAGTCTCTCGGCTTCCATTAAAAAAGAAAAGAAGACAGAGCGAAAATTCTTCTAGTCACCAAGAAAAACAGAAGAGTGGAGTTAGTGCACCAGAAATGGAGCTGGCTTCTTGGGTTTGCCAAGAGCCTGAGACAATACTGCTGAAGCGTGAACTGCCCGTTCAGTTCAGGCACTGCTAACACAAGTGCCTTGCTGGCAATGGCCATGCTATTAACTACTTCTCTGCTCCTCAGTGCATCTGAAGAGGAACAGGATTGTATTGTAAGGACGGCTCTAATGTCTTCTCCTGTTAAGAACACCGGCCTGAAATGTGCTGAGTACATCCAACGAAGTTAGCAGGAATTAAGGGATTCAGCAGCAGCTACTTCACAGAACCGCAGGTTTTATTCAGTTAGTGGTTGTGAAGCTGAGCTCCCTCGAGGAAGACAGATTACTTTCTTCCAAGTAATATCTTTCAAAGATCAAATCCAAAAGAAAAAAAGGGGAGGGGGGAAATCCTTATTTTAAAGTTTGTGTGTGCAATGTGTGCACAAGACACTGAACAAAATCCAAGGCAATTGCAAGGCAGGCTTAGAAACCTAAGACGACAAGCAGCAGAGGACCTCAAGGAAAACCAGCACATCAATGTGAGCCACTTCCTTATTAAAGTACAACACTCAACCCAAAGGTTCAGCCATAGCAGCTTCCCCAAGATGTGTTCTATTTATGTTTAAGATATGTACGCTTACAAGAATGGAAATTAAATTGTGTAAAAGAGCGGTACTGTCACTGATTAAAGCGCAGGCAGAATGTGCAGATTTGGATATATCCTTGCCAACCCTCAGCAAGTTGGAAGAACTGTAAAGTCTCTTAAATTCAGTATCTGATTAAGGTCTGGGATAGTCCAAAATGATGCCGTGATATCTACCGGGCGAGACGAATTGATGGGAATGTTTGGCAACACCGATGCTAGCAGACAGCCCAGGGTTTGGTCTGTTCTCTGTCTCTCGGTCCTGTATGGCCTGGCCACAGCTGCAATATTAAATCCTTTTAGCTTCCACAACTGGGGTGCTGCTACCTGTTAGGAATGGGTTCAGGACTGTGCTCATTCCCAAGCCGTGGCTGGGACCTGCTGGCAGCACACTGGCCAACCCCCAAAGCAGCCCCGTTTTATTTCTTGGTATGGAGATTCCTTTACAGTTTGTTCAGCTCAGAGCACTGGGTCTGTGGACTTTTTCAGGCTGAGCCCAGGGTGTCCCTCATTTATCTCATTTCTTATTATATACTTCACATCTCTATTCAATGGCACAATAAGTACAAAGATAGGAGAGTTCACCATGCTCTCTGCAGGGACTCCAGTGTTTGCGGAGGGCATGGGGACACCAAGCCAGCATCCCTGGCTTGTGCCATTTGCAGCAACGTGTCCCACATACACAAATATCCATGAAGAGGACCAGCCTGTGGCTGGAAAAGGTAGGTCTGGTGATTTGTACTGCTATTTAGCATCACCTCTACTTTTCTTTCTTTTGCCAGACAGGCGTTTGCCAAGTACTGTAGCATAGAATAGGCTCTTTCACAGCCAGTATTAATGTTACTGGGCAAGTCTTCCAGCAGCTTTCGCATTTGACCCTTCAACTGTCCTTCAAAGGTGAAGCACAAAGCAAAGCATTTAGGTAGAAGCACAAGCAGATCCAGGAACTGTGTAGAAGTCTCCCTGTCTTCCTTCTCAAGAATATTTTCAACACAAAGATTTAAGCTCAAGCCCTAAGAGTGATAGAGTGGAGAGAGGTACGGGTGAGACCTGGCTGGCTTAAACCAGGTCTGAAGTGTAATAAGGCTGTGATATGAGTATGCTTATTGAACCATTTAATCATCTCTTTGGGATCTGCCCCACCAAATACAGACTATCTGATTAGACGTGCCTGTACCTGAACTGTTCAAGTATATGTGTTGTAGAACCCATGGACAGAAGCAGGCTCATCCAAAGCACTGCCACGGACCACAGCACATCCACATGCTGGTCGAGTTAACTGAGTCCTCCAAATGCTGTTTTGTCCCCACTGACTTGAAAGTCAGTCCAGGTGACTCTCTCAGATACAAATGACTACCCTGTGGACACCTAAATCCAGAGGAAAACCAGGCCTCCTGCTACTGTGGAACAACCTTTTTTGACTCCAAGAACAACCCAGCCCATACTCCTTGCTCTGAACCTTGTATGTGCCAAGGACTTGTTGGATCAGACCTGAAGCTTTATGTAAAATGACTCTGATGTGTATTTATATGAATCATATATATTAATTACATAATAGACACTTACGTTCCCCATCCCACATGCAGTTTGGTTACAAAGACTGAGTGCCTTCACTATGAATCATGCAATCAGACCATATCCCTCAGGCAAAACTCTCTCTAGAATGGCCATGTTCATATATTCCCATGGTTTCCACTACAATATTACTTAATTAAGAATATTAATCTGCTGGGCCACCAACTTTCACTGCCTTTCAGGGAAGTCGAAGCAGACAGGTAGTTTAATAAAATATAGGGAAACATGCTCTTGTTATGATTGTGTCGTTGCAATGAGGTAAGTCAATTGTATGGCCTCATGAGCTTATTTTTTTATTTATTCTTGATATGAACATGAGACATATGCACCAGAGATCATTAGCCTGCAAGCTGCACGTTTTTCCCAGCCAGTCTTTGGGTGGGCTCTTTTTTGCTTTTCAGCTATTGCTGTTGCATATTACCCAAATATGAGCAAAATATCACTGATTAATTGTTGGACGCTGCAGATGAAGTACCGGTCCCCATTTGGAGAATAAAAGATGAATATTTGAAGTCTGACACCTACATTGTCATGGGTGCTCATCTGCACGTGTCTGCAGCATGCAGGCAGACATTTCAGCTGTGCAAAGCAATCAGGTATGCGTCTAGACACTGGCACGACCAGTTCAGCCACATTACAGCAGCCTGTCTGAGTAACTCAAGGAATCAGCTTGCTGCCCTTTTCCCCTCTTCCATGAGATGGAAAAATGCTCGTGCTGCTCTGACAATCCCTCACCCACACCCTATCCTACAGCTCCCTAGCTCTTCTGATGCTCAGCCTGAACTCTGGTCCAAACACTGGCGTCCTCAGCACCAAGAGCTGTACCCCTCCATGATGGGGAGGAGTGTGAGCATTCTGGTCAGGAACTGGATGCATTTCCAGCCTTAGGAGTATCATCAAAAACAGCTCCTGTGGGTTGCCACTGACCGTGCCGTCACTGCATTGAACGACACCTTTGCTGTTTGAATGGTAAGTTTTCAACATCTGAGTGAGAGCAGCCCAAGTGGAGGTCTAGTCAAAGCCACAGAGGTTTGTAGAAAGGCTGAGTGATGTGAAGCTGTGGCAGGTAGTCAGCCCTGTGCCTATAAGGTGTGACATTCGAGGCCTGAGGGGGAAGTTTCACCCATTTTTCCTCCTGCATGATGTTAAGAACCAGGCAGTAAATATGGCATTCATTAAAATTACCTTGTATATTTTTAACAGCCCTGATAATCAGGTTTCTGCCACCATATTGGGAAGCAGAGTTTGTTTTTATTTAAGGCCTTGTAAAATGCTAATTTCTCCCTTATGCTCTGGAGATGCCTGACATTTTCTAATATTTTTAAGAGTTTCTTAGTCGTCATTTTTCCTCTTCAAAGCTCAGCTCTTTCTGAAAGATGTGTCAAGAACTGAGCAGCGGTTTGTTTCTCTCAGAGTGCAAAAGATAAATCCGCTGCTGTAGTAGAAGGCTTTAAATCTGCATTTTCTCTCTGCTTTAAACACAAAAGGGGCCAGATTCTGCCTTCCTGTGTGAGGCAAAAACTCTGGAGGGCTGCAGCATTCCCAGTAGGGGCTGCAACATATTTCCTTAGTGCTTGGGAGTCAGCTCTCCTCCACCCAGCAATGTCGCTCTGTGATTCCGAACATCAGCAAACACTGCAGACAACCTCTCGCACTTATGTGGAAGATGAACGCCCCCCTTTCTCAATTCTAAATCTACCCAGCAGTAAGATCCCTGTGCTGGGACAGGGTGGGAGCACTGCACAGATGCTGGTTGAGCTCTCAGAAGACAAAGAGCAAGAAGAAGAGCGATGGCAACCAACTACAGAGCGCAAGGGAAAAGTTCAGCACACGGCCACATAATGTACACAGCCAGGCCTTCAGTCATCCTGCTTGCGCCCACATGCCAGGCGCTCACGTCTGAATGCACCCAGACAAGCAAGGGCTGCAGGGCAAGTGCGCGGTACAGCCGCTGTGCTCCCAGCCGAGCCTCTCCCGGAGGTGTTGCTGAGGGCACAATTGCAAAAATAACCAATTCAACAACACAGACCATCAGGCGACTCCAAAGGGAACCTGTTTCGGGCCAAACAAAGCATTTCCTCAGCATCAAGCCAATCTAGTTTTTTACACCAAGTCAGCGCATTGCGCAGGGAGCCCACGGGAACCTGCTCCACTACCTTGCACCCCTCGGCCCACACGGAGGCGGTTGGCATCTCTGAAGATGCAGAGCACGCTAGGGACCGCAGAGAGCTTTGCAGCTGTTTGTTTGAGAAACAAAGCTTCCCTCTTTTGAGATGAAAGAAATCAAGGAGTCAAAGCTAATCAAATCCTACACGCCTGCTGGCTGGAGTTCAGCTTGTCAGGGATGCAGTGCAGTGCAGTGCTCAGCATTACCAGTGCTACGAGCGTGGTGGATGGGGAAACACGACAGCAAGAAATTCACCTGGCTGCAAGTCAAACAGGTGTATGGCAGCAGCATCCAAGACTGTAATAGTATCTTGCAAACATGCAAAAAAGTAGTAAAGTCATAAGGCTGATTCTTTAGTTTTCATTAATGAATCATAAGGACTTCACGTTACACGTGCTTTTTGGCATATGCTGCTCGTATTTCCACACTTGCAAGGTTGGAGCTTTTACGCTGAGCCACCCTCGCCTAAGGTTCCTCATTCTTGGCAAGATACACATGGTGACTGTGTGCCATTACAGGCTCTATCTTACTTTGGGGCAATCAGATTACTTCACACAGATGGTTTTATCGCTGAGACCATACAGGTGAATTGCACAGTATGTAAATGTACATTTGTTTGATAAAAAAAAGTCTCAGTTCCTAGCTGCTGTCTTGTCTGTGTTCCTAAACAAGTTTCTTCTCTCCTGCATCTTTCCAAAGCACAATTTGTCCAATCTTTACCCTAAACTGACTCAGCTAGTTTCTGATAAGCATCTGAAGTACTCATTAACTAAGGAAACAGGCTTTCTTGAGCTTCTGGATTAAAATGAGGGAGCATGAACCTTCACCTTCACTACTGAAGAAATAAAAAGCATCTATTTGACATCACACACAATGCAAAATGAAAAGACCAAAATATAAAGAATATCACAATGATGTTAAAACATGTAAGCAAACATCCTCCTGGGGGGGCAGGGAGCAGAAGAATTTGATCACAGAACCGAGTTCACAGTAAAAAAAATATTCTGATCTGAATTGGACCTAGTGACATTCAAACCGTTCGTGCCCTGCCCACAGCAGCTCTTTCTGACCCCCACCCACCATGCAGCAACCCTGTTATCACCGACCAAGCTTTGCTCTTCTTAGTAGGTTTGTCTGCAGCCATTCAGGTAGCCTGAATGTACTGTACCTGTCAGCGTAATTGTTTTAGGAGAAACATGGACACTACCTGAGAGGCGTCGGGGCACGTCGGTGATGGCTGGAAGTCCTGTGCCTCGGGTGGAGGACAGGGGAGTTGTGGAGTGAATGGACGGTGAAGTCATCTGGCTCAAGTAGGACGGGTACGACTGATCATAGGACCACGGCGGGGATGACTGCGCCTGCCTGGGGTCTGGAAAAAAGAAAAAGAAATCAAAAGGTAAGGAAGAGAAATTGTAAGGCACCGACAGTCTAACTGAAAGAGATGGGGCTACTGAACATACACACATCAATGTCACAAGGAAGCGAAGCACAACTTGTTCCTCCAGACTCAATGTCTTTTAGGCTTGCTCTGTGAGTTTCCCTCCTGATAACACTCACAGACCCATAGAATGGCCTGGGTTGCAAAGGCCCACAGTGCTCCTCCAGTTCCAACCCCCTGCTGTGTGCAGGTCGCCAACCAGCAGCCCAGGCTGCCCAGAGCCACATCCAGCCTGGCCTTGAATGCCTGCAGGGATGGGGCAGCCACAGCCTCCTTGGGCAACCTGTTCCAGTGCCTCACCACCCTCTGCCTGAAAAACTTCCTCCTAAATATCTCGGGGAAATGAATGGGGCAGTGAGCAGAGCTGAAGATTCAGCAGCTGTTCTGTAAACTCCTGAGGTTTCTCACCCAGCTCTGACAGTGTTACAGTGGGACTCACCAGTCCTTGAGGATGTGGACAAATAAGATGACAGTAAATAAGAGACATGGGGGCATGTTGCAGCTGAGCTTGAGAAGTGCATTTAGAAGGCAAGGAGACTCTAAAGTCAGCACTTGGCATGCCTGTCAAGTTGTTATCCAGTTCAAACATGACAAAAAAGTGGTTTTAGTGCTGAAACTGCTCTCCAAGAAGGAAAATGTCATTAATCTTATTAGCATCTGTCTAAAAATGTCACATTTGGAGGCTGGCCCAGTTACCTACCGTCACCTCAATTAGAACAACATGAAGCCAGATGGATTGGTATAACTAGCAGAAGCTAATGATGCATTCACATGTACTCGTTAGAGCTCACAATGAAGGAAATTATTTTAAGGATAAATACTGTTTACTTTTTGCTGAAGGTCTGGTGGACTGCACTGAGTGAGAAGGAGGAAGGGCTACTTTTACTCAGCTGTGCTGCGATTCAGAAACCGTTTGTTTTCACTTAGTATGTGGTGACAAAGATACCACCAAAATCTTCAACAGTCAATTATTATTTTTGTTTCTTTATGCTGATAAAAACCAAGCACTTTCAACTCCCAAAGTTCTTCTAGGCACTGCCAGATAAACAGATAATTGTCTCCAAACTGGTCCACAGAACCAGTTTGGAGAAATCCAAATTTTCCCCAGTACATTCAGTAAAACACACCAGGTCCACTCAGTTTGGAGAACCTGCTACATCAGAGCACTGTCCTACAGCACTGCTTTGCAGACAGAAACGTGATAGCCACATGGCATAAGCAAAGGCACTTTTTCAGGAAATTCAACCTTTTTTTCTCTTTTTTAACTCCTTTCCCTACTCTTCCACACAGCAAAAGCTTGTAGTTTTAGCTATGCCTTATTTATTTTTTCTTTCAGACATGATTTGTTTGAAGAGATGTCTGGAAAGCAGATACTTCCTTGAAGCAAAATAACTATATAGATTAAAAAAAAAAAAAAGTTCCAATTTAATTTTAAGAGGATTTTCCCCGAGTTTGCCATTTATATTAGAGCTGAGTAATATAAATGGTTAATATAAACTCCTCAGAAATCTGAAGGACACTTGATCATTAAATGTAATGAACTTCTTTGTTTTAACAATTTCAGGGCTAGAGTTGTATAGATTGGCGCTGGTTCAAATTTGACTGACTGCTCGTTGTTATATCTGATATCGACATATTTCTCTGCCTCATTCCACTACTATAATTCACCATTCAGTCAATGGTAAATGATCTTCAACTGGGAGCGGAAAGCCTGCGCTTGCTGGGAAAACAATCTTAAAATTAATGATGTGTCAGGAGCACAATCTCAAACCTCCACTCCTTCAAACTCCAAGAGCTTTTCAATCCGTGTTTCTGAATCCAAAACAGGGTCCCTGAAAGCTTTGATTTCAAGTCAGGCCCAGTACTGGAAGGAAACTATAGAGCAGGTAAAGATTGAGAAAAATCACAGCAGAGGATGTTTTGTCAGGAATTTGGTTTAAGATGGTGAAAACCTCAGGAAAGGAGCTGCCATGTGGAGGCTTATGCTACTTCTTTGGTGTAGCCATCATGGCATAAAGATTCTGATCAACTCTGGAACCCTCCCACTCTGAACACCCACAGTGCAAACACCTGTGTGAACACAAGAAGGATCAGAGACATGCTCAAGGACATTATTTAGCAGAGGGTTGTTAGGGTAGTATGGTTAGGTGGACTCGATGATCTTAAGGTCTTTTCCAACCTGAGTGATTCTATGATTCTATGATTTTAACAGCAAAAAATGAATGGGCTCACACAATCTTTAAAACAGTATTTCATGTGGCAATGTCAAGAGGTAGAATATGTGGCTGGATGGACCATCTGTTGATATCATAGCATTTCAGACACTCTCAAGACATTTAGCTTAATTTTTACACTCCCCCTATAGCTCCTCCCATCTACAGCACCACATCACCAGATTTATGTTCTAATTTATACTTGATTTCAACTCTTCATGAGCTCCAAACTGCGAGATGTTAAACTGCAAAGTGTTTTAGAGAAAGAGGACAGGCTGTTAGTGAAAACACTGTGCTGTGACATAACTGCTGCTGGCCCTTACACAGATCTTCTGTTGAACTTTCTACCTAAATTTAAGTAAAAGAATGATAATTTGTTCCCTGAGTATTTCATTCACAAAATGGGGTGCTTCTCTTGGCTAGAAGCTTTCAACCCAGATGTGAAAGTGTGAACTTGGGCCTCTCTCAAGCTACACTTTAGGAAACTCAGCTCCAGGGAAATTACATCGTGTTTTCTCACAGAATAGGAAATAATTTGGAGGAAAATCCTCAACCAAATTGAACAGAAGATGTATCAGAGCTCACTGACTGAAGAAAGGCCGCAACAGACCAGGCTGGAAGTCAGTGTGATTTCTCCACACTGAGGCAGGGCCAAGGTCATGGCTGAGGCCAGGTGGGGAATTTGCCCTGGGGCTTCAAGCATTATCTTTGGCCTGTTGGGAAAGCGGAAACCGAAGATACTAGTTTTACCAGATCCTGGAGTAAATGCCCTAGAACCAGCCTCTGTCCGGACATGTGAGGAGCAGAATTCAAACGAGGTCTGCTCGCCCAAAGGGTCATGGTCATTGCTCAGTGCTATTGCCAAGTGCCTGCAGTAAAATGCAGCAGAGCCAACAGCCACCCCATGTAACCAACCCCCCCCCCCCCACGTAGCCAAAAACCACCCCATGTAGCCCTCAGAGCAGACAGGGAGCTGTGGGCACACACAGCACCACTTGGTCTGTTGCGAGGACGTGCCCTGCAATGCTGCTGTGCAGAGGCCTTGGCCGCAGAGGCCCCATCTCTCTTCTGGCTCCCCGTACTACAGAATCAAGCCTTGCGGAGGCAGGACATTGCCAGGTTTATTGCTTAGGGGTGCCTGCTTCCAGAACTTCCCCTTATGAGGCAAATCCAAGTGGATGCCAGAAGGGAATGCAGCAGAGTGCTCAGCAGGGTCACCTCCTCCATGCTGAAGGGATGGCATGGCCACTGAGCACACCAGTGGGGCAGACAGTGCAAGCAGATTTGCAAGAAGTTTTCCATGCCTCCCTACAGATGAGACCATCTCTTCTGTTTGCAGAGAGTGGAGGGCCATGCATGCTTGCCAGGCTGGCAGGCACCCGCTGTGAGTGAGAGCCAGAGGCTCTGGGCTGTCACATGAAGCGTATCTTTCTAATTGCTGAAAGCCCCGAATATATGAGAAACCCCAGAGCTCTGAGGCAGAGCTAACATGAATTCCTGCCTGAAGGAATCCCTAGAAAACAAGGGAATATGTGAATACAGAAGTACACTGAACGGCTCGGGAGAAAGCCCACCCAACTCCCAGCACCAGAGGCCTGCAGCCGGGCTAGCACAGCCTTAAACAGCAGTAACAGAGACAGAGGGCCGCTCAGAATTTGACTTTGCACTTGAAAATTCTGGAGTGATTCCTAAGAACAGTCCTCCTTTTGTAAACATTTTTGTTAAGTCTGTGTGGGTGTGAAGAAAAGTGCGGCTTTCACAATACTCATTAAGGACGAGGCTTTTTCATGCATATGCAAAGTCACGCTGGGTGCTGATGAGCGGAAATGAGTCGGTGGGTGAACTCACCCAGCTCCTTCCTGATGGCACTGCCAGGTGTGCCTCAGCGAGGCAAGAAAATGTGGTCTTGCAAATGCTTTTGTCTCTCAGTTTCATTGCCACACCGATAGTCAGTGGAAGACTTGATCAGCTCCTGACCCACGTAGTCAAGCTGACTGCATCAGCTTAGTGGAAAACAAGAGCTTTGAAAAATCCGCCTAACCACAGAATCACAGAATGGCCTGGGTTGGAAGGGACCTCAAGGATCATGGAGCTCCAACACCCCTGTGCCATGCAGGGCCACCAACCTCCACATTTAATACTGGACCAGGCCTAAATTTGGATGCATAAAACTAAGCCCGGAAATAGAGCAACTCCTCATGGCCTACTGATCATCCAGCAATGTCAGTTCTCTTCTTTCAATGGAAAAGTGTCAAAAGAGAGAAGAGAAAGCTGGAAAGTTGTCCTGCAGAAGTAGCTATCTGTTCCTTCGGCACTGGATTATATCATATCATATCATAGAATCATAGAATCGTAGAATGGCCTGGGTTGAAAAGGACCACAGTGATCACCTAGTTTCAACCCCCCTGCTATGTGCAGGGTTGCCAACCACCAGACCAGGCTGCCCAGAGCATACATTATGAAGCATACGAATTTACTACAGACAAAGATCAAATTTCCCAAGCTGAGCTTTGGTACTCAGAACATGGCCATCAGAACAGCCTCTCAGCATACAGCCTGTAAAACCTAACTGTCACATGTGTGCACACACTTTCCAAAAACACTTATTTAAATCCAGTCGTCGGTTCCAGTGCTGGCTGCTGCCCATTCCATTAGTGCTACTGCTGATACTAAAAAACAAGCTGTCTGGAGCTATCTGTGGTAAACACCCAAAGCAAATATCTTTGGTTATGATCTTAACAAAGCCAAGATGACTTTCTGCATGAGTAAACACGCTATTGTTGTAAACCCAACCCCAGCAAAACAACAACAACAAAATGCAACCTCCTCCTATCCTCTATTTCTTGGGAACATTTGAAAGCCCAGGGCTTGATCTGGATTGCCCTGTTCAATCAATGAACGCAGTGGAGTTACACCCCCATGGACTGTAATTGAGACCAGATTTTGGCCTTAAGAACCCCTAAAACCATTTTTCCTCTCAGTCCCTAAGTGTCACAATTCTAAAGGAAAAAAAAAAAGAACTAAGCTGAACAAGTCTTGCCAGTAGGACAACTAAATAGCAAAGGAAAAAAAGAAAAGTTAAAAGAATACTTTAATAGGAGGGATACAGACTTCACCCAATGGAGGTTCATAGTGGCAGCTCGCCAGTTGCCCCAAGGATGCAATCAATTTGCATAAAGCACAGCAGACTGCAGCCACCCTGGGGTTTGTAACAAGGAATCCCAGCTCCTCCATCTCATATGCTGACTTGTAGCTTTTATCCCATGAACTGAAGGCACAGTGAAGGCACAATGCACCCTGTATACCTATAGCATGGGCTATTTCTAATTGGTGTTCTCCAAGCAATCACATACTGTGCCTGCTGCATTCAGCAGGCTGATGTGCATGGCTGCAGCATGCTGCTGTCCCAGGTCTAACACAAGGAAACCAGCGGAGTGCTCACATACTGCCCAGCTACAGCAGCTACCCAGTTTGTTCCATGGCTGGTGGTCTTAGATACAGACACTGGGCTGCTGCTTTCCATCTTTGAGGCAGGTGCTAAGGCCCACATTCACACCCCACAACCACGCTGTATGAGAGCAGAATTGTGCCATCTCCCTCTGCAAGAGAGCAGTGCCCAGCCCCACCGGCCCAGAATGGGGGGAATGGAGGACAGGTACCATGCGAGGAGCTGAAGGTGCTTTCTGCCCACAGCCTTCCCACCAGCCTCAGTTCTTAATGCTCTACCTGATAGTGGCGATGGATCCTCCCACTAACTAAGGAATTTTAAATCCGCCTTCTACAACTTTAAAAACAGTAAGAAAAAACTAGGGCTGGAAATGCAGCATCACTGAAGCATGGGGGAAAGAGGGAAAGCAGAAAAAGAAAAAAAAAAAAAAGGAAAAAATCACAGGACCTGCTTTTTGAGCACTGCTCTTTCAGTGCTGCAAGTCACAGGTTGCCCATCAATCAGATGGAGCCACCGAGGTGATGGAGCAGGAAACCTCACGGAAGCCCCACTCACAGCCCTGCTCGGATCTGCTCTGACAGAAGCTCATCCACACTGATTACAATTTAGAAAAACAAGTTTTGCTCATTTCATACCGAAGCAGTGCTGCAACGAGCCAAGCTCTGAGCAGGACTGTAACTCGACCTGCCTGCAAGTTGTTCCAGTGCCATTAAGGGAGAGGGGAAAGCAAAAAAAAAAAGCAAATATACCAATATCCAAATGTGAGCAGACAGCATCCCTGATTTACGGGCAGCAAGCGGGGTTCAAATTGAATCTGCACTGCCTCAGCAAAGGCATCTGCTTATTGGGTGATTTGTTTTTTAATGACCCTTCACTGTTGCTTTTGCAGGCTCCTAGTTAAAATGCCATGTTGAATAAGGGCAACTCTGTGCCTTGTGCTGCTGCAGCCCAGTGTTGTGGTGGGTTTGGGACTGCGCTGCGATTTGTAGAAGCTGTACTCTGATACTCGAGGCAAATAAACACGACCCAGACAGAGAGAAGAAATATAAGAGTGAACCCCAAAGTGTTTCTCCGTGCTCAGGTGTGGGCCAGTCAGGCTTTAAATATTATTCGTGTTTAATCATGCAATAGCTATGCAAGACTTCAAGTGGAACTACACGAAACCAGTTTATGTGCTTACTAGGCATAATACGGATTTTGTCATAGGAATGCAGTATTTACTGTTAAATTTATAAGGAATTAATTATTTCCCCTAAATTACTAGGTAAGAGATTAAGAAACAAAGTATATCTAAAAGGAATGCTTGCTTAATTCCAAGAAAGGTAATAAAAACATCCTTGGGTTCAGACGAGCATCTGTACTCCTTTCAACACATCCCCAGACCCTACTGGCCCAGCGACCACATTAAGAATCCAGTGGGGAGCTGGGGGAGGAGGGCAGCACCAGCAGTCCTATCACCGCACCCAGCAGCCATACATTTTCCAGTTTCCCATGGGGAGCCAGCACCTGATCAAAGAGGTGTCTGCTCTGAGGCATTCCCTTTGTCTCCCATTGGCGCAGCTTGTGTGGCAAGGAGCATCCAATTCCCTGCAGAAGAACCGTGAGGGACCGTCCGCAGAAGCATCCCAGCGCTTTGGTGGAACATCAAAGCACACAGAGCTTTGCAGATTGCAATCAACATCCTGAAGAGCACAAAAAAAGCCTTGTGGGGAAGCCAGTGCAATTCACAGGGCTCGCACCGATGCACCACGCTCACATGAATTGCTTTATTAAATGGAAAGCTAACGAGTAGCCTTTGTGAGCTGGGTACTTGGCTGCTGGAAATCGAGGAGGAGACGAGTGGGGAACAACATGGCACTGTATTGGAACACTGTACAGCCCCGTATTCACTAAAAATTTGAATACGTAGCAGAGTCCTCATTGCTTTAGGGAAAATGAGAGCCCTTTGGGATCCCATGTATCCCATGACTCTAGGTTTATGTCAAGAAAAGCTTATAATCCATAAGAGATGGGAAAGTCAGCCTGCCTTCCTGGGTTCAGCTCATTCCCTCTACCCCACCAGCAGCATTTCCCACTCTGAATGAAGCCTCAGCTGGAGCGGGCTTTGAACTGTTCAAGCTGCAGAGCAGATAGGGAACAGCATACAGTTCTGTCTGCAACCAGGCTTATTTAAACCTCATCTGAAGTTGTCACCTCCAGGAGCTGTAAATGCTGCCGCTGATTCATAACGAGGCAGAGAAGTACTCTATTAATCAAAGCCAGCAGAACGTTTTCTACAGGAGGCATTTATGTGAATGAGAACAGCATATGAGGTTACACTTAGAGAGGAAGAAAATTACAAGGGGATCTCAGTTCTCGTGCTTCAGGGCATAAGCTGATCACCAGATGGGGTCAGGAAGAATTTCCCCCTCCTTCGTTCCTAGGTGCAGTTTTCCACAATAGGTAAACTATGGAGACACAGGAGAGAAGCTGATTTTAGCCCCAGATTTTGCCCAATTTTGGGGGGAAACTGCCATGTCCTCAAACACTGTCAAACAGAAGAGGGTGGTTAGGTGAGAAGAAATACTGGGCTTCATTTGGTAGCTCATACCCAGGAAATGATAAGCACAAGAGTCCTGACTTCACGTGTCCAACTAAACCTGGCCAAAAAGACTGCTCTGGGAAGGTGGTGGGCATTAGATACCTTGTAATAAGTGATACCAACATATTTAATATATTATAGATGTTATACAAGTCTAGTTAAAGCTAGCCTTCACGAGCTGGGAGAGCTTTACCACAGCTCATGGGAACCTTTTTTTTTTTTTTGTTTCAATTTGCTGTGTGCTTTGGGTTCAAATTAACCCACTTACTTCTCTTCCTCCCTGCAAATTAATAGACCAGTTGAACTTAAAAAAAAGAAGAAAAAGAAAGAAGAAGAAAGCCACAACACTTTGTTAAAACCACTAAGTTTCAGCTGGTATCATGTCAAAACCACTTGAAACACGAAACCAGAAGTCTTCCTAGGTTGACTCAAAGACTATGTCTACACCAGGAGTGCTTTACCAGTACAGGAATACCGATGTATTACATTGGCAAAGGGCTCCTGCCGTAGACACAACTGGATCAGTAAAACTGAGTTTTAAGGCTGCCTAGTAAATTGAGTTGAGAGTTTTGCTAACAAACTTTCATCTAAGTTGAGCTGTCCAACATTTCTAGCAAGTGAACTGGTCAATGGCATCACCTCTTTGCATCCCAGAGAGATGCAAATACATCAGTAGAAGTTTCGAGCATTGCGATGACCATAATTGGGTAGAGGTTGCTTTGAAACTCTTTTGAAAAATATAACCAGCTCTAAATTTAGAAAAACTAACAAAATTGGGGTGTTTTTTTTTTTTTTTTTTTTGTAGGCTTTACAGTTTTGTTGCAAACTTCTGGCACAGCTGCAGTTAAACATCTGATTTCAGGCTTACAATCTGTGACAAGTGGTATTTCACGATTTCTCTCAGCACTCTGAAATCTGTCTCCCAGCATGCCATTATAAACATTGCATACAACCCTCATAAGCAATCTTTGGAGATTTCTCCGTAATGCAGTCTGTTTATTGTAACATTGGTCAGCACCGGTGCTGGAAGGGAACTGCCACGTGAGGAGATTGTGTTATTGTTCTGACAGGAAGACCACTGAATTCTGGGTGCTTCTCTCAACACCAGTGCAAAATACAAAGGCTGAATAAAAATATCTATTCTAATATGTGCAAGTAGGTACTGTTACAGAACCGGAGGTGAAGGCATAGCAACATGGCAGTTAGGATTTCACCAGATTCCTATTCAGTTTACCCAGATTGACTATTTTGAACCTATGACAAAGACATTTTACGAAAAGAAAGACATTTTCAGCTTCAAATGCTACAGAAAAAAACACTTCCCACCTAGCTTAGCCTGGAACACCTCTCTCCCTCTGTAATAGCCTCTACGTCTACAGCTGAGATACACACATCCATAAGCAATTACTACCATTGCCTGTGCAAGTCAAACCTATGGTTCTGTCTCTTACCTGTAATCTGACTCTGTCCTTGTGGATTAAAAGGACTTGGTGCAGAGTTCAGAGAGGGCCGTGGGCTCTGGGTCGGGACCCCTACTCTCATACTGGGATGAGGAATGCGCCCTAAATCACTGAGGCGTTCAGGGAACAAACTAGGTTTAGAGTCATCAAGCTTCTGTCTGTGCCCTGGAAACAGCAAATCATAAAATAAAAGCGTTAATAACAAGATTTAGTACTTTAACATACCAAAAAAAAAAAAAAAGAAAGAAAAAAAAAATAGGTCTTTAAGGACCTATTATCAGATTAATGGACTATGTAAGTACCACCACTACTCCCAGTAACACAGTGACATTGGTGGGGAATTGGTGTTTTGGTGTTTTGAATGTGGTTGTGCTGGCAGAAGCCTTAACTAGCACTGATGTGCCCATATCGATATGTAATGCAGTAATTTGGATCAAAATAAGCCCTTATGGACACCACACAAGGTCTTTATGTATTTTTTTTTTTTTCTGCTTTAACTCCACCAGATAGTTAAGGGGGCAAAACTTTTTTACCAGAAGTAAACCTTATATGTACAAGTCATTGAGAGGGACAGTTATTCCATGACTGGACTGTATGTTGTGGATTTTTGCTAAGAAATTCCATCTCCATAACTTGAGAGCGTCTCCAAAAAGTAAACAGTCACTCTCATTTGAGAAGCTTCTGGCCAAGACCGAGTCCTACACTGCCAGTATATATTCAGCCTTCCTCCATGCTTGTACTTCTCCCCAAAAGCAGGCTCACTGCCCCTGTGCCACAGGGCTGCCTTGGGAAAAGCCTTCCATGGATGCTTGGTTGTTGAAATGCAGAGGGGACAAATGCCCAAAGCAACAGGATGCACCGAGTGGCACCTTGGTACTCTTCATATTGTCATTCAGATGTTTCAAGAGGGAAGTTTTACTTCTCTAATTGTATTATGTTACATTGTTATGTAATGTTGTATTTTTGCTCCTAAGTTTAATTTCTTTTTGAAGTAGTAGCAGATGCTCCTCAACCAATGGTGCCTTTGAATGAGGCAGAGAAGGCATTACTTCTATCATTCAACATATGGAAAAACAGGCATGCAGCGAGATTAAGGTCAGTACTAATTTTACTTAACTTCAGCCATTTATAAATCAGGCATCTAGTCTAAACTCTTCTAATGTAGACTTCCTCTACAGTTAATGGAAAAAAATAGCTACTTCCAGAGGGCAATTCATCTCATTTGTCTCTGACATCAGTCTTAAAATGGGATGATTCACCTTCTGAATTTGCTTTCTCTTCCTTCTCTGATCAGAGGGGGAGCCCACATGACTAGTTTAATTAGGCATTCTCACCATTAGTCAACATTGCATGGAATTAATCTCACCCAAAGTTAGTAACTAAGGTCACATGAAAAGCATCTGGCAGAGCTTAAATGGGAGCCCAGATCCCCTCACTGCAACCCAGACACGCAGTTGCCTCCATCTCTGTAAACAGTGCCAGGGTATCGGCACAGGCAATACATGGGTTGGATATTTTTAGGCTTTTAACATTAGGAAGGGTCTCTGGTGTGGTTTGGGCTGGGACCAGCTCAAACTCCTCCAGATGATGCCCGGAGGTTTGAGATACACTGCATTCTCCATCAGCAGTAAAAATACAGCCCTCTGCTTGGAGGCCATGAGAGTTCAGCTTTGCAGACACGGTCAGATTGCCCACATCAGTCTTAGGGCCAGAGAACCAATTCTGGCATTGTTTAGTTTGCTTTAACAGTATAAATGAGGTCTCTGAGTCTTGAAATGTATCAGTTCATCTCTCTTTATAAAAGATAATTTAATGGTGTCTGTCACCGTAGCACTGAAATACGTGGGTTCACATCATCCAGCTGGGACCAGTGTCCAAATGTGGCTTTCTCTATAATGGACAGCTAACTCTAAACTAAATTGGGGTTCTACATAGACTGTGGAAGATCTTGGATCACAGATTTGGAGATGTCCAGCAGCTGCCTGGACGTGTGCATGGGCACAATGCTCTGGTTACCCCTGCTTGAGCAGACGTTGGACCTGCCTGACCTAGAAGGCCATCAACCATTCTGAGATTCTGCCATTCTGTCAAAACCAAAGGATTGAGGTTGGAAGATGAGAAAAAATAGCTAGATGGAAATTAATTTTAGAGAAACTTCTCTAGCAATTAAAAAAAATTAATTACTTGACCCATTATTCTGTGCTTTGAAGTATGATTTTTCTCCCCCATGATGACTCAGTATAAAAACATGGGGTAGGCGTGAGCTTTCCCATTAAAGAGAAGGAGCTGCTGTATGGCAGAGCTCTGCAGAACAATCAGCTGGCATCGGTGACTCCTCTCTATGAGGTATCAATCACTTCAAACGGGGAACGATTTTTGGTGGGCTTCTAACAGCTCTGTAATGGCAGCCTCATTAATAGGATAACATCTCACCTGGTAGTCATTTGCACTATCTCTTCCATCTATGTAAATTAGAACTTGTATAAGCTGGGTGCCGCTAATCTAAAGAAATAACTTTCACACAGATACGGATGCACACAGTCAGTACTCTCTTGGGATCTCTCATTCTCTTATATTTTTTTCCACACTTTTTCTGTTTTTGCTTTTGCCTTTGTTAGTCACACTGACCAGTCTGGTTTTCTCAAGGAATCCATTGCCCCTCTCCTCTTCTATTTGTTCCTCGTTATGTTTCAGCATGACCGAGAAGGCTCAAAACAAGATAACCCAGTAGCCTATCTCTGAGCTCGCACGTCGGGGCTGACTTTACCTGGGAATGAATCTATTCCCAAAGTGAAATTTATTTTGATGGAAAAATTCTACTCCGTGTTTACATGGGGTGGTTTTGGCTCAAAGATCATACAATGCTTTTCTAACCAGTGCAAACTATTTTGATTGCCTTCTGCTCACTCAATGAACGCTCAATATGTAGAGCATCTCTCCTGTACCAACTTGTGCCCAACAACCCCCTGCTTTGTTTCTGTCATGCTCTGGTTGCCCATAGCTTTTCTGGAACAGAGACTGTATTCAACTCTGTATGATTGTAATGAACTATCAGAGAAAGACAAAATTCATCAGGACAGCAGGGTACTTCCATGTAGACAGGGAAAAAAGAAGGAAGAAATGAAGGATTTCCACCTATGGCTGATCTGAAATAATTAAGAAATATATAGATGTGGGTGTTTTCACCTAGAAAAAGTAGGGAAAGGAGGCAAAAGAGAGATCTCTGCACATCTGGAAGACCCCAGGCATCAATGCAAGTGCAGAAATCAGCAAGGGGCCAAAGGCAGACTTGCCTTTCCCTCCTGGTCATTTAAAATTTAGGGCTGTAACACAGAGTCCCCTCATGACAAAGAGATCCACAGGAGCCATGCTCCCCCAGCGCAGTCCCAGTGAGGTGAGACTGCATTGCAACTCTGCACATTACGGGTTTCTGCTCTTTAACAGAAGCTAAGACGTGCCCACATGGAAAGCAAGCAGGAGACTCAACAAAAAGCTTCATATTGAGGAGGTGTCTGCAAAGAAGTGGCAACTGAAATAGCTTTCTTGGCCTGATTCTTGTGCAAGAAAAAATATAAAACAATCCTATTAAGTACAGAGCAGCTGTGAGGAATGGGCTGAGAGTCTGAAAAGGCCTTCTGAGTAGCACATCAACAGCAGCAGTGAAATATGTGATACATGTTTAAAACTCATTCCACAGGCTGCTTTTCATCTCCCATTGATATATGTGTCTGTTGACAGAGAAATTCCTGATCCCAGGGGAGCGTGCTAAGAAAAGCTGTATTCCTTGGTCACAGTCATGAGGCATCATTTTATTTCAGGAAAAAAGATTAGGGTAGTAAGTGTGGATAGCTCAGCGAGAATCTGCGATGTGCCATGGCAGCAATTACATTAAAAAGCAATATGAGGCTACGGAAAGGGCAGGAGAAAATCATGCTGTGGCTTTCCCAATGCCAGCACTCAGCACCTGGGACGGTCCTGCCAGCAGTGCTACACTGAGGCCTAGTAGCTCTGTTACAAGGAAGATTTCATGGAATGTGTTGGCCTTACCAAGGGACAAGCTGCAGGCAGCCTCACCTCACCAGGCCATGCAGCCCTGGCGTGCTGACAGAACCTAGGAGCTGCCATTCGGTCACCACATCCCAGCTGTGATGGGAGATGTAAGGAGCCTTCATCTCCAGCTTAATCAATACAGTTTAAACGCAAGGAAGGAACGTCTCCCTGATCAAAGACACACGACCTCGAGGCGGATGGGTGCGGGAGCTGGAAGGGGATGGGAGCGCATCCCTCATCACTCAGCCCCCGCCGCATGGCTGCAGAAGTCAAGATGTAAGTGGGGCTGTGGAAGAGGCTGACTTGCAGGATAGAAACGTGGCGTTGACGCTTGAAGATTTTTACCTCCTCGGGGAGGAGGGCTGTGCCTTTTTATCATTCAGTCGTGGGTGTGGAACTGAAAACTAATTAGATTGTGCTACACGTGGCCCAGCCAGATGCTGACACTCAGGGACTCCCTTTCTTTGTACCATGTACACCGCCCACCTTTTTGTTTTTTTTGTTGTGTTCTTTTTTTTTTTTTTCCTGCTGGTATCAAGGAGATCTGGTTACCAGATTGTCAGCAGATGTTTTTATCGCTCTCAAGTGGGTTAGCTTTTTTCAGTCATCACCCATTTCTTTCTGCCTTTTTCGCTTCTGTCATTGCATCAACAAGAGGCTTCACGGGAGTCAGATGTCTCCATGAAAAAGCCAAGGGAATGTAGAAAGGTTGTGAAAGCAAGAAGCTGGGCTGTCCCTGCTGAGCTATGAGTGCTGGGATAATTCCAGCAGAGCACAGGGCGACGGTCAGATGTGAAATACCAACAAGGTGGTGTTTGCTCCGTGTTGTGTGTGCTCAGCAGCAGGAGGAGCCAGGGGAAGCTTCACAGAATCATAGAATGCCTTGGGTTGGAAGGGACCTCAAGCATTATCAAGCTCCAACCCCTCTGATGCATGCACAGCCACCAACCTCCACATTTCAGAGCAGCAGAGGCTGCCAGGGCCCCATCCAACCTGGCCTTGAACACCTCCAGGGATGGACGGGGCATCCACAGCCTCTCTGGGCAGCTGTTCCAGCACCTCACCACTCTCACAGCAAACAACTTCCCCCTCACATCCAACCTCAATCTTCCCTCCCTCAACTTCAAACCATTTCCCCTTGTCCTGCTGTTATCTCCCCTTTCCAAGAGCTGACTCCCCTCCTGTCTGTAGGCTCCCTTCAGGTACTGAAGGCTGCAATGATTCACCCCGCAGCCTTCTTTTCTCCAGGCTGAACAAGCCCAGCTCCTTCAGCCTGTCTTTGTAGGGAGGTGCTGCAGCCCTCTGCTCATCATCTTCATGGCTCTCCTCTGGACCCTCTCCAAGTTTGGGGTGTCATTCCATGGAGGTCTACAACTTGCAAGGGCAACTGAAATAAAAACCCTCCTAATGCTGAGGCCGGTAACTGAGGCCTTCTGTGAGCAATGGATCTGGGTTGAGTTTGAGACTGAAAAAGAAGAAAACTGCAGTGGAAAATGGACTTGTCTTCAGGCTAAGGGGCAGTACAAAAAAGAACCACCTTTATTATGAGCTAAAAATCACAACCTACACACCTAAGCTTTCTTTTAGTTTAAGAGAAGCACACCTGGGCCCAAGAATCCCAGTTTTGATTATTCCCATTGTTCACTAGAAGTACAGAGCTTTACAAATCTGAACAACAGGTATATTTTTCCTGCTGACTTCATAAATAGACACGTTCTAGAGGTACTCCGTCTTTTAATGGAATCATCATAGAATCACAGAACGGCCTGGGTTGCAAAGGCCCACAGTGCTCATCCACTTCCAACCCCCTGCTGTGTGCAGGTCACCAACCAGCAGCCCAGGCTGCCCAGAGCCACATCCAACCTGGCCTTGAATGCCTGCAGGGATGGGGCATCCACAGCCTCCTTGGGCAACCTGTTCCAGTGAATGCTAATATACTAGTGACATATTTCTATGTACATGCTGTAGAAGCCACTCCACACCTCCTCTGAATTTTATCAGGATTTTTCCATAAATTCTCTTTGGACATTTTCCTGCATTTCATCCCACTTGATCCTATGGATCAGTCCCAACTGGAAGACGCTGTTTGGAACTCAGCTCCAGGCTCGTAAGGCTGAGCTCTCACTTATTCAAGGCAAAGGAGTTCGGACCTGAGCCCAAGGCTTCTTACCAGCTGTTGTGCAGGGACAGAATAACATTGCATATTCGGCGCAAAACAAAGACATTCAGTGTTCTCTTACAAATTTCAGCAAGATAACACTCCAAAGCAGCCTTAATCTATGCTCTGGTGGTAAAAATAAGAGAGCCATCAATGAGCAAAAAAACAGAAGAAACACATTTGCCCTTCACAAGTAGGAATGTCTGTCACTCTTGTGACAGCCCACCCCCAGCCTGGCTTTCCTTTGCCATCCCCTGGCCCACTCTGACCGAACACATGCAACCCAAGTTCAGGAAAAACAAAATGCAAGAGAGACAAACAGTTTTTACCCATGAAAGGCAAAAGCTTGGAACCCTTCCAGTCTCTTGGGTAAAGACACAATTATGAGAAGAAAAATATAATCTACCCAAGAGACATAATTACATAATTAGGCCATAGGCTGTGCATTGGAAAGGTTCTTGTAATTCCTACAGAAAGGAGCTACATAGGTGAAGTAACTGCATTTAATTTGCTCAATGGAGGGGGAAAAAAAAAGATGTTTGTTTTTAAATAGCTGAGGGCATCAGTTTGCATTAGACTGGAAAGCTTATTCTCCCAGAGCACTAGTAGTGTCAACAGGAGTCACACAGATACGGGCACAAAACAAGACACTGTCTCATTTTGTTCTGAAAAAATGGCACGTTTTTTACCCCAAATAGGTAAGACTCACACCTGAAACTCCTGCAGAGAAGTGAAAAAGAAGGTATGGAAAAGAAGGTATGGAAAAGAAGGTATATTGTGGATGGCTCAGTTACTACACAATAAATCTGATGCAGCCCGTTGTTGAAACCCCACTGAACTTCTCCCTGCTGAGTGCCACTCTCCCAAAAGCTGTTCCAACAGGGCCAGCTCCAGCTCCCAGGGGAATCCATTATGCTACAACCTTCCAGGAGCTGTGGTTCAAACCCAGGCTGAACTGAGGCAGGGGTAGGTTTGAACTTTGGTGTTATCCATGTTGAGTTCAAGCCTTGGGAGCATCTCTGGTGTCAATGGCAATCTCCCCATTGACTCGCTGGGAGCTAAAGCTCATCTTGCAGACTGCACTCTGAGCCTGGAATGAATAAGTGCTTCCAGCAGGTTAAAGGGAGGAAGGGGCAGGAAAGGTGAGGGGAAATCATCCCATGGGTACATATATCGTGTCCCTGAGTGCCCATGGGAATCATTCTAACTCTCCCCCAGTAAAGCCTCCGAGAATATAAAGTGCTATCAGTGCTTTTTAAACATCAGCTGGGGTCTGTGGAGAGCACATACACAGCTGAAAGACAGACCCGGAGGTCAGGGTTTTTCAGCAAATTGCAACAGCTGCAGAGCAGCCTCTTGGTCCCAAAATTCCTCCATGCAGGGAGGTGGGAGCAGGGCTCTGAGAGCCTCAGGCTGCTCTTGCACACAGAAGGGACATGTGGCAGGGACAAGCCAGCAAAGGGAAGCTGTGTGAACAGAACAAAACTGGAACACTTTATGAATGAAAGTGGAGAGGCGCTTTGAGGACAGGAAGAAGCAGAGCAGGAAGGGGATGGAGTGGGATAGCTGCAGCTCTGGTCCTCCCAGCATCTCAGCTCACCCCAGTGCTCTGCTGTGGCAAGGCCTGGCTCTGCAAATCACTAAACAAAACAGCAAAGTCTCTCCTTCTCACAAGAATGCTGTGCATTTCTTTTTTCCTTTTCTCTCTCTTTTCAAGTTATGGAATTCTAACTTTTGACACTTGGATTTTGAAGCTTGCTCAGCACAGCCGAGCAGCATCCTGCATGCACATCAGCACAGAGGTGCACTGGGAGGGGGCAGGTGGGAGCAAGGCTCTGCCTTCACCTTCAACCATCACTTAAGAACATAAATGAACCTGTGTGCAATTGTGCCAGGAAACCAGCTAAGAACTGCTGGCATCACCACTCAGAGACATTAAAGGCAACTCAGATAAACAGTCACACAAGTCTCAGTCCCTGCTTTAATTCCCTTTGCATGCTGCTATCTGTTATGCTCTCCCCTTTTTCCTCCCCACTTTTCTTTTGCTTAAGAGGGAACGAGGGAGTATAAAGGCCACACTACAAAAGGGCAAGAGATCCTCATGCCGACTTTATCACCATCATCCTAACCCAGCAATATCTTCCTATACAGAGCCCACCAACCTCTGCTTGCTGCAGTAAATGAGGGCAAGGAGGGGGTGGAGAGAAAACAAGCTGCTCCTGGAGCTGGCCTCCCTCCAGCTGGCGGAGGGGCTGCTTTTCTTACTGCTTGCGAAACCTGATTCCTTGAATAGAACAAAATGGGGGTGATGTAAACACAACCATTAAAGCAGATTGGAGATGCTGTGCTGTCCTGCAAGCCTCTGCTCTCTAGACGTCAGTAAAGGTGCACTTTTGGCTTCTGTTTGGCACTTCTTGGCTTTGTTTTACAGCCCCAAAACCAGGAGCGTACTGCAGGATGAGCACTGCAGTTTGAATGGGAATTCTGGCGTGGAAGAGACAAGTTAAGCAATAATGGATGGATGCGTGCATGTTTGTATTGTATCTTTCAACAGATTGTTTTGCTGCATTACAGGACTACTGTGTTTATATCCCAGCAGTAGGCTTTAAGCAGATTGTTTAAACTTCATTAAACAGGGATACTTCTAAAATAACCTTGCTAATAAAACTCAGATGGTTAAAGAAACCTGAAAACATGGTTAAAAATAAAAAAGATGCAGCTTCAATCTACTCTCACAGGGGTAATGTGATATAAACTCCAAAAGAAAACAGTCTTTACAAGTCAGACTTGAAGGATTATCTCATGTATCAGCACCCTCTGTGGCAGCGTAGCACTTATCCACGTATCCACCCATGCTAATGCTCTTGCACAATTTACTACAGCCTTGATAGACAGATAATTGCTTTATCCACCCAAGTGTAATAAACGGAGTCTACTATGTTAATCCTTGTATTCTTATTGTCTGCGAATGCCAAGTGAGGGAGAGACCTGCACCAAAAGCCCAGCCTTCTCATTCCTACACTACTGGGGTTTACTCACCCTCAGACCTGCTGAAGTGTTCTCATTACATTCCACTCCCCTGCCTGCAGTGCCAAGTATTTCGAGTAGCATCCAGTTATTGCTCTGCAAGGGGCACCTACACTCAGGCTGTATGGAGGCAGCAGCCAGGATGCAGCAAACAACAAAAAAAAACCAAACCAAACCACCCTCAAACATCTTTTCCTACTCAGTAACGCAGACCAGCTATTATTTGCTCTTGGGCACAGCACAGAAAGTAATTAACCTGTCCTCCTAAACCCGGGCATCAGCTCGTTAGTGGGGAGTCCGTCCGACAGCTGAGAAATGCAGCTGCTGGCTCATCAGCCTCTTCCACAAAAGTCTGTAAAGGTTTTTTGTTTTAAATGTCAAAAACAGGCGCATCCTTTAAAAGGTTTATGGATTCCTGGCAGCTCCTTCAGCTTAGGTTTGTGGCATCTAATTTGTAACGACAGTTTGATGGACGTCTCCCTTTCTTCCATCTGAAAAGTATAAAGAATTGGCAGTTTCCCCAGTAAAAATTATTCTTAGTACCATTCTTTGCTGTTATCTTATAAGAGCAATATTAGATATTGCGATTTTATATATTGCTCTTATCCTCTGGGCAGCCTGGTCTGGTGGTTGGTGACCCTGCACATACCAGGGGGTTGAAACTAGATGAGCACTGTGGTCCTTTTCAACCCAGGCCATTCTATGATTCTATAACTATTTACACACTCAACAGCTTGTTTTAAATAGCCCAAAGATGATAAAAACGCTGGGTTGATTGGGACAACTTTCACGTTGTGGAAGGCACTGAGCTTTCTGGGCAGACAGACAGCACGAAGCAGCACATGCATGAGACACCAGGCTTAACAGAGCACAGGGTGACCTTGGGGATGGTGCCGACTTTCCTGGAGGTGAGTCCAAATTGTTGTCCTTTTGTCATGCTCCACCTCCATCTGCTACAGCCAGCAGGGGAACTTCTGCCCCTGGTAGAAGCTGGGGTGAATCCAGCTCTGCTTTCAGGGCTTGGAGGGTAAGAAAGTGTCTCATTGATGAGCAGTAGGGGATACACAGAGAGGTGCTATAAGGCTGCCTGCTAACTATCCCATGAGATGTTATGCATTAAGGTTCGTCTTTGGTCAATTAATTTTCTTGACTAATTTGGATGATGCAAGACAGAGCAGGATTTTGAGCTCTCCAGACTTTGGTGGAAGTGTTCAGAAAGCAAAACAACCTTAGCAAATTGGAGGAATGATATTCACTGTATCATTGGTACAGTGGCACAAAGTAATGCCACTACATCGCAGTGCACTTCGGCTTTAGAAATGAAATGCTGAAATGCAGCAACCAGAAAGCAAGAGGCAGCAGCACTGCTGGAGATGATGTGGGGATAGCAGTGAGCTGGCAGCTGAATGTGAGTCAGTAATGGCAATCCGTCTTTAAAAAAAAAATGAAGCAAATGCAGTTCTGGGAAAGATTAATGGTTGTGTTGCACAGGAGACATAGAAGGTAACTATTACACTCTTGCTCAGAAGTGGTGAGATATCAGCTGGACTGCTTTATCCGGTTTGCAACACCACCCTCTAAGAAAGATACAGACAAGTTAGAGAGAATCCAGAGAAGAGCAACAGGAATGATAAGAGATTGAGTAAGCATGACCTACATGGAAAAGCTGAGGGAAATGCATTTGTTTAGTCTGGGAAAGAGAAGAGCAGGAAAGGACATGATAAGAGTAACATGTTTTCTAAAGAGAACAGTAATCAATTGATCTCTATGTGAGCAGAGAAGAGACAACGAAAAAGCTGGCTTCATTGGAGGCAGAGCAGATTTAGGAGATTAATGTATGATACTGGCAACCTCCTTTCTAAGTATGAAAGAAAAAGCCCCAAAAGCAGACTTGGAAAATAAGTGGAAGGCGCAGTACTGGAGGATTTAAGAACTTGGACAGATGTCAGTGATGAACTAAGCATATACAGTACTTCATCTCAGGAAACAACAGACCAGGTCGCCTGAGGTTTCCTTCAGCCCCACTGTCCTAAGCCTCAGTGTTTGCCTGTGCTGGGCTGAGTCACGTACACAATGTGAACAACACGAGAGCACCAGGTCAGGCAGCTCAGGGCTACCACGTGCCTGGTGCTGCACAGCACTCAGCATCCCCTCCCATGCAGGGCACTGGGACATCAGGCTGTGGCAGTGTAGGTGCTCCAGGCCACAAGGAACCAGAGGCTAGAAACATGGCAATTAACTCTGTGCCATTGGTTCCTCCAGCTCTAACTTCAGAATAACGTTGGCCTGATGGTGACTGCGTGATTAATTTCCCCATTAATTTAGAAAGTGTGACTTTGAGTTTCCAATTATTTTCCAGGGGAGAAAAACTGAATTAAAACTAATATTCCATGTCCAATGCTTGAGAGTGCTGCTGCATCCCCAGATGAAGGTCCAGGAGACCATCTGCACATTTGGTTTTGGTTGTTGGTTTCTTGTTTGATTGTCTGCTAGTTATTCAGAGTGATGGTCACACATAGAGAAGCCTTGGTCATCCCCTCTCTATGTCAGTATGAATAACATCAAAATGACAGATTTCATGGGGAAAAAATAACACTGAGCAAGGAAGGATGTGTTTAAGGCTAGGTTATGGGGCCCTGGGCAGCCTGGGCTGCTATGAATTGTGGAGATTGGTAGCCCTGCCATGGTACAGGGGGGTTGGAGCTTGATGATCCTTGAGGTCCCTTCCAACCCAAGCCATTCTGTGATTTTACATTTTGGACAGTGTGTGTCTTCTTCAAGAGGGGAGGGGAACTCCTCAGTGCAGTGAGAGACTATGAAATTCATAGATTTCCCAGCCAGACAGCCCCAGTATGTACACTGTTTGCTCCCAGGAGTGCTTCATTCCTAATCTCCTCCTCCACAGGATTATTATTTTCTTTTAACAATTTTTAAAAATGCCTAAAAGCTCACGAGATCACAGAATTGTTAAGGATGGAAAAGGTTGGAAAAGACCACTAGGATCACCTAATCCAACTGCCAACCCATCCCCACCATGCTCACTACACCCTATGGCTCAGTGCCACATCCGTCTCTTTTGAAAACCTCAAATGACTCCATACCTCCCTGGGCAGCCTGATCCAATGCCTGACCACTCTTTTTGAGAAGAAATCTTTCCTAATATCCATCCTGAATGCAAGCCTCTGGACAAGGGGAAGCACATGTGTATGGGCTCGGTAAGAACCAGGCTTTGCAGGTTGCTAATTCAGTGCCTGAGCCACAGTGGAGGATTTATCCTGCTCAGCAGTGATGCAGAGAAAAAGGAAAGTGAGAGGGAAAGGAGGGGAACAAAACAGCTCACGGGCCGTGTCTGGCCACTAGGAATGTCATCTTTTTTGAAGGGCTCAGGCAGGGGGTTGACCCTATAGCCTAAAGTTGTAAAGTTTGTTTAGTAACAGGGAGCCTCCCGTGAACTTGAAAACAATAAGAAAACAGAGTCCTGGAGAATAAATCTCACCGCCTGCCCCAGTTGCCTGCAAGTTTGGCTACCAGAAGGTAACAAATCCGGAGGAATGCAGGTGGTGGGGTGAACCGGCAGCTGGAGAGTGTCCAACACAAGCAGTGGCAATGCCAGTCACCGCTCTGCTGGAGGCACTGATAACACCCAGGGAGAGCCTGGAAATGCTGCACTGCCATGGGACAGGCTGCACTGGTTGCTGTGGGGAAGGGGGCAATCGAGGCTCTGGAAAACCCAAATACTCCTTCTACTTCTTGTAACAGCATCCAGTGGCTGTTATCAACAGCTCCTTGAGATATGGCAGAGAAGGTCGGTCCAAACACAACTCAGTTTTTCTTTCTGAATCTGAGTCTCTCCATCCCTACACCAGAGATGCTCAGAGGACTTCCACTTTTGTATGCTCTGCTTTGTTCCTAGTGCTCTGAGGTCTGTTTCTGAAAACAGATGGTAGCTCACTGCCTTTGCTTTCCCCAAGCTCTTATTACTACCACGGTTTCACCACTGAGTGGCAAACCACTTGGGCATTTCTTTGTGGGTGCAATCCTCCAGGAAAAAAAAAAAAAAAAGGAAAAAAGAAATGCAAAATCAAAGAAATCAAAGCTGTAAATGTCTAGTTATAAAAATCACAAGTTGTTCATATGGGCAGCTGTGAGGTTAATAGCTTTCAAAGATGTACGCAAGCTCACTCGCACAGCCCTACTGATACCTCTGTGCCTCCAGCTTGGAACTATTGGATCATCACTGGCACGTGCTGCAGATAATCTTTGCCTTTTTAATTATTATTTTGGTGAGTCATTAAGGCTGGATGCCCACCACAGTGCACCAGTGGAAAGAATCTCTGCAATGCAAAAGTGACAAGGGTGTTCTATGCTGTTCTCTTAAAACAGTCAAAAATAACACGAAAGTATTTAAATTCTGGAAATACTCCTTATCCCCATGCTATTAATACCTCCTCAATAGTTCATTCTATTTAGAGCAGGTCTCTTTCTTCGGGTTTTATTTTGCATGTGGCAAATCCTCATTTAATTCACAGTATTAAAAATATATATATATGAACCCAGAATTGGAAAAATGGGATGGTATGGAGCCCGAGCATTCAGCCACAGCCAGAAGCAGAGGTTTTATCACCATCCTAAGAGTGAGCCTGGCCCTTGGAATATTAATATGTGCTTTGTTTTAAATGTTATATGGCTAATTTAGGAATAGTAGAGCTGCTTCCACTGCAAGAAGGACAGTTAGGTGTCTGATCCCTTTGATATACAACTGTAGATGCAAGCTGTGCAGTCTGCCTTTTAGCACTACTGCCTCTTTGTTTTCCACTGACAAAATAAGGGTTTAAGCCATTTATTAAAGGACATCACATACATAGGAGGGTTTTTCTTTTCTTTAAGCCCAAGCTTGATTGAATTCCATCAAGGAATAACAGAAAATAGAACACAAGGTGCTGTTCCCATTTTGTCCAGCAAAACTAGAACAAGCAATGCTGGTGCTGCTGAAGAAATTGGATATATCCTATGGGTGTGTTGCCTTCCCTTTTTTTTATTATTACGAGTAGAACTCATCTGTCTTAACCAATTTAAATGAAGTAAAAAGGCAAAAACAGAAAGAGGGATGGAAAACTTTTCTCAGCTTCAACACAAACTATGAAAAAGTAAAAGCTTAACAAAGAAAACCATTTTGTTAGGTACAAATTTACAGAAAACTCAGCGCCGCGACAAAGAAAAAAACTGCTTTTAACACTTCTCCAGGTGGAATGGATGATTCCCTTTCCTTTCACACCAGCTTCCCTCAGAACCCAGGGGTCAATTCTCCTTTTGGCAGCAGCAGAGAGCTTTGGCTATCAGTGTCCCCACCACTGCTATGTCCTGCAGTGACTGGTTTGGGTGCATAAACAAGATATACCTCCCTTGACAAAAGGTTCATAGAATCACAGAACGGCCCGGGTTGCAAAGGCCCACAGTGCTCCTCCAGTTCCAACCCCCTGCTGTGTGCAGGTCGCCAACCAGCAGCCCAGGCTGCCCAGAGCCACATCCAGCCTGGCCTTGAATGCCTGCAGGGATGGGGCATCCACAGCCTCCTTGGGCAACCTGTTCCAGTGCCTCACCACCCTCTGGATGAAAAACTTCCTCCTCATATCCAACCTAAACCTCCCCTGTCTCACTTTAAAACCATTCCCCTTGTCCTATCACTATCCACCCTTGTAAACAGCTGTTCTGTGTACTAATGGATCTCCTTCATCAAAGGACCAACATGGAATCCAGTTTCTAATCCCTGATGGGTTCAGATGACCCAACTGCTGGCAAGGGTGCTCCAATGCTGAGAGCCCACGCACCCCAGTACCTGGCTGCATGTCCAACGGAACATGGTTTACAGTTACATGCCTTGTATGAAGTAGGGACAACTTGCTTCTTCCTCTGTGTTGCTGATATTACACTGCATCATTACAACAGAACATCCGTCCCCACCACTCACCGTTTCACCAGGCATGGTGGTGATTCAGTTTCTGCACATCCTTCTGATGTGACAGCAAAAAGCCTTGTATGTGCTTTGCTTTCCTTTGGTACAGTCCCTTCATGGTGCTGGAGAATGGCTGGCTTGCTAGTATTTAGATTCTCCCTGAGAATAATATAGGAGTGTTTTTTGTTTTTAATACTGGCATGAATCTTCAATAAACTGGGACGGAGCTGGGCTTGTTCAGCCTGGAGAAGAGAAGACTGCAGGGTGACCTCACTGCAGCCTTCAGTACCTAAAGGGAGCCTACAAACAGGAGGGGAATCAACTCTTGGAAAGGGGAGATAACAGCAGGACAAGAGGAAATGGTTTGAAGTTGAGGGAGGGGAGATTGAGGTTGGATGTCAGGGGGAAGTTGTTTGCTATGAGAGTGGTGAGGTGCTGGAACAGCTGCCCAGAGAGGCTGTGGATGCCCCGTCCATCCCTGGAGGTGTTCAAGGCCAGGTTGGATGGGGCCCTGGGCAGCCTGGGCTGCTATGAAATGTGGAGGTTGGTGGCCCTGCCTGTGGTGGGGGGTTGGAGCTTCGTGATCCTTGAGGTCCATTCCAATGAAGGCCATTCTGTGATTCTGTGATTAAACTAAATGGTTGTACATTTGTATAAAACTGACACAAGAGAATTGTGGCTGCTGAATTTAAAGTGAAACTCAAGCCATGCTCACTTGTCAGTGGAGATGACTGCAACTCCACCAAACTCTGTGGTTTTCACACCTTCATATTTAGTGCCTGGATGTTTCCTTCTCCGCTTTCACAAACACAGCGACGTGAAAAACAGGTCAAAGCCTCCTCCTGGCAGCGTGAGAGCAGTGGGGCTCTGCCATGCACATACAGCTGCAGGACTGCTGTATCCAACCTCTTACCCTTTCAAATCGGGGTAACCCTAAAGTCACCTTGAATGCGGCATTAAAATGAGCATTACTCATGCTAAAGCAGTTTCTTCGATGTGCAGGTTGGGTTTATATGCATGATGGCACATCCAGTGCTTGAAGGGAGCGTATAAACAGGAGGGGAACGGCTGTTTGTGAGGGTGGATAGTGATAGGACAAGGGGGAATGGCTTTAAAGTGAGACAGGGGAGGTTTAGGTTGGATATGAGGAGGAAGTTTTTCAGCCAGAGGGTGGTGAGGCACTGGAACAGGTTGCCCAAGGAGGCTGTGGATGCCCCATCCCTGCAGGCATTCAAGGCCAGGCTGGATGTGGCTCTGGGCAGCCTGGGCTGCTGGTTGGCGACCTGCACACAGCAGGGGGTTGGAGCTGGATGAGCACTGTGGGCCTTTGCAACCCAGGCCGTTCTGTGGTTCTATGATTTCTTCTGTGCCTCAACTTTGTAAAGAGGCAGCATAGCTTATTGCTGGTTCAGCTCACTGAAAAGCAAGCTTACACGTGTATGCAAACAAACACACCAGCATCCTCACACATGCTGAAAATGACATTTCTGTGTCTGCTCACAAGGGAAACAAAACATTAATTATGCACAAACATAACGAGTTTCTCTAACTCTGCCTGGAGATCTGAAAGAGAAGTGGCCCTGTAATCACGTCTCTTCAGAGAATACTGCCATATGGTTTTAACAGAGGTTTATTTCCTGAAGCAAGAGAGTACTGCAGATTCTCAATCCAACTAAAATAATTATGCAGACAATTTCACTCCATTACTTGCAGTGGAACCCAAGCTGTGTGGTCCTCACATGCTTGCTGACACCTCTAAAGAGACATTAAACCATTTTTATATAAAAATTCCCTTTATGGGTGGGATGTAGGATGAATTTCCTGGAAGATTAGCACCTGTCACAGTGCATAAGGCTTGCTTCTGACTGCTGCTTTAATTCCCTTTGGTTGGCAGACAGCAAAAACTGATTGTGAAGCCTCCTGAATACACACCAGCAAAGCATCAACCCGGGGTAACTGTATCTTCACAAAGGGAAACTTCTCCCATTGCTGAGCTTTCCTATACACTTATTTTACCTCCCACATCTGACCCTGAAGTAGCACAGAACCTAAGTACCAATGTGCACAGTGCCTTAAGTATGAGGAAATTTAAATATAGCCTGAAATTTCAGCACGTGCTTCAGTTCTTTGTTGAATTATGCTGTGAGCACAAAGCAGACTTTGCTGAGAGCTTTTTTTCCAAAGCACCCCGAGCTGCTGCTCTCTCACCTCCACCAGACAGCAACGTGCAACACTTCCCACCTTTCCATCAGCAATGGATCAAAGTCCAGGCAAAATGAAGCTGCTTTGACTCAAAACAATAAAAAAAAATGTATTAAGACACCACCTATCCAACTTTGAATATAAACTGCAGGAATCCTGTAAGAACAGGGCTGTTAACCAAGACACACAATGATTCAAGGATACTGAAGGGGAGAAGCGAGACCACCCTTTAAGCATGGAAATATCCCTTTTGGACCAGAGTGCAATGGAGCTTTTTTTGGTAGCTGTGTCTGATTTTAGTTACAGTAGCTAGCTATGAAATTAGCAAGCATTCTACATTTCAGACTAGCAAATCCAATTAAATCAGAAGAAAGCATGCGCATACTTCTGCGTGCCAATCTGCCCATGGTGTTACAAAGCCATCGTTCCTGGTAGCAAGAGGACGAAGGAAGGGGATGAAGGCTTGCAGGACAACCAAAGGGTTTTTCAGAGTGCTCTTCTGAACTGTGTGTAAGGTGCTCGTTTGTTCAGATCAGAAAGGTACATTTAATGAGAACAGGAACTGGGGAAATCAGATGTGTACCAGTAAGCTATAGGGCAGAACCAATGCTGACTGATCTCCTTAGCAGCAGCACTGCCACTTGTAACTACAGACCTGTACTTCCAATAGCATTCCATCTGCCGTTAGCAAAGCTGCCCTTCAAGTACAACCAAATAAGGTTTGTTAAGTCAGCAGTAATTTCTAGTTCTCATGCCCTACCAAAAGGATCTGAGCCCTTCAACACAGCAAAGAAATACTGAAAATGTTAACGACAGCACTGTCTTGCTGATGTTCTTGATGTTCTAAAAAAAGCCACCCACATATTTTTGTTCAAGTTGAACTGAACAATGCTCTCTCTCCCCCAAACCTTCTGTTTTCAAAAAGAAACCCTAAACTTTGGCTCAATGTTTCCTGTGGTGATAGCTGTGGTTAAACAGTATTTGTGAGTTTTGCATGCTTGATAAGATCCCTTACTGCCATGGCAGAAAAAATGGTTGTCAGGTGAGGTGTGGCACATGGAGACAGAGGTTCGAGAGATGTAAAAAGCAATAGAAACGGCCAGATGTGGTTCTCTGAATTCATGAAAAGCTCCCATTTACTTCAACAGAAGCAAAATTTGGGCTAGTACAGCTGTTCTGGTTCATATTTGGTTTTGTGGGGAGAATAGAGGGTTCTTCTGGAGAAGAGAAGGCTGTAGGGAGACCTCATTGTGGCCTTCCAATACTTGAAGGGAGCGGATAAACAGGAGGGGGAACGGCTGTTTGTGAGGGTGGATGGTGATGGGACAAGGGGGAATGGTTTTAGAGTGAGACAGGGGAGGTTTAGGTTGGATATGAGGAGGAAGTTTTTCAGCCAGAGGGTGGTGAGGCACTGGAACAGGTTGCCCAAGGAGGCTGTGGATGCCCCATCCCTGCAGGCATTCAAGGCCAGGCTGGATGTGGCTCTGGGCAGCCTGGGCTGCTGGTTGGCGACCTGCACACAGCAGGGGGTTGGAACTGGAGGAGCACTGTGGGCCTTTGCAACCCAGGCCATTCTGGGATTCTATAAAAAGGGCAGCAGCTTTCCTTATTATTTGCTGAAACAGAAGGAAAATGCAAGAAGAAGGGCTTCTGGGTCTGTCCAGGTGCACCCACTCCTCATGCTACATGCCACAAACAATCATCAAACGTGGATCTTAGGGAAATTACCCATGGTGGTTCTGAGGTTTTAAATCAGGGCAAAAAAAAAAAAAAAAAAAAAAAAAAAGACAGAAAAAGTGCTCTCAAACACTGGCTCTGTAAACTGATCTGATTTTCTGACAGCTGAATTGATAGTTCAAAGAGGCAACCTACTTTGTCACTGCAAAATAGCATGCCACTACGAAATCATTTAGCCCCATTGCCACTTTCTTGCCCTATAGGCTGGACCATGCCTATGTTTGAAGTCAGTCTTCATTTAGGACTGTCAGGTCATTTGGGCATTCTGAAGTGAAGTCGTGAACTCAGCAGTCATGTAGTCAAGAAGTACCTGCACGGCAATAATGGCCAGCATTCATGAGCTGCTATTAATGCACTTGTGAAAGAACAATGACATTTCCGACCACAAATGATAACAAATGTAGTTTTATGCCACACCTAAAGGCAAAACTGGTGGAACGGCAGTGTTCCCTCAGCCTTTTCACAAATGGCATGGACTGTTGGTTCAAGAGAAATATTGTTCATTACCTTAGTGTGGATTTCTGCTGACCTCAGACCCTTGTGATGGAACTTGGGAAGCTTTGCTCCCCATAACAGGACACACTGGGTGCCTCTTTACCTGACTGCTATGTGCAGGCTTGGCCCCCCTTGTCCATGACAAGCTGAGGAGCAAGTGCATCAAATGCGTGACTCATAACAACCCCAAGTTAACAGATGAGACTCTTGGAGAGCCAGACCCTGTCAAACAGGGAGAGGAGCCGCCCTGCCCGCTGCTGAGGTCTACAGGAAATTACCAGCACTGACAGTAATTATTTCATGGGACATCTTGTCAATTAATCTCAAAATTATGGGCTTGTTGGAGATCATTCTCTTCCTATCAGCACTGTGCAGAGTTTATTAGCAGGTTCTGCAGTGCTCTCTCCCATGCGTCAGAAATTAGTGAGGTTAAATCAGTGTTATTAACACGATGGTTTAAAACTCACTGGCTGCTCGCCATTCAATGGTGATACGAAAGGAAGCCGTTTATCAGCCAACAGGACAAGCAAATAGTATTTATACAGTTCTTTCTCTGCCTTTTTCCTTGTTTGACTCCTTACAAACCTAATCCCTTTTTTTTTTGTCTTCCTCTTTTTCATCCTCTGATGCTTCTTCCAAAAACCAAACAGAGACCAGCAAACATTTCCCCTTCATTCCCTCCAATTCACTTTTATTTCTTCCTCTTTCTCTTTCCGTTCGCAGCACACATAGGCTGGGCAGTTTGCCCTCCTCCCAATCACTGACTTGAGTACTGCGTCCAGTTTTGGGCCCCTCACTACAAGAAAGACATTGAGGCCTTGGAACAGGTTGAAAGAAGGGCGACAAAGCTGGTGAGGGGTCTGCAGCACAGGGCTTGTGAGGAGCGGCTGGGATTGTTCAGTCTGGAGAAAAGGAGGCTCAGGGGAGACCTCAATGCTCTCTATAACTACCTGAAGGGAGGTTGCAGTGAGCTGGGGGTTGGCCTCTTCTCTCGTGTACCAGTGATAGGACTGGAGGGAATGGCTCCAAGCTGCGCCAGGGGAGATTCAGGCTGGACGTTAGGAAATGCTGCTTCTCTGAAAGGGTGGGCAGGCACTGGAATGGGCTGCACAGGGAGCTGTGGAGTCACCGAGCCTGAAGGTGTTCAAGGAACATTTGGATGTTGTGTTGAGGGACATGGATTAGTGAGAACTGCTGGTGATGGGAGGATGGTTGGACTGGGTGATCCTGTGGGTCTTTCCCAACCTTGATGATCCTATGATTCTATGACTTCTCACTGCTCTAGCAAAAGGAGCGCTAGGCACTGAAGTCAGCTTTCTCAGAAATTACTGTTTTGCTCCACTCCTCTGATAACTGCAAGCCTTCAGAGACAAGCGTGTTACCGGAGCAGTGATTTACTACTTCTTGGCTACGCCATGCTCCACTCCATGGCTGCACCCTGGATGGCACGTACGTAGTAGCAGTGCTTGTGTCGGCATAGCTGCAAGTAACACAGTGACAACACACAAGAATTCACAGCTCCCTCCTTCCTACCTAAGCTTTTCTACACCAGCATTGCAATGAACAGGAGGGCCGTGCTGGTAACACACAGAGGAACACACCTGGCATCCCAAATTGCTCCCATGTGTCCACTCTTGCTAATGAAAGAAGAGGTTAGCAAATATCAGAGGCTCCATTTCAGAAATATTTATATGGGCAGCAAGGAGAAGTGACAGGAAAGCCAGTTATTAATTACAAAAGACAACAAAAAAAGTCACTGCAATACTGCGAGCCAAAGGGAAAAGGGATTTCACAGCGACTGCTTCGGTACCTTGCATTTAGAAATGCAACGAGCCAAATGTTTCACAAACAAGGCCACAATTTATGGCTGTCTGAAAAGTAGAAATGAATTGGCAGAAAAAAAAAAAAATTGTTTTTCTCATTTATGTCAGGTTGCAAAATTCCAGATTAAAACAGCCTGGAGGCTTTCTCCTCTCTAATATATCTCAATTATTTTTAATCCCTTAGGGGAGAAAAACCCAACCGAGTCTTACAGCAATAGGTTTATGCTTAGTCCACTGTCAGTATTTCCAGGCTAAGTCTCTGGTTTTAGGGTTTTCTGACACTGTTGTAAAGCTCATTCATGCTAACGTTTTCTTTGCCTAACAAACTCCATAAATTTTTAACTAATGCTTTAAAAAATAAATCCTGCTTAGGCGCTCGGCTAATGGGAACTGACTTTTTTGGAGCTTGCTTTCTGTTCCCGAAGCAGAAAGCAATCTCGCAGAGAAGTTTAATTGAAACCTGCTTGCTGTCCACGTCACAGCCCCTGCCATTCAGCACAGAGCTTCAGCTCTGACCCGACACGGTGGGAGCCACGCTCACGCTTCTTCAGCCTGCATCTGTGCCAGCTGAGAAGGTCACTGCTCCTGGCCTCTGCTGTTTCATCACTTTGCTACTGCTGATAAGGAATGGGTTTCTGCTACTCTGACTTGTTTTGACTGATGCTGATTGGAGGAGTGATTTCAGAGGCTGAAACAACAGGAGTCTGCCAGTGAGACCATCTCCCAGGGAGAGCCGGGAGCAGCGACCTCCCTGGCCAGCACTGCTGTGGTTGACTACACTCAAGATGCCCTCAGGTCTCTGAAACCCACAGGACAATGTGCAAGGCAGGGTGACGTGCCCTCCCTGAGCACACACTTAGTGTCACTGCAGTCTAGAGAGCTTTGAGAATTCCTAGTTTTCCTTGCAGGGAGCATAAGGAGATTATGGCAGGGGCCTCCACCCCAACACTTCTATTGTACTTGCAGTAGGGTCTGCTATCAGTTTCCTCCAGGTTCCTGGGCAGCCTGAGCTGGTGGCTGGTAATGCTGCCCACAGCAGGGGACTGAACTAGATGATCCTTGAGTGCCCTTCCAACCCAAGCCATCCTATGATTCTATGAAATATCCCAAGCTGACCCACTTTTTTCTCTTTTCTTCCCTTACAAATATCTTAAACCAGAAGGGAAAGATGGGAGCTTCCTCATGGACATGTATTTATGAGTGCACATGGACCACCTGTATTTACAGATAATAAGAGTTAAATGCTATTAGGGATGCCAGAATGTCAGTACAGGCAAAAACACCGCTTGCTAGACCATTACACAGACAGAGAAGAGAAACGGCCAGAGGATTGGCAAGGTAAGGAACTGGAAATCCCACTGGTTTACAGGAGATGAGAAAGTGGAAAAAACAAACCCACTAATTTCTCACGTCCTCAGTACAAGGAGCGTCATAACTTGCTGAGGAACAGCAGACTGAAGTACAGAGATACACGTTTGGATAACTTGCTTGGAGATGAAATGATGAAAAGAGCTGCTATTCATGCGGGAAACCCAAAGTGATGCTCAGCTGTGACTTACTGACCATGGCTGACAGCTTGCCCATATTTGCAGCGCAGCCCCGCTGCCTGGCATGCACCTCACCATTGTGCTCTTTGCCCATGTCCCGGAGAAGTGTTGCAAATCCATCCTCCTCAGCAAGCAAGGGAGGCCACAGGGGATTTCAAAAGCAAATGTCTTACATTGGCCCTTGGCTGCTGCATGCAATATTATAGACTGTGGGAATTACAGGGCTCAAGGTAAATAAATGCAAGGGATTTTTCCGTACTCGGAATATCTGAAAAATCAAGAGTGGCAAAATGTAAAGCCTAAAATACCCATCAAAGTTTCTCCAAAGAAATTTCACCCCAACCAAGCTGAGAAATAAAACCATTCCTGCTTTGGAGGAGCCCCTCAAAACAACACTAATATATTTTCCTCTGCTGCACTTCTGTGATCAGTAGCACTTGTGGGGCTGACAAGGAAGAACCGAAACTCCCTTTATACCCAAACCAGCTTTGCTAAGGAATTCAACAACTAATTACTGAAAGAAAACTATGAAACTAGGTTCCACTATTGCCAGTACAGGAGCATACAGATACACAGCCATGCTCCTGGGGTGGAGCAGGTCATCGTGTCCCAGAGCAGGATGCTAACCATCCACATGCATGCTCTCTGACTGCAGCAAGTGTGCAGTGATTCCACTTATCTTAAGCCTCTTTTATTGAGGGCTAAGCTAAATCAAACCAACTTACATTTACGGGGGCCCAAGAACACCCACCGGGCAGCTGCTGTGGCTCAGCTGACATGTGGGAACATGGATATCCCATGTAACTTAATAGTGTGCCTAAAGCCTGAATTCTTCTCACTAAGGACCCAACTGGGGGCTGAAATTAAGAGCAACTTCAGGTCTACCTTCTTTCAGACTTCACTGGTGCCCAGGTCTAGAGCTAACACTTCACAGCAGGGCAAATTCCACACGTACATACCAAAGCTGTAAGGATTCTGTATGTTAAATATAAACAGCTTTGTTTGGGTTTAAATATTTGAACATCTGTCTACAGTGTTGTGAGCCCGAATAATAGGAGTAGGCTGCTGCACGAGAATCAAATGATGGTAATTATGGAGTGAGAGTGAACTTCATGATGGGCTGTTTCGTAAGCACACAGTGTTACTATATACATATATATGTATTTATATAGCATAATAAAAGACAATGCAAAAATCTCAATAAGCACGAGCAAGTAAAATTTACATGTTAAAAGTTGAATAAGTGAGACTGTGGTTAGAAACAAAGCAACAGGCATTTATGCTGAAGTCTTCAACATTTCAACTCCCTCTGCAATGTAAAAACAATGAAAAACAATAGTGTTCTCATGAAAAGGCCAAAATTACAATGCAGAGACTGCTCCTCCCCGCCAGACAGTGGAGTCATTATTACTTAAATGCACAGAGGCTAAGAAGCTATAAAAATATCTGAGCCTGGTGATTACCCTTTTACTTCTGCACATACACACCTTGTTCCATCAAGCTCTTGGCATCAAAGGTTTTCTTTGTGTGCAGGTGTGAAAGATTTGTGTACAAACCAGGTAACTATCTCAGTAGCTATTCGGTCTGGAGGAGCCCATGAAAGCATCTGACACAACAACCGGAGGGATTCAGTTCTGCTCAGAGCTGGGACTGCTGGGCTCTAGAGCAGCTCCTGCACCCTTTGCACACCCCAGACTGATCCTGACCTTGGTGGGATTCCTCTATTCTGGATAACTGTTCCCTTACTGCAGAAGCGGATACGAATGCCTGCACCTGTATTTTCTATTAGCAACTGCTGTCTGAAAATGTCAAAAGCGTTTTGAGTGATTCGTTTGGAAATGAGCTGTACATCCTGAGCAGCGTGAGGGACTTGCTCGAATTTACACCATTCTCACTTCCCAGACTGAAACCCAGTTGCCCCGCAGGGTTAGCTCTGCCAAGGACCATGCCCTCGCTGCAGCTCCAGATGGCTGTGATGCAGTTGTATATTCTGGCCAGTAGTCTCAAGGCTGGGGTTAAACAAGCAGTTTGTTCCTCTCTTACATAAGCACCGAAAGACAATACTACATTCGAGCTCATAAAAATATTTTAATTGGTGATGATTTCCAGACAACTATGTCAAAATTAACTCAGAGTTGATGCCCACTCGCTTCAGTTTCATTCATCTGGGTTCAAATTATTTGCTTAAAAGAAGAAACATTTCCTTTTATACACACTTTGGTTTCAACCTCCAAAACCATTGCTAGAAATTAGTCCTAACCACCCAGTCGGCTGCTCAGAAACCGAGCTCAAATCCATCACTTTAATGACATCAATAACAAATACACAGTTTTAAACCCTATTGTGAACAGTGGCATACCGAGGAGCATGTGTAGCTGTCATCTCGTTAGTCGCTAGAAAAACACCAACCAAACCAAAAGAGCCTAACCATGACAAATTATTCGGGAGTTTAACCTGAGACATTAATGAGCGCTAAATAGCTTGTTTTCATGCTCGCTTAAGGAGATTTGTTTCAAGTCCCACCAACCTCTCCTGAATGTCGCTCGGCGGAGCAGTTCGTTCTTGTCAAGCTGGTTTTCCTATTGCAGCTCAAGCAGCAGGTTGGGATGTTTGTTTAAGGATGCCATCCACCCCCACCCTCCACATACACCGCACCAGAAAGCTGCTTCCACCTGATAAACTTACCTTTCTGATTCACCCCCACGTGCAGAAAACACAGAGCTGATAAACACACATGCACCTGACTGCCACCACGTCAGCAGTCAGTGCAATGATACAGGTACAAAATGAACGTGGGAACAGTTCTGTCTGCATAAGTTTCATCTTTTCACACTGTTTGGTTCCCATTTCTCCAGTCTGCACTGGAATACAGCCTCACTAGCATAAAGCTCCTAAGCAGGGATGAGGAGAGGCTGGAACTTGTCACTCTGTTACTGAGCTGTGAGCAAGGGCTGATGTGATGCCAGGCTCCATCCTACGAGGCAGCCTTTACCCCTGCAACAAGTGCAGGTAGCTGAAGGGGCCGGAGTTGGCCTCCTGAGAGCTACACTGCTCCGAGATCCCAATGCAGAGCAGGTATGTGTGCAGGGGGCTTGGAGCTCTTGGGGTGGAAAATGCACCACTTCCCATCTCAAGGGTGGAATCACATCAAATCAAATCAAAATAAAATATGTTTTCATTTATCAAGGGAAACTGAGTCTTTCTAACTCACGTGGTGATGCACCTTGTCTGGGAATATACCTTGAAGCCACAGCTGCTGTGAACAGACATTGTTTCGTACTTCAGATAAGAGGAACAGAGACCAAGGGAACATGGTGTCCAGCTCCCACTGCTATCAGTAAGTTTGAACATCTGCTTTTTTCAAATGCGCCAGCAAATGACACAGGCGCAGGGCTCAGACCAACTGACGTGGAGGTCCTTTCCAGCCTAAGCCGTTCCATGATTCTGTGAAATGTCACGAAGACACCAGGGGCAGATGACAGACCTGAATGTCTCAGCCACTGATCCACCCTCCTACATCCCTGCCTTACTCATCTGACCACAAAGAAACAGCCTTCAGAACGTTCAGTTGCGAGAATTAAGGAATAAAATGGCACTGAGTTCGTGTGCTTTGCTCTTGTTAAAGAGAAACTTTTCTTTCAACAGACAGCCTCTGTGCTGCCCTCCCAGATATGCTGATGTAGGATTTCACTACGCGCACTCTGTATCACCATTTAAACAAGACATGAGCAGGCTTCCAAAACAGGAGCCGTCTCAAACACACTCCAAAAAACTGCATTGTGCTCCATTGTAAAACTACTCTTCAGTCCATATGGGAGATCTCAAGCGTTTGCTGGGTCTGGCTTCACTTTTAATAGAATTTATGTTGGAAAAACCATTTTATTTTGACCAGATTGTTTGATATGTCAATTCTTTTTTTTTTTTTCTTTTAAATTTTGGGCCAAATTTCACTCAGTGGAATCCTCTTTGAAGACATGATCACGTATACGCAATTGTTCCTTATTGCATGTGACCCCTAAAATCTAATCTCTCCCTTAACTCGAGTCCTTATAAAAACATGAAGCCTTCTAATAACGTCAAGTTGTTCTGCACGCTGAATGTAAATTGAGTGAGGGCTCTGGAATTCTTTTAATAACTCGTAAAGTTGGGAAGTTTTCAGCTTGGATTCTGGAAGCAGAGCTCAGGGCACACTGAACTAATTTAAAAATGTAAAAGTTGAAAGATACGACCCATGAGTGACAAATTAAAGAGGGAACGCAAATGACTTTCAGAACGTGCTGCCTTCCACCACGGACTGCTTATGCAGTGTGGCTACTCCGGGGTCAACATTTTCTGGCAGCAAAAGACAATAAAAAACACATAAACTCGATTCGCATGGTAAAGCTACTGTATCTGACATAGCACTAAAGCAGAGGCCCAGAGAGGTTACTGAACCCTGGCTCCCAGCTGCATCAATCCCTGTTTTAATCACCCTCCTGACAACGCTTCTCTTTCAGCCCTCAGCTGCTTGGCTCCTAAGGATGGGAACACCGGGAGAGTAAAAGCAATGGGAAAAAGCTCAAACAAAGTTGTAACGGGAAGGAAAATAAAACTGCCTGTGAAGGTGATTTTTGCCCAGTGCTGCAATCTATCTGTCTCCAATAAAAGGCTGATTTAACTTCAGAGTAACCACCCAAAGCCACAGCAGACCGCTCACCGCCTGAGCCCTGTTCCAGTGACTGATGGCTGGAGAAGCAGCACACTCCCTGCAGCACCACATCTTGCATTTTCCTGGAGCATTTCTCATCAGTCTTGCTCACTCTTTGACCAACCTGGAGCTTGCTGAAAGCATGAGATACCAAAAAGGGCTCAGTCCCTCCATTTCCTACAGCCCATGGGGCCAGAAACAGCTTGGTAGCTATACAGCCCTGCAGGACAGTAGGACCCCTCCTTTTGCTCCATTCGCACAGACCCTCTTACAAACACACACCTGGCCATCACTGCAACTCCTGCATCACCTACAAAATAACAGAGTGCATTTTTTGAACAGGAAGGATTTCCACAAAGGAGCATATTTCAAGCATTTATGGCAATGCAGAATGCTTCTGACCAGCCTGACCAATTTACTGAGCCAAACTCTTGTTAAGACAACTCATATCACTGGTTTAACATGGACCCAGCATCTGCAGCAGTCTGAGTCACGCAGATTCAAAGGAGGAGAAGGCAACAAAGAGCAAGCCTTGTTTCACCCACTGACATCAGTGTAAACACAATACCAAAAGTCTGTGCCTCTGGATGTACCTATTACCCAGGTATGCTTTGCTTATTTTCACAGAAGGGCTGGTAATTTGCCCTGGGTTTTGCACAGCTCCACGCCCTCCCCAGGAGACTCTCAGGTGCCTTTCTTCACAAACGCTGCCTACAGCTGGTCCTCAGCAACAGCACAGCCTCTCCACTCGGCCCAGTGTGCCCCTCACCGACCCAAAGCAGCCATGTTCCCCAGTGCACAACCAATTCAGGCTACAGTTTCGCATCTTTCAACATTAATTTCTTATGGTTGTTCTTAAAGACAACTTTGTTTGTTTTCTTCCTTCAAAAATTCCTTTCTAGAAGCAAATACAAGCTGACAGCTCTGCCCACACCGCCCTTCTGGGGTGCAGCAGCCCCGCTGAGGCCGGCCCCGCACGCCGGGCGCGTTGCGAGAGACACGGTCTGCTGCACAAATCCCTCCCAGCTCGTGCTCTGGGTGTGTTACAGCCTGTAACGTCTGCACACACCGTGCCAATGGAAATGAAGTGTACGCGCACCAAATGATCTCTCTGAAGAGGCGCAGGGTGGGGAAGGAGAGCCCTGCCAAACGCTGGTGCCTCGAGGCCTTCTAAGCCCACCGCCCGCAGGCCGAGGCAGCCATTGCTGCAGCTCTGCTCAGGGCGCTGAGGCCGGAGCCACGCCGCGCTCTGGCAATGACTGAAGACAGAACCTTGCTCAGCACCCTCCCATTCCCCAGGCAGGGCAATGCTGGAGCTGTGGCAGACCCCCACAGAACTCCCCTTGAAGCTAATGGGTCGCTTCTCAGTGCGATTTAATAACGCTAGATTCAAGATGTTAGAGGTGGTGCTGGTAGGAATGCTCCTGTAGTTGCCCAATGCTGCAAGTTTTCAGTTGCTTGCAACATTTGACTGTTTGGATTCCATTTTTCTTGCATGAGGGAGAAACACATTCCTTCAATTTTGCCCCCAGTGGCACAGACGTTCCTGGAAATGAGCCTAGGGAAAACACAGCACCTCGAAAAACATTTTTGGCAATCATTTCTTGAAGGAGATTTTTTATTGCTCTATTTTGGCTCTGCAGGTTGGCTCTTTTGTCAAAAATGTGCCTTGTGCAATTTTCACGCCAATCCCGCCAGCTTTGGTAAAATCCTAAAACTCTGAAAAATAAAATCTCGTAGAATAGAAGTTCCTTAGGTTTTGTCATAGAATCATAGAATCACCAAGGTTGGAAAAGACCTCCAAGATCATCCAGTCTAACCATGCACCCACCACCAATATTTTCCACCAAACCACGTCCCTCAGTGCAACATCTACACATTTCTTGGACATCTTTGGGGATGGTAACCCACCACCTCCCTGGGCAGTCCATTCCAGTGCCTGATCACTCTTTCAGAGAAGAAATTTTTCCTAATACCCAACCCAGACCTCCTCTGGCCATTTAAGGCCATTGCGGCCATTCCCATTTATCAGCTAAACACTTTCTTTGCAGCTTGGCAAAGGGAGCTGATTGCTGGCCCACAGATCTTATGCTCCTGCCACACAACTTTTTGTTGTGATAGTAGTTCAGTTGCTAAGAAGAAAGTGTTCACAGATCATATTCACTCTGTGCTCATACTTCTGGATAGGAGACCTTCAGCTCTGTACCTCGGGTGCATTAAGCATTCACCACCAACTCAAACCGAGAGCTGCACTTTGAACATATACACTACTGTCTGTTGTTAAGAACTCTGAGAAATAAGATCCCATGTGTCTCAATTGGGGTGCCTAGGGTTAACAAATACTTTTCAACTGAATTCTCTTTGTCATGGAATTAAGTGAAAAAAAGAAGATCTAGGTTAACAGTATGTGGGCATATTCCATCCTACAGAACACTGCTGTCTGACGGACAAATCAGCACATATGCTTACAATGAAGGACTGTTCTGTCATGCACACTTAAAAGAGGTGACTTAAAGTTGCACTCATAACTGTAATGTTGACAGTTCCAAATTCTGAGAGCTCTAACATGTAGTTTCTGTAGCATGTGCGTAAAGTAAGACCTAGGAGCTAGAGAGATCTGCCATTTTTTCAGTAAGATTTACTTCTTTTGCATCAGCACAATAACATTTATCTGATGTGTGAGTATCCTCATCTTACCCACCTTAAAATCTACTCTTTATTCCCTTTTACATCAACTCACTACAGAAAACATAGCTCTCATTTTAATTTTTAATGCGGCATGGCATGTGTATACCATACACATGTGAGGTGTTTACTTTGTGCCTCATACGAAAGTAAATATGCTTCTCAGAAAGCTTCCTTCACCCTTGAGCTGCGCCTAGAGAACAGTCACTCTTATCTGGAGTTTGGGAAGACTCAGTCCTCACTACTCTCATATCTGTCTATAATAAAGATTCTCTACAAAGCAGATGCTATCAGGTTTCTCTTTTGGTGCCATCTATGTCTTTCTGAAATAGTAAAGATCAAGAAGAATGAAATTAAACACACAGGTTGATAAGCATGCATACAAGCAAAGCACAGATCCCACAGAAATACAGAATCAGAGTGCCCTTCCTGTGTTGTAATTATACAGTCCGAGTTCTCAGGGATGCTCATCACTGTGGCCCTTATCACGGGCAATGAATACTACTGCATGAGACCCCTTCAAATCAGCAGTAAGCATACCCCAGGCTCATTCTTCCAAAGCAAAAGATAAAGGTTAATTAAACTGTCTGTCTCTGTCACGAAGCTGAGGAGGTTGCCATATAAAAGCCAGACTGCTGCTGAGCTGCAGGAGGGCCACAGCCTCTGGGAAGGGAGCAGTAACAAGCACACCAGCATGAGGAAAAGCAACGCTTCACACTGGGGTGTACGTTTCTGCAGACTGCCTGGGAGTTTCAACCAAGCAGGCACGGTAGAGAAAAACATGAAAGACTGCATACTAGTTAGTTATGTTTGACATGGAGGGGCTCACCTACATCCTCAGCTGTGATAAACTTCAAAGTGCAGCCCTTCAATGTGACTATAGAAAAAACAGGCTTTAAAGTCCCCTGTCAAGCTGTTTGTAGAATAACATTCACCTCTAGAGATCCACACGACAGGGTACGCAGGGTGGGATAAATCAGCCTATAAACATGCCTGTTTTACTCTTTTGACCATAACTGGCTGGAGGTAATGAACTACAACATCATATCTAGCTTTTAGACAGCTGCACTTGAGGACAACCAATTCACCTTGAGACTCTTTGCAAATTTTATACGTCTCTTTACAAAAATGACTTCTATTTGGACTGTTTAGTTGACAAATTATAACACAGAATAAGTTACATTAACAGTTCTATCACTGAGCCACCTTCTGCATTCAGCACTTCTTTCTACAAACGTGGTAGTTTTGTTAGATTGCTGTTTTTACAAACAATTGTCCAAAGATACCAAAAAAAGACCAAAAGTTATGAGTGAACTCATAGCCCTGATTATCACAGCCAAAGAATGTCCATTGTAAAAATAACAACAACAACAAAAAACAAACAACAAAGAAGTTCAATAAATATAAAGTTTATGATAATCAGAGACCCAAGGAATGAAAAATTATGTTATTCATAAGTTAGCTGGTGTCCTAGAAGCCTGGAACCAACCTGGTTGCATTTCATATGTGTATGGTGCTTAATGCATTCACTAGATGAGTTGAATTAATTGCAGATATTGTTGTCCAAGAATATGAATCAGTCAGGGTCCTACACAAATGCAGAATACATGCCCAGAAAAGTTGTGGAGGCCCCACCCCTGAAAGTGCTCAAGGCTAGGATGGATGGGGCTTTGGGCAAACTCATCCAGTGTGCAGCATCCTTGCCTGTGGCAGGAGTGGTAGAACCAGATGGTCTTTGCGGTTCCTTCCAACTCAAAGCACTCTATGATTCTATAATATATATGCAGTCCTTACAGAGTACCCTCAGTATTCCTAACCAATGTTTTGTTTGACCCAGGCTGCTCAGAGAGGCTGTGGATGCCTCATCCTTGAAGGTGTTCAAGACCAGGTTGGATGGGGCCGGCCCTGGGCAGCCTGGTCTAGTAGTACCAGATCTGCAGGTTGGTGGCCCTGCATGAGCAGGGGGGTTGGAACTTGATGACCCTTGTGGTCCCTTCCAATCCAAGCCATTCTATGATTCTATCATCTGAATTTTCAAAAGATACCAAGTAGTTGTGAATATCATCCTCTTTTGAAGAGCAAACTCTGGACTTCTGACCCCTTTCACCACTACCATTTAACAATGGGCTTCTTGGAAATTTAATATGTAAACAAACAAACCTGGCACAACAACTGTACCTGCAAATACTCCTTCCCAAGAAGACTCTGTAACAGGAAAATCTCGAGCATAACTATCATCTGCCTCTCTTACCACGTATGAATTGATACTCTGGAATATAACAAGATACAGAACTGTTTCTAGCAAATTAAATTACAGGAGCAACTGCTGGCTTCATCCATGTCTTCCACAGTGCATTTCTGTGGTGTTTGTGCAGGTGATGATTTTCTTGTTGAGCTCTAAGAACATGAAATAAAACATCACCAACTGCCTCTGACTGCACAGGACATTTAAGACCATGCCTACTACTTTGGGAATCCAGGAATAGGCAATTATATGAAGATTTAAGGAAGCAGACAACTAATTGGCATTACTCACATGGATTACAGACAGGCACAAAGCAGATTCTTTACCTGTAAGTGCACTGATTAATAGCTATTTGGCATCCAGAATTGAAATTAGCAGGGCTACTAGAGAAGCAAGGAGTGGGAGTAAAGTTCACAAAGCCTGTAAGAGAGTTTGAAGACTGATGAAGGTGAAAAGCATTTATGCTGGCAATAATCAGGTAAAAGGGTTTGCCTCTGCACACTGTGGGAAAGATCACATCTCAGTAACAAAGGGGAATAGGCAGCATGTAAGTGTGGATAATGAAAGAACTATTAATATATTCTGATGTGAACGAGGAACATTGGAACATTATAGAGTATTTTCTCATGTTAGGAATGCCTTTAAATATGTTCCCCAACATTCTTTGTAGATAACACCTATAAGATGGATTGTAATCTTCACACTGTTTCCTATGCAGCTGCAATACTTTAGTTAGGGTGAGAATCTTATTGAATACTATGCCCAGAGCTAAATAACACGAGTTTTAATCTGAACGGTTCACACAAGACAAGCTGAATAGGACCTGAGTAGTATTTGTCTGCCTGAATCCTGCAGAAGAGATAAGTGATGCAGATAGCATCATTTTTGAAGACGTCTGTACTGCACTCATTATGGCAGCCGTACCGATACTTCAAAGTCAGCTTTAAACAAATCCTTACATTATCAGAAGTGTAGCACGGACAGTTCACTGCTCATGAAAAGTCAAACCATCCACCCAGGAAGCTGGGCAAATGGTTAATCCATGCTGAGCTCTGTATCTGCAGCTGTGCAGCCGTCACTGGGCTACCTGCCTCAAAGTGAGCCCAGGTTATCCAAATTTAACAGCAGTGCTTTGGTACACCCTACAACTATAATATCTTACCATTCCATCTGACTTCAGCCATCTCAAAAACAGGGTGCCTAGTCTAGGCTCGTCATCTAGCCTCCGTTTATAATCAATGAAGAGGGATGGATACCCCTCAAGGGCAATTAATTCCACTTTAAGATAGGTATTAAGATAGGGGGGATGAATCACTCCCTGCAAGTGCCTGTGTCTTTTTGTGGAGTGCAGGGGAAATCTACTCTATATGTCTAGTTTTTGGAGAGTTGAAAGCCATCCTCAGTCAGTAGTGACCACTGTTTTCCCAGGGCAGTGACAGCACTGTGCTCAGAACAGTGGCTTACTGTACATGAGACATGTAGTAATGAGTCTGAGCAGACACATGCATTGAGGAACCCAGTTGCCTTCATAAGAATAAGTGTTCTGGCACCACAAACATACTGCAGTGTGAGTCATTCCTACGTTTTTTCCCCTGAAGTTTCAATTGAATATGATGTTCTTCCTCATTTTCTCTTCTGCATTGTTTGTCTGATGACATCACCATCTGCCTTTCACTTCAGGGATGACCACATTCCAGTGGAGAATGCAGTTCATATGGAGAATAAAAATAAACTTTACCCAAAAGGTATAAAGAAATTTCAATTGCTGGTAAGGAATTTTTATGTCAGTACTCTAGTTATTCTGATGCAGCACCTCCCAAACAGATTTGCTCTGCTCCCTGCTTCTTGTCCCACTTTCAAAAGGGAAGGCAGGGATACAAGAGATGCTACATGGAAACGTGGGAGAAAAAAAGCAACAAGCTAAAAGCATTTCAAAAGTGAAGATGTACAAGTGTTTAAGTCCTCCTAAAGGAAAGTAAGGAACAAAGTCTTGGAAAAGCTACTTCAGTGCCTCTTTATACCTTCTTCCTCCACAGTATCTGTATGAAGTAGTCTCACAGACTTTAAAAAACTGCCTTCACTTTTCTTTTCATCATAGTTGCACCATATGGAGATAAGAATGCACTCACCCATACTGCTGACTTAATTTGCTTTGTTAGAATTCCCAACTATATTTTAATGGAGGCTGCAAGCAAGCCTCTCTTATAATAGGAGTATGCAGCACAATGGAGCCGTGATTTTATTTGTGGCTTGGACAGACCTTTTGAATACAAACAGCAATAGCTGCAATATATCAAAATCCACCATAACGTTATCCTGCATGCCAAACGTACTAGGACTAGGCTGTTTTGAAGCAGCGCTCTGTCTACAAAAGAATGGAAACGATCTGTTTTCAGTTGACAAATACAAACCACTACTATTGGTGAGCACATCTTCGGGAATGGTTTTACACTCAGACTTGCCCACTTGTTTTACATAATCCTCTAACAACCTTTTCCCTCTCATTCTAATAGGGAATCCATGCTCAGCTGCCACCACAACCACGTCCTCTTATGGTGAGAGTCAGCCCGTGTCCTCCAGATCATGCAGCTTTCAGAACTGCTCTTTGTAAATTCCAGCAGTGATTGAACTAACTGGGTGTTGCTTCCATCTCACCCAGAAGAGGGGTGGCCAGCAGGGACAGGGAGGTGATTGTCCCTCTCTACTCTGCTCTTGTGAGACCTCATCTGCAGTACTGTGTCCAGGTCTGGGGGCCCCAATTCAAGAAAGACAGAGAGCTGTCGGAGAGGGTGCAGAGGAGGCCACAAAGATGATCAGAGGGCTGCAGCACCTCCCCTACAAAGACAGGCTGAGGGAGCTGGGCTTGTTCAGCCTGGATAAGAGAAGGTTGTGGGATGAGCTCATTGCAGCCTTGAGTACCTAAAGGGAACCTACAAACAGGAGGGGAATCAACTCTTGGAAAGGGGAGATAACTGCAGGACAAGGGGAAACGGTTGGAAGATGAGGGAGAGAAGATTGAGGTGTCAGGGGGAAGTTGTTTGCTCTGAGAGTGGTGAGGTGTTGGAACAGCTGCCCAGAGAGGCTGTGGATGCCCCGTCCATCCCTGGAGGTGGTCAAGGCCAGGTTGGATGGGGCCCTGGGCAGCCTGGGCTGCTCTGAAATGTGGAGGGTGGTGGCCCTGCGTGTGGTGGGGGGTTGGAGCTTCGTGATCCTTGAGGTCCCTTCCAATCTGGGCCATTCAGTATCTGTATCTGGGTCCCATGCCTACCCCAGATATGCATCTGAACCATTGGCACAGGTACAACCTGCCACATTCCACGAGGAGCCCCTAACCCACACCCACAGTTGCTCACAGCTTCTGCAAACACTCAGGAGTTCTTCTCCAGACCAGAATTAATAAGATTTTCTCAAATTGCACATTAGCAAAAACAAACCAACAGCAAACAACACCGAATCTTGGATTTACACTGCAAAAAGGGCCTGGTGCCACACGTCTGAAATCAGAGAGGAAGACCCTTAGTGGGAACCTGGGGCCAGGTCCACACTCCTCAGCCAAGCATCGGTACCGCTCCGCTCCAGCAGCACGCAGATGCTCAGAGCAGAGAACCCAACCCCTGCAGCACCGCCGCCACAAACAGTTCTTTTGCCTCATTTCTTACAAAGGGACATTGTAACGCAAACATTAAACTTTGCAGAGTCATTCAGAACAGTTTACAAACCACCACAACGCCCACTGCGCCTCGCTTCACTCCCAGCCACACTGCTGGAGATGCGGCCCGGCCCAGCTGATTTCAGTACAGAGAGACACCAGCACAGACACTGGTCTCCTAACCTTGGCTTAGATGAAAACTCAGGATGTTTTCATGGTACCTCGGAGTATTTAGCACTGAGTTCAATTAAAACCTCCTCACCGTGCCCAAGCTCATACACTACATCTCTCTACACTGCATAAACTCCCCACAGAGAACAAAAACTCAAGGTATTCTTGGGGATTAAGGGGCTGGCGGTGTGGTTTCTGAAGGCAAGCCAGACAGTATTCTAAGCTGGGGACACACGGCATGTTTTAACTGCTGTGCTAATTCTGCGTAAGGAGATGTTAAGTATCTAGCTCCTTGCTGTAGCATGCCATGTGTCCCTGAATAAAATTACTGCCATGCAGGCTGTTAGGGAAGGAATGCGTAAACAGACAATGTATCCTTGCATCAGTTCCACCAAATGTTGCACAACACGAATGCCTCTCGATGTGTCATTTCCTGCTTGGCCACCAGCCCAGCTCCCGACAGTCAGTCAACATGAACAAAAAATAATAATAATAAAAAAATAAGTAAAAAAAAGAAAAAAGAGGAAAGAAAGAAAACAGAAAGAAAGGAGGAAAAAAAAAAAAAAGGAAAGAAAAAAGAAAGAAAAAAAAATACTGACAGATTTAAAGCTGCTCTGCTCGCAAGCACATTCCATCAGCCCCAGCCTTATTCCTCCACCCTCTGCCTTTGAAAGAAGAGAGAGAGAACTTCCTAAACGCTGTTATGGTTTTAAGTCTAGGAATCTCAAACATCTCCATGGCTTATCTGCGCTCTGTAGCCACACAGTTAACACAACGGCTGACCAGAAGCTCCTGCTTGCTTTTGCTGTCTTTTGTAGCATGCACAGACAACGAGGCACTGTTTGCTCATACCTTTCACCGTGGGTGCACCTTACCAGCTACAGCAGCAGGGAAATATTTGGGAGCTGAATGAAATGTAGCAGTTTTCTCCTACCGAAACCAGCAGCCCTAAACTCAGAGGGACTTTTCCATATGTGCTCATAAGCTAAATTGCTGCCAGTGATTTTGAAGACTATCTTTGATTAGAGATGAAGTCTTTGGAAGCTGGGCAAAATATAAAAACACAGACATTCCCCCAGCAAAAAGCAGCCAAGGACTCATCTGCTCTCTGGGGCTGCTGCTGAAGGACAAAGCATCAGTTCATAGAATCACAGAATGGTTTGGGTTGGAATGGACCTCAGGGATCATGAAGCTCCAACCCCCCACCACAGGCAGGGCCACCAACCTCCACATTTCAGAGCAGCCCAGGCTGCCAGGGCCCCATCCAACCTGGCCTTGAACACCTCCAGGGATGGACGGGGCATCCACAGCCTCTCTGGGCAGCTGTTCCAGCACCTCACCACTCTCATAGCAAACAACTTCCCCCTGATATCCAACCTAAATCTTCCCTCCTTCAACTTAAGTTGATTAGTTTGGCATTTGTAAGGGGAGTTAGGGAAAAGGTTGTTGGGTTTTTTGGTCTTTTAATTCCTTTAGGGTTATATCTTGCTATCTGTTGGTTCGTTATGACCTTGTTACAACGTGGTTCTCAGCAAAACTTCTTTCAGCCCTCCCAGCTGGAAGGCAGCTCTGCGGGCTTAGGGCTGTGGATGGCAGAGGCTCTATACTGCAGATGGGGAGAGAAAACACATTGGCAGGATTTCCCAATGACTCCCAAAGACCTTATACAGTGGTTTCTGGACTCCATCTCTCACAATGCAATGCGCTGTCCCAGCCCAGCACAGAGGCTGTGCAACAAATGAGATCCTGGTTGGAAAAGCAGATAGACTGAAAAAAAATCTTTTCCCAAGAATAATCATTAGAAGAAATGGGCAGATTTTCCTAACAGAGCAACCTGACACCCCAATCTCTATTGAAATGTTTTAAGATAATAGCAGAGAGGTAAGGCAGTGAGCTTCTACAAGCACATGTTCAGTACAATCAACCAGCACTCACATTTGAGAACCTGACTTCCTGAAGCATCCAAAATCCCAACTGGAGTCACTGCATGCCATGACTGTTCAGCACGCTTAATGTCAGCCTCTGGATGGCTGTGATATCTGTCATGGGATGGCTGCTGCTCCTGCTGCTGCTGGAAAACACGCAGCATTTGTTTGCTGGAGCCGACTTGCCAACAGAAGGTCAAAGTGCCTTGCCTATAAACAAGCCTTACAAATTCACGATCTGAAGCATGATGTCATGTCTTAAAATGATAAGCTGGCAACAAAGTAAATGACATTTTGTAGAGACGTGCATAATTTTATGTTTACGCTACTTAGAATGAAGGTTCTAATAAGTCATCGGTTGTGTTCCTTTAAAGGGAAGTTTTATAACTGAGATGAATCACAACTGCAAGAGATCAAAGTTAGAAAACATCAATGATGCCATGGGGTACTTTTTAATCTCGTAATGAATGATGATCATGTGCTCTTATGAAGTTGGTCCAACTGCCAACGCCAGATGTGTATATTAAGAGAAAAGTTGTTTGTGATGTGACAGCTCTGGTTGAGCTGCCAGAGAGAAGAAAACGAGGAGAACATGCCTGAGATGTCTGAGTGAAATACAGATCCTGGCAGAGAGGGGCACTATTGGCCGATACATAATCTGTTAAGAAAAGCACATTTGCTATCAGATCCACTCATTGACTTGAATTCTTCATTGCCCCAACCACCTCATTTTCCTCATGCAACGTAAATGCCAGATACAATTCTTGAGTGATCACCACCAAACAGTAATAAATCTGCATAAGCACAGGAGCTCCTAGAATGAACAGAACTTCAATGAAACTCCCATAGTACTTCTGCAGCTACACCTTCCCTGAAAATTCACATTTAATAACAAGTCATCCTGGAGACATCATCTCCCTTATAGCATACAACTGCAATGACAGAACCTGCAGAACCAAGCTGACCCCAGAGCAGAGCTTCACTATGGAGCTGAAATTCTTACATCCAAGGTCTCTTAAACGGGGCTTTCTTAATAAACAAATAAAGACAGAGAGGAAGATACAATAATTCCATCTAGGCTACGAGAACTGGCTTTCTTAGTTACTGAGCATCCCTTGGTATGAGGGGATGAAATACAGCTGAAATCCATGGGAACAGCAAATAGGTGTCATGTATAGAAGTTGGCTGAACAACTCAGGCAGAACCTGGAGATCTCACATTGCTATATTAACACAGTCTCACCTTTAATTCACAAATTGCCAGAACAGCTTAGCTGCCATCGCAGGACCAGACAAAGGTTCCCCCCCTGTGCCACAGTGAGCAGCCAACTCTGTTAGCTGCAGCGTTTTCAGTCTACTCCACTCCATCACTGCATTTGTTATCTGCTGTCTGAGATTTGCTCTGCAGATGCCTCAGTACCCAGAAGCAGCCTCCAAATGGGAATGGCCAAATGATACCCCCTGGTTTTTACACTCTGAGCGCAGCTTGAAGCAACAGTTTAAACATTGAAAAGAGCACTGCTCCAGCAAGAGAGGGACGGAAGGATAAAAATCCCTTGCTGTGACAGACAGAAACCTCAGATGTGAGAGGGCAGCAGCCTAAGTACCTACAGGATGAAACTTCTCCATTGCTAGCTGCTTTTTCTTATCTGCTGTTCTAGGAGAGGTACAAGAGCTGGGCAGCTCTTACAGAAGGCATTTTGGTTTCCCTCTCTCAGTTGTGCAGGAGGTGGCACCACAGCATGGATTAACACAAGAAACACATTGCTGCGTGCAGCCTTCTACTTCTGTCTTGGCGGTATGCTCAGCAAAACTCCCTGAAAGCTCCTCACAGGGCTCACTTGTACGTGCAGATCAAAGGCAGAACAATTATTTGAGATGCTTCCACAAAAGGGATATTTTTAATGTGGTTATTCACCAAATAATTCTTAATCTCCAAATGCAATTTAAATGCAGCTATACCTGGTTAATCCAATCAATTTAGAAAGACTCATTCTAGTCAGATTAAGGAAAAACTCCAGAGCTGGCTCATCACTGCTACCCAGATGGTGTCACACTGGTTGCCTTCGAAATGTGTAAGACAGAATCAGGCAGAGATGATCGTGGATTGACCAGTATCTAAAAGTATTGGCCAGCCATAGCATTGCTGGAGTGCGACAAAGCACAACTGTCATAAACAAGTAGACACAAATCATTGCTCAGAGATTCCCTTCCAATATTTGAAGGGAGCGTATAAACAGGAGGGGGAACGGCTGTTTACGAGGGTGGATAGTGATGGGACAAGGGGGAATGGCTTTAAAGTGAGACAGGGGAGGTTTAGGTTGGATATTGGAGGAAGTTTTTCAGCCAGAGGGTGGTGAGGCACTGGAACAGGTTGCCCAAGGAGGGTGTGGATGCCCCATCCCTGGAGGCATCCAAGGCCAGGCTGGATGTGGCTCTGGGCAGCCTGGGCTGCTGGTTGGCGACCTGCACATAGCAGGGGGTTGGAACTGGATGAGCACTGTGGGTCTTTGCAACCCAGGCCATGCAGTGATTCTATGATTCTTTGTAAGTTAGGAAGGTGTGCAGCCTTGAGTCCAACATGCTGAGGGACAATCTGATCGGCTACGCTGCCATTAAGCATACTTTCTGTACACAGATAAGAAACAAAGGCTGTGCTGTAGATGCATGGTGTTTAGAGCTTTCTTTGGCCCCCAGGGGGTCTGTGATGAGTCCGTAGCTGAAAATCAATTTCAGGTATGATGAGATTAACCAGGTGCATTAATTATCTGATGGCAAAAGAATTTAAGGGCAAACAAAAAGGCACTATATTGTATATTATCCTTCTGCGCTAGGACTGATCCTATAAGATCGACCTCCTATGGTGCTGTAAATGTCTTCAGTTGGAAGTTTGCAGGAGCTGAGGGAAGCGGCCCATTGCAGGACTGCATCTATTAGCCTAAATCAGATTATACATAAATACCATGGGTTTAGTTCTCATTTACACTGGCAGATAATGTATCAAGACCTTGATGTGAATGAGGATCAGGTTCGGGATTGCCCAAATTCAGCCAAGCACTTCAGCGTGTGTTTAATGCGAGTATGTGTGTGGTCCAATAGGCTCCAAATTAAGCATGCGCTTACATATTTTGCTGAGCAAGGCCCAGTGTTTGACAAAGATATATATTTCATTTATGGATCTCCGTTAAACAAAATTAAGCAGGCGTAAGTGCAAAAATAAGAGTGTAATACTCACTTCTTGGCTCCCGCGGCCCATCCACCGTAACCTTTATGGCTCTGTGGTATGTAGCGACTTGGGGGGGATTTGTCAGGACAGTTATTGTCAAAGTAAAGCTCTTCCCTACAAAGGAAAAAAAAACAACAACGAGGAATGAGTGATTACAACATGAAAACAGTCACATGCATGTTCAGTAAAAAGTCAGAGACGTTTAAAATTATTCCCTGTCGTTACCACAATCGCGAAAATTAAAAACATAACTGACCATAGGAGTTTTCCTCCCCTTCAGTTTTACTCTACGTCAAGAATATGTCCATGTGTTGACAATCTAAATGTTCCTTATTTAATAATGGGTCATCATGCAACGACAGAACAAAAGTGATTCACTGCCGAGGACAAGCCAAATTCCTTGCTGTATTGAAAGTGGTGTACATCCAAAGCGAGGCGGATAATTTAAAAATTTACTCCAGTTTTGCAGCTGCGGGACAGAGAGCAGAATGTGACCACATGTTATTTACTTCGCACAGCTCCATCGTGTCGTCGTTTGACTACAATGAGATGAGGAAAGGCCGCGTTTCCCCCCGGGAGCCGTTAGAAGAGGGAATCAGCGTCTCCTGTCCTTCGTGCTCCAGGGCTGACGTGGTGATATCATCATTACTGGAGCACACTTTTCTCCCTACACACGACTGCACGTCTCTCTGTTAAACACTGAGGCAGCCCTCGGCTTTCCAGCAGCAGTGAGAAACCGCAGTGTGCACGCGCTCTTCCCCCGTCAGGCTGCGGCTGTGTTTCTCAAGGCTGGAGCTCACACAGGCATCGCACGAGAGCATCTGGAGCCCTCGGCTGAAGGAAACCTTAAACGTGAGCAGAGGGGCTGAGCTGGGTGAGCCGGGCACACGTTCTCACCAGGCACCGGCCACTGACAGTTGTAATCTGTTAGATATGCAACCGTTAGTCACGTCAGATAATCAAAACTGAAAACTGCTTCAAGACAGGAAAAGGTGGGCGTGCAGCAGTGACTCAATAAAACAGTCAGCATCCCAGGCCTGCCTGCTCCTTTCAGCTGCTCCCCCGCCAGGCTCTGAAGCACTTTCTTTCTCTCTCCCTGCCTCTCTGTGCTTTTCTGCTGCCGGGGCTTTTCCTCTTGTTGAACTCTGAAGACACAAATCTTAAACAATATCTAAGAGCACAAACTTAGCACAGGTTTTTCAAGCCTAAAATAGGACAGCTTATATAAAAGGCATAATATGGAACAGAGCTTTGGCTGTCAAAACTAGTAATTGGTCTTTCTCTCTGGCTCAAGCTGTATATCTGCCCCAAACCTGTCTGAGACACGCATCATTCATTACCCGGAGTACAACTTCAAACTGTCTCAGCCCTTTTTCTCATAAACTAAAATGTGACATGGATTTTTTTAAGGACGTATAACAGTCACTTGGAGTAAAGTGCTCTTCCAGGTGTAGCTGTGCTCTGGCTGCACCCATCTTTCTGTAGGTGGAGGCCAGAAGGTATAAAGGTGTCAGGCGGCTGAGTTTGGCCTCAGATGCAATGGGGAGGCATGGTCAAAGGCAGCTCCCCCCACAGCCCCAGGAAATGGGTCTGTTCACTGATCTTTTGAGAATGACCACCATGGGACAGTACAGTGTACCGAGGTTGTCCAGTCTTTGTCGAGTCCTACTCATCCCAGTTGTACAGCAGTCATTTTGCCTGTGTATGACATGCCTGTAAGCAGAGCCCGGATGTGCAGCAACATCCCTACTGGGCACACAGTGCCTCCACGCTGCCTGTTGAGGTCTGGAGTGCTGTGAGCCCTTTATCTCTACCCGAGCAGGAATTCAGCCTGCTGCCTGGACACCACCAGTTTGCCAGGGATGGATCTTAGGCCTCCGTTAGCATCAGCCTATCATGGAAAACAGTTCTGACTCTGAAAACATACTATCATTCAGATCACAGTTACCCATATAAAAGGAGCAGAATACAACTGGCAACCACCAAAGATGCTAAGGGGATTTTCTGAATGCCTTGGAACGAAGCCTTTGGCCTTACACTGCTACCACTCTCTTTATGTGCCAAATCAGTCTACTGATGGCTAAAAATCAGGCCAACAAAACAATACTATTTTAAAAGACCCTGTAAAATCAGTCCGTAGAGAAGCACTCCAAGGTTTTGTATGCTAAACGCATCTCAACGTGATACAGTGGCAAGAAAACAACACACTCCTTAATACAAAGAGCAGTGCTTCCACCTGGCCTGTGAGCGCTCCTAAATGATCAGCCAGCCTACGTTGAACAGGTAAGCACCTCATTTGAAAGGGAAATAGGTTTTGTTCCCTAGGTGGTATTCTAACAAACAGAAACATTAATGAATGAACATTAACAAAGCCCCACCGCACGCAGCAAAACAAAGCGTGGCTTTATAGCGGGGTGATGCACGGCCGCCAGCACACTCCAGTCCCAGAGCTTTCAAGAAATGATTTACATATTACAGGATTGAGAACAAAATATGTTTTTAAGGTCACACGTTTCAGCGACGCGTGTGCCTCCCCCAGATAGGTGGAAATGACTTCACAGAGATCCTCCCTCTGCTAGGAAATCCTTTAATGCACTTTTTATCGCCTCCCTTTATGCCCTCAGTCGCTTAAACTATCCCCTTTTAGAAGCTGACGACTAATTGCAGTGCTCTGTTATTAAATTCCCTCGCCAAGCAGGCATCTGGCACTAATGCCTCCGTGCGTCCTAACTGTGCATGCTTTGTTATTCACACATGTGAGTGCAGCCGACAAAAAAAGGAGGGGATGGACATATGTTGAAACACAAGGCAAAAAGCAGAAGTCACTTGGAAAGGGGACTCAGCAGCCTGCGTGTGCTGCGTGTTTTTCAGTCAGGTCCCAGTGTGATTAAGGCATTGGGGGGCAACAAAATGAAGGTGATTTGAACAGGTTGTCCAAGGAGGCTGTGGATGCCCCATCCCTGCAGGCATTCAAGGCCAGGCTGGATGTGGCTCTGGGCAGCCTGGGCTGCTGGTTGGCGACCTGCACACAGCAGGGGGTTGGAACTGGATGAGCACTGTGGGCCTTTGCAACCCAGGCCATTCTGTCATTCTATGATTCTATGATTCTATGATCCCGTGCTCATGAAGGACAGGAATTCTCTCTTTGTACTGCGGCTCAGCCTTGTAAAAGTGAGCTCCTGCCTCTAAACCACAAACAAACAACTTCTGCATGCATATAAAGAGCTCTGGTTACTTATTCTTAAGAATTCAGAAAGGTATTTAAGAGAAATTATGCAAACAAAAACGTGAAGTCAGGGCTCCTGTCAGGCGAGCAGCACTAACATGGATATGAATCCAGTTACTGCACTGAGCCATGGGAAGCAGGGAAAAAACGTGGGAGAGAAGGTGAAGTGGTAAGCTGATGATTCAGCCCTCACAATCAAACTGAGAGATACAGAGATCAAAGAGCAAGCTGTTTAGAAAGATGTAAATCTGAAGGCAGGAACAGGTGTGGATTAGTTTCTTGCCACCGAAAAATGATTTCTTTCGTACATTATTTTTCCTGTTCTACTTCAAGTCTAGCACCTAACGATATCTGCCACTGTCAGTAGCTTTCTCACTTCTCTTTGCAACTACTGCTTTCTTTCCTGCTATTTTAAGGAGAGTTATAAAAATCTATCAGTAATGATAACTCTTTCTCCTTTCCTCTCTCTCTCCCCCTCTCTGTTCTGAGTCTGGGAGACAAGTCTGGACCAATTTCTCCATCCCGCCTCTGGCAGCAGAATGCAGCATTTCAGATCCTCCACCGAGTCCCGGCTGCTTCAAAGGCGAAGCCCTACTTTCTTCCGTTAAGATCATAAGAAATATAGGGGGAGGGGGTCAGCTCTGTTTGGACATAATTACACTTCATCAAAAGAAGCTTTCTTCATCTTCCATGCGTGAAAAGTCTGCAAGCAGTTAAGTCTGTCTTTTTTCTTCCTTTTTTTTTTTTCTTTTTCTTTTTTTTTTAAATATAAAAATTGCTATTTGGGAAACTAGCCAAAACTCAGAAAGCCAATATAGTAAAACAGTGCACACCCTTTGTTTTGCTTTGAAGTCTCTTAAATAAATATGTTGAGGGCTTGAAAAGTACATTATCGCTTTTCCATAGATTCTACCCAGACTGATCAGAGAAAAACTCTATTCCAGATCTACTAGATATGAATATAGGTTGAACTACCGGTGCCCAAATTCAGAGGCTTTGTGTTTGTATGTGTCCACATCTACACCTACCAAGTTCTCAGACCCTTCAGTTCATTTCCTACGGTCTAATAAGAAAGCATATATCATACATTTCAAATGAAATCCGCAGATCTGAGGTTGTACATCACATCTCAGCTCTTTTCAGCACTGCCGAAGCAGTCACACACTGCTGAACTCTTACTGTAAGGCACTGCTAGCGACCGAGCCAGGGAACCTTCAGACCTCATCCATCAGCCCAGTAACAAAGCAGGCTGGTTTTTCCAAAGGAAGCAAGACAAATGGAAGAGGAAGGCAGCGCCGCATCCCAAATGGCAGCGAAGGCCATATTTATACCACACTGCTTCTGCAGTAGTTATTCTGTTTTCAAGTTACCCTTTATTACCAATAATTTTCAAGAAGTAAAATGATAAAGAGAGCTGTTGGCCAAGTCACTAATATAAAAAATAGCCGCTGTAAGCCACACTGATGGAATCACTTTCACAAAACAGCGGTAATTGTAAAAGCATGCCAGCTGACTGAAACTATCTCGGCCTCTGTCAAATGTTCGGTTAGTATTTTTGATGGAGAAATAGCCCTAAGATGTACAGCTGCTGTTAAAGTGTGCGACTGTAAATTACCTTTATTACTGATTCTCCACACGCACAGTTTAGCCTTTATTTCTTCCTTTCCCTCCATGCAGCTTAAAACACAGATAATTACTGCAAGTACGTAACACGTAAACACTGAGGCTGAATCGATGGCTGATTGATACAACAGAGCCCTCCGAGCATTCCTGCACTGAAGACCGAAGTGCCAGCTTCCCTCAAGTGGTCATTTCAATCACCACCTCAAATTTTAGGGCAGCTACAAGAATCTTACGTTATTTTCAAGCTCTCAGTGGTAACAAAAGCTTTCTATCTGTGCTTCCCAGGTTACAGGACACTTCTGAACAGCTGGAAGACAATGACAGCACTCTAAATCTCCCAAAAAATTGGAAGTCGCCCTCCCTGACATTTAAAGTAAAGGTCGAATTTCGTTCCATCCAAAGCTTACCATCAATTCATAAAAGTCAGGCAGGTTACTAACAACAACAGCGAGGTTTCTGTCTGCGGGTCATACACAAAGGGCAGGGAAGCACCAGAAGGCTTTCTACCAATAGCTGTGAGCTTTTAGAGACCATAACCTAAAACACATGTGATATGCAACGCTCCTTTAATTCTAGCTCTCCTGCAACAACTCCAGCAGAAGCGCTACTGCTGAAAGGAATCCTTCATCTCTTGTTACTGCGGCCTGAGATGCACCGTCTGACTGTAAGAAAACCATCACGAATATCCTCGTTTCCTTCCGCCTCTGCTGCGTGATTAAAATGGGGAACCAAGGTATTCTGTGAATCATTTTTCAAAACCGGTGTTCCAAAAATGAACAAAGACGTGGCAGGAAAGCTTTGCAAGAGAGAACACCTCGCTGGGCTGGCAAGTTTGCAAATAAAACAGGCATCTGTGAAAGGCAGACAGCGATTTATCGACACACAAATCTGTGTTTCCTTGTGAAACGAGGCTGATCTCCAGGCCTTCCCTTCACCCCGCTGCGCCCACACACAAAGCAGCCACCTACCTCTGCCACTTCTGCCCACAAATCGCAGGTCATTGAATCTGGCCACCTGGTTCTTCATCACAGCAGAAGCGTTTCGCAGCTCTGCAGAGTAGTTCTCGTCGTTCCCAGCCATCACGGTGACCACGGTCCCATCGGGCACTTCTCCTAAGGCCACCACCTGTGAGAAGGGGGCAAGAAAGCACGGCTCGTGACACAGTGCTCTGCATTTCCTTGCAGTGCATACCTGCATAGAGTCCCCACACCAATTCTAAGGTGGGGGAACAGCAGCTGTGGCTTCTCCTATTATTTGTTCAGTCCATCTCCTGACACAAACATTACATTTTATCATTAGACCTACTTAAAATGTCTTTCCCGTAGACAGTTGTGCTTGAAACTAATAATTGAAGGTTGCACTGTGATATTCATTAAGTAAAAGAAGTTCTGAATATATATCACAGAATCACAGAATGGCCTGTGTTGAAAAGGACCACAATGCTCATCCAGTTCCAACCACCAGAACAGGCTGCCCAGAGCCACATCCAGCCTGGTGTGTATATGGAGAATGTTACATGGCCCAGTGTGCTGTAAGCATTCCTTCACAACAATAAAAATCGATGACAAAAGCATACAAAATCTGAAAGTATTTACAATAGGCTGCATTGCCGAAAAAGAGAGCTCATCTCATTTAAGAGAAAATATAAAGCAAAGCTGAAACGCCATATAAAATGGGTTATGCTGATGCCTTACTGCTGGTAACAGCACCCCAAACTCAAACGGGAATTCTGCCACCAACTGCTGCATCTGCATGGAAGGGCTGCATTCTGAAGGGACCCAGGAGCAGGAGATGCTCTGGGCAGTGTAGTGAGCAGCCCCCAGCCCGCCTGGCTCTGGCAGCAGCCAGCTCCACAGGCTGCAAAGGGAACTGTCAGATCACAGCTAATCAGCTACTGAACTCACACCCCCGGTAAATGGATACTGGCTCAAAGCCTAACACAGGGAGCTGCCTGCAACGTGCTCCCATCTCAGCTTATGACAGAGCACGATGTCTCCAGGCAGCCTCGGTACGCACGTCAACACCCCAGCTACTTGCAATCTATGCTTTCTACACGGCGAGAAACCAACCAACGAGCAAACAAGAATCCCTTGAACTCCAGAAATGCAAAAAAAGGGTACACGAGTCCAGTGGGGCTGTGGAAGAGGTAGCACAACCACTGCAGCTCCTCTGCAGCCCCAGTCCCTCCCATTCCCTCCTGCTGCCCGGCAGCGCAGCACCCCTCACCCAGGCACCAGGCAGGGCTGACATCCTCCAAAAAGGCCCTCTGCACACACACACCCCGTTACTTCTGACAGGTTTCCTTCCCAGCCTTTCCTCCTGTCAGAGCTGTTTGGCTCTGCGTGTTTTGCCAGGGCATCCCTGTGTGTCCCACCTGCAGTAAGTGCATCCCTCGCACTGCAGCTGATGCAGTGTCTGTGCTCGGCTCACTGCGAGAGGCGAGCTGAGATCAGGGCTGAAAAGACAAAGCTTCGGCTGATAAAAGAAACTCCAATCATACCAAAATCTCCTCACTATGCTGCTGAGTCAAACGTTTGTCACTGTTACACTTTCAGACCTTATTGCCAAGAAGCACCAGAAGGTTACTGTGACGGCACTGCCCAAAACAAAGCTCTGCAGGACAAGTTTGAAACCCAGAGAAATACAAACCACTTGGAGAATTTTAAAGTGTAACTTTCTGCATGGAAAGACTGCAAAAACTTTCATTTGGAAATGTTACACCATGCATCCATCAGAAATTACTTAAATATTTGTAGAAAAGGGCCTGTAAGTGCACAGCGGAGTGAATAAGAGCAAAACAAAAGCATAAAGATTAACACAGGCACAGTGCAGGTTTGTTACCTATTCTCCAAACACAAATATCTCCTCCATTTCATGGCGTTTACTTTCCACACGAAGCTACCTACACATTTGGACGATTAAAATTACATTTTTCTATTTTTAACCAAAGCTCCAAAAGGTACGAAAGCTCGACGGAGGGCACAGAATAAAACCAAACCAGCTCTTATGGGTTGAAGACAGCCATGCATCTCTTTGCACAACACGATTCCCATCCGGTTAGGAGAGCCATTTGCCTGGTTTCAGTTTGGCGAGATTGGAAACGGCCACACTATGTCTCCTATGCTGGAAGTGAGAGAAACACTGCAGAGGAGCAGGCACTGCGACCTTCTGCATAGCAAAGAACTTGTTCTGAATGAAGCTGCAGTACCTGTTGCACAGACACTGGTATCTACTGCTCCAAGAACTCTTCTTGCAAAGCAGTGAATTCAAAGAGCCTCTGAATCTCAGCTCTCCGGGACTTGAAAATGTCTTTTCTGGAGATACTGCCAACAGAGCATCTGATACTATTAAAAATATTATAATGTTCTATAACTTAAACCAGAAAAACTGATTTGCACGACTTCTTTTTTTTATTATTATTATTTGTTTAAAAATATACATCTGGGCTGGCAGTTTATACAGCAGGTTGCAGCTTGAAGCTATTTAAAACAGCTGAGTTATAAACTCTGAAAACTGGGGTTTGGAGTGGAAATGCTGACAGCCCCTGAACTACTGCTGTGCTACTGGGAGAGGTCTCACACCTCACAGCTGCTCTTCTGCCTTCCTTCTGCCCGCTGCAGTGCTCTGCTGTTATCAGTGTCGGCTGGGACCACAGCCAGCAGCCACCCCAGCACCCAGCAGGGCACTGCATCCTTACAGCCACCCCAACACGGCACTGCATCCTTACAGCCATCCCAACACCCAGCAGGGTGGGTCCTCATGGCCTTCTGAAAGAGCTCCCAGAATCAAAAGAGAGCCAAATCCCAACGGCTGCAGCCAACAAAAGGCTATTACACATCACAAAGGAAATAGGATTGGGTGCACGGTGCACGATACCCATTTCTCTGCTGCCTGGGCACTGCAGAGTGGTCAGAGCAGTACCAGCAGACACAGTTTGCACAGTCCAACCTTACCAACTGGTCTGTGAGTCCCATGCAAACTCCTTCCCCGTAGTGTGTAAATATTAATACTTAAAATTCAAATGTGACACTTAGCCAACATTATTTCACAAAATTATAATCAAACCCAGCGCTGTTTATTACACACTTCCTTCCCTGCGTGTGATTTATATCTAACTTCTTTCTTTTTTAAATTAAAACAGTGCTATATCCAGAGTACTTTTTAACTGGAGAGCTCTGCAAGAGAATTATGACACACTTAACGCACCACTCAAAACATTATCATCAACATATTATTTATTGCCAATAAAACTTCAAAAACTGTTGTCTGTGAGCCATTTTACTTTCAAGTTTCTGCCTAGCTGAGATTCCTATAGCCCAGATCTGTCTTTTTTTCCAGTTTTTTAGAGATAATTCCCATTCTGCTGTATCACATCAAGTGTTTCATTGCAGCTTCTTTGGTCTGAAAGCATCGGGCAGCTGCGCTGACAAATGAGATACAATTTTAAAACCTGTTCGATGGGTTCCAACCATCATTTTGCTATGCAGAAAGTCTTATTAGTACCTGTTGTTGTATGGTACTTTTGCTTCGTGCTCACACCTTCTGCCTTGATTACACACAGCATGGCCCTCTCAGCCTCCACCAGGAAATAAGGGCATCCATGCACGGCATATTTTAAGAAGAGCATCTCGCATGCTGTGTGTGAAAGCTCAGAGCTGAAGGGACAACTCAGCACATCAACAAACCTACCGCATCCTACTGCCTGCCTGCAGCCCCACACACAACCCAAATATCAGAATATATGAGCACAAACACTTCGGGATGTGCTCTCACTTTTATCACACGTACTGGAATAACATCCTAAATACCATTAGGCTGAGCTCTCTGCTTTCCTGCTGTGAGCTGGGACTGCTTGCTTTGGGTGGCTGCAAGGCAGGGGCACACTCAGGCTTTTCAAACGGAAGCAGAAATACAGAGGCAATAACACGAAGCCCTCACATTGCTTCTATAGGAAGTAACTACAACACCGAGCTCATCTACAAGTGAACTAATTACAACTTCAATCCTGGGAGACTCTTCCTCACCCCAGGAATCAGAGCCGAGCTCTGACCTGAGTTTCATGCACTGGAGGCACTTCATAACCTGGTGGCACCCCATAGGCCCAGTGGCAGAAGACACCTCACTATCTCCACTCAAGCACAAGGCAGGCCCCATGCAGGGTAACTGCAGCCCCAGACCCATTAGGTCTCTCCCCCTCTGCCTGCATCCCTACTCCCTCCGACAACAAAGTGCCACCAGCACATCGCCTTTATGGCCAGACACACCAAAATCAGTTCTTTTAGCCATTTTTACCCATTTTTGCTCTGACAAAACAAACACATGCAGGAAACACAACCCAAGGGGACGTTCTGGCAGCACTGGGGCATAGGGCTGCTCCCAGGCGCTGCCCGTGAGCCATTGCAGGCAGGTGCTGCCGGCATTCCCCAGCTGAGGACGTGGTTGGGGGGCTCTGTGTGGCCATGCGACGCCACAGGGAGGACGGAGGGCTGCAGAACACAGCACACACATGGTGCTGCTATTGCAGTTTTTAAGAAATGTTTTCCTCTCATCAGCACACCACGGGGATGGAGACAGATAATGAGAAGCGGCGCTCGCGGTGTAGTTCTGTGCCCCCTTCCTCCCCCCGTGGAGGCTTCCTCACCCCTGGGCCAGGAGAAGTGAGTGGGACCCCCATCAGGACCCCAACCCCTGCAGCAAATCCCTGTGTGCCCCCTCCAACTCCAGGAGCCAGGACACGAGGCTGGGATTCTGGGGCTGCCCGTAAGGGAAGGTTTGGAGGGGGCACCCATTCTGCACCCCTGCACTGAGCAATTGGGGATGGGTGAATCTTGTTATAAGAAAACTTTTTTTTAAAAGAAAAGCTCATAAGAGGCTCAGTGGAGTGCTGTGGGGGTGGTACAGGGATGGGGGGAGCACAGGGGAGGCTATGCATTACAGGAATGGAAATAACAAGACTGATCCTGGAGGCTGGGAGGGTTCGGGGGCACAGCACACACTGCGGCACGGGGGAGAGGCACAGCATGCTCTGCAGGGTGGGAGGGCACGAGAGGGTCTGCGGAGGGGGGGTGAGGATGTTTTGTAGGGCAGAAGGGGGACAGGGGGCACTGCAAGGCAGAGAAGGCTCAGAAAGTACAGTGGGATGCGGGGGCATGGCAGACAGAAGGATGGGGGTATGTGAGGCACCGCCAGACTCGGGGGGGGACAGGAGGCACTTGAGCACAGAGGGGGGAACAGAAGATCCTGGACACACACACCAAGCAGAGAGAGTGCAGGGGGAGCACAGAAATCAGTGCAGGATGGGGGGGCACTGGAGGCAATGTAGCACGGAGTGGGGTAGGGGGGCACAGGAGGCACTATAGGGGGCACAGAAGTTGCTGTAGGATGGAAGGGCGAAAGGCTCAAGGCAGGATGAGGCACACGCACAGGAGCTGTTGCAGGATGGGGGGTCACAGAAGTCAGTGTAGGACAGAGGGCACAGAACTCATTGCAGGATAAGGGGATACAGGCTGGAGGATTGAGGGATGGGTGGGGGGGTGCATAGAAGTCAACGAAAGACCAGGGTGCAAAGGAAGCTTTGTAGGATGGGGGGGGCACAGAAGTCAGTGCAGGATGAGGCATTGCAGCAGAAGTCCGTGCAAACCGAGAAAGGGGGACAGAAGTTATTGCAGCACGGGGAGGGGGGTGGGGGGGGAACACAGGAGTCGTTGCGGAGGGAGGGAGGGGGGGGGGGGGGCACAGAAGGCACCGTAGGATGGGGCTGCACAGAAGTCAGTGCAAGATGTGTGGGCACAGAGCTCAGCAAAGCACGGGGAGGGGGGGCACAAAAGGAACGGCGGGATAAGAGGGGCACAGAAGTCAACGCGGCACTGGGGGTGCGGGATGCACTACGGAGGGGGGCGGGGGGCACAGGAGGAACCGCGGGATGAAGCGGGCACGGCAGCGCGGGGAGGGGGCACGGCACGGCACGGCGGGCATTGCGGGCCGGGGGGGGCGAACACCGCAACGCCTGCGGGGCGGAGGTGGGGTGGGTGAGTGGTGGGGTGGGGGGGGCCGAGCGGCCGCTGTCAGCGCGGGGGGAGAGCGCTCACCTTGAAGGCCACCGGGAGGGTCTTATTGCAGCGCCAGTGCGAGGGCAGCACGGAGCACAGGAAGTTGGGGCTGTCGGTGCGGACCAACTCGGCCGGGTGGTCGGCGATGATCTCCACCATGGTGCGGTTATCGTGCGGCCGCAGCCGGGGCACGGCGGCTTCTTGCTGCTGTTGCTGTTGCTGTTGCTGCTGCTGTTGGGCCACTACGACCGGGCTGACCTCGCTCATCTTGCCGGGCTGCAGGCTGCTGGAGGGGGGGCTGAACCTCCGGCTGGTGCTGGGATCTACGGGAATACGCATCACAACAGCCACAAGTTAGCGAATTGGGGGGCGGGGGGGCGGGGGGGGGAGCGGCGGGGGGATCGCTGGAGGAGGCGTGTAGTGAGGGGTGGGGGTTGCGGGGAAAAAAAAAAGTATTAAAAACAAAATAGCGAAAAATGGGGCGAATGAAAAAGCGGAGGGTCTGTAATAAAAAGAAAATAGTGGTGGGGGGGGCGGCGGGGGGGGCAAAAAAAAAATCTGGCGGAAAAAAGAAAAAAACAGCAGGAAAAAAACACCAAAAACACCACCGAAAAAAAAAAAAAAAAAAAAGCCCCAAATCTCAGTCTGTCGCCGTTCGTTTGCTCAAAGCGCGGGGCTGCGCTGCCCTCAGCGACGCCCGCCGCGGCGGCACCGTCCCGCCGTGCGTCCGCGCCCGGCTCCGCTTCTCCTCCTGCCGTCCGTCCGTCCTTCCCCCCTTCCAACCGCCGCTTCTTCCCTCAGCGCCGCACGACTTTCTCTCCTTTTTTTCTTCCTCTCCTTCCCCGTCCGCTTTTCGGGCTTTAAGAGGAGTCGAAGGCAGCCGGCTGCGCTCGCTGCTTCAAGAGGAGCGTCGCTCGCAAAGAGCGAAGGGGAAACGTCCCGATTTCCTCCGAAGAAGTCTTCCTCCTCCGGCCAAACAAACGGCAAAGCAAAAAAAGAGCCGAGCCGAAGCGCTGCGGTGCGAGGAGCGGTGCGGGGCTGAGCGCCGGGCGCGGCCCGTGGGGAGGATCGGGGCTCAGGGCGAGTCCGGCAGCCGGCTTCCCAACGAGCGGAGAGCGGGCAGCATCGTCAGGAGGGGGGAAAAAGAGGGGAAAAGGCACCCCAGAGCAGCCCTCTGCGGGCTGATTCCGAAACTGTGCCCGAGGAAATGGTGGGGAAAGGCAGCTTCGGTGCGGTCCGGTCCTTTTAATTGAGTCGCTGCTGGATCCGAGTCCGGGGAGCTGAAGCGGGTAACTGAAATCGCTCTTTTTGTTTGGTTGTTTTTGGTTTTTTTTTTTCTTTTTTTTCTTTTTTTTTTTTTTTTTCCGCCCTCGATGAACAACAACAGCAAAAAATATATATATAGATAAAAAAAAAATCACTAAAGTGTCGCTTTGTCGGAGTTAGTTTTTGCTCTCAGAAAATTGCGTTGTTAAAGAATGAAAAATAATAAAAAGGCAAAAACAACAACAAAACTTCTTTCGGGTGCCGAGAAGTTGAGGTCGGAAAGATGAAGGAGCCGAGAAGGGATAAAAAAAAAAACAAAAAAAAAACAACACGCACACACCAAAAAAAAAAAAAAAAAAAAGAAGAAGAAAAAAAAATGCCGCAGTTTTTTTGTCCTGAATGTGGTTTTTGGAGGCTGGGACTTCTAATGATTAGGGGTTTGTGGTTTATATATACAGGGCTCTCCGGCTGGGGCCATCATTATGCTGATGAGAGTCAGCAGCACGTGGTGCTGCGCTCCTCTGCCTTCTGCAGCCTTCAAAATAAATACAACAATGTGCATCCCACCCCCCCAACCCCCCCCAGGAGGAGAGCCCTCGCCTGGAGCCGCCCGCAGCCGCGGGGAGGGGGCCGGGCCGGGCCGGGCCGGGCCGGGGCGGGGGGGGGGGGGGGGTTCGGGTTGGCGATGCGCTCCGTTGCGCTCCGGGTTTTTTCCATTAACACTTCTGGGTTTGTTTGTTTGTTTGATTTTTTTTTTTTTTTTAATATATATATATATTTAAGAAATAGAAAAGTCTGGTTTGCAAAAATATATCTGTAGCGCGAGGAGCGAGCTGGTGCCCAAGGGTTTGTGCTGAGACTCCGCTAGTCTAAAAAGCCTAAAACATTTCCTTGAATGAATGAGAGTTATACCTCCCCCCCCAAGACTGCTAAGGTAAAGGCAGGCGGGTTTGTTTTCTCCCTTAAAAAAAAAAAAAAAAAAAAAAAAAGGAAAGAAAAAAAAAAAGAAAAAAAAAAGGAAGAAAAGGGCAGATCTTATTAAAAACAATTTACATACCCAATGGTAACAAAGTGTCGCCGCCCCCCCGAGCAGACAGCGGCCTATCACAGCCCGCCCGCTAATTTCTAAGGCTCCCCCCGCCCCGCCGCTCCCCCCCCTCCCCTCCCACTGCCGCCTGCGTGCAGCCCGGCCCGGCGGCGGCCCGTCCGGCTGTGGGGGTGTCGGGGTGTCGGGGGGGTTTTGGGCCGCGCACCCTTTTCGCACAGCTGTTACGAAGCTCGGCTCCGCCGCTAAACACCCGCCGGCCTCGCTCCGTCCGGACCCCGCGCAGAGCACGGCAGCCCTACGGGGACCCGGGGGGGGAGAGCTGGAGGAGCCGCCCCCGGGTCCCCCTTCGCCCCCCTCAGATCCTCCTTCGCCCCCCCCCGGGGTCCCGGCTTGGAGCGCAGCGGATGGGCAGAGCGGGGCGGTGCGCGGCGCGGAGATGTGCGGCTCGGGCGCAGGGGAGAGCTCTCGCTCCGCGCAGCGCAGCGCCGAGCCCGGCTCCGTTCCTTCCAACCTTCCTTCTCCTTTCCCACGGCCGCCGTGGGGAGCGGCAGCCCCAGACCGGCGAGCTGCCGGCTCTCCCTCTCTCCTTTCTCTTTTTATTTTTATCGCTTTTTTTAATAGTCGTTCTCGTGTCGGTGGATGCGGAAGGTTCCCACTCGGCGGGTATCCCCACCGGAGCTCGCGCTGCGCTCCTGAACGACGAGCCCTACTCCGCACACGGGCGCTCGGAAGCTCTGCTTTACCGCAGTTGCAGTAAGAAAAGAGATTTGGGTAGGACGCTCATGGCCGCGTTTCTCCCCCCTTTGGCCGAAGGGGAAATGCATTCCACTGCGAAGGTGCTCGGAGGAAGGCGAGAGGCTCCCTTACAGCCAGCTGCTACGTGTGCCCGGCGGCCGTGATTTATTTCATTTCCAACCAGAAGATACGTTTGCAGTTTTAATTACTTATATACTAAAAAATTTTACTGTTACCTCTCTTCCTGCTAAAGTAAAATAAAAACTTAATTAGAATCAACCAAAATAAGTTATTGGAAGCTACCGGGGTAAGGTTTATATTTCTATATTTCTACAAGCACTGGAACAGGTTGCCCAAGGAGGCTGTGGATGCCCCATCCCTGCAGGCATTCAAGGCCAGGCTGGATGTGGCTCTGGGCAGCCTGGGCTGCTGGTTGGCGACCTGCACACAGCAGGGGGTTGGAACTGGATGAGTATTGTGTTCCTTTGCAACACAGGCCATTCTATGATTCTAAAGTCACTTAAAATAGTCCGTGGTTATTTATAATGCCGAAATAAAACTTTCCGCTGTACGCCCTGACGAAGGCTCAGGTTATCTGGCACAGCTGATTTTCAGTCTCCGAGCAAAAATCCCTCTCTGCTCAACATTTACACAGTGAGTGGGAACTGAGCGCAGCCTGGAACAGCTCACAGCGTTAGGAGTTTTATTTCAACAGTTATGGACAAATTAATAAAAGCACCGGGAAGGTTTATGGAGCTGTGTGGAAGCTGGATGGGATGTTTTAGTGCAAGCGATTGCTGTTATGATATATAGGATCTGGAACTCAGGTTTGGCTGAAGCAGAGAGCAACCCCGCTGCTCGGCTCTGCTCGGCTTTCAGTGCACAACTTCTCGGAATTGCAGCCCCGGTTGCAAAACGGGTCATATTTTAAGATGTTAAGAGAATGGTAGGAGGTTGGTGAAAAAAGAAATGTGCTTGCGTTGCAGATTGGGTCTTAACAAACACCTTCAGCTCCACATTATAAAAGCAGATTTTCACCCGCACGGCTGCTTTTGCTGCAGTTGTGATCGTGTTTTGGTTTTCTCACTTTTCACACAGAATCACAGAATGGCCAGGGTTGGAGGGGACCTCAAGGATCATGAACCTCCAACCCCCACTTTTAACCACGTTGTGGATATGGCTGTAATTACGTTGCTTTTTGCCAGCAAGGTGATGTTTCAAACAGCACAGGGTTTGTTTAGGGTTGCGTTTATAAGAGACAGGCCTAGCACGCTCGTGTTGAAAAATAATTGTCACATTTGAAAGGTTCCAACCTGGACAACGTTTCCTAAATAAACAGCTGTGCTGCCAGGCTGTGGGGCTGCAATGTGCTGTAAATACGCCAAACACAGAATGTATTTTGAGCTATAGAAGTAAATAGGATTTGTGAAAAAGGAGAAAGCAGATGGGTTCACTGGGTTTGTTATTGCATCGGGTATTTTTAGTCGGAGTGACTCCAGCAGTGTCAGCAATTATTACTGGAGCTAAGGACGTGCCAAAGCTCTCCTTCCAAAATCTGCCTTCCAAAAGGTTGAAATTCACTTGTGAAAATGTGCATTGGGTCAATACACGCTGACTTTGGTGAGCTTTGTGCCACCGGAGCTCAGCTCAAGCACCGTTCATTCCAGCAGGGCAGGAGGAGCTGCAGCGGCTGCTGGCAGTGCTCTGCTTTCACTGGGGCTGCAGGTGGACTGTGTGCCCCACTATGCTGTGCTTTGCTTGTTTAGTATTCTGGGTATGGAAAATACTGAGCCCACACTATCAGGTCTGTGGTGATGAGCTCTGCAATAACCATGTTCATACCCAGGTATGGGACAGCTCTAGATTGTTTAATTACTGTGTTCCTGTCCCATTGATTTATGGCTTAAATAAAGGATGACTTGTGTCCTGAAATTACAGACCATCACAGAGTGGCCAGGGTTGGAAGGGACCTCAAGGATCATGAAGCTCCAACCCCCCACCACAGGCAGGGCCACCAACCTCCACATTTCACAGCAGCCCAGGCTGCCCAGGGCCCCATCCAACCTGGCCTTGAACACCTCCAGGGATGGACGGGGCATCCACAGCCTCTCTGGGCAGCTGTTCCAGCACCTCACCACTCTCTCTGTAAAGAATTTCCCCCTGAAATTAGTTGAAAGCATTTCATATTTCAGCACCACACACTAGTTTTTAGCATTTATAGTCCCCAATATGAGTACAAGCTGGAAAATGATTACATAAAAAAAAAAAAAAAAAAAAAAAAAAAAAAAAAAAAAAAAGCAGTGTCCAGAATACAATTTTTTCCCACAGAATTTTTGGTAGAAAGTGAGGAGTGGCAGCTAAGAACTGTGGTTCTGCCTCAAGTTTGATGCTCCATAGCAAGTTAGCTTCAGATAACGCGGGGCACTTGCTATATTACCTTATGCTCTCAGATACAAAACTATGTGTAAAGCCCTCAGAAGTCCAAAAATGAGCAGGGCTCTGCTCCTGTGATGCATACCAGCAGTATGAAAAGGTCCAAAAGCTGGTAGGAAACGTGCCATGTCACTGCTGATAAGTAGGTGGCTTTCTTACGGCACACAGCGAAACGCACACAGTACAGACAGCAAAGTAAGTAGTTACCAAAGGCTGGTTTTGTTGGTTTTTTTTTTCCCCTAATGATTTCTTTCTGCCCTTCTAAGAAGGACCAACTGCAAAGCCAGGTCTCCATCCTGCTGCAGGGCTCTGCTCTTCCCCTCCCTGCCTGCAGCCCTTGGGGTGGTGGCCGTGCCAGAGGGGCACGAGGCCACCAGTGACTGTAGGAAAAGAACCCAAGGCCCTCTCCTCATCTTGAAGCCGCGTTTTAAAGAGAAAGTGTTTGCTGTGTTTGCTGGCAGTAAGAAGCTACACTGCGATCAGAAAAATGTTCAGCCTGTCCTTTCCCAGTAAATGCTATTCTTTTTTTGCTTGCAGCATGCAATCTAAAAATGAGCAGCAGGAAGCTGTTAGGGTCCCAAAGCTGGGGACAGTCCTTTTTACCCTTTGTAAATTTCAGACCAAACAAGCACATTATTTCAAAGATATCAAGGCTAAAAACTAAACTTACTTTTTCTTCCTTTCCCCCCCTTCTTTCGGCATGTACGAGAGCAGCATGAGCCAAACACTTCACGGTTATTTTTTCTGTTGACCTCAATGAAAACCGGTTCCCTCGACTAACTGTGGGGAAAGTGGGTGGTAGAACTGTTTGTAATTAAAAGGAGTTTATACATTTGGAACCTTGCAGAGTCCCCACGTTCTGAATGCTGTGTTTAAGAGGCTAATGAAGCGCACTGTGGCCAGATACAACTCCAAAGAGCTCCACAGAAGAGAATGCGAGATGTACGTCACACTGGAGGGGCAGAGGTGGCTGCAACACTCCCAACCACAAGCATTCCAGATCCTTGCCTTACTCTCTTTGTGTCGCAATGGTCAGGATTCCCATTGTTAATCTATTCCCAATAGCATGAATGGCAGAAATAGTTTTTAGGCAGGCTCTTTGTTAAGAGCATGAACGTAGGAGCTGGAGTGGTACAGAAATGTAGTGCAAAAGTTGTTCTAAAAAAGGATGAAAACATACAATACTGAAAGACTACAGGAGCGGAATGGAAGACCAATATGTGGGTAATGCTAAATGTAAAGTAAACACAATGTACAGAGTAAATCAACTATTTGTGGAACTATCAAGTTTTGTCTTTTTTTTTTTTTTTGCTCTTTCTTTCCTGAAAATTCCCCCAAGTGAAGATCTGAGCATTGCCAGGGCACACCAAGGGATCAGGAACGTTACTGTATTGACGACAGAATATATTCCTGAAAATGCTGAGCATGCTGGTGACATGTGAGCAAAAATACCTGCTCCCCAAAGAGCAACAGCCCAGAAACAAGCCCTAGGAGTAGATAACAAAACATTAACCATCACAGGAACGAGCCTCTCTAGTATTAAATACAAAGATCTGGCAGAAGAAATACTATAGGTGAAGCTGCCAGCGGTATCTGCTGTTAAGCTCGTCTACCACTTTCCAACATAAGACCTTGTTTTCACTTACACAACGTTGCCAAATTTTAACAGTTCAGGATGAGATTTTCAATCCTAAATCTGCCTCAAGCTCTTTTTTTTTTTTTTTTTTTGGAAACTTCCAGCAGGAATACTTGTGCCGCTTTCTAGAGTGATGTTAAGACAGAACACATTGTTTCTCTAACGTTTAAAAGTTCTTATAGACTCATCTGAGTATCTTTTCCAGAGCAGGAATGGGAAGCTTTACCAAGGAGGAGAAGAACAGGGAGGAAAAATCAGATAAGTTCCATTTGTTGCCCTTGACCAAAGGGATCCACCCAGATTTGGCTGAGTTATAAGCTTCTGAAAATTATTGAGGTTTTTCCTTGAGCGTGCGCAGTGGGAAGGAGCAGCTGGCAGCTGAGTTCTGCAAAGCCTCCACTGCGGCCCTGGGCTTCAGGCAGGACTGGATCTGCTATCAGTCTGACCAATATTCTCCCAGACACCAGGCTGCACGAGATGTTTTAGGGGAAAGGATAAGAAAGCCTGGAGTCAGCAGTGAGATATGGGATGTGTTCCTCCTTTAAGGTCTCATCCTAGTTAATAGTAGCTTGCAAAATATGATCTGAATGTTTGTCAGCAGTTCAGTTTTAAATGGCGTCTTTTAGAAGTCTGGCTTATGCTGTCACTTTAGATGTCAGTTCCATGCAGGGTTTTTCGAACTGTCTGCTTGGAGGTGATAGAAAAGGAAAAAAAAAAACCACACACAAATTCTGTGCATTTCTTTTATAATGCACTCCAAAATTCAGTTAGGATAAGTTTCAAGCTGTTTGTCTCAAATGCTGATCAGGCACTAAAAGGAACTCAGGTAATTAATTAAGATCTTAATCATTAACATTAGACATTGCCCCATCCCTGAAGGCATTCAAGGCCAGGCTGGATGTGGCTCTGGGCAGCCTGGGCTGCTGGTTGGCGACCTGCACATAGCAGGGGGTTGGAACTGGATGAGCACTGTGGGCCTTTGCAATAATGAAGCCAGTCAATCAAATATTTTCCTAATTTAAGCATAAGCAAAAAGATACAACCTGGAAGTATCCAGGAGGAATGAGGTCCTGACAGAGGGCAAAGTGACCAAATCCCTTTCTTAGAAGCCCACAGCAGCTCCTGTTCCTACCCAGCTTCCCTTTGTTGTGGAGGAGATGCAGCAGCTCTTCCCATCCTTGGAAGGCTTTCAAACACGCTGTGCTTGGCACCCGGAGGTTAGCGTGATTTTGAGCAGATAAAAGTCTGTGACATGAAAAGGCAGATCCCACCCTTTGGTTATTATCATCATTATTTTTTCTTGGTAAGAAAGAAAGCGAAGCCTTATTCTGTCTGCAGTGCCATTTCATTCCATGGGAGCCTTCAAGGAACGAGGTGCTGCTGTGGGCTGGTCCTCGCACCCTTCACTGTCTGAGTGCTGAAGAATATGGGAAGTCTTTCAGCTCTTCCTTTCCATGTCATTTTAAACAGCTAAAATATATCTTCTTTTTGAGTGTGAGAAAAACTACGTTCCACTGTTTTGGACAATTGGAGAACGTGGACTGAGGGAATGAGAGGAAAACTCTGTTTACTAAACACCACACGTAGATTGCCACTGAGAGTTTTTCTAAGGAAATTTATGACCTGTGTGAAGTAAATAAACTCCCTTTTTGGTAAAGAATCTTCAAGCCAATCATTCATGCTTGCTTAGAGACGTTACTGTTCCTGGTGCTTTTATGTGGAAGCTTACAGTGAAGGCTGATGTTATGTCTGAAATGGACAGCTGGCATCTCTGACTGAAAAGCAGGCATTTCTGATATATTTACTTATTGTGAGATTCTTAAGAGATTATGGCACACTCACTCTGATTCAAGACAGAAAGAAAAGACAATGGTAAGACAATTATAATTCTCGTAGCTAATATGTTATCTTCATGCAGACACTTGCACGCCTAGCTGCATTTACTGGCAACTGGTGGTGTTTTATACACCTGAAATAAACAGAGAGCTCTCAGTTTGTTCGAGATGTTCAGTGAGTCTGAGAGCTGTCTGGGCTGTGAGTCTGTTTGCTCTATCTTAGAGTAAATTAGAATGGGACAGACGCTTCCCTTCTCCTGGCTGCCCATCCTGTCCTCCCACCATCGTGCTCCTTCTCTCCCCTTCCTTTCAATTTATGCTCTGGATTCACAAGAAAAATAGCTCTTCTAGGGAATCATGAAAATTAAGGGAGGAGAGTGAGCTTCTGCAGCATTTCTATGCGGGATTTTTAGAAATATTATCGCGTTTCTCAGGTGTAAGCAATAAAATGCTCTGGATGTGGCTCTGGGCAGCCTGGGCTGCTGGTTGGCGACCTGCACACAGCAGGGGTTGGAACTGGATGAGCACTGTGGGCCTTTGCAACCCAGGCCATTCTGTGATTGTATGATTCTATGATTCTATGAAATGGCTTTCAGTGGTACCCCTCTTGATCTACAGTGCTGTGAGAGGAGAACTGAGCTGCTCTTATCTACGAAGCCTGCCTAATGTAATATATGCACACCGTATATATGCTTGCTTTCTTTAGCCTATCGTATATGAAATTATCAACACAATCTTTAGTAACCGCTGTTCTATCCACAAAAGTGTTCTGAATTTACAAGTAAGTGCCTTTCTGAGTGATGATCCCATGTCCTTAACTCACCCCACTGTATTTCAGCACATACACTACGCAGTGTCACTGGGGCTTTGCCCTCACCAGAAAAATGACCTGTTTTTGACAAGAAGTGTCAAAAATAGTTTTCCACCCTCAGATTCACTCAAGCAGCAGTAGAAGTGGTTGCCTTGCTGGTGTGGACAAGGTCAGGTGAGCTTTTTGCTTTCTGCAGCAAATCATGCCTGTCGGGGGCTGGAGGGAGGGCTCGGCTGCAGAAGGCAAACAGGGTTTGCCTCAAAATCAGAATCCCAGCATTTGTTGCAGTAGGTGCTGAGCTTGGTGCTTTTGTCCACACGGGGGGAGCTGCTGTTTTCAATGCTGCCCAAGATATGTGGAGAGCAGGCAGGCATTTCCACAGCAGCTGCCAAAAGCACATCATCTGGGTAGGTGCATGCCTACTGCTCTGAAGTATTGGCAGTATGAAGGCACAGTGACTTAAAGCTATGATAGTGCAGTGTGTGCAGTGTCAGCACAGACTCAGACTTTCTATGCCAGCCTTTATGTGCAGAATGTTGGATGAGTGGCAATTTTTTTAACATACTTTGCTATTTATTGTCTACGTAAACATGGCATGCAAAGCCACAAGCCAGTCGTCCCAACTGGATGTTGTTTTAGGATTATGCAGTGGAATTTAGAGAAACATTGACTTGGATAGAACAGTTAGTGGAGGAAAGCACCAATGGTGTAAGCAAAAGATTTGACATTCTCATGACATGACGCTCATGATACAACACGTGATGCTGAAGCTTGCAGACCTGTTGTATCACAGAATCACAGAATCACAGAATCACTAAGGTTGGAAAAGACCTATAAGATCATCCAGTCCAACCATGTATTCTTCGGTGAAAAAGCTTAAGAAACTAATTTGGCAAATGAGATCAGTCCAAGTTTCTCTGCTTCTCGTATGCTTGTTATTAACTGACCAACTGCATGGGTGCATTGTGAAAAAAGTGGATTGCCAGAGAATCACAGAATGGCCTGGGTTGCAATGGACCACAGCACTTATCTACTTTTGATCCCCTGCTGTGTGCAGGTCGCCAACCAGCAGACCAGGCTGCCCAGAGCCACATCCAGCCTGGCCTTGAATGCCTGCAGGGATGGGGCATCCACAGCCTCCTTGGGCAACCTGTTCCAGTGCCTCACCACCCTCTGAGTGAAAAACTTCCTCCTAATACCCAAACTAAACCTCCCCCATCTCAGTTTCAAACCATTCCCCCTTGTCCTATCACTATCCACCCTCGTAAACAGCCGTTCCCCCTCCTGTCTATATGCTCCCTTCAAATATTAGAAGTTTTCTTTTCCTTTGGTATTTGTTTTTGCAATTGGGCAAAGGAATAAGTAGCAGATGAGGAAGGAAGCTGAAGTAGAAGTATTTTTCCAACTGATCAAAGAAGATGCTATTTTGCATGGAACAACATTTAGCTGAGCTGTGCAATGAATGCCATAAACCAGTATTTTGACCAGAAATGAAACATTTTTCAGAAGGGTTATTGTTTTATCTCTCTGTCTGTCTCTCTATCTATGCAAGATCTTACAAAGATGAAGGGAGGGCTAGCTTCCTCACTCACTCTCACTTGTAATCGCATCTGTAAAACTTTAAAAGTATGCAAAATCTTTCTTGACCGTGCTGGATGCCATTAGCATTAGCATATTACCACAGGAAAAGAATCTAAAATAGACTGTGAACTTTGTAAGAAATCTTCCAAAAGCCTTCCATCCCTCAAAAACTTTAATCCCCAACTAGGACCTGACTTTCAGAAAGCTCTCTAAAATATATGAGCTGTTCAGTATGCTGACGGAGTTGATAACAGTCAGAGTTCTTTTTTTATAATGAGAAACTCCAGACCTATATTTGAGATGGGAAAAAGTAATTTTTGAAATGACTGCTCAGTCACCGAGCTTATACTTGGGGATCTTTTTAGTTCTTTATGCATTTTGCATTGTGTCTTTGCAGTGGCACTGGCACATGTTTCCATCACACAGTGTGTCTCGTGGCTTTGATACAAGACTGCACAAGTCATTCTTTGTCTTTGCTGATCCTGGATGTTAGGTGAGCATAGGAATGAACTTGGAAACAGAACCAACTCTGAACAATTTAGATATGTGGCTCTGGGCAGCCTGCTCTGGTGGTTGGCAACCCTGCACATAGCAGGGGGCTGAAACTAGATGAGCACTGTGGTCCTTTGCAATCCATTCTGTGATTCTGTGATTCATAAATACTTTGTAACATGGGTTAAAGGATGCATCAAAAACAGGGAAAGAATTGCTCTGGATTCAGAAGTACTGGCACTCATTCACAATTCCAAGTAAAAATGCTTCAGCTGATCTCAGTGTAATATTAGTTCCTTGGAATGGATGACCACACACGTCCTTTGGCTGATCTGAGCACACTGCTTACAGCTTAAAACCAACACCTTAGCTTGCTCATAATTTTAGAAGTATATCTAATTCATTAATCTAAGGATATTTTAAAATGCTTCTCTATTTTCTGTCATGATTCTGTATTTCCTGTTATCGAGGTTGGCAGAGTGGAAACTGGAGAGAAGTAGGAGAGGAATAGAAGTGTATCCTACTTGATATCCCAGCCACGTAACTGATCAAAGCTGTCAAAGAGCACCTTTCAAAGAAGAGGAGCACTGCCTAGAGAAAAGGTAAGAACATTCTCAGGAGTTCTTATCCAAAAGAAAAGCAGAAGCACCTAATGGTACCCTTACACTAAAAGGAGGCCTTACCACTTTGCTGTGTGATACAGATCACACGTTATTTTACACTGGAAGCTTAGTCATAAACTCTAAAACATAAGGGCCAAGTTCTGCTCTAAGATACACACGCACAACTCTGATGGACTCAAAGAGAGCTGTGTTCATATGTTTAGCGATGGAATTTGGCCCTAAATATTTAAACATTTATTCAGAGCAAAAAAGCTTCTCTGATACATTTCTATCTGATATCTTACGTACACAGATTACCACCGCTGGGCACCCACATTAAAGGATATAATGTTTTGGGGAGCCATAAACTCAGCATTCTACCTGCTCTGCGTGGTCAAATAACATTAATTTGTTTCAGGACATTGAGGAAATTAAATCCTTAGCAACCTGTGGCTGATGTTATTTATTCTGCAATCCAGGAGTAATTTGATGCATATTCCTGGCGCTATTCCTATATCTCAAAAAATTATTGTTTTGAATGGACCCAGTTCTGGGAGCTTTCCTTATATTAATATGCAATCCAGGAAGAACTAACATCCCCCTCTACTCACAGTTTCTCTGCACATTAAATCTCATGTGTTCTGGTTAATTCCCACTTATCATTCAAAGCCTTGAGACAGAAGTCTGTAATAAACCCAACACATCACTTGGAAATAGTTAACCTGAGGATCCCACTTGCTCTGTGTGCCAAAATGACACCAAATTTATTTTTGTTAAGGATACAAAGGACTCAAAAACCTGCAAGTTTTCTGAAAGCAACATAATGTTCCAATTTGTATACCTAATATAAGTGAACAATAACTATACAGAATGACATTTTCCTTAGACAAATGGCAGCTGGAGGAGAGCTGCGTTCCATGTTCAGGCACCTGAATTTAGTTGTTTACAGTGTAAATGTTTACATTTAATTTAGCTGTTTAAGCTCCCATTATCGTCAACAGCAATCTAAGGCTCAATTCACTCTCTTAAAATTAATGATCCAGTGCCATTAGAGATGTTTTGAGTTTCCTAAGAGATGGCTACAGGTTGGCACGTGAGTCAGGCCCTACGGGAGGTCCTCTGCTCTTTGGAAAGGCCACTGGACACCAGACAACACAGCCCAGAGCACTTCACACTGCTAGCTAAAGTTGGCCCTAGTAAATGCAGTCAGTGGCTTGTACAGAGCAAATCTCATGACAAAACAGAGTTGTCTACTTTAGGATGAACTGAACTGGTCTGTCGTTTGCAGTGGCCACTTTGACTGAGTTTCCATTGATTGTAATGGGACCCTAAACGCAGCCCAAGTGTAGACATCTAAGTTTTGGTGACTACACCTGAAACTGAAACCTACTCCTGATAATGCAGAATATATACTGTTATTAGGGTACTGGCTGTGCTTTGGGGTCAGCCAGGGTTAAGCTTGTTTGGTTGTGGCTATGTGCAGTAAGGTGGTTTCAGTTAAATGGTGGTAGGCAGGAGTAATAAGCAGGTGTGATTACATGGGTGAAGTAGCCTTCCTAATGTTTTGCTTCACTGAGTTCCTTGTGATCCATCTGGAAAGCTGCTCTCTAGCTAGTGGAGTCTCTGGTGACTAGAGTCAGCTCCTTCCCTTGCATGAGAGAACTGGAGCTCTACCTTTACCGCTCCCATTTTTAAGTGGCTCTCACACTGCCGTGATTTTCTGGGGCACTGCACCAAGAAAGACACTGCACCAAGACTTCATTTCTGTTGCTGGAGCCCTCAGGCTGAAGCACTCTGCTCATAGAGTCACCCTTGAGTACTTCCTTCTGAAGAGGCAGAGTGCAGGCAAATGCTGAGGACACCGTAGGAAGTAGGTAGGAACAAAAGCTTGTTAGTAAATCACGGAATGCTGGGCCTTGCACCCAGGTCTTGCATCAGTGCTAACAAGGTAAGTTATGAACGATCCAAGACCAAGGAATTCTTAACTGGTACAAATCACTATTTTGGTTTGCTCTGGTTGTTATCCTGGCTGGGATCAAACTCTAAGCATTACTTCAGATAACATATACAATTATTAGCATAAGTTTCCTTGACTGTGTGTGGAAACTCCTAACCTCATTTGTGGAAGCCATGGTTTTACTTAATGTATACTCTCAATCAGGGTGGTTGATCAGATAGGCTCAAGGAGTCGGTGGCAGGGATCAGGACCCCCCAGCAGCTTTTCTTCAAGTCAATGGACTCGGATCACTCAGCACCAAAAGTCTGCTTTTATCCTGTTTCCAATTTCCTTAGCCTGCTGCTTACAGGAGTGTGTAACACAGTGTTGGTGTTAACACGTGTGCAAAATGACTATTACAGATGGAAGCTCTTGGTCAGAGCCGGATTACACAACACAAACCTCTATCTCCAAGATCAGGATGGTACCTAATTCTGTTTCTCCAGGTCTTTAATTTCCAGGCACTGGAGTTGCCTCACATCCATTTTGGCACAGAGCACATCATTATTTTCATATTGTGCTTGTCTACTCTCCTGCTTTTACGCATGTGAGCCAGGAGTGAATAAGGGTTGGCAGCTTCATACTGAACTATTACATTGCAGAGTACGCTTTAATCAGTGCCCTAATAAATAGCACGCCCAATTAATTGGGACAATTGCCAGCAAACCAATTCATTTCCCCACACTTCAGTGCTTGTAAATGATGGATAAATAGCATGCTTGCTGCTGTCTGCAAGCGTATTTGTTGTAATTAACAGGTACGATTTGGTGTTTGCTGGCATACTTTTCCTCAGCAGTTTTCTGCTCAGTTCCCTGTTCCAGTGCAGTCACAAAAAATAAAGGACAGATTTCCTTTTCAGTATTCTCTTAAATCAACATAGTGCCTTTCTATTAAGCAAAAAAATTAAAGCAACTGAAGGGACTTTTTATGTATTGTATTACTGAACAGTTTTGACAATAAAGTTGCTAAATCTATTAGCCTGTTTTGGTTTTAACTTGCATACCAAATACAACTTTGCCATACCACCGAATAAGTTAAAATAAAGGAAAGGATTTTTGCTGCAGCTCTTTAATTTCATCTTTTCTACCGGGGGTTACATGACAGTTTGCTTTAAAGTGGTGTTTCCTTGTGGCAGGCCTACAGAGGAACAACATATTTGAAATGGGTATATGCTATGATTTACTGTATGCACGTGACACTGTCTCTCATTTGGACACCCTTTGCCAGGGAATTACACAAAATTGAACGCAGCAAACTTTTCTAATCCCCGCATTCCTCACAGATTGCTTTTATGGAGACTGAAAAATTATTGAAAGTAAATGAATTTGAAAAGGGAAACGGTACGGGGGAAATCTCAGGAAAGGATCTTAAAAACCAGCATGGCTATGGATCAACTGGGGATAGAAACATTCATGTAATTAAAGAGAATATCATTTGTGGGTTATTGGAAAAGAATTGCCTGTGCTGGCATTGCCTTTGACTTGCTGGCAGGAGGAAAAGAACCACCCTGGACCGCTGCATACGGTTCCTTATTAGTTGTGGCTTCTGCAGAGGCTCCATCTCTTCTTTGGAGCTCGGAGGATTTCTTTCATTACATAATCTGGATACGTTCTTTTTTTAAACAGATTTTTTTTTTTTTTCTCATGTGTGCAAATTCTCTTTGCACCAATGCTTCTACACTGAAGTTATTATGCCAAAGGAATGCAAGCGTCTAAAGTAACAATGGTTCATTTTCCTTTAATGACTTTGTCGACAGGATGGAGACATTTTTGTGGTGTGATGAATTCACTCGGTCTCCCGTCGTGTTTTCTCCACATGCTTTGGAAACTTTTTCTCTTTCCCCAAGATCTGCGGCCATCCACTCCAGCAAGAGCTTCATTACTTTATATTCATTGTATTTAAATGGCACCCCAGTGGCACTGACCTCCTGGGATGATGGATGTAAATTATATGCTATGTAGGGGAAAATAAAATCTTTTTCGGACTTCTTATGTTGTGCAGAGAAATAAAAGTGAAAACAAATGACAGAGAAAATCAGGCCTATTCAAAGCAGAACTTTGTAAGCATTATGGTTTGAGCAGAGTCCAGTCTGTAAAAGTGCTGAGACAGTTTACAGTGACCTTAGGATCTGAAGGGTGACCAGAAAAGGAATATGATTTTGTTTGTGCCCTTTTTTGGTTCTGTGTAATACATAACAAAGCTCGATCAGGTTTTCCTCTCATCTGTGAAGCTCTGTAAGAATTCAGACTTGCTGAGGAGGCAGCCCTGGCACTTTTACCAACTACACAAGCACACAAGTGCTATAAGGGACATTGTGCTCTTCAGTCCTATTTGCCTCTGTCTTTTGCTGCTTCTTTGGTTAGGTTGGACTCGATGACCTTTAAGGTCTTTTCCAACCTGAGCAATTCTATGATTCTATGATTCTGCTCATTGTATTTTGTATTGATTAGAGATTTCACAATACCACAATAATGCCTGCCTTGCTCCGCTGCTCTGCCAGAAGTTATCACCTATACACGCAGCAATGGAGGGAATGTTCTTTCATCAGCCCAACCCATCATTAGCAGTAGCTCAAACCACTTCTGATCCAGGAATCTCTCACTGTGGGCAAAAGCGTTTTGCACAAAAACAAAATTCATCAGTAAAAGTTCTTTCAGTACTTTTTCAGGCACCTCACCAAGTCACATTGGCTCTATTCATGCTCCTGAAAATTATGTAGTTCACACTGGACACGTTAAACCATATTATCACAGTAATTCCCTTATTAAAATTACCCTGCAGAATTGGCATAGTAACTTCTCTATCTTCTATATTTTCACATCAGTCTGTCTTACCAATATACATAAAGATACGCATGGCACACAGCACAGAAAGACCAGCAACATGCTGCACTGCCTGTAATGTAAGGTTTTGGCAAATCACAGAATTTGGCTAAAAACTGCAGCTGTCTCATGAAAGACTGCAGTATCTCTCACAACTCGACAGAATACTTTGATTTTCCTTTTGGCCAGGAAAATGCTTATCAGTAATCCTCCTTTAGCTGGGGTTGTCCAGATGTTTTTTAAAATGCATAATAGGAAGAAAAAGTTCAGGTCATCCTTGTTGCAGTAAGAATTAGAATTTGCTATAAATGCAAGAATCAGCTATCTTAGTTGCTCCGTGTTTTGCTTGCTGCTGTCAGTGCTCAGGCTGATAGCAGCTTTACTATCATAGACATAAGAAACAGAAGGGAGAGCAGCAAACAGCAGAATTGCCTTGTCTTGCTAACCCTGGTGTGGGAGGAGGAGAGGAACGGAGGGACTGTCAGGTGTCTGCATGAAGCAGCAGGGAGGAATGGGAGTGAAGGGTAGCAGAGTTCAAAGGAAAAACATAGAGGAAATGTAGAATGCAGTGGAATGAAGCAAAGGTGAAAAGGCAGAAAATAGGTTGAACTTCAAATAAATTTGGATTCAGATGACTCCAAGAGCATTAAGGTAATTTCAGTGGTTGTCAAAGCTTCCTTCTGCTCTTATTGCTCCAAAAAGACCTTAAAACACTACAGCGCATGTAAAATTATGCAGTCTCTACACGGTGGATTTCTTAGAAGGAATCTTCTCAGAAAGCATACAGCTGTTGAGCAGCGTGCAGCAGGAAGGTGGGTTAAACATGGCCAGGGCCAAGTGTTCCTTTGGCTGCTAGCTCCCTGCAAGCCCTCAAGAAAAGCAAGGTTTCTGCTCATCATGAAGACAGATAGCACTAACAGCCACTCAGCACACCTCTGTTGGTCAAAATTAATCATTCCAGCTAACGGAATAACACAAATGAGTGTGCCTACCTACAGACCTGGCCACTAAAATGAGTGAACTGGATGCACCAAACCCTAGAGCTAGGAAGTACTAAGGGTGGTTGAATGAGAAAAGCGCAGGCCAAAGGGGCAGGTGTCTGCCTTCCATGTCCCCTCAGCCTGCTGAGCTGACACTGCAGGAAGAAAGAAGCACTGCTGCAAAATGGAGACACAGGCCCTGCCTATGTGACATGCTAGAAGGAAGTGAAGCCATCCAGAAGGACCTAAACAAACTCAAAAGGTGGGCCTGTGTGAACCTCATGAGGTTCAGCATAGCAAACTGCAAGGTTTTGCACATGGGTTGAGTAACTCCAGGTACGAATACAGAATGGAAGAAGAATCCCTTGAGAGTAGCCCTGCAGAGAAGGACCTGGGGGTCCTGATGGATGAGACTGAATGTCAGCCAGCAGTGTGCTCTTGCAGCTCAGAAAGCAAATGGTATCCTGGGCTTCATCAGAAAAGGGGTGGCCAGCAGGGACAGGGAGGTGATTGTCCCTCTCTACTCTGCCCTTGTGAGGCAGCACTGTGTCCAGGTCTGGGGGCCCCAATACAAGACAGGGAGCTGTTGGAGAGGGTGCAGAGGAGGCCACAAAGATGATCAGAGGGCTGCAGCACCTCCGCTACAAAGACAGGCTGAGGGAGCTGGGCTTGTTCAGCCTGGAGAAAAGAAGGCTGCGGGGTGACCTCATTGCAGCCTTCAGTACCTGAAGGGAGCCTACAAACAGGAGGGGAGTCAACTCTTGGAAAGGGGAGATAACAGCAGGACAAGGGGAAATGGTTTGAAGTTGAGGGAGGGAAGATTGAGGTTGGATGTCAGGGGGAAGTTCTTTGCTGTGAGAGTGGTGAGGTGCTGGAACAGCTGCCCAGAGAGGCTGTGGATCCCCGTCCATCCCTGGAGGTGTTCAAGGCCAGGTTGGAAGGGGCCCTGGGCAGCCTGGGCTGCTGTGAAATGTGGAGGTTGGTGGCCCTGCCTGTGGTGGGGGGTTGGAGCTTCGTGATCCTTGAGGTCCCTCTGGCCATTCCATGATTTTGTGTGTGGAAGATATTTAACTACCTCAACGCGTTAAGCTACCAGCACGGCTGTAGGATGCATTAAGTTGCAGTAAGCACCTACTGGGATTTACAGAGCAGCGGCGCGTTTGTATTTGCACACAGGTTGGGGACGGGCGGTGCGGCAGCCCCTGCTGTGGCGCGATCAGCCCCCAGGAGCCGTACAACGACAGACAGCGATGAGAGCAGCCCGCTCCCCTCAAGCCCTTCCCGGCCGTTAAGAGCTCAGCCGCCCCAAGGCAGCGCCCGCAGCCTGCAGCCCGCACCTGCCCGCGGCGGGCGGGAAAGCGGCCGAGAGCAGCGGCAGCGGCGGCGGCGGGCAGGAAGCGACGGCGGAGGGAAGCGGCGCAGCGGCGGCCCCGCCTCGGCTCCACCCCTCGCCCTGGGAGGCCGCGGCCGCCGCGCGGCAGACGGAGACGGCAGCGCTCCGCGGCCGCCGTGTGGCGAAACCGGCCCCTCCCCCGCGGGCGGCGCCATTTTCCACCGCCCCCCCGATCGCCTCCTGAGCGTCTCCGCGCCGGAGCCGCCGCTGCGGCCGAGGGGGGAGGCCGCGGCCGCGCGCCCCCCTGGTTTCTCGCTTCGGTTCAGTCAGCGCGTAGAGTGGAAGGGACGAGGTTCAGTTCCCGCCTCTCGCTTTTCCTGTTTCGGACAGCCGCACACGTTGGGGGGGGACCGGGCACCACCAAGCTCCTACCTTCCTTCCTTCCTCCCCGCACACCTCAGCCTCCTCCATCCAACATCCATCCATCCATCCATCCCCGGGGTGAGCCTCTCAGCGAGTCGCCGGCGCGATCGCAGCCCGCCCCGCTGCACAGAGCCAGGGGTCGATCCCGGGGGCCTGGCGGGACGGCGCGGACCGGGCTGCGGGCGGGCGGGCGGGCGGGCGCTGCCTGCGGAGCTTGCTGCCAAGCCGGCCCTCCGCGCGGCTTTCCGCGCTTCAGGCGGTGCCGGGCGGCGCGAGGAGGAAGCGCCGCTCCTCTCGGGCTGCTCCTCTCGGGAGCCCCGCGATGCTCGCACGGCGCGCAGCCGGCGCTGCTGGCGGAGCTCCGCACGGGCTTTTCTCGTGGCCTGCGGTGTTGCTGGGCGCTGGAGCCCGCCCCGCTGCCTTGTGTTGTCTCGGTGCGTTTGGGAGAGGGTTCGGGTTGGGACTTGGAGTTATGTAACCGAGGTCAGCCCGTGGCCTGCGCCGTGCTGGAGGTGCTGCTAGCTGCTGTCTGATGCTGCCCGCTCGTGCGGCTCTGCAGGGGGTGGGCTTTACTTCTGCGTGCACAAACGAGAAGTGGCGTTCGTTTTTTTTTTTTTTTTTTGCTATAAATAGAGCCCGTCCCTGCAGAGTGTTAAATGCTAAAGCCTAGCGATAGCTGCTGTCTGGGACAATGTTCTCTGTGTAGGCTCTCAGTGGTTTTATTCAAGGCCAGGCTGGATGTGGCTCTGGGCAGCCCGGTCTGCTGGTTGGCCACCCTGCACACAGCAGGGATTGGAACTGGATGAGCACTGTGGGCCTTTGCAACCCAGGCCATTCTATGATTACTTACTAACTGTATCTTCATATCTGATCAACTGCTGCTTCCTAGAAGTTATACAAATGAATTCTTTGCAGTCGATGAATGCAAAACAATACCTATGCAAAATATTTATTACTGGCTGTGTGGAGGGGAGGTAAGAACCTGGTGCTGTGGGTGCCAGATGTGCTGTGCTGGATTAGCGGCCTGTTGTGAGACAGCAGATTTCCTGAGAGTGAACCTGTTTCAGGGGCTGCATTTTTGTTGGAGATGTACTTTATCTTTCTTTTCAAGTCTTCTATCTCACTCCCACACCATTCTCTTCCTTGGTACAGGCCTCTCTTTCCTTTTGACTTAAGGCACTGCACCCAGTGCTGTGCGTACTCACTTGGCAGGGTGCAGTGCATCCTCTTTCATCCCTCCTACATATTTTTTTAATTGTTGACCAGATCCACATGGCCTGGAAGGTGATGTCCTTCTTCCTATCAACTTTGATGGATTTTGCACTGGCTTGTACTTGCACATTACTAACGTACAAATCAGATTTTATCTTCTTTTGGTGCATTTTTGTACTTTGTATTGTCACAGTGTAGACGTGAAAGCCGATGCTGCAAGCGGGGTTTTCAAGTGCAACTGTTCATGGCTTTCTGAAAGTCCTACATCTGAGTCTTGTGAATATACAAAGCTTTCCTGAGGTAAAGAAACCTGTAGCTGTGAAGATTCTGGAAAGCAACTTGACATCTAACTGGGACATGTGCAAAGGCAGAAGGACCAACTCCGAGGCTGTGCCTCTGAGAAGTAAATGAGGAATCCCTTTGTGCTTTACTGGCTCTTTACTCACAGGTTTTGAGTATGTGAGTTTGGAAACATTGCCTGAGGTTTAACAGAATTCAGTAGCCCTTAGACTGTTGCAAAGTTCTGAGTGTCACAACCAACTGAGTGTTACAACCAACCTGTCAAGGACTTAATTTTGGATAGCACAGAGTGGAGCTATTTGAGATGTGATTAGTCAGTTTGTAACATCACAATAGACAAGCTATTATTTAGCAAGCTACAAGTGCTTTAAGAATTGCTTACATGCAATAGTGTGAAGTGATACAGAGCATTGTGTTGATGTTGCCATTGTGCTGTGGTGTCCTCGAGCAGTGAGCACAAGTAGGCTGTATATTTCTGGGTCATTATTACAAGAGTGTTTTAAGGCATGAGGCCAAATCTAAGCAAGTGATTATCCTATAGAAACTGATTGAGTTGCTGTTCTTGTTGCAATTGTGTAATATCCAAATATGTAGATATGCAGAGTGTGTAAAGAAAAGGAAACTAGTTAGGCCTGTGTTCTCACGGAGCTGGGCAGCAGTGACTCAATTAGAGCTTGCCAGGAGCTGATCAGAAAACTGCATGTCAAAGGCATTGATTAGAAATGGTATTGATTAGATCTGTCATTCATAGTGCTGCATGTAATCAATATTAATTACAAGTAATATTGTTAAGTGTTCATCTGCAAGCTAATGCAATATATATTTCTATTTGTAAATGATCTTTGGCTTTTCACTACTCCTGTATTTCACATATGTTTAAAGTGTTATGTGTGATTACAATCAGTTTCACTGAATCAGCTGTAAAGTTTCTAGTTCCCACAGCTGCCATTCTGTCATACATAAGTAACAGTAATGGTAAAAAGAGGCCAAGGGCTTGTATGGAAGGGGTGAGTTGAGGCATCTCTGTCTTGGCCTAACTCTGAGGAACATCTCCCAGGTGAATCACAAGAACTATCAATAGAGATAGCCAATGTTAAGCACGTTGTAAGATGATTTGCTTAACAATGAGGAAAAATGTTTTTTTAAAAAAAGTAAAGAATAAAAAAAAAATACATTTCAATGGAAATCTCCCAGAACTCATCTATGATTGTGATATCTCTGCAAGGGACTGGCATCCTCAATGTTCTATCTGTTACATCTAGTTATTAAAACTGTTAGGTCTGGCACTTAGGAGCTGTGTTTAACAATCGGGTTTTAGTTTGTATGAATGGTTGTGTCTGACATTAAAGCCATGCTGTTGTCATTGTAGTTTTCTTTGTACTAGTTGTGCTGGTAAGTAGCAGTGGAAGATAACATTTCCTGCTTAAGAGCACTGAAATTTCTGATGGCAAGCAGTGATCTCAGAAAGGAGATGAACAGTTCAACAGTAAAAAAGAAAGGGGAAAAAAATCTGAGCTGTATATTTGATGCTTCATTGGGGATTTCTGATATACTTGAGGACAGTGGTGATGGCAAAGTATGAAAAGCTGATATGCCAGAGTGTTCAATTAAGGTCAGGTTTGAACTGTACTGGGAATGTTAATAGTTGTTTATGGATTGTTGATAAATGTTCATGATTGTACTCCAGCCAGTGAACAAAAGGCAGCTCAGGGTGATATGGAAAGAGGAGGATCAATGTCATGGGTTAGGAAGGCAACGCCATCTTGAAAGGAGCAGATGGAGGCAGATGAAAGAAATCAAGAGAAATTACACAGAGGAAAGCATAACTAAAAGCTGTTGGTAAGAATACAGTTGATTTTGCTTTGTAGAGGATAGAACAGTGTTAGCAAAACCTTAGAATTGAGATACTCTAGATGGAGCTGAAGGTAGATGTGAGCCTTGATATTGATGGATTTTCTTGTTGGCAGATGAGTAGCAAAGCATGCTGGTAGAATTAGCTTGGGCTCTGTGTATTCATACATGGACAGATTGCTCTTCAAGAAAATCAAAGTGTTGAGTAAGTTACAGGTTGGGGTCTGCTAGAATCCTGTCTGCAGCTTCCAAGGATTCAAAGCCAGTTTCTATCAGAAGGCATACAAGTACACAATATTTGCTTTCCTGCAAGCTATCAGTGCTCACCTTGGGAAGTTTGTGGTCACCACACTTAACATCTATACAACTATTAAAAAATTGTTACAGAATATTCAGAATACAGCCAGAATAATGTATTATGGGGGGGAGACAAAAACAACAAAACTTACTGCTAATGCAATCAAAGTTACAATCAAAGAGCTGAATTCTGGAAGCTGTGGAAACTTTTCTGTTGGTTCCAAGATGCTCAGTCTTTGTGCTGTTTTGTTTAAGTGTCTTTAGAGAGAAAGAAAAAGTCATTGGTGTTGATGTGCAGTGCCATTTACTGCCAGAAGTGGCATGGAGTTCTGCAGAAAGTGCTGCACGTTGTGTTCAGAGGGAGGTGAGCGTATCTGCTGGGATACTTTTCCATGTTTTCTTAGTAAAGAATCACTTGTGAAGAAGGACAGAACTCTGATTAGACTTCAGTTAGAAACTCAGAAGTATCTGTAAGCATCTCCAGATGTGGAGACGTAATTGTGATGTGAGATTTTGCTGTGTATTTCTCAGTCGCAAATAAAATAGTTACATCTGTGTATTAATGTTCTTTCAGTAGTCCAGACCATTCTGTGCTCTGTTTCTGAAGAAGCTTAAATAACTGTCATGTCTGACTAATGGATGGACAAATAATAGCTTAAAATATGAGAACATTCTGAGCCATTTCATGTAAAATACAGTCATCGTTATGCATAACTGGATCAGGAGGTTGTGCTTGAATCTGTAGCTGGTTAGTGACTTTTCTTTCCCTGTTAAGTCATTGAGAGTTGTACTTATTCATGGCTTTCCTCTTTCCAGTAATTGTGTACAAAGATACTTTCTTACCAGGTGTGGGAATGGACATCTAGAATTACTTTCTGTCCAGTTGTATGGAGCACCACAGTTGCAAAAACAACATCAGTAAGATGCATTTTAATCACCAGGGCAAAGCCTGTACCTCCATGTGCTTGAAAATCTGTTTTACTCTGCATCCTTTATGTATGCTGTATTATACTATATATGTTATACATGCTATCATAGAATCATAGAATTGCTCAGGTTGCTGCTGAGCAAGCTCAGGTTGCTTGCTCAAGACCTTAAAGATCATGGAGTCCAACCACAACCCAACCATCCTACCCTAACTCTAACAGCCCTCTGCTAAATCACGGCCCTGAGCACCACATCCAAAAGGTTTGTAAACACATCCAGGGATGTATGTCTGAATTATTATTATGCAGGTATACGTGCTTCTTGTTTAATTTCTAAATCAGAGTGAATGACTGAGTGGACTAAAGGTAAAGGGATAAAAATGGGGATTGGATATGTTCTTTTTATGCTGGTGGGTTTTCCAAGCTTGTTTAATTCTGATAAGGAATGTTATGGTCAAAAATGATTCGTTTTTTTCTGGGTGCTGGAAGTTGGGCTCTGCATTAACAGCTATGAGATGGATCATAGAATCATAGAATGGTTTGATTGGAAGGGACCTTTAAGATCACCCAGTTCCAACCCCCTGCTGTAGGCAGGGACACCTCCCTCTAGTCCAGGTTGCTCACAGCCCCATCCAGCCTGGCCTGGAGTGTTTCCAGGTAGGGGGCATCCACAGCCTCACTGGGCAACCTGTGCCAGTGCATCACCACCCTCACAGTAAAGAATTTCATGCCGCTATCTAATCCAAATATTTCTGTTATTCACTTTCAAGTAAAACTATCATAAGCATCTGGTATATCAGGTAATGAGGGACATGGCTTAGTGAAAACTATTGGTGATGGGTGGATGGTTGCACTAGATGATCTTGTAGGTCTTTTCCAACCTTGGTGTTTCTGTGATTTCTGTAATGAAAGGAAGCAGCAATTGCAGGTGAAATGTGTTCTCCTTTGGGTGAATAGTGCAAGCATTCTGCTTGGTGATGCTTAAGGTAAGTCTAGGTCATTTGTGTGTTGTGCTCATTGGGGACCTTTAGCTCTAGAATGTTCCTGGTTCCAGCCTGCTCGAGCAGTTCAGGAGAACTGAAGAACTTCAAAGTTTTTCTTTGTTCAGTTATTCCATGCTAATAGTGATCAGTGCAACAGTGTATGTACAATGTACATGGTTGTCTTTTAAATTTTGCTCCTACATTTAGAAAGCCAGCCTTGCACGTGTTCAACGGAGTTTACAATTGCTTTTTTTCTTTATAAGGAAGTGCACCAAGAAAAATCTGATTTCCTGTAGTTAATTCAGATCGTACATCTCCAGTCCTAGAAGACTCTATCTTATATACTTTTGCATGCTGGTGAGCCTGTGCCTGCAGTAAGATACTTTGTGGTAACAAAATATTAACTAGTTGCCCAAGGAGGCTGTGGATGCCCCATCCCTGCAGGCATTCAAGGCCAGGCTGGATGTGGCTCTGGGCAGCCTGGGCTGCTGGTTGGCGACCTGCACACAGCAGGGGGTTGGAACTGGAGGAGCACTGTGGGCCTTTGCAACCCAGGCCATTCTATGATTCTGTGATTTTATGATTCTGTGATTAAGGTAATTACTCTGAAGTAGGGGATGTGAAAACAAAGCCATTACTTTTAATTTTGAGTTAACAAAATTAGTCATCTTGGCATTTAGTTCCTGTTCTTTTTTTTTTTTTTTTTTTTTTTGGTTGTTTTTTTGTTTGTTTGTTTGTTTCTATAGATGAAAATATCATTCTTTGCATTTTTGCATGACTTCAGGTTATATGCAAAATATAAAGAACAAGAAAAGAGAACTGGTACAGTGCCTATACTGCTTGTGTACTTCATGAATTAAGTCATTGTAAATTCTACAGTAATGCATTTAATGGAAGAATTTGTCTCGGATCTCTGTGTTTTTCACTAGTTCTGTGCTTCACACTGCAGCAGAGACATCAGAACATCTACGAGGCTCTATCAGTTACTTCTGGGAGTTGATTTTGCAAACACTTTAGAGATGCTGAGAACAAATGTGGCCACCGACTGACTGATATCAGTTGTACTCAGAGCTCTGCTAAGCCATTCTGATTCACATTTCCCTCCTCTAAGAAACACTTCTGTTTTAAACTGACCCAGCTGACATGCTCAGTTGTTTTTGTAGAGTGAAAAGTGCAGGACTAGAAACGTTTGCTCTCCCTGCTTGCACTTGGTGAGTTACTGAGCTGTATTGGTGGGCGGCTGAGAGTGGATGTGCCCTTAGATCCTTATGTGGCCCGTGGTGCTTGATGCAAGTATCTGAGGAGTCTTTGAAAACAGAAGATGGAAGTATTTGCAGTGTTGATTTTTAGTAAGAAAATATATTATTATTATTATTATTATTATTATTATTATTATTATTATTATTATTATTAAGACTGCTTCTGTTTGCTCCAAATACAATTGAGAAATAAGTAGTTTGGAAATGTGATAACTGGCAGCTATGGGCTCGATGTGCAGCCTGTGCATTGCATTCAAATTTCAGGAGCACTGTACTTCAGTTCTTCCCTTCAGTTCTTGAACTTCAGTTTCTACACACCTCTCAACTGGATCTTGAATAAATACATCATATATGGGTTGTACATCTGGCTTATTGACTGGACTGTAGTGGTGAGCTTGTATTGCCTGGGAGCTTCAGAATGGACGTGGATAAAAGAGACGGCTGTGAAGCGAAAGTCTGCTCTTGTACTTTCCCTCAGTGAGAGAGTTGGGCCTATGTTTGTCAAGAAACAACTTAGAATTAGCTTTCCACAGCCAAGAACTCCTGTCTTCTGCTGTTTTGTATAGAACAAATACTGTTTTCTATTGTGACTGTTCTATGTTTTATTTTGGGGACAGGGAGGTGATTGTCCCCTTCTACTCTGCCCTTGGGTGGCCTCATCTGCAGTACTGCATCCAGGTCTGGGCGCCCCAATACAAGAAAGACAGAGAGCTGTTGGAGAGGGTGCAGAGGAGGCCACAAAGATGATCAGAGGGCTGCAGCACCTCCACTACAAAGACAGGCTGAGGGAGCTGGGCTTGTTCAGCATGGAGAAAAGAAGGCTGCAGGGTGTGCTCATTGCAGCCTTTCAGTACCTACAGGGAGCCTACAAACAGGAGGGGAGTCAGCTCTTGGAAAGGGGAGATGACAGCAGGACAAGGGGAAATGGTTTGAAGTTGAGGGAGGGAAGACTGATGTTGGATATCAGGGGGAAGTTGTTTGCTGTGAGAGTGGTGAGGTGCTGGAACAGCTGCCAGAGAGGCTGTGGATGCCCCGTCCATCCCTGGAGGTGTTCAAGGCCAGGTTGGATGGGGCCCTGGGCAGCCTGGGCTGCTGTGAAATGTGGAGGTTGGTGGCCCTGCCTGTGGTGGGGGGTTGGAGCTTCATGATCCTTGAGGTCCCTTCCAACCCAAGGCATTCTGTGATTATAGGTAGAAGATATTAAGTCACAGTAGATGTTTTTAAATCATCTCTATTCATATTAAGAACTATATATGTTGTTATTATTGCACACATGATTGCAAGATTCTCTTTATGAGAAAAGAATTTGTGAAAGCTGAAAGGGTGTATCTGGATAGGACCTCCTAATTGCTACTTGCAGCCAGCGCTCATCAGAAGCTATCTTCTCTTTGCTAGAGTTCATGATTAAAATATAGCATGTTGAAATAATCTGTGACCTAATCTGAACATCTGAATTCGTTTTATAGAATATGGCAAACAGCTGCATTTCGGTTTGGAGCTAAAACAAATACAGTATATTGACCCACTGAAGATTACAGTAGGCTTTTCAGTTCCGTGTTAGCAGTACTTATTGAAGAAAATTGATTTGAGAGTGCTTCTGCTTTTGAATTATTTTCTTTTTCTTTTTCTTTTCTTTTTTTTTTTATGTCCGGAAGAAAGGAAATAGAACATACGGATGATGGGACTTTGATGTGTAAAGAAGTTAATTATCTAAACCATCAAACAAAACGTGGGCTGTGGAAATAATTATTGTGAAGGGTCTGACAAAGCCTGACAAGCTGTTGGTTTTTTATGTCAAGAAAATGCTGTACACCTGCTTGATTTGAAAGTTAAATCGTTTGGTTGCAGTGGGAAGAGCAGAGTTTTTGGTGAAGCAGTAGCTGATAAGCTTTCAGCTCCTTAACCGATACTTGCACAGATGTACAGCCCTGAGGTTTTTGAATGAAGCTGTTCTCATCCATTTGGAGGACAGGAACCTTAAGAAGTATTTAATCTAAAATAGGATAGTCACAAATCACAGCTGTTCTACTGACCCAGCAATGGCAGAACTGTCCCATGATGTGGGGGAGGTAACAATGCCTCCTAAATGATCAGACTGTACACCGTGGATAAAGCAAAACGTTTCTCTTAGGTGTTCAAAGAAAACAGCCATGTGCTTTAAATGATCCTGTTAGTTTAAAAAATAATAATTCAAGCTTAAATAAAAATCTTGTTATATCTTGCTCAATTTTTTAAAGTTTAAGGCACATACATGGTATATTTCAAGGTGTTTTTTCTTTTTCTACATTTTGAAAATGTTAACTGAGTTGTTCACCTAGTTCATAGAATCACAGAATCACAGAATGGCCTGGGTTGCAAAGGCCCACAGTGCTCATCCAGTTCCAACCCCCTGCTACATGCAGGGTCTCCAACCAGCAGCCCAGGCTGCCCAGAGCCACATCCAGCCTGGCCTTGAATGCCTGCAGGGATGGGGCATCCACAGCCTCCTTGGGCTGATCTACACCTAATCTACACATTTGCAAACAGTATCCCATTACGCAAACAATAAGATCAAAAATATATATCATTCTCATGCAATTAGTCCTTCTGGTCTTTACCAATGAGCTCTCGTGTTGGGGAAGGTAAGTCTTAGATATTCAATATGCAAGCACTGGAACAGGTTGCCCAAGGAGCAACTTGAGGCCATTTGGATGGCCCATCCCTGGAGGCATCCAAGGCCAGGCTGGATGTGGCTCTGGGCAGCCTGGGCTGCTGGTTGGTGACCTGCACACAGCAGGGGGTTGGAACTAGATTGTGGGCCTTTGCAACCCAGGCCATTCTGTGATTCTGTGATCCAAAGAAATTAATGGGTGCATTGGGGGTTGCAGTGATTGGGAATGCAGATGAGATCCTCTGTAAAATGGGTGCTTTATGGAAGACTGTCAGGCAGAATAGTTTTGCTGTCTAATATTCCTGAGTAAGAGTTTCCATGGTTTTCAGTAATGCTTGAAGATAATGTGTAGCCCTATAGGATTTGGGAACTCTTGGTGGTGGGTGGGTGGCTGAACTGGATGATCTTGGAGGTCTTCTCCAAGCTTGGGGATTCTGTGATCATCTGTATTAACTTACTGAGCAGTACTGATAGTGTGGTGTGGAATATAATATATAGCTACTAAATGAATACAGTTTCTCTCACTCAAATAAGAAACTGTAAAATACAGATAAACTTCTGCTTCTCTACATGGGTATCACTGCAGCTTCCTCTTCAGTCCCTTATGTATGAGTATACAGCTTTTCTAGAAACCCTCTGTCGGCTTCCTTCACGTGATAGATGCACTTAAAAGCTTTTATTTTTTTATGTCACTAATTTGATTGTTTAGTTTCTGTGACTCTTTGGTGACTGCTGATTATGGCCGGATCCTGCCAACATTTAAGCCTGGTGTGTAAGTACCCGTGATTAAAATCAGGCTTCAGTGGGAGTAAACATGTGATTAAAGTTACACATGTGCATAAGTGCTTGCAGGATGGGGACCTAAATTAGAATCTGCTTGAAGATAGAAGTCTGTTCAAATCTACTTGAAAGCAGTCATAAAAAATGTGAGCCTATCTCTAACTGCATGATGCTGTCCCTCCATAAGCTGTTGTATCACGACTGTCCCAAAATGCTTATTTTGTTGTTACTTTCTGAAAGTGTCTTATGCATTTTCAGTGTTACATCGTTCTTCACTCCAAGCCTTTTATTTGTGATGGGTTTCAGTGTTTTACAGTGCAGTGGCATTTAATATAGTAACTTACTTCCAGGTTATAATTTCAGAAAATAAATGTATCTTTTTACACTTCAAAGTTAAGATCTCTTTAGAAGTCTTACAGCAGAGCAAGTTAACGTCTGCTTTTCATCATCAATACTAGTGCTAATACTAATACTGAGCAGTATGAGTGAGCTGATGTTAGTGGGCAGCAGCTGGATAGAAGAGGGAAAATGCCATGGAAATGTGCTCTGTTTATCTGAAGGCTCGCATGATGGGTGCAGTTCTGTGTTTATAAATAATATTGAAGTGGAAAAATGAAACTCCCTATTCTATGTTTGTAGAATTTTCCATAAATAAACTTGGATTTCTTAGACTTTGAGTAATTTAAGATTTTTTTAATGAAATTACTTACAGGCATTTGACTTGCATTTTATTAAGAAGGAAAATGTACATCTGTTAGATTTACTTCATAGAATAAGAGTAGAACTGGGTTTGATTTGGTCTTTTTATTTTTTTATAAGAAATTTGTATAGCAAAGCTATAAAACTTTTTGTATAAAGACAGGGCCTTCAGTCAGCTAGCTTTTATCATGATGTGCATTTCTCTCTGAAACTGGAGTAGGACTGGAAAATAGGACAGAGGTGGAATGGCTGACAGAAGTGAGGTTCAGTTTGGAGGAGAGAGCACATAACTCTACAGCTATCCTCCTGCTACCCTCTTTCCTCTCATCACAAGTGGGATATAGGGTATGAGGAAATCACGGAACCATAGAATGGCTGGGTTGCAAAGGCCCACAGTGCTTATCCAGCTCCAACCCCCTGCTGTGTGCAGGTCGCCAACCAGCAGCCCAGGCTGCCCAGAGCCACATCCAGCCTGGCCTTGAATGCCTGCAGGGATGGGGCATCCAAATGGCCTCAATTTGCACCAAGGAATTTTAGATTGGGTATCTGAAAGAATTTCTTCATGCTGATGGTGGTTAAGCAGCAGAACAGGTTGCCCAGGGAGGTGGTACATTATCCAGCCTTGATGGTATTAAGGACACGTGGCTGCAGGGCTGAACGATGTGCGTGGGCTCTTGAAGTCTTCTCCAACCTAAGTGATTTCCTGATTCTAGTATGTGTTTCAAAAAGGAATTTATGATCCCAGTGCTCATTAAGTTTTATCTGTCTGTTTCTAATACTGTTTCACTGTTGTGTTGGTCTCAGTGGAGGCAAGCAGGGACTGATTTATCAGTACTTGCAATACCATGGCAATGGAAGAGTATGTTTTAAGTAGCAAGACATCAGTGTGTATAAATATAATATATTCCAGAATAACAATAATTTATTGTACTGTTTTTTCTTTGGTGCTTTTAGGGCACTTCTGAATGAGTTCCTGAGAAGATAAGTTGAAAAATAGCACCTTTCCAATGCTTACAGTAATTACAGTAAATATCTCTCTCCTGTGGGCTCAGATGGGATTCTTTTTGCATACAGAGCCTTATGCTCATGTCCATCCTGCATAGCTTTTCTTCCCTCTTGAATATCTGGTGTGCAATGTACACAGCAGCCTTTAGGGTGAAAATATTCTACAGTTACTACAAATTTCTCTTACATGTTCAATTAGTAAAATGGGCTTTTTCACTTGGCTTTCTGGATAGTTTTCTTTGAGTGTTGACTGAAAGGAGTTATGAAGTTCTGTATGCAGAGGCAGACTTGAAATTTCTACAACATGTAGAATTGTGTGAGGGATGCAGTTGTTACCATTCTTTCATATGTTCTCTAAAATAAAATGTATCTGTAATTACTGTTATTTCTTTGTTTACTCAGATGAGCAGCACTGTGGCTAGCCCGATGTCAACAGCTGCTTCTTCAAGCAGTGGAAGAGGGATGGGAAAATCAACAAGTTTTACACCTGAGTTGCAAAGTATGATGTAAGTAACCAGCCATACTACTGGTAATGTCTGCTGCTTGGGTATTTCTTCTAGCTAGCTGCCTAGAATGTGTGTTTAAGGTGATGGGGATGAGGGGAAAGAAGAACAAGTATTAGTGCTGGAACTTGGTGATGGTTCTGGATTATTTTTGAATGGATGCTACTTTTGATTTTGAGAACATTCAAAGGTAAATAAAAATCACATCCTCTGTTGAATGGAGAGAAAAATTCTGCTGACTAAATTAATGTATTATTAGTGTTACTCTAAGAAGTCATTAGAGACCTCTCTTGCTCAGACCTTCTTCAAAGAAAGCTGGTTCCTATTGTCATATATGCTTATTTAAATAGATGTTTTGTATTAACATCCTTCATTGCTAATACAGAAAACTAGACTGACATCAATGTATTTTGCATGGAATTAAGACATGAAGCAATTGTAAAGAATTGGGTTTTGGCTGATACAAAGTAAAGTTGTGACAAACATTACAAACATAAGTTATTTGTTGTTGTATATCGAGTGGACTCCTGGGAACCTACATAATCAGACTTCCAAGCTGTGATACTGCGTGGTTCTATAGTTCACTTCTAAAACTATGCTGGTGGATGATCTCTGGACAGGTGGGCTGTGTAGGTCCCAGACGTACTTCCATAATCAGAAGGATTCATGCTGTGGAAACCTTTATCCTGGCTGGTAACCTGTTATGCTGGGCTGCCTGCAAAACTTCATTTGGTGGAGAGCAACATATTTGTCAAGAATGCAACCTCCCTTTTTTTCCCCTTTTCATGTATGTCCAAGACACTGTGCTGTTGGGATGGGGGGCTTGGAAAATTAATGAGTTTGTCCCACGTGGATTTGTATTCTTGATTTACCCAGCCACTTGAAAGAGTTATTTAGCTTAGAGCTAAAAGATATGTTAACTTCTGAGGATGCAGATAGACACAAGCCATTACAGCCTCATTTTCTAACTTGTGCTTTTTTTTTTAAATATATATGATTATGAATGTTACTTATTGAGGGGGAAAGGATGCACATTTGCCAATTGCTGAGATCAGCTGCATGTAAAAGGGAGTGTTGCTTTATGAAATCTTGCAGAAGTATTTTAAAGGTTTTTCTTCTGTGCGCATCTATTGAAGTTGAAAATGAAATGAAGAAAGCTAGTCCCAGAATACCAAAACGTAAGTCTGTGCTTTCAAAAGATCCTGGTGAGGTTTTAGGTCTGGAACACTGTTCAGGATGTTGTTTAAGAGATGATGAGATAAAGTAGGAAGGACTTAAAAAGGAATTAATTTGGGGCTACTGATCTTTTCTTTGGCAAGATCATTGAAAACACTCAATACTTGGAAGCTTTTTTTTACTATGCTGCTTCATATTTTTCAATTCCTTTTAATAAGCTGTATTAAAGTAGTTAAAGCATCCATCTTCTGACCTACAGATGGGTAACTGCATTTTAAAAATAGGGAAATCTTTATTCAAACTATGGACTCGTGCTGATGGTCTCTATGATGCCATCCTTTTGATCATTTTACTTTAGGTCAGTATTAGTTGAACATACGTTCATTTGTGTGCATGTGGTCTTTAATATCTTATAATGCACAAGTTCAAATTTTTAGATAGTTTTATCTTAATTGCCCCATTCTCATTCTTCTCCTTTCCATGGTGTTAGAGCTGAATATCAGCGAAGGGGGGATGTTAAAGCATTATTTATTGAATATAGATTTATAAACATATAGATATTCTTTTTCTGTCAGTTGTCTTCCTCTTCCTCAACTCTACAGAAGTTAAAGTATCTCAAGACTCATAGATCTGCCTCCATAAAAACTACATTTGTCTTTTTGTTGTAAGGGAAACACTTAACATCTTAGTATTGCTGCATCAAACTACGTGCTCTCCTTGCGATTACTTTTTTTGTAGTTGTGAAGGAGTTTGCTCAGGAATTAAAAGGTGTTTCAGGTCACTTCAGGCTACGTTTGGAACCTCCTTTTATGTTTGTTTTGATCACTTATGGACACGACCATGTGAGCAAAGTGGTAAATTTGCCCCAGGTCCAGGTCCCCTTTCCTTCCCTGCTCTCACACAACCTGTTCCTACCAGTCTCCTGTAGCTCCTTGCTGCTTTTAGCAGAGAGGATATTCTGTCCTATGTTGTAGAGTTACCTTCACTATCATGTAGCATTTCCTAGTTTGAGTGGCTATATGGGCAGTATATATGAAAGGAATTACTTGCCTCTATAGATTCTACAGAGTTCCATGTCCAAAAGCAGATTTGTTTTCAGTTAAATGTCGTTAAGAGAATGTCAAACTGCTGTAGGTAGAAGATGGGGTATGTTCCATTGCAGTATTTCTTAGTGTAATGTAGATAACAAACGATTTCCCATGCATTGAATCTTCTGAAGTAGGTGAAAACTGTATTACAAACCTAGTGGCTTTCTGTCTGTACTGAGTTCCTTCTCAGATGGAAAAATGTAAGTTCTCTCCATTAATAGAACTCTGTTATTGTTCACATCTATAATAGTCATTTGCACTGAATTTTTATTTTGTATGTGTGTGTGGAGAAAACAGCTGTAACCATGTTTAAAAGCAAAAGAACACCTATGAAGTGTGGGGCCAAAGAAGCCTGAGCATCTCTTTGGGTCAGTATCTGGGAAAGCTGCCTGTTATTTCATTGTGTGCTTCCTGATAAAGTATTTTGAAACTACCAGCTGCCCTCCTGCCAGCATACACACGATCCTGTCAGGACGCAGAAGTTATTGTTGGCCATATAAATGGAAGAAATAGACGTTTTCCTTTTACTTCAGAGCTGGTGAAGTTATACTGTGAGAGCTATACAAACAGTCCTTCTGTGCTTTAGAGTAACAGCTTTCACAGTTTCATTAAAACAGTAGTGACTGAAGAGATTCTTTGAATGTAATGAACACATTGAAAAAATACATTCTTATTGTTTTGCTGGGGGGGATCAAAAAGGGACACTTTATCACTTCAAGATTCAGGGATGAACCATGTGGAGGAAAAATGACATCTGTTTCTTTTGGCCTGCACCACAAAATGAAGTTACTACTCAAAAAGAACTTTCCAGGCTCTGACAGAAGCTGACATTTTTTATAAACTACATAATTTAGGAAGTTACAGATTGTCCCATGTAGGCAATTTATAACCGACCCATGCTGACATCCCAAGATCCTGGGAAATAGAAAGGCTGGAGGATTACAGTGCAGAAAAGGTGACATCTTTCTTAAAGAAAAGAGGGATTGTAGCTGCACAGTTTGTCTTTGGAAGCTGAGTGAAATCTTCTAATTCAGGCAACCTATATGGAGTAATACAAAGAGTACCTTCAACTTGTCCTGCTTTTCTCAACTAAAAGTATATGTGCTGAGAAGATGAATTTGTGCAAAGTAAAGTCTTAATAGGGCTCTAACCATAGAATCATAGGAGGGTTTAGGTTGGAAGGGACCTTTAAGATCATTTAGTTCTAATTATGAATGGTGTTTGGAAGTTGCTGGCTACCCTGAAATGTTGAATCCGGATTCGATTCCCCAGAATTTTTATGTGATATATAACTTTGTAATTCCATTTAAGGTGGGGGGTTATTCATGCAGTGTATGTCACAAATGTTACATCTGTTCCTTGAACCAAAACATTATGAAATTAAGTGAATCTTTTGGAGGAATTATGTTTTTATGACAAGCTCATAAAGTAGGAAATGTACAGGAGCCTTGAAATGAAGTTGTAAAATATTGACAGAAGTTGTCTTAGGATGTATAAAACAGTTTTTCATCATAAGCATGCATACATATATATCTATATTTCTTTCTATCTATCTATATATCTACACTAATAAGACAATTCTGGTTTTCATTAAGAGTATTTTAAATATTTGATCACATATGAGATGGGATTGAGATGGGAGGTTTAGGTTGGATATGAGGAGGAAGTTTTTCAGCCAGAGGGTGGTGAGGCACTGGAACAGGTTGCCCAAGGAGGCTGTGGATGCCCCATCCCTGCAGGCATTCAAGGCCAGGCTGGATGTGGCTCTGGGCAGCCTGGGCTGCTGGTTGGTGACCTGCACACAGCAGGGGGTTGGAACTGGGTGAGCACTGTAGGCATTTTCAGCTCAGGCCATTTTGTGATTCTATGATATAAGAAATTTTTGAGATAGTCAAGAAAAAAATCTGTTCTCTGTAATGTCTCATACGAAGTACAGCTGGGGATAGTACTCAGTAGGCTGACTGCTTCTCATGTTAGTATCAGACTGTCACAGGCTGCACAAATGCACGTCAGTTTACAAAGCCTTACCCTTTCACATGGCTATATCTGGCTTTTCATTGTTAAGACCTTGCAGTTATGTGCTATTTGATCTAATAATGATTTCAAAGTATGTAATGCTGTCTAGAGTTCTGCCTTATGCTTTGTGTTTAGGTACATTACTGTGCTACCACAGAACTTATAGCAGGAAGGTGCTAATAATTTTTAAAAGAAGTTTTCAGCATGTCTAATACACTAATTATTGTGAGCTGAAATTATTTCCAAAGCTGTTTTTCTTGATTCAGTCTGTTTATTTATCTTGAAATCTCTCACACAGAGGGAATAGAGGCTCTGCTCAAGATTGGCTTCTTATCAATGGAATATTCTTAGGAATCGTGAGAATTTTACAGTGGCAAAAACATATTTAAAACTAACCTTTTCTAGTGGAAATGCTAAGTCACAGCTTGCACCAGTGATTGAGCACCTGGTAGGAAGGCAGGGCCAACTCAGGGGAGCACAGGTGTGTGCAATGCAATGCACTGAGTGGTCAGAAGGGCTGGAGCCAGGATCCACCCCTTCCCAGACCTCATTTAAGGCTTGGCAGTGGAAGCAAGAGGCTCCCTCTGGAGATCCCTGTGTACCTGAGGTCTTCTGAAGGTAAGCAGCTTCTTTCCTTTATTTCTGTGCCTATGGCTGTTGCATTTGAGCAAATCCTCCCTTGCTGCAGCCTGGGAGGTTGCTGCTCTGCTTTCGTTGCTGCGCTTTCCATTGTGTTACACCTTCAGAACACGTTTCAATTTCCTACACCTTACAGCTTCATCCTGAAAGTGGATCAGTGCTTGGCTTTGCATGGTTCAGAAATTTTACATTGGTGAAGCGTTTGTAGGATTAAGCTAAAGGTTAATGCTAAATCTAATCTAAATATAAGGTACTAGTTAGTTGTACTTCAGTATCAAAGAGTGTTTTTTGTCAGCTGTATTTTCTGTACCACAACAGGCAGTGTCATTGATGATGGTGGGCTCTACTACATTACTAACACAAGCTGGTTGAAAAGGCTGTTTGGTTTTTTTTCTGAATTCTGTTGTTTGTTTGTTTTTTTCCTCAGATATTTTCTTGTTCTCCTTCTGAAGTCTGTTTTGTGTGTTTATTTTTCAGATACTTACAATGGTTTTAAGTTGGAAGAGGGAAGACTTAGGTTTGATGTCAGGGGGAGGTTGTTTGCTGTGAGAGTGGTGAGGTGCTGGAACAGCTGCCCAGAGGGGCTGTGGATGCCCCGTCCATCCCTGGAGGTGTTCAAGGCCAGGTTGGATGGGGCCCTGGGCAGCCTGGGCTGCTGTGAAATGTGGAGGGTGGTGGCCCTGCGTGTGGTGTGGGGGGTTGGAATTTCATGATCCTTGAGGTCCCTTCCAACCCAAGCTGTTCTATGAGCTGTCTAAGATAATTCTGGTGACAAAAATGTTTCAATATTTTATGCTAAAATGTAAATTTGAGCAAGGTTTTATGCATTTGATTTAGCTCTGAGTTATCAGAGGGTGGTAGAACACTTTTAGTTGTCTGTTGTTTTGTTCTTTCTTTTAATAGTTGTGCTCCTTAGTTGAAAATTGCAAGTAAAACCTCTTGCCTGATATGTGTACAACCTCTTGTTGTAGATCTGAGAGATGGCTGTAGAGAAGTTGCATTGCTGTAACTAAGAAAAGCTGAAAATCCTTGTAGTGACACTGCTGTATCACAGCACGGGCAGCAGCCAGATACCTCACGTTGACATGGGAAGTGAAAAGCATGATCCCTGCACGAATCGCTTTGCCCACTGATGTGTTGGATAAGTCCTGCTGGCGTGAGCTGGGTTAGCATTTGCTCAGTGCTGAATGCCCTGGAAGATCTCACTGATTTCAGCTAACTTTGGGTCTTTGGTTTTCAGTTACAAAGGTGCAATCTTGTTATGAATAGCAGTTCTTATGTAGGCTAAAGGATTGCTTTTAGGTTAGGAAGTCTAAGGAACTTATTTCTCAGTGCTGAAGAAATGCATACCATATATAATAAGAAAGAAACGTGATGCAAACTGGTGTGTTTTGCCAGCTGGGTTTGTGTATTTGCCCAGCTTTAAGAATCAGAATAATTATAGTCTAAAAACTTCAATTACTCATTAATTAAAAAAAAAAAAACTTGTATTTTTTGCTGTTTGTAAGACATTACCCTTTTGAATATTCTGTTATTATATAAATTAATGAGAAAACTTTAAAAATACTTTCTCTGCTTTCTAGCTTGTGTCTGAAATCCTTTGTCATTCTTTCTAGCTTGGCTTTCATTAAATTTCTAGTGCGATGCTAGATTGTTAATCTACAGAGCACAAATGGGTTTTTACAGGCTCTTTGAGATAATGGACTTTGCTACTAAGAAGTCTAGTTTGCAGTTGTTAAATGTTGGCCTTGATTACTTTGTGCTGTGTGATGTCTAAGCTGACTGACCTTAGCCACACAGAAAGGTAAGTAGCAGGGCTACTGTTCCCCTCATGCCAGGTTCCTCGGGAGGTTCCCTTGTGCTGGGCTCAGTTCTCCTCAGGAAGAAGAGATTTGAGTGTGTTGGCTTTTATATGTCTTAGGTGTCTTGGAGTGCGGAGCGCATGCAGCCCCTGATTCTACTTGAAACAAGTAAATAATTGTAGCAGCTAAGAAGTTACGCTGATGGTATAGATGACTGGTTTTAATAAAACAGTCTGGAATTCATATAGCATGCAACGCCCAATGAGCATGTGCTTGGGTTGAGTATTAACAATCCATTTTATCTTACTGTGATGAGCTATGATAGTACTTGCATGACCCTGTTATGACCATAAACTTATGACTTAAGTCATGTCCCTCTTCGCTTTGAAGCTGATCAGTGCAATCATCTGACTTTGGGTGGTTCATGTGGGGTGGTGGTGGAAGAAAGCAGCAATGACCTGGCTTAGGGAGCATTCTGGTTAACCAAACTATAATTTGGGATTGTAAAGAATTTCTCTATTCTGTCCCATACTTGTTTACCATATTTGAACTCTGAATTTTGCTGAGATTGCATTGTTCAAAAATAACCAGTTAAGCCTACTGAGCTGAAACCCTTTTCTGCAAACATGAGCAGAAGACTCTTTGACCCTTTACTAAAGAAGCAATGGCAGCAGATATGATTGGAACTTGTTTATCCAATAGTGTTTTTCTGTTTCCATCTGCCTCATCAAATACATCAAGCAAGTGTGGCATGAGATAGAAAACTAGAGCAGAGCTAGGTTTTCCTTTTGTTGATAGGACAGTGGAGGAAGAACAGTCCTTAGAGTGAAACTACTGCAGATCTTTCTGCTGCTGAGGTAATGGGGTATTTTAAAGCTTGTAGGTCACAGTCTCTTGTATACAGTGCTTAGTTGCAACTGTGTTGAGGAGGCCTGGTAGTTTGAACAACTGGTACTAAGATGTGAGAGCTGAGAATGGAGCAAGTGTTAGAGAAGGTATTTGAAAATTCATTCTTAGAGGCTTATGGGCTGCATTTCTGTAGCTCAGTTTTAAGTGTAGTTATTCTAGATCTCCCTTTGGTAGTACTGGAGCTTCATTTCATCACTGACTACTAGAATTCACCTGAAAGATAAGTCTCAGACATCATGTCTGAAATGCACTCGCTTCTTCTCTTACATGTCTTAGGTAGGGTCTCTTACTTGATGATCAGAGGGCTGGAGCAGCTCTCCTATGAGGAAAGGTTGGGGGAAGTGGGCTTGTTGAGCTTGGAGAAGAGAAGGCTGTGGGAAGACCTCATTGTGGCCTTCAGTACTTGAAGGGAGCGGATAAACAGGAGGGGGAACAGCTGTTTGTGAGGGTGGATGGTGATGGGACAAGGGGGAATGGTTTTAAACTGAGACAGGGGAGGTTTAGGTTGGATATGAGGAGGAAGTTTTTCAGCCAGAGGGTGGTGAGGCACTGGAACAGGTTGCCCAAGGAGGCTGTGGATGCCCCATCCCTGCAGGCATTCAAGGCCAGGCTGGATGTGGCTCTGGGCAGCCTGGGCTGCTGGTTGGCGACCTGCACACAGCAGGGGGTTGGAACTGGGTGAGCACTGTGGGCCTTTGCAACCCAGGCCATTCTGTGATTCTCTTTTTCTGTTGAGTACCCTATTACTGCTTAAGAGGGGCAGAAGGAGATGGAAGACTTCAGTTAACATATGGAACCCCCGAGCACATCTCTACATAGAGGAAATACATTGCTGAGTCTCTTTACAAACCGTTGAAGGAACTTTCCCATAACTAATTATGAAATAATATTTATACTCAGATGGCAAAATAAATACACAAAGGATGTTTTTATGGGGAAACACTAGAGCGATTAATCTGGACAGCAGTTTTTACCATAAACAGAATTAACTGAGGTATAGCATTTATCCATGGTATGTGTGTCTCGTTTCTGCTCTACTGGTGCTATACTTTTCTCTTGAAAGTTCAAAGTTTATGTGGATTTTGTACTTAATTTGTAAAATTTGTTCTTATAAATGCATGAAGAATTCCTCTAAGAAAGGTTACAGCGTATGTATTCCTGTTCTGAGTTGGGTACAACTTCTTGGCTGCATTCTATGTTTGGATTTTTTTTGTATTGATGTGTTTTGAGGTACATCATTCCAAATTAGGTTCCTGAATCACCGTGCTCTCACATCTTTACAAGTTGCTTGCTTTAACGTGTCATCTGATAGCTAAGTAAAAGAGTAATGGTGGAAGTCAGCTGTCCTACTTAAGTGAAAACCTGTGTCTGTTTTAACTGAACATTAATTAAAGCATAAGGTAGTATGCAAATCATGTTCAGCATTTTCTAGGTTTTTCTCCTCAGGTGTTTTTAATGTGGTACCTTAATTCTAGCAGACTGAATCTTAATACACAGTTTAAGTGCAGTTGTGACCAGAACTGTTGTGTATCTGTAACTGCTGAAGCTCTGAGTTAAAGCTGCATAACTTGTATTCCCAATGAATTTGTTCTAGGCATGTCTGATATGTTAGCACAGATTGTACATGTCAGCGTGCAGCACTGGTGTAGAACACCATTCACCCACACGGAGCATCACCTTTTTTTGTGGCTGGGACCTGTGATAACCCAACTAAATAGTGATAGCTGGAGAAACTTCCACTCTTGAAGAGTTTATAGCATTTGATAAATAACCAGCATCACAATTAAAAAAAAAAAATTATATTTATAAAAGGCTTTATCATACTCTTAATTTCCATCTCACCACTCCCTCTGCTTACTCTTCCATTTGACCCAGTTACATATATAATTAATGTCTATAATATAGAATCATGGAATCATAGAATCCTTAGATTTGGAAGGGAACTTTAAAGGCCATCTAATCCAACTGCCCTGCACTGCACAGGGACACCACAGATACATCAGGTTGCCCAGAGCCTGATTCAGCCTTGCCTCAACAGTCTGCAGGGATGGGGCATCAGCCACAACACAAGGTAACCTGTTCTACTGAAAATATGCTGCATATTAAATCTTTCAAGTATTTTTTTTTTTTATTTAGCCTGATTTGAGAAATAACTGAATGCTGTTTCTTTTAGCTTGGCTTTAGAGATGGTAAATAATAATTTAGCAGTTGTGATATAATTGGATAGCAGAAATGTCAGTAAGACTGATGGCTAAGTGGGAGGAGGGTGGGGGAAGGACACGGACAAAAATAGTCCAACAGTATGTGCTAGGTTAATTCTGTGAAACTGTATTGGCAACTTCTTAGTATGTTAGTAACGATGTGCTTCCTTAGCTTTAACATCATCTACTGTCTAAAATGGGTACTTGGTGCTTAAGCCATTTTTTTCTTACAGAAAGTGCTGAGCAAACAACTTATTTACTCTCCTGCTTTGGTGGTGGTGACTTTTTGTTTTGCTGGAGTTTTTTGAGCAGAAAGCTGTAAGCACTTTATGCTGCTGAAAAGCAGCAGCTTCTGACCTAATGTACCCTGCTCTGAATGATAATGTTTCTTTGTTACTTATTTTTAGCTCAGATTGTTTTTCTCCCCTTTCCCCTAACATGATTTGTACAACCTTTAGAAAATTGAGTAGTTGTGGTTTTGAATCATCCTCCATTTCTAGACTCAATGTGTATTTCTGAAGAAGCACTGGCTTGCTTATGTGTGGGTCTTTCTTGCTTAAAAAGGCAACAGCCATGACACAGTCTTACCCTTGAAAAAAGATGGAATGCTATAGAATCTTAGTAGAATGTATTGTGACCCTGAAAGAACAGTGTGTTTAATGTTCATTTCATTTTGAACCAGTGTTACATTGCTGGCAGATGTCTTGTTGTTCTCCTTTCTATGATTCAGAGTCATTTGGATAACGTATCTTGAAGGAGTGTGTTTTGGTCCTGAAATAAAGCATGACTATCCATGTTGAAGCTATAGTAATACTTCACAATGAATCTGTCTGTATTTGTCTCCTTGTCTGTGTGTCAGGCCTTCAGTGCAAGCCTGGATACTTCTGTTTGTGTTTTGTACAGCAGGACATCACAGACATCTGGTATGTACACACTGATAGCAAGCTCTCCCAGGAATAAACTTGAATTTGACAAAGTGAACCTTAATCTGCTTTTTTACAACGCTGAGAGAGTACAAATAAAGAATTTCATAGTAAACTGTTTTTGTTTCTTATTAAACAAGTTAGAACACTTGCATTAGAAAAAGTATCTGTCATTCCACAAATGACATGAAGTAGCTCTTCCCTCAACCAACCCTATCCTTCTTTTTTTTGTTGCTTTTCATTCAAAAGAAATTGAGAACCTGAGGAGTAGGCCTGTGCTCAAGGAGGGAAGATTGAGGTTGGATGTCGGGGGAAGTTGTTTGCTGTGAGAGTGGTGAGGTGCTGGAACAGCTGCCCAGAGAGGCTGTGGATGCCCCGTCCATCCCTGGAGGTGTTCAAGGCCAGGTTGGATGGGGCCCTGGAATATGTTACTCTTAAACCCCAAAGGTGCTTTGTAGTGCCACTGTAGTGCTGAAACTTAAGAAATTACTTTTTAAATACGTCTGAGCAAGCATGGAGATCAATAAAATATCTGTAAAAGATGGGAAAATATCTTTGTTTCTCTCTTTAGAAAGAGAGGTGTTGTTTTAATAAAGTAAATAGTCTGCTGCTTCTTTGTATGCCTGTATACAAGCCTAACAGTTTTTCTGACTTCCAGTTTAATGTTAATTCATTTGTCTAGGAATAAGCATGGGTATTGAAATAACAGTATGCAGGAAGACACTGATCTGTGAGAATTCATTTTCTTAACCTTCTCCTGAAAGATCTACCTGCAGGTTAGTGTTTTGTTCCTCTCCTGCTAACCTAGGCATAACTGTGTTGTTGGTAGATCCATGGCAGGCAGGTCTCTGCCACAGTTTTCTTACATCCAGTAATTTCACAAGATGCTGTGGGCTGTACTAAGAGTTATTTGGCAGCTTTCATTGCTATTTCTTCATTTGCAACCTCAGTATTGAGGATTTCATTGTGGTATACTTGGTAGTATATTAATAAATAAGCAAATGGGAATATATGTATATGGGGATGGTTTTAAAGTGAGACAGGGGAGGTTTAGGTTGGATATGAGGAGGAAGTTTTTCAGGCAGAGGGTGGTGAGGCACTGGAACAGGTTGCCCAAGGAGGCTGTGGATGCCCCATCCCTGCAGGCATTCAAGGCCAGGCTGGATGTGGCTCTGGGCAGCCTGGGCTGCTGGTTGGCGACCTGCACACAGCAGGGGGTTGGAACTGGAGGAGCACTGTGGGCCTTTGCAACCCAGGCCGTTCTGTGTATTTAAATGTATTCATTTTTGTATGTGTGTATAAAGACTTTAGAGAAAAAAAACCCATCTGTGAGTAGTGTGTTGCTGTTACTAGAGGCTGAATAAGCCTTTAAATTGTCATCTTTGTGAAGGTTGTGTGGCAGTGAGAACCGCAGAGGTGGATGTGACTTTGTCATGCAAGCTCTGAGATAAGTGGAAACCTTTTTCACTCTATTACCTACTACAAGGAAATACAGACTCTTTAAAGAGAATTTTGCTTTGTGTTTAATGCAGAAAAACGTTACATATGTCAGACTTCCCAAGTTCAGCTCATGTCTTAGCAGTTCCAGTTTTGCTTTTTATAGCAGAGAGATCAGTTGTGGAAATCAAAATTTATGCAAATCTGAAACATGTAATGCAAATTGTGTAATTAAATCTGGCTGTATGCAAATTAACTGAACAAGCTGCAGCTTTATAAATGCTGATTGTACGAGGTGCTTCTAGGTCTGTTTATGCTTACTGAACTGAAATGGAGAGTAAGTAGCCCTGTGTAGGGGATACTGAAAGATCAGGTAAACTCAATCAGCTTTAATGCATATTATATAACTGGGCTAGATACTTATCTGGTGCCTTGCAAGCAAAAGTCTCTGTAGATTGTTGGCAAGCTTCCTTATTCTCTGTTTCTCTATTAAATGCCAGTCTTATACCTTCAAGAATGAGACTTTCTTTGGAAAGATGTGCCTTAAAACAAGGTCTGCCTGTGAGTTTGCACTGGCAGGACCTTGCACTGTGCATGCCCAGCAAGGGCCCTTCATGCACCACGGGAGTTACATGCCCAGTGTTGGGCCCTTTGATGGTTCAGGTGACTGAACAGATGTGTGATCAATTCATGGAAAGGAATGAAATGCTGTAGCATTTTTTTCTAACGAGTTACAGAATTGTTTTTGAAAAAAGTGTTGGAATAATTAAAGTGAAGTATATTGCTAGAGCTGAGATTCAACTGGGATTATTTATTTTTGAGTTCTTAAAACAGATAAAAACGAAAAGCCCAAACCATCAGCTGTTTTTTTGTTTACATTAATCCAGAAAAAATGATTGGAAGTTCTAAAATTGCTTATTCAAATGTGTATTTAAGAACTTTGTACTGAGTTTTTAATTTCTTAAAAGATTTCTCTATATGTTAACATAGCGTTTGAAGGAAGGATATTATTTGATTTATTGCTACAATCTTTTTGAAACAGGGAATTCACAGCACTATTTTATCAATTGAAAATTGGGACCTTAGGCAGAAACTTGGAAACCATTTACAGTGTTAACCAATACCCTTGTCTTCTCCCTAGCAATTCAAATAAAGCTTTCCCTGCTCTGATTGATATAGCAAATGCAATGAAATGTATTTGATACCTTCAGGGATGTCTGATTATTATTTATGTATTGTCAATGTTACTTCCTCCATTCACGTGAAGATGTTTGTCTGACTGAATATCAATAAAACAGGGGTTCAGTTGGGATTTTTTTTTGTATCATTCCCTGCTACGTGTTAGTTTGCCATGCATTTTTTTCCATGCCTGCCTCCAGTTTCCATCCACTGTTGCTGACAAGAGCTGGTAGGTAATGGCACCAGCAGTTCACATGCTCATCTGGAAAGCTAGCATCTCCTCCAGCTGATGATAGTTATCAGTGCTGTGGCTGTTTTGGTAGGTTTTCAGTTGAAATGTGGGATGGTGAAAGCATGAAGAACAGTCGCTGTGTTAAGTGAGCAGTAGTGTCCTTGTGTTTGTTTTGTGGTGGGTGAAGGACTCATCTGTTGTGTAGACAAAAGGAAAGATATTGGGGATATTTTGGTGCTGATCATAAATGCGGAACTGTCCCTTATGCCAAAGCAGTTTGCCTTCTGCAGTCAAAGCTGGTGACAAAGGTACTTACTGCAGGGCAGGGAGGTTTAAACTTGGTGGGGGAAAAAATAAGAATGTTTTTTGACTGAAGGAAAGAGTGTTAAAATGCTGCAGTTGAGTTCTTCCACGTAATACAGTGGTTACAATTTAAAATTGACTATTGAGGCCTTTTTGATATTAATTGCTTATGATTCATTCAACAGCATTTGTTAAGTAATCTTCAGTTTTTTGCCAAATGAAGAAGCCAAGTAGTTTTATTTTTTTCAAAGAAGTGATGATGAATGACTGAATGCAGCCTTCCCTTTCACCTTGTTGGCAACCCTGCCTGTGGCAGGGGGGTGAACCTAGATGATCTTTGAGGGCCTTTTCAACCCAAGCCATTTTATGATTCTTGTCAGTGTTTCCTTTCTCATCTATTAAAACCATTGGTAGAAAGTTCTGTATAACTGTCTTATCATCTTAACCTTGGGGCTTTGTGTGAGCAATGTTGAATTAAGAATTAGTTGTTTCTTCCAAGTCTTGGTCAGGACATCTACCTTCAAGTATTGAGCTTGATTGGAAGTCAAAGCCTGGTGGACTTTAAGATAATTTGAGTTGTCCAGGTCAGAGCTGTAGGACTAGAAAGTGTTCAGGAATCTGCCCTACTTTATGAAAAAGTAACAAGAGAGAACCCATTACCAAAAAGGTAAGTTCTATTTTGGTTTGTTTTTTCAGGAAGGTTTTCAAATTTACCTGAGCCAAAACACAACCTCCCTATGCTAAAGCCTGTTAGCTGAGCAAGTCCTCCAGCTTGTGCCATCAGACTGTAAACAAGGCAACTGCAAAGATGATTTAGCTAGGTAGTTAAGCTGACACTTCAACTGGTGTTCGTTACTGAAGCGCTACAAAGCAACTTGTAGCTACAATTAAAAGTGAGTCATGCATCACTTCTCCAAATCCATAATAGGATGTTAATACGTTTTTTACTTGTCATGAGCAGAGTTATTGAGCAGATTATCTGGATGATTTGGAAGTTTGAGCAGGATATTAGTATTGACTTTGCTGGCACAAATAGGTGTGTGTGTGTGCTGAAGTGTTCCACTGGGTAAGGCCTATTTATAAATGCAATCTTTCACTGCAGTGTGGAGGTCTCAGGACCAGTGATATTTTTCTTTTGTATCACTTATTTGATTTTGGGCATGCAGACACGTTTCCCGTAGATCAGTGACGATATGAACATATACCTGTACACTCTATCATGCTTTTGTGTGTGTGTGTGCTTGGAATGGACAGAAAGCTGTTTGTTCCCCTTTCAGTCAGGTGTCATAACTAACTGCAGAATGAATGTGCATCTGAGCACGTCCTTCAGAGTAGCTGAGTCACTGCAAAGTTTCCATCCTACCTTTCCCCTTGGAAAATCCACTATGTAGCAAAGCCTTTCCCTTTATCAGTGAATATGTTCTGTTAATCATTGAATACAAGATGCACAGGACTGGGAGGGAACTGAAGGTACTAACTTTGAGTCCTTGCTGTAGGGCAGTGAACTGTCTCACCTGTTACAAACTGTAGAGAAGGAGACTGGGACAAGTTCCACAGAACTTTTGCCATTTTTTCTGTTCCTCCTCTGTTTATCTAATGAAGTGATGGCTGTGCTATCTGAATTCTGTTGTGCAGGATGGTAGAAAGAGTAGAACTCTTAGAGCTAAGTGCTAGTGACCCAGGATATCAGGTAAGAATAGATTGGATATCTACACTTAGACACTTCTGGTCTACTTTCCAATGGTTTGAAAAATAATAACTTGGGACACAGGCAGGCTTCAGGAGCTGTATAGACAAGTTTCCATACGTAGAAGACCCAGAAAATCCAATCTGACAAGTCTTGTTGTGGTCTAAATGTTGCCACCTAGTTAAGGCAGCCATGGAATGCTAAATTAATAGTGGTTTGAAATGTCAGTGTAAACTTCCTTTGCTTCTGATTTGTCTTTCCCCACAAGACCAAGGAAGAGCTAATCTTCACTTGCTTTGTGATGACTAACACTGATTCTGTAACCTTTTCACTTCTTATTTTCCATCAGGCAAAAAGTTTTCTACTGTGTGCTTAGCTTCTGTGCATCTCATGAACAGCATCTCCTTCATCTTCTGTGATGTCAGGCCTGGTAGCGGCTGTAAGAATGAGCAGAATGCCCATGTGTTTAGTTTGTGAGCTTTTTTAATTTACAGGTTGTTTTTCTGTTTCAACTCTGGGAAAGTTTGTTTATTTAAACAATTGATTTGTTAAGTCTACATTTTTTACACTTGCCTGTTTAATTGTATACTGTTTGTTTCAGGCTTTCTCCAACTGACCTTGTCCTCCTCACATACTTGAGAACCTTCCAGCTTAATCTCAAATAAATTGCAGTAAATATTGTCCTTGTTCTCACATCCATGCTGACTATATTAAGTGAGACAAAACGGGGCTCAGCATCTCCCTGTGGGACTCTTAAAATATCTTCTGTTTTGTCATCAATATCAGCTACAGTGTGCAACACTTATCCTGTACTGAGTTAGAAAATTCCCTTGCATGATAGGTAGGCAGCAGCCACATTTTTTTTTTTTTTCCAATGAAAAGTATAGGTTAGGAGGGCCAGATGCAGGACCATACTTTGTATTTGGTGTGAACTGTGCTTTTAGGAACCTGCCTGAGAGAGCAGAATAACCATGTTTTGTTTTCAGAGCCCTGCTTGGTGCTACTGCTACAACCAAACCAGTCAGTGAGGTTTTGAAAATCCTAAATGCTTTGAATTTTTCAAAAAATATTTTGTTGCAGCCAAAACCAATTTTCTGGTTGGAAGTACCTACAGGATGCTATCCAAAATAGGGAACAGCTATGTTTGGTGAGTGCGCAATTGTTAACATGGCTATTTTCAAATTTCAAATATGCTTACACAAAGAAAATGGAAGTATTTTGCTGACAATATTTGCTAAGCATTTTTCCAGCAAGAACCAAAATTACCAAGTGCTGAAGATGAGTCATCAGTATGCCTTTAAAATTTGTTATTTTGTAAGGAGAAACTTCTCAAATATACATCAAAAGAACTTAGCCTTGAAGCAGACAGCTTTACTTTGGGATGAAAATGCTCAGTGAGCCTGAGCTGATGAGGCTTGAACACCCTGGAGGTGTTCAAGGCCAGGTTGGATGGGGCCCTGGGCAGCCTGGGCTGGTGTTAAATGTGGAGGTTGGTGGCCCTGCATGGCACAGGAGGGTTGGAGCTTGATGATCCTTGAGCTCCCTTCCAACCCAAGCCATTCTATGATGCTGTATAAAAGAGTTCTGCTGTTTTTATGATGTTGTCCAACAGAAGTCATACCTATGGGCAAGCACTTTTGTTATGGTAGGCACTGCACAAATGCATACGTCTCTATAGTTTATACATTCCTACTAAATACCAGTTGCTTGCTGTGGTGCTTAGGGCTGCCAGTTCGCTTTGATTCTGAAGTGAGATTAGAACCTCTAGAAGGGAAATTGGGTAATCACTGGTGAAAATAAGACAGTTGAAAAGCCTTGAGGCAGATGATGACCATCTTTTCTGATGATTTAAAAAGAAGAATATGCTTTATGAACACGATACATTCAAGTACGTTTGCAATCTGCTCCTTGTCAGTCTTGTGCCCTGTGATATCAGGAAAAAGGAAATAAAAGAAGAAATAACAGGATGGTATCAAAGTGCGCAGGTACTTTGAAACTCTTCTGCAAGAAGATATCGATGGCTGGGGACTGGCATTTGAAAATGAAAGCAGAACTAACAGTCCTTACTTGCAAGACCTAAGGAAGAAACAGCTGGAAGTAGGCAGGGGGAGTGGTACATTCTTAAGAGGCAAGTTTGCCAGAGTCAAACTCTGAAATGGCAATCTTATGGTATTTCCACCTTTTGAAAGCAGAGAGACTTGTTAAACCAAAAAAACTAATCTATAGGGAAATGTGGAAAAGTTATTAGAGTTGCTCTGAAAACAATCTGCATTATTCAAATTACCCATTGCCAAAATGTGTACTTTGCCTGACCCATAGTGCTCCCACTGCTCTAACTGATGTATGCCACCAAGAAATCTTATTTCTGGTGTTCCTCTCTATGTTGTGCAATAGCAGTCCCATGACAGATAGCTGTTCCTTTTCTGTACGATTCTCCTTTTTGAATCCCTATAAAACAGCTTCACAAAACATTTTCCCAGAGTCCATTGTCTCCTCACTTTGTATTCCCTTATTCAAAACACTGGAATTAAATGCTAGGGCTCCAGAACTATCACAATTGCTCCTCTAATGGGATACAGACTTGAGCCATCAACTAAGTTGTATTTCTCTGTGCATATATGTATGTGCATATGTGTGTATGTAAGTGAATATAAAACTCCTTTAGAAACTGAAAATCTGGAGGCAACCTGCCTATGCAGGTTTGCCACAGAAAAGCTTACTCAGAGCTGCCAAGGAGGCTGGCGCTCTGGAAGCTGGAAGTGCACACGTTCTGTTCCATCAGAACAGAGCAGAAGGTTCCCTACGTGAGCCCTTGGAAAGGCTGTGATCTCCCCTGCTTGGACACTTGTTAGCAGTCAGGACAGGAACGCGTTTACAGGTTAGAAGCATGAGGTTAGTTTTCCATCATCTGACGCTCCTCGTGCTCTAGCACAGAGCAGCTTTTCTGTAGCATCAAAAGATGTTATTGTTTGCCAGGATAACTATGCTAATAAATCCTCTTGTACAAACGCATCTATTATGTTACAAAAAACGTCTGCTACTCCAAGCAGTTTTATTGGTATAACGGTACTTAAATGAGGCCTTTTTCCATCATCGCTGTCTGTAAGACAAACTTGCATTTCTAACATATTCCAGCATTTTCCAGTAGTAGGTCCTTTCTTAAGGTGCACTGTAATAGAAAGTGACAACAGAAGTTCTGTTCTGTAACTGTAAAACCGGGGGAGATGCAGCCCGTGTTCATTGCCAAGGCTTCCGAACGCTGAGAAAAATCCTTTGGTTCGTGTAAGATCTATCGATTGTTTGCATTTCCCTCCTGCTCCATTCCCTTTTACTCCACAAGCATTAAAGTTGAAATCAAGTCTGTATGTTCTGACATTCAGTGATCTTATTTGAAATTATTAATTGATATTGTCCCTGATCTGCGAGGGATCTCTGCAGTGCACAGCAAACTGACCGTAGATAAACGCAGGTGCTCATCTGGCCGGGTTCTGTGTGTGTGGTGTGAATGGAGGTGGAACTGAGGTGTCCCTAGAAAAATCCCTCATGTGTATCACTGCAAGCTCTCACGTTGATCTGCTTTAGCAAAGCGTGAAGCTTATGTTGAAGGGATATTCAGTGTGCAGATGCTGTATGTTTGGGTAAAGATTTCTGTTCAGAAACTTCCTTAGGAAAAAAGGAAGGAAAAAACAAATGATGCTTTTTTTTAAATGAGAACTAGGATTTTTTTTCAGTAAAAAAGAGTTTACAGATATATGGTTCTTGATATGTCACACACATTCTGATTACAATTTGTTGCTCTGATGTAATTTTACTATGTTACATGGACTGATAGCTCCTTATTTCACTAACGAGTTGTTTTAATATTTTCCTTCCTTTGTACGGTTACTGCATATTTCTGTGTAGATGAGAGGAACGTCAGTATAAGCAGATCCTAGGCACACTGTCCTCAGAAAAACCAGAAATCAGAGTTATATTAAGGTAGGTGATCAGTACTGCAGTGTATTGCCAACCTACAGCATTCTTGCTACGGTTCTGTCAGTTGTGAAGGAGAACATACAAGACTTTTGTACTAGAATTTTATGCTAGAATCAGGAACAAGAATTACTTTCCTTACCAGATTCTCCATTTACTTAAAATCAAAGCAAAGAAAACCCCCCAGAACACCAAACATAAAACACCCTGCTCGTCTTGAGGAGATGTACAACTGATATAATGGGTAACGTGAGCAGATGAGCTTTCGTTTAACTAACTTTTCAGGCATTGTTTTAAAGGCTGCTTCCACTGCTCAGCAGCTCACCCAGGACAAGAACTCAGCACAGTTTACTTTCTGAAAACCAAGTGACCCCCGGTAACGATTTGTAACATTGAAAAGAACAACCAACTCCCAAATATGCTATTTTTTAAAACCCGAGCTTCAAAATAATGGAATGTGAATCATGGCATCAAGAAACACGGACTTGAAATGCACACAAAATAGATTTCTGATGAAGAGGTGAATTTAAGAAGTTCTTCTTTAAGAATTCTGGAGAGATACACAAACCACCTTCTGTGAGCTCTGCGAACATAACTGCGTGCTGCTCAGTTTATTCAAAAAAGGACTGTAAATCCTGGAAGTTTTAACGTGATATGTTTGCAGGTAACATGATTGATGTGTAATTCTAGAATGAAAGGAGTATTTAGAATCTTGGCTATCAGTTCAGCAGTTCTTATTTCTTAAACAAAGACAGGTCAGATCTTAGGCTTGTCTTCAAGCGTTGCAGTTTGACTTTATCCTAGGAACACAAACACATACAAACTCACAGAGCAGTCGCATACTGACCGCCTATCGATCACTGAATCAGAAAAAGCACCCAAGTGGAGGGGGGCTGTGCTGTCTGTCATAAGAGTTTTTTTCATAACTTCTCAGAGGTATATCATATTATAAATGCATTCGAAATGTTTTGCTCTGAGGATATGTAGCATTCCTATAAAGGTTAAATCAATAAAAATGATTTGGCCACATTCCTAAGCATGGCTAGAACAGGTAGCCCGTTGTTTAAGGTACCCTTGAATTTCTGGATCAGATTATTATGGTGCAGCAAAAAGCTTTACTAAAGGCTTCTTACTGTCTGCAGACGTTCTGTGTTTCTATCTGAAGATATCATCAGCCTAAAAAAAAAAAACCTTCAGATTTTCTGAGCTACAGGGGAAAAAAAAGTGTTTTTTATGTACCTAGGTTTCAAATGTTGTGCTGTGTGTGCTCTGAGTTTTTAAGGAATTTTTGCAACAAGAAGGGTGAAGACACATCAGTAATTGATAACAACCAGGTACGTAAAGGAGGGAAAAAGAAGTCTTTAAAATCAGTGATGAGAATTGTAAAATTAATGCCCATCTCGGTATCTTTATAAGCTTGCTTAGAGTATTATTTTATGCATATCTGATGCAACAGGGTAACTGTAATGCTGTATGTATTTACTGTATCTAGTCAGTTCTGCAGGCGAGGAAGGGAAACTTGAAATCCGATGGCAGAAAACTTCAAACAGCTGTTCGTTTAAATTCTCCTAATTTTTGCATAGCTGATACAATGTAGTACCTGTTAAATAGCGTTTATTTCTGTAGCACATTTGGTTGATTCTCATCTTAAAGTTTGACAGGAGTGTTCCTATAGCTTCAGTGCATTTTAAAACCTTTCAGGGACACCGAGGAGCTCCTGTCTGTTATTATTGCAGGGCGGGTTTGTCGGGCATGGCGTGCATGTGCTATGCATCTCTGCTTCCGATGCTTCAGACAGGTTTTATGGAGCACGAGCTTACTGTAGGAACACGTCTGTAAGATCAGAGTTCGGATTCTATGGGCATTTTAATCTATTCCACCTAAGTGTATGCCCTTCAAGAGTACTGGGACTGACAAGCGGTGCCTTTTCCTCTTTCTCTATGCTTGTTTTTCCCTTTGCATTTCTATTTTTTTGTGCGTGTTTGTGCAAAAGCATCTTATTTTTAAGATGCATCCTAAAATGCAAACTCCCGACGAGGAGTGGTGGCGAAGCGAAGAGCCGGGGCTGCTGGCAGCTCGGGCTGTGTGCTTCAAGATGGTTTTCAGTTGTGAAAATCTGATCAGCGAATTAACCGCACATCCGGCTCCGGACATCTTTGATCAGAATGGGAACATTCCGACTCGTGTGTGTGGATGTAAGCAGGCTGCAGACGGTCGGTTTGACACATGTGCACTACACGTGTGCCTTGACATTGGTTAGCAAATTAATATTTCTATTTGGGAGTAACAAAACGATGCTCTTCCAAGCCTTTGTTTCGTACCTAACAGCTGTTGTGAGAATTGATCTTTAAATCTGGACAAGCTTACGCTGTCTTTTATTTTCAGATGTATTGACACACAGTTAGATGGCTCACCTGGCGTCAATGCTTTGCTTTTGATTTTAAAGCTAATATTACAATGTTACAGCAATGAGCTTGGAATCCTAAATCACCCTGAGCTCGTGACTGGAGTAATTTCTGAGCAGGAAAAAGGAGCAGTTTCAGGTTCTCTTCCTTAAATACTGTGAAATCAGAAGTTTTCCTAGTGTGTGCCTGTGCAAGCAGTTTGTGTTGCCTTTCTGAAATTGTTCTTGCTGCGGCACGGGGAGGATTTATGCTCTGGAAGATGTATTTCTGCCCATGCGATGCTAAATTAATTTTTTTCTTGCTACCCAGATTGTGTTATTTTATTATCCACAAATGACTGAATTCTTCCTGAACGTTGGTTTCTTTAATTAAAAGTCTGTAGACAGAGCTAGCCCTCTGAATTCGTTGCAGTGTTTCTGTTTATGCCTTTTAATCAGGAAGGGGGAAATAAAAATATACTGAATAGCAAGAAAAAATACAGCACTTAGTTTTGAATGTACAAAGTCGCATGTAAGAAGGGTGGGAAGGAAGCGAAGTGAATGCCCTTTATGCCAAAAATCCTTTTGGGAAAAGAGAACATTTTTACTGGTGTACACTAATGTACAGCGCCTAAGTAAATAGTCACTGCTTTCTGCTCCTGTCAGTTTTAAATAAACCAGTCATTGTTATGGCGTGGTTATTCCACAAGCAGCCGAGTCAAACTTTGATAGCACCGATTGCAAAGCTGCAGCTGATGAAGTCTCTTAATGTGAATTTATACCGCTGCTCTTAGAGGAAACAAGCTCTGCAGATTGCGTTCGGAAATGCAGTGTTTGAGTCTGCAGCGTGTTTATAACAAAGCTGCTTCTGTGTGTGAGTGTTGTACAATAGCTAATAGCAGGAATTCACCAAAGCCATTAATAAAAGCGTCACCAAGCTTGACCATACCTATCCCTTCAATATTAAAAAGCAAACTCGATACATTTTTCTTCCCCCAAAGTTTCCTATTTAAAGGTACAGGGCTCTCAGCTGAACACAGCAATGCGTGTGAATGAAAGCAGTTCCAAGTGGCATTTGCACAGCGAGGCATACAGAGATCCCCGACCAGGTCAGGTCGTGGCTCACCTCACTGATGGCTTTTTGAGGCACGATACAGCAAAGTAAGAAATTCTGGCACAGTCTTCAGAATTATGCTTTCTGTTGATCGTGCCCTTTCTTTTCCATTGAATCATAACTGCTTAATCTGTGTAAATGACTCATGCTGGTTCTTCGTGAAGGCTGGCATTTAGAGTCAGTTAGACTAATATTGATATACAAGAATAAAAAAAAGTACAGGGAAGTCATATCAACTCTTGGCTGAGTGACTCGACGTTTCAGGTCAGAATTCTGTAGAAGTATATATGGGGCACCTTATTTGTGTTGTCAGTCCAGCAGCTGACCTACAGTTAAGAGTGCCGTGGCTAAAGCACACGCTTTGAAACTCTGCAAGCTGAGATGAGTTAAGAAGGGCCACTCTAATGTTTGCAGTAACAGGTTTTTTCCTTCCTGGGACTGCAGGAATAAGAATATAGCACCAGGCTTGCTCCCGATGCCTGCCTCTTCAGAAATACTGCTGAGCATTCTACGCAGACAGCTTCTACTGCCTACTATTCAATGTCAGTAATTCACTTAGAGCAATACAGTAGTGTTAGTAGGCATTCTTTGCAGGTATGAAAGTTAGATCCTTGCTTCAGCTCCCTGCACGGCATATTAGCAAAGCAGAGATGTGAAGCACTGTAAATGTCCTTTGGATGTTTGTATTGCTGTCAGAATCAGATGTGATCGCAGCTCCAGGCTTTGTGCAGCCTCAGTGTTACGCTGCAGATGTTTCACCAATATGGGCACATCCTAACCTGACGCTACTGCTGTGTTTTAAGTGAAGAAATGCAGAATTTTGCAAGTATGAATCAGTAGGAATTAGAAGTTTGAACTGTACTCGTGTGCATGTTTGCACATACACAACTCATTACCATTTCCTACAAGAAGGAATACCCTGTTTGAGTACCACACATGGCTCTATTAAAATTCTGTGCTTTTTTAACTCCGTGTATTCTGATTTGTATTCAGAGGAATTACAGATCTCCTTAGAGATTAATGCTATGTGGGAGGGAGGAAGGTATTTGCACACAACTATCTGCATTGGGTGTTTCCTAAAAAAAACAAAACAAAAAAAACCCAACCACCCTCTCTATCTTTTGCTCACCAGTGTGGTGATGTTTATACTATCGGTATGCTTACTGCTGAGATTTAATTAATCAATTAATGAGGCTGTGCAGTGTCACCACGCTGAGCTGCTGTAGCAGACCTGCTGTGCAGAGCTGCACGCGCTCAGCTCATGGCTGTGCGTGCATGAGGGTGCACACACCTTATTAGTCCCGCAGTTAATTTGGGTTGTGAGTGAGGTTGGGACCTCTTCTGTGAACAACAGGACGATGTGATTTGGTGCTCGGATTCAGTAAACCACAGAGTGGGTTTTGATGTTAGATATCAGACCACGAGGGCTAAGCAAGCAGTGGGATGGCACATGTCAGGTTCAGATAAATTTGTGGGAGAAGAAACGTATGTGAGGTCATCAGAATTTAACTTTCTTTTGTCAAGAAAATGAATAACAATAAATTCGGAGTCCTTATGAAACGTTAGTAGTGCTGATGGGATGCAATATGAAGTGAGCGTCCATACGAGGCACGGCAGCACGGTGGCTGCATTCCTGCCTACACATTTGTGCCTGCCGCGGGGAGTGTAGGTACAGCACCCTGAAGGTTAAAGCTATTGTTAATGCCACAGCTGCCGGGACGGTGTTCTAAACAGAGGGACAGCAGAAGAAACTGCTTTCAGCCTTTGCTATAAAAATAAAGGCGGTTTTATCAGAGATGAGGACGCATTCTAAAAGGAAACTATTAATGCTCTAAGTGCGATACGGAAATACTTCTCTTTTTGCAGCAGCACGTTGCTTTAAATGAAAACCTAGCCTTATTTTTTCACTTTAGTTTTTTATAAATATTAATTCTAGCCTAGCAAATCACATTCAATAAGGAATAGGTTGCGTGGGATAATTGGCTCTGATTAAAATGACTTTAAACATTTAAAGCGAGTCGCTAGCAAACCTGTGCCTCCTTTCCTCCCCGGGCAAAGTGGTCCATGGCACAGGGAGCTCAACATGGGGAAGGCTATGGCAGCATTCTGACAGGCAGAGTAAAATATCCGTACAGGAAACAGATGCATGAATAATGGATTTTTTTTTTTAATTGGAAATATTAAACTATTTTACGAGACGGAAGCCCGAGTTTATTTTGTCTTTGTGCTCATCTTGAAAATGCTCTCTTTGGGGTGTGCTTTTCCCGATGTGGAGTGGCAGGTCTTATATTTATTTGTAGAGGAGAGTGTTTATGTAAGGAAGCGTGCTCTTGGATTTAAGCTTTATTAACTTAAAAACAAAAACACCTGAGAGCAGAAGGTGCTCCTCCTCTATCTGCTCCCCGTCAGCCTTTGGAAGCTGTTTTAAAATAAGCATATACAGAATAGGAACACGAATTATTGTGTGTAATGTCAGCAGAGAGGTGTTGTGCTGGGGACAGGAGCTCCTTGCTGGGCTGTGTGGTGGAGGAGGTAGGTGTTAGCTGTGCTCTGTGGGTGTCTGCTGTCTCCGGATGAAAACCTGTGGTTAATTCCTAAGTCTGGCAAAATTCACAAGGAAAATCTCTTTGAAATAGCGGGCAGTTTACTTATTTATTTTTGAGTGTGTTTATCAAAATAAATGTTGCATTTATTCCTTTCAGACAAATGAGCATTTTCTATTTAAGCCAGCAGCTGGATGTTTTTCTGTTGCAGTTTCTTGTCTGGTCATGAGAGCCTCAGATGCTCTCGCAGCCTGTGCTAAATCCTTCCCGTGCTTCAGATTTTACCATCTGAAACTCACTATTTATCTTGAGGCCGCCTTAATTAAAATATGATGTACCCTAGGGCATATTAAACGTGGCAATTTATTGTTCTTCTTATTAATGGAGTGTATTTAATGAGTTTTCAGAACCAAATCCATCGCCTGCGCCGCACAGAGTTGGTTCCCGTGAGGGCGGCAGTGAAGGCGCACAGCCCTGCGGGCAGCAGCCCTGCAGCAGGTCCTCCTGCCACCCCTCTGCACTCCCAGTTCAGTAAACGAATGCTGCATTTGGGCACGGGATAACGCACAGCTCTGCTCATCTGTTCAGCCTGTTGTGCTACTGATGTGCAGCAAGGCGATGCGTCCGAAGCACAGCTCCTCGTGTGCTACGGAGCGAGAGCATCTCCTGCAAGAACTGGATACCGTTTTGTTTCCCTGCTTGCACTTAATGCAGTATTACATCTTTGCTGTTTACTTAAGACTGCGCTGAGCTTCTTGTAGGAAAACTGTGTGCTGATAGCCCAGCTGGAAAAAGAAACCTATGAGGTCCAGTTTGAGATGAGAGTTCTGAGCGGGACCGAGGAGTCGCGCTGCTCGAGAGGAATTCCACTATTATTGTTCTGCTCTTAATGTGGGGTGGCAGAGCCTTTAAATATTTCTGGTAGAGTAGTTAATACGGCATGGAAGTTTGATATTTGTACAGTTTGTAAAGGAATTTGAGGTGTTACTCTATTTTGACTTCAGTTTTCAAGTATGCACCGGTGCATCATTAATCATAGGAAATGCAAAAATAAATAATATAGTCCCTTTGGATTTTTCATGTGAATACTTACCTTTTCCTTTTTTTGTATATACAGTTGAGGTATTTAGGTAACCCCTAACCTTTTGCTTCAACAAGGAGGTACAGTATAAAAATATTACCACAGTCTTCATATGAGCAGTTCTCTCTAAGAAAACCTCTAGATGAATATTTATTGAAAAAAAGCAAAGTTGCAATACAGAATGACTTAGCTTGGCCTGAATATTATATTTTAGACCACCAGTGAATAAAATTAAAAGCACATGGATTTTGAATAACTAGAAAAGGTTGTAATTGATTAACACTGCATGAAAGTATTGAAGGAGAGTGAGTTTTGATTTGTGAATGCTTCTATTCAATAGAGATTAATCCTGAACGTTTGATAAAATCTTAGTGCCCCTAATGAGTTAGGGTGTTTTTTTTTTTTTTTTTTTTTTTTCTCTCCTCAGTTTATTTAACCATCAGATATTCCAGTGTTCTTCTAACAAACTGGGAGCATTTCCATCCTGGTGCTTTTTACATCAGCGCACTGGATTTAAGCAGTACTGAAATTAATAGTTCATTTGAGACAGATAATTAAATCAGTGCCTGAGATGCTGCGTAGTTCTGCGTGTTTGAGGGGTTTGATGTCCCAAAGCTGACTGAGAACCTTGCAGCTTTCTCAGTGCAAAAGAGAATAGTGATTCCTGCATTCCTTCCATGTATTTGTTAAAGTCCTTTACATCTCTACACACTCGGGATTACTGAGGTTCTGCTTAGCATCCACAATCATTTGAATATGTTAAACACAATGGGAACATCCAGAAAACTCTACACACAGCCTGTGTCTCTTATCAGTGTCTCAGTGAAAGGAAAAATAAGGTCCCTTGCCAATGATAAAATAGTTCAGAGCAGAAATCTATGAATTGTCTTTTTTTTGCTTTTTAGGAATAAATGAGAATATTCTGGCAAGTATTTTAATGTAAATAGAGGACACTTTGTGTTGTTAACTTGAAGTCTTTCCCTTAGATTTCTCGTGGGATCTGTTACCAGAAGTTACATCGGAAATAATTGATTAAATTATCAGCCAAACCTTGATCTAATTTTACATTCCTCAGTGAAATTCTTGCATGCACTCAGCACGATTGGAAATGCTTTTTTATCACGTGTCACTTTTATGGGAGGCCTTTCAGAACTATTGTATGTTCTGAAGTATCTCATATACACAGTGTTTACTAGATTTTCTAATATGCTGCTCGTATTTTGCACAGTGTGTACGCTGAGACTTTTTTTTTAAGATGATAAGGACACAAATAGGATACTCTGGTTGAAATGATGCAAGAGATCATTCCCACCTACGGGCACAACGCGCTCCGAACCTGTGCAGAGCTGCTTTAATACAGGGCTGCTCTGGATCTGAAACAGTGCCTGCTTAGCTGGGATGCACCAAAGCAGGCACGTGGAGGGATCTGTGTCCCTGTTCAGCAGAAGGGCTCCTTCCTCTTCCCTACTGTTGTCTCCCTTTCTAAAAGCACGCAGCAACATGAAGCACAGTAAATGCAGCCGTAGCTTAGTGCCCATGTGAGCTAATCTCAGCGCTGTCTTTATTCCCTATTATTTCTCATCACTGTGCTTCTTCATCACTCTTTCTTGAAGAAAAGCATAATCAAATTCAGCAGTCCCAAACAGGCTGAAGTCAGTGATGGGAATAGAAGGAGAAGCTGACAGATAGCAGAGAGTAACAGCATGCTGCGCCGGGCTGGGAAGTGGGAACTGATGAGTAACTTCAGGCTTTTGGGCTCGTTGTTTTTTAATCTGCTGTGTCTCACTTTTATAAGCTTTTTGTTTCTTTTGTATGAAGTGTAAGAGCTATTGATTACGTATGATAGAATTGATGGGATTTGCTGTTCTGTGCGTTTGTGTGCAGTTTCTGTACATTTTTGTACCCAACCCGATTTAGTGAGGTTTAGGGATAAGAATGATTCTTCGTGCTACAATCCCTTTCACTTGCTCGAGGAACGATCAGAAGCAGATGAATTAAGCAGTCAGCACTCCGTGTTTTGATAATTTTAGCCAACTAAATTTCTTCTAATCTCTTTTGGAAGTAAAAGCAAAAGAAAGTCCCTATACATGTAAACTGTATTTCCTGTTGTAAACACTGGGATAATGTGGTCTGGCTACACTTCTGCTCTGCTTCATTAAGACAGCAGTTTTAGCAGGAAAGCTGCTTGCCATTTCTGTGCGAGCATTTCAGTCCTACGTTCTGTGCGTTGAGCTGCTGCAAGTTCTGTTATTGCCTCTGCTATCTATGGGCAGAAATAGATTGTCCTCTCTTCTATACGGAGCTACTGAGCTTGCAGTCGTAGAGCTCTGAGTGCCTTACTGGGAACCAGTCAAAGTGGGGGAGGTAGGAGGGGTAAGAGGAACTTCGCTCACCACTTCGTTACAATACGAGGCTCGCTGGGATGCAGGCACTGCCAGTGGTCCTAGCATTGTTTTCCTTACAAGGGGGGCAGGGGAGGAAAACCAATAGGTTTAACTGCAGCCCCAACCTAGTTTCAGCATGATGGACACCATTAAGAAAATCTTGTAAGTTTTCAAATTTCTTTTTCCTCCATCTCTCAGAGTTTTCTGTTAGTTTTCCTGATCTGTGTCAGTAAGAGATGCTTTGAAAAAGATCTTGCATGCACTTCTCACCACTGCTCAAAGACAACTAGAATACAGTATTTCCCAATGCCTTTTAAAATGCAACTTCATTTTACATGCAGAGAAATCACTCAAAATCGTGTTTGCTGTTATTTAATATTTTGAAATCGAGATGCTTTGTACTGAATTTAAAACTGTATCTGAAAGGAAGAAGCTTTTCAAAGTGAGCCGCAAGGAAGGAGCCTTTTTATAGTGTGTTTATGATTATGTTGTGGGCATGAATGGATGCAGTGCACACAAATGTGCCTCAAATCTGATTTCTTAAAGGAATCTGTTTTTACGGTTCTGACTATTGAAGTAGATATTTGGCAGTGCTCTTCCACAGAGATTTTTATACCCCGCTTTCAATTAAAGCTTAAACTCGTCAGCGTGTTAAATTAGATAACTTGAGTTTTGTAAGCTAACGTTTGTATGCATGGATGTTTTACCCCGCTCATAACAAGTGCAGTGGGAAGGATTTGCTTTAGAACGAATATATTAAAAAAGAAACAACCGCGTTTTGCTGTGAAACGAGGGCAAAGAACTACAGAATTTACACTGATAACTTCATGTGCTACACACGCTATGAGATGGGATGCCTGGGGCAGCGATGGGGCAGCTGTGGCTAGAGGAGGCTGCAAAATGCTACATGCTGCTCGCTTTCATCAAGCAGTGCTACATCATGAAACGTGTGCCTTCTACAATATATCAGTCGTTAACCTGTAGGATACGCTTTGCACCACAGCCCTTCATAAGCTGTCCCTGATGCTGCTGCCTCTGTCCCTGAGCACTGTAGCAGTGCCAGCACAGACAGCACGGTGTGACCTTCCCAGCACCGCAGGCACAGCACACCTGCTGCCAGCCCCGCACGCAGCCCCGACTCCTCTCCATTCCCACATCAGCAACCGTTTCACTTTATGGTGCCTGCTCTGTTCCCCCTGTGAAGCCTGCATGCTGTTTTCCCACCCTAGCATCCCACGCAGCGCCGTTCTGTTCCCATCACCGTACCCCGCGTTGCTCACAAAGCTCCACCGGCGGCAATCAGAAGCGGAGGTAGCGCAGCACTTACCCCAAAAGAAGTTCTGCTGACATGGTGTCACGGAGCTGAAGAGGCTGTTTGATGCCATAGTCCCTCTCGTTTCAGGCAGAGCTTTCGCCTCCTGGTGCGAATGCCTCTTGGATCCTCAAACTGCAAACACAAACCATAGCCAGACCTCGTTTTAGTTTTGCAGCGTCTCTGGATCGCATAGACTCAAGAGATGGTTTTTTTGCTGTCAAAAAATTGGGTAGCACTGGTAACATGTGAAAAGCGAGGAAACAAAACAGGAAAAAAAAAAAAAAAGGAGAATGAGCAAATATTTGAAGGACCTACTATTACTGCATAGACTGTGGTTAGAGAGCACTTACTGACTCTGTTGGTCTCAGTGGCTGGTAGTGACCTGCGGAGCTTAACCATTTAAAAACCAGAGGCTTCTTTGCTGTCCTCCTGGAGAAAGTTTGCACCGCACTTGTGGTTCTGTGGTTGTTTGTGAGGCGAATGAAGCATTCACACAATCCAAAAAAGCAAAAGCTTTAAAACTCCTTTTTTTTGCAAGCACTGTTACTGGAGAGAGAGAATCATGTGGCTCGTGACATCAGAGGACTCGCAGAGGACTGCCTACCACTGGGGCTTGTTCTTGCTCTCTCCCTTTTTTTTTTTTTTCCCCTTTTTCTCCCCCCCCTTTTTTTATTTTGACAAAAGGCCCGTGGTCAGGCCCTTCCTGGCATCCAGAGCGATATAGCTTTTTAATTTTTGTGACTCACGAGGGTTTGGAGGCAGTACAAAATGCTGTAAGAGCCCAAACTTCTGTACAGTTAAAGCATATGGACCGCAGAGCGCTATGTGTGCTCTCACTTCAGGTTCCCCCCGCTCTTCTTCCCCCTCCTTTTTCTTTTTACTTTTTTTCCTCCTTTTTTTCTTTCTCTCTTCCATTCTTGTGCCTGTGGAAAAGTGAGCAAAATTGGCCCAAGCGGCTGTGTGAAATTCTGAACAACAGTGATGATTTACAGTAATTTACATCTTTGGATTGCATCACGCTCTTGGGTCTGCTTCACATTTGCCGGGTGGCTGGATTCCTTCTGTTTTCCTTTTTCTCCTTGTCTTCCTCTCCTTGCAGGTCTGTAACTCATTGTGAGGAGCGGTACCTTGCCTAGGTCGGCTGGCAGGCTGTGTGCTGGGGCTGCACCCATCCCTCTGCACATCCGCGCTGCCGCCTGCCCTGCTTACCTGCCTGCAAACAGGGCGCGCTGTTAGGAACACACATCAAGGGCGCTCACGTTGCTTTCCTATCAGGGCAATATGTTGTCCTTGGAACATCACAAGTGGTTGCCCCGCGCTCTCGGTGATGCTTTCGAATGCAAATATCGCTAGGATTGAATAGAGGCATTGCATACGCCGGAGGTTTTGATTGCCCTTCTGTTAATTGCTTATTATAGCTTGTGTTGAGGAGGGACAGAGCAGATTTGGGCTTTTGGGGAGACTATAAATAACTTTATTCGCCAGTTAATGTTAACACTTAGTTTTAAAATGAAACATAAATTTGATGCATATGTCAGATTTAAATGCTTCGTATCATGTGTGTGCATGTGTGAATAATATCTTTTATATACTTAACATATTGTAACTTTGACTTTGATTGTGTAATATAAGTCTTTACTGTAGCAGAACAGAGCGGGTTAACAAAAGCAGTATTTTTTTGTTTATAATGGAGGCTTTGAAATAAATTGCAAAATGCTGTGCGTAGTAAGGAATAATGTGCACAGACAGTGTGTATTAGTAGTCTTGATTTGCTCACTCAGATTCAGAACGAAATTGGAAACATCTTGGAGAAAGTATCTTATTTTCTGCCTCTCTGGACACGATGCTGGAGCTTTCCTTCTGAGCCTGCTCAGATCACACAGGCTCTGTGTTTTCTGCTTTTGGCCAAACGGTTTTTACTTTGGTTGTTGCTTCATACGTTGTTGGGAGCAGAAGAATGGTGTAAAACCCTTTCTAGGTATCATTCAGCTTTCATTTGTAAAATAAAGCCCGTCTCATTGAAGCTGCCATCCTTCCTTTTGCATTCCCCTCTTGGCACTCAGCTGTCCCGGCCAGAAGCAGGCAGGCTGGGAAAGGACATGTGGGTGAAATGACAGCTGGGGCAACCTGAACTTTCATTATCAGAAATTTAGCAAAGCAGCTGAAAACCCTATACATTAAAAAGTACTTTCCTGACATTTATAATAGGGTTCATTGCACTGCTCCTAAAGCAGTACCTGGAAAGTTAGTAGAAACTGGTGTGTTTGTAGAATTCCATCTTAAAATGAGGCAGGAGCATTCTGCTGATCACCCATCCCCTGCTTTGATATGACTGCTATTGAATTCTTCTGGCAGTGCCTTCCTCTGCGTTTCTGTATATTTTTGCAGCATGGATAAGAACACGAGTGGAAAGAAGCAAAATGTGTTAAAATGATTCAAAGATGGGTGATGTTTTCATGTAAACAGAGCGTGCTGGAGTGGCTTACAGCTCTGAGCAGCTCCTAATGCAGTGAGGGGCATTGGAGGCTTCAGCATGCGGTACCTGCAGAGCTCCTGGCTGTAAGCACAGCACTGTGTGGCCGTAGCTGTGAGACCTGCCTGCTCCCCTTGGGTGGTATGGAAACGCAGAGCTGTCATCTGATAGACCACTGAATCTGGATCTTAGGCACTTGATTTCGTTCCCTCACATGCAGTTGATTGAGTGTTGGGACCTCAGAATTTATTCCTAGTTACATCTTTCCTATTTGAATTTCAAACTTTCTACAGAGCTCTGAATTTCTCAGTTCTTTGCATTGCAGTGTGCTCCGTCTTTCCACAGGCCATGTTTGTTTTTTGATGTTTTCAATTGTGTGCAAAGTGATTCTCTGATTTTGTTACTATGTTTTGTTTTGCTATAATAACTTTGAGATCTTTTTTCCTATTTACTGTACCCAGTTTTTCACCTGTGATCCCAAGAACAGGACCATGACAGTGAGCTCTTCATCTAGTGAAGGAAAATACAGTAATATGAGAAGAACAAATGCTATCACGGGCTAAATGGGATGTAGTTTGCAGAAACTGATAATTAAAAATCCCCTTCTTTTTACTAGGTAGTGTAGAGACATAATACATCAGCACTGTGTACCTCGTTCCTGCAGAACTGTCTTGCAGCACAGTGTGCAATTCCATTGTGGCAGATGCACAAACCCCAAAATTCACTGTGTGAAGCAGTGCTTTGATTGCAGCCTTTTGTTTAAAAGGTGCATCTGTAAAAATCAGAGTTGCCCTATGAGTCTCATTGGGGGATGCTTTGAGTCACAATGATGCTGACAAAGGAAATATTATGCTAAGGAATTTCCTTGGTAAACTCTGAGCTTCATCTTGGTGACAAATGAAATAGTCAACTGCAATGCAATGCTAAATGATTACTGCATCTCTTCTTTTATTTTGAAATATGTTCAGATTCTTGTTAGCCATGCTTTATTTCCAAGCCTTTTGCCTTTTGTTCCTCCAGGCTCACACGATTTGGGAACAGAAAATGAAGTTTATTTGTACTTAAATGTTTCTTTCTACAGCTAGAGAGGTAGAAATCCTCTGCTTACACTAATAGGATGACAAATTTGTTAAACTGCACTTGTTTACAAATTGCACAGCATGTATGATAACTCACTGATTGTTATAGTGCAAGATGCAAGTGTTAATTGCAGGTGGCATTAAAGCATCTGCTTCTGCTCCAGCAGCATTTCAATATTATTGTTTTTAAGGAGAGAAACCTCTCTAGTAGGCTGTTTTCCTAACTCAGTAAGAAGGTTTAGTTTTTTGGAGTGATTGCACTGTATTTTTGATGCCTTTTAGCATTAAAATATTAGTGTATTTTATGGAATGTCTATTGCTGTACTTGTAGGCCTTAAGCTTCCAGCAGCTTCACAGCAGCTTCATGTGCTGCTGGGACACACGTGCTGACAAATTAAAGCAAAAGCTAAAACTGCCCTTTAATTAAAATCATCATACCATCAGGGTTGTTTCAGTTCTCATTCTCTGTCAGATGCTGCTTACTGGGATGCAAGGAGTAGCGTGGGACGGCTGGGATTCTTCTGCCTTCTCTCTAGGATGTTTTTCTACCTTACAGCTTTTCTCAAAATAAGATGTGGTTTGAAGTATGCGGACCTGGAACCATGAACCAGAAAGAGGAGGGAAAACATACTGCTACAAATCCAGCATAAGCAAAAGTTGCAGCTTTTCTGTACCGTAGAATCAGGCTACTGATGGACAAATGAAACCAAGCTGTTATTCAGATTAACAGGATGCTCATCTTCTGTTAACGAGTGAGTACAGCAGTTAATAGCACGTGGCAGTGCACAGTTTGCATCCATCCTGAGTTGCCAGATTTCTCACTTCTATATATAATAAGTATTATCCGCTGAAACATTCTGTCCCTGATCAGCTCTGAATTAGAGTTTACATCTTCATGGTCCAGTATATTTAATCTCTTGCTGCTCAGATGTTTTTCTCTCATAAGTAGCATTTTTCTTGTATCGTGCAGAATGCACAGTAAGAGGCACTTTTGATTAGACGTTACATACTCTAAACAAATGGCACTTCAGCTCATCCTAACCTCCTAGCTGTTTTCTCCTGTTTTTTTCCTCTTTTTTTTTTTTTTAAAGCCAACTTGCAGAAAATATGGGAAACTTGTCTCATATAACAGCTGAGGATGTGGCTAGGTTAAGGCAGGAAACTGCTACCCACAATGCAATGTTACATACACTACCACTTAATAAAATTTATTTCAAACATGCTACTGACAAAACCAAAGAAAAATAATATCCTAACTACGCTAGTTAGTACACTAAATATATCTAGGGAAAAGTGAAAGTAATCTCTCCAGAGCCTTCCTTGCTGTTAGGATACAATGCCACCAGTAGTTAAACTGGAGCGGATCTCAGCAGTTAAAAGCAGTGACCTATTTTTAGAAAATAATCACATCACAATGGAAATTAATGATTATGTACTTTTTAATAACAGCCAGAGTTACTTTCTGTAGGGAGGTGTGAGGTGAGCTTTCTCCCTGGGATTTTCTGCTCGTCAGAATCTCTTGGTGCGCAGTTGTACAAGTGGCGGCTTCTCTTGCCCCTCTCATCCATCCGTCTGCAGGGTGGGCTGCAAATATTCCTGGGGTGGTGTGGGAAAGGAGCCGACATTTCACCTTCCTACACGATAGAACAAGTGTTGGGATCTTGTCGCTTTATTTCATTGCCTGCAACCTAGGAATTTCTGAGAGGAAGCTAAATTCAGTTAATTTCTAAGGGACACTGAATAATCTTGAATCTTTAGTGAATATTTTAAAATATCAAGCAGATCTCTTTGAGGTCACTGATGCCGTTTTGCTATGGATGTCCCCAAAGCCTTGTTCTAGATGTGTTTTGGTTTGCTTTGGTTTTTAAATGGATGTGCATGAAGGGTGATCTTCTTGCAGAACATTTTTGAAGTGTTCGCCTCTGTAGTTAAAGAGCACTTATCAAGAACAGCTGCTGCAGCGCTGTGGATCCTATCCATGGACTCATGGTGGTCTGCTGAACAACGTTCTTCAAGTTTGACAGGTGAGACAGAGACTCTCCAGTGCCACTGCTTTTGGATGAATCTAGCTGTGGTTGGAGAAAGTGCATCTTGCCAAAATGTATGGGTAAGACCACACACAGTCTTTAAAATAGTTATTGTAAGCTTATTTTTAGGCAATATGTCTTGACAGTTCTTTTATTTGCATGCCAGTTTCACTGCTGCTTATAGATTTTTCATTTATTTTAGTAATGGCAGTTGCAGATTTAGATCTACGTTTGTAAAGCTTTTGCACAGCGTTTACACTGGAAAACTAACGCTACTTTCGGACCTCAATCAAAATTAGAGGACAGATTTAAAGAAATATTAAGGCAGATTATTCACTCTGTTCAGATTTGGTGTCAGCGTTTCCGTATTCGAGCCCGTTTTCAGGGGCATAGTTCAGCAATAAGAATTTGCTTCTGGTTTTAAAATCATACCAGTTGCAGTGGCTTCTGTGTAGAAGTCTGCAGCAGAATGTAGATTAAAGACATGAAACGAGCTCAGTAAGTAACAAAACTGATTTTTTAAAAGTTGTGTAGTTCTTAAGTAGTGAATTTAGAATCTGCCTTTGATTTATGTCGTAATTCCTGGATGGTATTTTTTATGTATATTTTAATGTGTAGAATAATCTTTGCATTCTGAGTGTCTGCTTCAACAGTTGGCTTCATAATGTGGATTTGGAATGCTGTGTGCTTAACTGACAGTAGGGAAATAGGTTGCGCCCTGCCGAATTTCTGAGTAAACCCTTTTGGTAACTTCCAGAACAGATGGCTTTTAAATACCCCGAGAGAAATTAAATAGAACACTGAAATGGAATATCATAAACCGCTCATTGGGCAGTGATGCTTTACAGTTATGGATTAATAACATGTTTTTTTTTCCTCATTTCTGTATTTTCCAGATAATCTTCCATAATTAATGCATGACTGCTCCTTGACGAAACATTACTCACATTTTTTATTACTTGGTATTGCATATTACCATTGTTTATAGCAGTGGACTTTACAGACAATTAAGGAAATAGTCACTGCCTTGAGCAGTATACAATTAAATAAATGCAGCCATTTAAGAAATATATATATATAAATATATATATAACTCATAGAATGTGCAGTAATAAAAGCGAGTGATTGGAAGAATTTCATGCAGAGGAGAGAGTGGTTGGTTTCAGTTCCATGATGAGTTTCTCTGCACACTGCAGTACGAAGGATGCCTGCCTGCCAGTTGTGTGTCTGCCTGGTGCTTTTGGTTACTTGAGTTGAATGTGATGCTTGCTCAGCCCACCTTCATCTCCATCATTGGTGGGGGGAAAAAAACCAAAATGCCCTATTTCCTTATGTAATGTGTGCAAGCTGAAATGCTTCCATGCTAATTTATTATATTTACATAAGTCTGAGATCCTCAGTTCCATAAACGATATTTTTTAGCAACACCCATTTGATCCTTTCTCTCATTTATTTCCCCACATCCATTTTTCCTTATTTAATACCTGAGTTTGTTTCCTCACAACAGTCTGAACTTTCCCTTGTAATTAAAAATGCAGAGTGGAAAGAGAGCTGAAAATCATTCATGAGAAATGAAAAGAGGATGAGAGGGAAATGAAAGGAATAAGAGTTAAAAGAGGGGAGCTGGAAAACCTATTTCTGTTGTTACTGAATGAAGTTCTTCTTTCAACTCTGTGGCTTCTATTTTGTATAGAGGGATATTGAAGGTGAGGGGAAATGAAGCAAGTGGAGCAGGATGAAGAACAAAAAGCATGTATCCCTTCCCATGTTGACAGGGAGACGAGTGCAGAGTGAGAACCGGTGTACTCTGAAAGGCATTTCAGACAGGAGGAGCTGCCTAGCTGCGTTCAGTCCATTCCAGAAGAGCTGAGTGCTGCACTGAGGAGCACTGGAGCCGAATCAGCTTCAGTGATGCTGAAGAGTGTGGGAGATGTTTGTATGACATTTCTGACACGCGGTGCTTTCCTTACTGGAGAGTTGGTTCGTTGGTTTTTCACATCCTCAAGAGAAAGCAGGCAGTGTTTAATACCTGCAGCTACTTTTCCATGCTTCTGAAAAGTTAAATTTGCCCTTGTAATTAAAAATCTGCTTTGAGATTTTGGTGAAGGGGTCTGAAGATCATTCATGAGAGGGTTGAAAAGCGGATGAGAGGCGAATTAATTGATGATCAAATTAGCAGGTGTCAATTCAGTTAAAAGTTGTTTTTGTCACGCTCCGAGTAGCAGACTGCTGAGGAACTGAGTGGTGGTAATAAAGAAAATACACAAAAATGAATTACGACCATTCCTTCCACTTCTTTCTTCCCTGACCTTCCCTTCCCACAAGTGAGGGAGCAGAGTGGTTTTCAGAGAGACCCTGCGACTGGGTTGCCAGAATCCAGACCTGTGACTTCTAAGATAAGTAAAGCAAGCTTTGAGGAAATATTCTATGTGGATAAAAAGTTATGCATATTATTTAATTTTTAAGACTCTTATTTTTTGCTTCAGCCAATTATTTCTATTCTTTTTGCATGGCTAAATAATTATTTATTGCAGGACTATCCGACACAATGCCTACCTGTTATCTCCCTCAGCAATGTCTGCAGTGGGCACCCAAACCCATCAGCTCTGCTGAGCATAGGCTGTTGAGTGCATGGATGATTTTAATTTGACAGCCAGCTTCTAATTAAAAGAACCACGTAGTTCCTCTTCAAGTCAAAACACACGTTCTGGATCTACCACTTCAGATTGTAGAGGAGGTTGGGGTCAGGTACTGAGAATGAGGGCTATTTGAGAGGAATTGCATGCAGTTCTTTGTATTGGTAACTTGCAGGGGCTGGGATCTGCATGTAGGGCTTGTGCTAAAGTGTAAAATGAAACTGATGGGACTCTTCAATCTTTGGTCGATTGAGACTTGAGTGAGACGTGTGGCCTTACCAGGACTTGAGAAGCAGGATGGAACTGTGTTTTTGTGCTGGAGGTGTGATGGCATACAAAAGATGAGAGTGGGCAGCCTAGAGAATATTGAGTATGGCCAATTGATGGCATCGTGTGTGGTGACAGACTGGAGCACTGAGCGGACATTAAACTACTCAAATCGCTTTTGGACACCTTTCTTATTAGTGACTGGAATAACAGTATGTTGAAACAAGAACACTGAAATAAAAAAATATATCTGCAAGGAAGGAAACTTCTGTTTATGAGGGTGGATAGTGATAGCACAAGGGGGAATGGTTTTAAAGTGAGACAGGGGAGGTTTAGGTTGGATATGAGGAGGAAGTTTTTCAGCCAGAGGGTGGTGAGGCACTGGAACAGGTTGCCCAAGGAGGCTGTGGATGCCCCATCCCTGCAGGCATTCAAGGCCAGGCTGGATGTGGCTCTGGGCAGCCTGGGCTGCTGGTTGGCGACCTGCACATAGCAGGGGGTTGGAACTGGATGAGCACTGAGGGCCTTTTTGCCATTCTGCGTGATTTTATGAGCTTGTTACTTTATCAAAAGCTGCATTTTAGGAAAGTGGGTTCTATCTTATAGATTAATTCATCTCCCACCTACTTTGTAACGCAGTGCGTTAGATGAGGTCACTTCTGCTGGTTGTGTTCTCTGTGACATTTGTCTCCTTTGGATTCCGTGCTCTGTAATCGTGCTGCCAGCACAGCCAGACGTCTTGCTTTCATTTCGGACAGCCTGTGCAGAGATCTGTGCTACCAGATGTTTCAGTCGGAGCAAGCAGCGCTCCGGGCAACTTTTCTGCTTTGCCAAAACCCAACGCTGAAGGAAGTGTGGCTTCTCAGGAGCTGTGTTCGTTGGGATGGCCTGTGCTTTAAGGTGGGCCTCTGAACCGACTGCCTGCTCTGTGCACTGTAGAATGAGACAGTCTTTATCTTCACATCTTGTCTCCATTGGTAGAGTTTATCTTTCAGAGCTTAAAAAACCCCAACACGCTTCAGTAATTTGGGTGTGGGGATTGAAATGCAGTGTTCTTTTGCCATCTCCACTCTGTTTATTCTGTAAGATTTGTCATTGTTTTCCCTTCTTCAAACTTGAGGTGAAAAGTTTTCTTTTTTATGAAAATCAAAACGCGTTCTTGCTCTTTAAATGCAGCTTTGCCGTGTGGGTTTGAAGCGACTCCGCAGCAGAATGTTTATATTTCAGTTTCGGGAAAAATGATACCAGTCTGTTCAGAAAAGGACTATTTGCAGTAGTAAGTGGCATCCTGACAAGCTAAACATCATGATCAAAGAGTTGAAGAAATAACAAATTCAGTTGTCTTTTGGACAAAATTACAATGGAATAGCATTTGGTTTGTCATTTAGTTTCAGCATGATTTATTTTTCTTCTCTTTTAATTGACGAATGATTTCAATTCATAACGGAACGGAATTCAGTCGTCTTATTTTCTGATGTGGGTAGAAAATGTCAGTTTTATCTCCGTATAGGAGCTACAGTAATTCAGGTTAATTTTCCCTTTTGAATAACTGAAATAAACTGAGTAAAACATTCATTACATGACATGATTTTGCCCAGACACATTTTAAGAATCCATGAATTTTACGGTATGCTTTAATTCTTTAAATACTTTTCCTTCAGCTTTCTTTATTAACTATTACTAGATTGGACACGTGATAGATACACAACTAAGATAATGAAGATTATCCATGAGTTCAGCTATGAATTGAAAGGTAGAACCTGAACAATTAACACACAGAACCAGTCCCAGTCTATTCCCATTCCTATCTGTGTTCTTTTGCTAAAGATGCAAATTCACTTAAACTCCATTTTGGATGAATAAGTCAATGAAACCAAGTCCAAAATGCCAGAAGTGAGGTTTTGAGTGATATTTAGCCCTGTTGCACTTGGTGTATTATAATAGAGTGTTAACTGATTGAATTATTTTTTTCTTCCCCAGAACTCCTGATTCATTCTTTGCACGGAATGAATACTGCGCACTTCAGAGTCAGTTACTCAGTGATTTTTTGCAGTCCCTCATTGCTCATTGTGTGGCTGCCTGCCATCTTCAAACCCTCCTGATTAGAAGAATTACCAACTTTCATGAGTTCTTCTGTGGCATTTGTCACATCATGAGAATACTTTAAAAGCAACTTTGATTTTGTTTTACTCTTGGGAAGAGTATGTTCTTGCCTGTGACAGCTACTTAGGGGGGTTATACACAGAATGAAATTTAGAAGTAAAAAGACAAAGCCTAAACTTCTGAACTACTCCATAGCGCACACTTAGGGTGCTCTGTTTTGTTAAAATGACTGTTTTTAACCAGGTGAGAGACTGAAGTGACTTCTGGATGCTGCAAGTACGTGCTGTGAGTTAGCTGAGATATCCTAGTAATGCACATAACTAAGTATGGAGGATGAAGAACTCTATGAACAGCACAACCACTGTTCCTGTTAGTCTGTAAGAAGAACATTGCAATGAAGTAAACTTTTTTGGGGGGGGGCATTTCTTTTGCTGGCTGTATAGAAGGCCATCAGCTTAGTTCTCCTTTTCCAGAATACCCCTACAGAAAGAGAAGAAACTATTAAAACAGCACTGAGAAAAGGTTTCTTCCCTTTTCTGTCTTGCTGCTTTTCACTTTGATAACTGAATAGTCATAATTAAAAGGAGCATACTGCGGTCTGTGTTTTCAGGTATTATTAACTCTTACATCCTCCTTCATGTTTGTTTAGGAGCTAAACAACTTAATTTGTTTTAGAAATGATGTAACAGATGTGGACAGATTCTGGATCTGAATCTGGGAGCTGTTGGTACCTGCTCCAAAACAAGCCTCAGATTTACTGTTGAAAATACATTATTGTGTTAATTTCCCATCTCCTAATGGTGCCTAAGTCTTGCTTAGATCATCAGTGTTCTACCTATAGGTTATTTAAAGATGAAAAAATCAAAAATGTTTCAATAGAATTTGTCCTTCTGTAGCATTAGTAAATAGAAGTTGTCTTTAGATGCCTAAACACATAGCATCTTACAGTTTTCAACCCAAGCTTTCACCAGTGTTTTTCATTGGCTTTGGACTAGTCGGTTGAACTTGGCATGCATTTTTCTTGGCTTGATTATTCCTTTCATTTACCCATAAATCAGGACTAATTCTGTTGAAGTTACTGCAGTTTTTTAGGGGCAAGATAGCTGTAAAATGCTTCAGTGGAAACTGGCTGTAGTCTGATGCTTGAGATGTGGCTTTAGCTTTGGGTTTGAAACTCAGACTTCTGTTTGAAGCTTTTCAAAGTTAAGTAATTTGTTCTGTTCTTCAGTTCCTGCTGTGAAATGAGGATATATTTGTTGTTTCTGTTGTTTTATGTTAATAAATCTAATTCATTTCATTTCAGGGATGTTCGTATACTAGTGATGAAGGTCATGGGAGTGCCAGCGTGAAGACTGAGTTTGTCCCTGTTGTGTGTATTAGAGTTTTTAGTCCTCAACAATTTCCCAGAGCTAGAGAGAAGACTGCCTGATGTTTTATTGTGAAAGTACACTGGGCTGAAGTGCTACGTAAGAGTATGATTTCTATCTTTGTGTTTTTAACTCGCTCCACCACTCAGCGCTGTGGAATATTTCTTCAGAAGAGTGCTAGCATCTTGCAGTTGATTTAACTCCCTTAATGGACTCTCCTAAGAGTAAATGCTGTGTTTTCTGGTGCATTTCTTCCCACTATCAAAGTTAAGCTCTTGGGAGCTTCTCAAGTTAGCTAAAGAAATCACTAGTGATGTGGTACTTTGATATTCAGAGATTTATGTTGCTACTGAGTGGGTAACTCTAGGGACTTTTTAAATTTAAAGAAGGTGCAGAACAGAGGCAAGTGTTATACTTAATCTTGTCTATTAAACATCATAAAGTCATCAGAGTACAGTCATTGCCTTTCCCTTGTGCTTTTCTCAGTGTAACTTATTGTTTTGTTTAAAAATAAATAAATCAGAGCACTTACAAATCTTTTGTAAAACTAGACATTTCAACTGAGATCAACGTTTTGTTGTTCAAAACAGGATAACAGCTGTGACTGTGTAAGCTACTGTTAGTGGTTTTTAGAGGCTAATTTGTCAGCTAGCTGGCAGGCTTAGCTCATTTGCCAATAGAAGTTGATGTCATCTCCCATCTCTTTCTTTGTCAAAGCTCAGCGTCTCTTTTCCTTTAACCAGTGGTTCTCAAATAGAACGTTACAGAATGGGGCTGTTTGCCAGTGGCGTTAGTTTTCTGTTTATGTAACTTCAATTTAGATCATTCATGACTTAACACAAAATTAAGTTGTCATATGAGTGTTGATCATCCTTCTTTGTATCCCGTATTTGTGATAAGGAGCTCCTTTTTGTGTGCTCTGAATATACAGTACGAAGAGAAAAAAATATTTCCAAGTATAGCTAATTTATTCAACCACTATTCAATGTAGTTTATTATTTCTTGTTCTGCGTTCAGCACAGAATAAGGAATTATTTCATGACTATCGATTATAAATAAGATTTCTTGGAAGAATGATTGCCTAAAACTCAGTGACTGTCAATTGCCACTGATGCGTGTCGCTTCAACATAAATCATTTATAATTGCTGTTGAACAGCTTGTCTAAATGAACTGCAAAACTGCTTATTTTCAACTAGTTGTCTGTCTTATTGCTACGAAGCAATTGCAGTGTTGGCTTAGAATTTGAGGGAACCCGATTGAGTCAATTCCATAGTAACTTTTTAGTAGCTTCAGTTTTACAAAATGCTGTGGGATATAAAGAAGAGATCCTTTTACAATATATTAGCCAAATAAATGATGAGAAATTAGAGGTAGGAATGTGTTTTCACGCTAGAGCAAACTTGTGAGATATACCAAGGAACTGGTAAAAATTGAGAACTGAGAAAGCTTGCTGATGGCCAATTTAGAGTACTGAAATCATATTCTGATTGTGTACAGCCATGTAAGGGTTTTGCATAAGCGAGTAGATGATAATTCAGGTTGAAATTAATTGCTGAGAAATGTGAAGTCAGGTACACGAGTGCCGTGCTGCTGCTTTTTGCAGAGAAGGATGTGAGAGTCACAATGGCTGGCTCTTAAAATGTGTCAACTTGAGGTTTAGGAGTTCTCAAAAAGTGACTCAATTTTGAAGAAATTGAGAGGATATGTGCAGAGCCGTGTTCTGAGTTCTGCAGTTACACTTACCCTATTTTAAAAACAGTAGTCTAGAATTGTTAAAAAAATAAAATAAAAAGGAATGACTTCCATACATGGCGAAACTAAACGGATGGGATTTTAAAAGTTGGCAAGAAACAGCTGGGAGGGGAAGGTGATAAAAATATGAGTATATAAAGTGAGAATATAAAAGTATGAGCAGTATGGTGAAAGTGAATGGGAACAATTCTTTCACTTTTTCACAACAAAAACTAGAGGCACCTACCCAGTGAAATGGCCATGGAAGATGGCAGGCTTACAGTGAACGCGAGGAAGGAGTTTTTTAGCAGCATGCAGTAATTACTGAATTCCTAAATTCATTGCCACGTGGCACTGTAGGATCCAGTGGCTTAAAAAAAGCATAGCAGAAGATCAGGAAGATGAGTTTTATCTATAGCTATAAAACACGGTTGCCTGGTTGTAGCCTTAGGCTGAACATTAGGTCTATTGAAGAGAACCCAAAGTAGGGGCTTTCCTTAAGAATTTTGTGCTGGTCTTTTTAGAGATCTCAACTGATCTGTATTGTTAAAGTTTTGCGTATAGACCAGCTGATAAACGTATCCCAATTACAGCATACTGTGTAGAGGTGTATTACTACAGGAATATAGGCCCCAGAATCTTGAAGGATTTGCAGATAAGGGAGTATCTGGTGTAAAATTGCGATGGAGAAATGTAAAAGCTCAAAAAGGTGAAATTCAAAATGCTTCTAAATGCTTATGAAGGTAAGGGGTCTGTAATTCTGTGGAGTTATTTTCAAAAGCTTATAATCACTGCAATATTAATTTAAGCTGTAAATTGTTGCTCATCCAAACATTAATATTTCACTGGGGAATTTTTGTAAAAACAAGTTATTGACCAGTTTTGTATTGTCTGCCTTGTCAATTCAGATTATCTTTTGTCCCATTTTGAAATAATTTGAAAGCTATGTGGTTACTTGTGAATGAAGGCTATTAAATATTAAAATGACTGGCTTTGGGGAGAGATTCACTTGTGCATTTACTGTTATCATACTTTCCTAAAAGTATGATTTGAAGAAACTCTCCTGGCATAGGTGTGGCTCCATTCCATCCTTTGGTAATATGAAAATTAAAGCTTACGGTGTGCTTCCTAATTAAAAAAAAAAAAAAAAAAGCTCCAGCAATGTTTTAAAATATAAAATTGTAGGTGATAATTTATAACAGGAAAAAAAAAAGATAATATTTATTAACACGATAGGCAAAATACACCGAACCCGTAACATCTGCATCTGTTATTAAGCACTTATTTGAGATTTTGTTTTTTATTCTGGTTTTGAGTCCAGCGTTTATCATCTTAAATTTCAGCCACGCTTTCATATCTGCCTGAGGGTGAACTTCATACATCTCTTTATAGATTAGAAACACAAAATGTTATCGCACCGCCATCTGGACTGATTTACCCTTATTTCGTCACAGATTTATGATGATTATATTCAAGCAGTTGGTGTTTTCTTTTTCAAACATTTCAACACAGTAGCCTAGTAAATCAGGACTTCCTTTTGAAAGATTGATTGGTGCAAATGTATCTAATCACATCCGAACTGGAGTCAGAACTCCATTCAAAAGCACTGATGCTGGCTTTTTTTTCCTTGACTTACAGAAGGACCACACATGTTGTGGTTCTTTAATGGCTGCATAAAGCTCCGTCCTGTTTTCCCTGAATACTGATCATTTCCAGAGGTGGTAGGTAACGTTTTGTAACTCTGCCTTCCCCTTTTTCCTCTATTAAAGACTTCCGGGAGGTAGCAACTTTTTGCCTGACTGCTGATCTGTGCCTTGCCAGTGGTCACAGAAAGCCTCTATCTGTATGATAGCAGGCTAATTGACGTGCTTTTCCCATTTCTTAAATTTAAAGTGGACTATTTCCATTAAGGCATACTTAACTGCTTCACTGTGGACTTCTCTTCCTCCTGCTACTCCCCACCTCAAAACTAAATGTTTTTAAGGTGATCTGATGATGAAAGTTCAGGTCAGCAGTTCTCAGATGGCTTTTACATGTTGAGAAATGACTTCCTTTCCAGTACTTGAAGGAGGGAGTGTATAAAGAGGAGGGGGAACAACTGTTTACATGGGTGGATAGCGATAGGACAAGGGGGAATGGTTTTAAAGTGAGACAGGGGAGGTTTAGGTTGGATACGAGGAGGAAGTTTTTCAGCCAGAGGGTGGTGAGGCACTGGAACAGGTTGCCCAAGGAGGCTGTGGATGCCCCATCCCTGCAGGCATTCAAGGCCAGGCTGGATGTGGCTCTGGGCAGCCTGGGCTGCTGGTTGGCGACCTGCACACAGCAGGGGGTTGGAGCTGGATGAGCACTGTGGGCCTTTGCAACCCAGGCCATTCTGTGATTCACTGGGCTGGACTTTAGGACAAAATGTTTCTGGCCACGTTTTGGGAATAGTCTAAGCTCACCAGACACTAATCTAGTGTCAAGGCTTATCAGTAGGTGTTCATTCAGTGAAAGAGTACCAATGGCATGATGTGGCTGATCAGCTCCAGCTTTGCAGAAGGGAAATAAAGTTTCTTTCAGTGTGTATGGACCTGACAAGCTTCTGTTGTTACTGCCAATGGGGAAGACTGATCAGAAACAAAAGGAATTGAGGCATTCTTTAGTTTGGCCTTTAACTTGAGGTATCGTAATTACTGACGTGTTTTAGAGAAAGGTGAAAAAACCTTAGCAGGAGATACACAGGATAATCAGCTTTGCAAAGAAGTTCTCATTGTAAGTTTTAACGCTTAGATAAAAGTTTTAAACCTCTGATCATGGGGTATTTCTTTTAAAACATGTTTGAATGCCAGCACTGGAGGATCCTAGACGTGTTTGAATTCTAACAGATAATTGTTGTCCATGTAAGCATTCAGTTAGAAGACTATTGAACAAATTCTTCAATGAATTTAATTTTCTAGATATTTGAACGTAGCCTGAATTGTTTTCTCTTCCGTCCAGAAGTTCCAACTCTGTTCTTTTCTGCATTGATTTGGCAAAGGAATTGGATAACAGCTGTTAGGAAGCTCTTTCCTGTACCCAACATCTTACTTTTTCAATTCCATTATTTGCCCATTGGCCCACTGCAGTATAATTTGAATAAAATTGTGAGGGATGCAGCTGGTAGATGGCTAGGCACTGCAAATTTATAAACCTTGTTTCTTCTCTCTAGAACTAATGCTGGAAATGGATACTCATAGTTTGATGGTTTCGTCTTCCCTTTTTACATAGCAATTTACTTATTATTGATGGATGTTAGGCTGGTAGGGCTGGTTAGTGGATGCTATTCTCCCATTTAGTTTGTTCTGAAGTTGCCCTTTGCACATCTTTTGCTCTTCCTAGCTGGTCCTCAACATTTTAAACTGCAAATGAGTAGATGAGTAATACGAGTATATTCTGTGCAAAGACAATTTATTTAAATTGGTGGATAATCCAAGAGATTATGGCCAATTTCTGTAGATGGAAATAAATTTGTCTGTTCTTTGAAGCTCTACTGAAACCATGAAGGGTTCCACAGTGGGTTTCTTTTCATCAAGGCATGCAAATAACACGTAATGATACTGTCTCATGGTTTTGATGACATCTTTGGAGTATTTTGCCTTGTCTCTCCTGTTGACCTGGCATTTAAGTCTCATGTTGATTTAATGGAATTTAAGGTCTTTTTTGGCATTCATAGCGTTTGAAATAGATCCTGCAATCGTTTTTTTAAAAATTTCTTATGGAAATAATTCCTTGCCTTTCGTATGGTGATGTTCTGAAAGTATTATTACAGCATTGAAGAAACTGGGACTGGTTTCAGCACTTCATTCTTACTGGAATTTGTGATTTTGGTGTCATTTGCTGGATTCTTTGAAATTTGGTAAGAATTTTAGTATCAGTGACAACAGATATTTCAATGAGGACATGTTCTTCTTGAGATAAGAAGTGTTAGCTCAGCCTTGCCTCTTAGCTAAAAGGAATAGTTTACCTTTCCTCCGAACCCTTTTCCCTCCTTTGTCTGATGACAATCTATTCCCTATTGCCCAAGCTTGTGATTTAGATGTCATCTTCAATTTCTCTGCTGCTGCTGTTTTCTTCATGGCAATTATGGCATGTCTTGCTGTTAAACAATTTGCAAGATAACAGTATATTCTTCAAACTGCTAAATCTAATTTTGATGCCACATGATTTATTTTCATTAACTCTGAAGGAAGTAGGTTTTGGTTTTTCTTTGAAATGTGAACTTCTTGAAAATGTCTACGCAGTTTCTTGCTACCCTGTGATTAGGTAAGCTGTGCCTGATATAGCTTACTGTCCATTCCAGGAGGAGAGAGAATTGGATGTAAAATAAAATACATCATCTAAATCTAAATTTTTATGGGCGGATAACACTTAAGATCATAGAATCATAGTTCTTTGCTATGAGAGTGGTGAGGTGCTGGAACAGCTGCCCAGAGAGGCTGTGGATGCCCCGTCCATCCCTGGAGGTGTTCAAGGCCAGGTTGGATGGGGCCCTGGGCAGCCTGGGCTGCTGTGAAATGTGGAGGTTGGTGGCCCTGCGTGTGGTGGGGGGTTGGAGCTTCGTGATCCTTGAGGTCCCTTCCAACCCAACCCATTCTACGATTCTCAGAGCAAGCTCTAGTCTCTGTTGCTTAAAAGGACAGATTTTTTTTCATTTTATTTAATTTTTTAATTTTTTTTTCCTCTGGAGAGGAGGAGGTTCATGTGGACTGAATTCCCTTTTACGAAATGGGCATGTTTCCCAGGGAAAACATGATACTTCTTCACTAATCAGGATGGAGCCTTATCCTGCAATGGGACCTACATTTTGGTCTTTTCGCCACATCATTGCTGTTCTCTACACGGACAAAAATAGATATAGAGTAAACCAACCCAAAAAGTCAATTATAGGGTTTTATAGTGATGTACTGTGAAAAATTTGGTCGTGTTTTTCATTATACAGAATGTTCTTTCCGAAGACATAAACAGAAAAAAAGCACATATGTTTGATTTTAAAAATAACTTTGCTTAGCTGTTTAAAAATGCTGGAGGCATTTTGGATAGTTCTAAATGATCAGCATCGTAATTATATGATAAAAATTCTGTGTAAGGATGTATCTGGTTTATAATTATTTAACTGTCGGGATTTGGGGGTTCAGGAGGTATACTTTGAATTTTACGTATCTGAAAAGGCTGGCCTATTCATCTTCCTCTCCTCTCTAATCAGGAAGTAACTGTTAAATCTGTGATGTCAGTTGAGGGGGAATGATTTAATTTTAAAAGTATTTACATGTGAAAGAAATATTGGAATGAATGAAAACAGTTTGGTCCACTTCCATTGGCATTTAAGCCAGTGATTATGTTAGGATAGCATAACATAGGAGAGATCTTGAAGTAGTAATTAATGTCATAGTACAAAGCAATAAAAATTAATAGAAATATTAAATGCAAGCAATGTTTTTCAGTTGTGGGCACCTGGAACCGAATAGATAAATCTTTATTTGGACATCTGCAGAAATGTGGTAAGACTGTTGCCATAGGTGTGGAGCTTGGGCACTTTGTTGTCTTCCTTGCCATTTGAACATGCTTTGCAGTTCTGCATATTGTTCCAAATCTGTTTAGGTTTACAAATATGGACACAAATATATGAAAGATGAAAAAAAAAATAAAAGATTCTATCAGTTATTCTCATTTATATACCGACTTTTTGCAGAATAAATACTACTGTATTTCGTTTGTGCTGTTTAATTTAAATGGCTAGATTTAATACTTGCTAGATGTACCTTTGGGCCTGATCCAGTTGCTATTAAATGTGGTGGGAACCTTCAAAGCCTTCATTTATTTATTTGTCACTAGCATGGTCTCTGATTGAATTTGCTTCTTGATTAACTTGACACTGATGCTAAGCAAACAGTTTACTTAGGCTTGTATCAAAACACCTTTCTTTGCTTTACTCTCATGTTTTAAAGAAAATAAATTTATAAAAATGACTGTTCCTCGAGATAAGTTAATTTATACAGCAAAATTATCAAATGTGTAAGAATAAATAGGCACTGCTGAGTAAATGACTAATTTTAGTAGGCAGTCTATTCCCAGTTTGGAAATGCTTTGTCTTTCCAATACCATGACACTGCCAAGGGGTACCATTACATGGCAGCACTTCTCTCAGCTCATGTACTGCTCTCCTCTTCTCTCCATTGTCACTCTGCATCATCTTTTTTATTTCTCCAAGAAAGCAGACCTTGCCACCACTGTTTCATTTAGTTGCCGTATTTATGAGGTGCTTCCTCTCCGTCTCCTTTACGTGTCCTGGGTAACCCAATACATATTTCCTTTTGCTTATTTTCCCTCTACAACTTGATTTCCCCAAGCAGTACCATGTTTCACTTCCTTGAGCATCAGTATTGCGCTAGTTCTAAATGTCTTCTAACTAGTGCATAGATCTTTTAGGGTTCCTTGTGCTCTAACATTGGACATTTCTTCAATTTATGCATTTTAGCACCAAAAAGATATTTTAGATTATCTGGTCTGACCTATATCAGTTATAAAATGCTTCCAAAAATGTTACCAAATGTTTGATTAAAACTTGTCTTCCAAAGTGGAATCCAGGCTTGATTTAACACAAGAAAAGATGGTCAAACTACTAGTTCTCTTGTACTTTGCTTAATGAATGAATCCCTTAATTAAGTGGCAGTTATAGTATCTCAGACTGTCTGTATCTCAGTGTGTCTTGTGTTGATTTCTAGCCACCTTGGTTTTCTCCACTCTTGTGCATCGTCTTTCTCAAAGAAATATACTTTAATTGGGATAATAAGTTGCTTCCTGATTTTTTATTTATTTATTTTTTTTTCTAAGCTAGACATTTGGGCTTCTGTCAGTCTTCTGCTCTATTTTTTCAGTCAATAACTCGTTTATCTTCTTGTATTTGAAAATTGGATCCTGTGACTGGGCACACCATTTTAAGACCAGCATCATGAATGAGGCATAGAGATGTAAGACTGGAAAGTTATTTTACCCCTGGTGATCTCATTAAACATTCTTGACGTACAATTGTGCTGGGCATTCCTATTAAACTGACTGTCAGTTCTAAATCTTAAGGTCTTCTCAGCATCGTCTTCTAGCGTATTGTCCATTTCTACAGTTATGGCATGAATTTTTCCCTGAAATATGAAGCGTTACTTTGGGATTTGTATTTTGTTTGAAGGGACTCCTATTTTCTTGATAATCCAGATACCGGTAAGTGTTAAATGCTCTTTTATACTAGACCTGGGCAGGATGGAAGCTGACTAGGTTAGGCATTTGAGGAGCTCTTTGCAGTTTACTAAGTTCTTTACAGAGGGAGTGGTGAGGTGCTGGAACAGCTGCCCAGAGAGGCTGTGGATGCCCCGTCCATCCCTGGAGGTGTTCAAGGCCAGGTTGGATGGGGCCCTGGGCAGCCTGGGCTGCTGTGAAATGTGGAGGTTGGTGGTCCTGCCTGTGGTGGGGGGTTGGAGCTTCGTGATCCTTGAGGTCCCTTCCAACTCTGGCCATTTCTGTGATTCCGTGAACTTAGAACCTGTGTCCAAGATTCAAATAGGTGTTCAAGTGTAGAGTCTTGCACCTGGGGTGGCATAACTGCATGCGTCAGTACAGGTTGGGGGCTGACCTGCTGGAGAGGAGCTCTGCGGAGAAAGTCCTGGTGGACAACAGGTTGTCCATGAGCCAGCAGTGTGCTCTGTGGCCAAGAAAGCCAACGGTGTCCTGGGTTGCATTGAACAGAGAGTGGCCAGCAGGGCGAGCAGGTGATCTGTTCTGTCCTGTTAGCCCACATTTAGACCACTGTGCCCAGTTCTGGGCTCCCCAGTTCAATAAAGACAGGGATCTCCGAGGAGTCCAGCGGCGGGCCATGAAGATGATGAAGGGCCCGGAGCATCTCCTGTATGAGGAAAGGCTGAGTAACCTGGGGAAAAGAGGACTGAGGAGGGATCTCATGAATGTTTATAAATATCTAAAAGGAAGTGGGAGGCAAATGGATGAGGCCAGGCTCTTTTTGGTGATGTATATTGGTAAGATGAGGAGCAATGGCTTAAAATTTGAACACAGAAAGTCCTGTACTACCATGCAGAAGAACTTCTTTATGGTAAGGGTGGCAGAGCACTGGAGCAGGCTGCCCAGAGAGGTGGTGGAATCTCCTTCTGTGGAGATATTCAAGACCTGTCCGGATACCCCCCCGTGCAACCCATTGTAGGGTCCCTGCTTTAGCTGGGGGGTTGGACTCAGTGATCTCTTGAGGTCCCTTCCAACCCCCACAGTTCTGAGATTCTGGGACAGTTTAGGACAAATGATAGTTAAAACACACATCAGGCCTCCTGACGTTATAAAGTAAAGAAAGCAATGCCTGCCCTTCCCTTGGCACTGAAAGTTCTATTACTTGATGTCTCTTTTCTGTCTAACTGCTGATGTTTTCTTTTAATCTAAGCTGTGGAAGGAACTGACTCTAGTAAAGCCTTAATGACTTACAAACCGCATTCATTAATAAGAGGCAAACATAAGCAATCTGATGATAGAGACTAGGCTAAAGATGTTCCAGGTGTAGCCCAATGCTGTCTGAATGTATGAGCAGGTTGCAGACCCATCTGGAAATACCTTCATTTTTTTGAAACAGCAGCTGAACAGATAGGTGAAATTCTCCAACGAGTTTTGTGATGGAGATGATCATCTTCATCTGAACAATTAGCAGCATGATTCCCAAAACATACTTGATAGTTAAATACCATCAAACTGGAAAGAGAACTGTTTGCTTATGGAGTAGAATCAATTTGGTGTGATGCATGAATTATCACTTCATTTTTCACTGAGGATAAACTCTAAAAAATATATTGATATCCATTTCAGAATGGAGTTGATGTTCACTTCCTTGAAGGGCAGTGCATGTGATTAATGCTATCAGACAAAAATTTCACCCACAGGTGCTGTACTGAGAGTAGTCTTTTGATTAGTCTTGTTTGAGTTCTTCGCTTATTCAAGGAAAAAAGTAGAAAAATAAATATGCACTTACTTAACTTGCTACATTGGATAAGCATTAACTGACAAAGTTAGTTGACTTTCCCTTGCTAACAAATAACCAACAATTGCAGTTGTCTTTCCTCAAAGCATGACTGGTGGTTAGGGGCTAGAAATGCTGTACTAAGAAATGTTACAAACAGAAGGGCTTTTTATTTCAGTGTATGCATTCTGTTGTTTGCCTCATGCAGAAGGCATGCTTTTTTAGGTTCTTGAAGAAACTGTTCAAGTTACTTGCCAGAAAAGCGATGTTATTAATTCCATACAGATCCAACATCCCTTGGAGAACGTTATTGTTGACACTTTGAAGGAGGTAACTCAGCCTTCTCAGCCAGTTCATTCATTGCACCCGGAGTTGTACATACTTAATGCAGTTTGAAAACCTCCTTGGCTACTGCACAGCGTATTACATTGTTCCAAACCAGAAGTCATTCTTTCTGTTTTCAGCATTATGCTGCTCTTATATGTCCTACTGTTTCTATTCCCAATATTTTTCCTAGTACATTTATTGTAATCTTCAGTAGTGCAAGTTGGCAAATTTTGGTGGATTCATCCACTGATTGAGGAGTGTGGGAGAAAAATTGAATTGATTCCATAATGTTTGGTAATCCTGCTGATCACTCACCAGAACAAGATCATTTGTTTGTCTTCAATATTTTAATGTGATACAATTAATGTTTTTAATTTGAATTGCTGTTTGGTGCATCACACCAAACGCTTCCATCACTTACCTTGTGGATTTGGGCTGCTTTGGTTCTGTGGTAGCACTTTGAGGATTAGCTTGTTTTTGAGGTAAGGACTCTTTGTTGCTGTGGTCATCCTTTACAAGCCAAAAATCAAATACTAAGAGATTGGAAGAGAGTTAAAATGATATATGTTATATATCATGATATATGATATGATGTATATATGGTATATGGTAGGAATTTGCTAGAGAGATGCACGCCTGTCCTTTAGTCTGTTGGCCTGTGACTGATCATATGCTTGCTAAGGAACTGATCAGTAATTACTACCAAGTGCATATCAGTGATGGCATCTTCTTGTCGTAGAATCATAGAATGGTTTGGGTTGGAAGGGACCTTTAAGATCACCTAGTTCCAACCCCCTGCTATAGGCAGGGACTCCTCCCTCCAGTGCCTGACCAAAGCTGTTAAGGTATTTTTTAGGAGTAAGAGGCATCCAACTATCCTTACTGTCAGTTTATTGCTTCTAATTTGTAAATTTTTGCATACTTCTGTATGCGTGATGAATGTATTTGAAAATTCTTTCACATAAGGAATGATCTGATTCCCTTCCATACTCATTTTTTTTTTTTTTAGCAATCCATTTTTATCTATTATTTCTTAGGAATCCTCTATTTACTCCACCTGAATGACAGCTACTTTTTGAAGTACTTTTTTTCCATATTCCCCATGTATACTTTATGTTGATAGCTTCTCTTTGAGCACAGAAACCCTTCCAGCTCCAGCTGTGTGTTGTACCCTTGGGACTGTTATCCTGTACTCTTGCTGCATCAAAAAAAGTACCAAAGCAGCAGCAGCTGAGTAGTGCCTGACTCATGGCTTTGATATTTTCCAAGGACTGGCCAGTCATTATTTCCCACGTGGGGCTGCAACAAAGTCTCTAAACCATCTTTTGTCATCTGAAATAAAAGCAAGCTTTGCTGGAGGTGTTCTCTTTTGAAATATTTCTTGAAATTTTCTTTTGAAGGCCTTTAACTTCAGTAAAGTAGATATAAGGGCATGCTTGCTTAATACCCAATTTGTATTCTGCAATCTTGTGTGAGGGTGTGCAGCCAGGGTGACAGACTGGCACAAGTTGCCCACTGAGGTGTTGGAGCCTTCTCCTGTGGAGGCAGCCAAGGCCTGTCTGGATGCCCATCAGTGTGACCTGCTGTAGGAGCTGCTCTAGCAGGGGGCTTGAACTCAGCGATCTCCTCCTCAACCTCTGCGGTTTTGTGATTCTGTGTTCTTTCACAGAAATGGCCTGGGTTGGAAGGGACCTCAAGGATCACGAAGCTCCAACCCCCCACCACATGCAAGGCCACCAAACTCCACATTTCAGAGCAGCCCAGGCTGCCCAGGGCCCCATCCAACCTGGCCTTGAACACCTCCAGGGATGGACGGGGCATCCACAGCCTCTCTGGGCAGCTGTTCCAGCACCTCACCACTCTCACAGCAAACAACTTCCCCCTCACATCCAACCTCAGTCTTCCCTCCCTCAACTTCAAACCATTTCCCCTCGTCCTGCTGTTATCTCCCCTTTCCAAGAGTTGACTCCCCTCCTGTTTGTAGGCTCCCTGTAGGTACTGAAGGCTGCAATGAGGTCACCCCGCAGGGGCCCTGGGCAGCCTGGTCTAGCATTAAATGAGGAGGTTGGTGGCCCTGCATGTGGCAGGGAGGTTGGAGATTCATGATCCTTGAGGTCCCTTCCAACCCTGGCCATTCTGTGATTCTGTGATTCTCTTCTCCAGGCTGAACAAGCCCAGCTGTTGATTAGGAGCCCTTGGCTGGTAGTTGTTGACTGCTAGCAGCATTTCCATAATAATGGAACTTCCTTCGGGGGGGGGGGGGGAAGACCAGAAAGGTCCAAATTCGTAGAGGTTTCTCAAGAATGAAGTAAAGAGCATTGGATTCACTTTCCATAAGTTAACTACAAGGACAGTACACACTGTAGTATCCTTGGACCGAAAGCAAGACGTAGATCAGTAATTATAGAAGAGGTGCTTGTAGTGACCTACATACTGGCTTTTGAATGCACAATCTAATGAGAAAAAAAAGCCAACATAATTTATAAAAAGAACGGTGTAAACTACTGAGGTTGATATTTGACAGTTATGTACACACCAATACATACTTTTTAACCTTTGATGTTTTAAGGCCTCTAGACAAAGGAGTACGCTTTTCTCTTTAAAGCAAGTGGATCTGTGCATGTTGTCCCAAAAAAGATACTTCCAGTTGATGTTAATATTTTTCCTTTTGGTTTTCTGAATTCATAGGTGAAACTTTTTGGATTAACTGTTGCCCTAAGACTTTCAGAGAGTTTATGGTGGTAGTCATTGCTAATTTAAGGAAGGCGGTATTAAATATTTATATTTATCCTGAAGAGCTTTTGATCATTGCTCCATCCCACTCCATCTCAGAAGCCAGCATTTTTCTCCCGTCTGGATCAACAATCCCAACTTCTTAGAAGTTGGAGATCATAAATAAGTATTTAAAGATATCTTAAATCTGTTTAGTTCCACAGATTGCTCTCTATTTCCCTCCTCCATGCCACACACGTGCATGCAGAGGCAGAGCTTGGTGGCCCCATAAAAACTCAATATTGACCCTAAGGCGCTCTGAAAATCCACTTTGAAATCTTGGTTTTATTTTCTTCAAGTTTTTAATGGTTAAAGTTCATATTCACAAGTATTTAAAAGGTGTGGATCAGCACCTTATTTGCAGTGTAATTTAAAGTTTTCGGTGTTCTCAAATCTGCTCTGAGGTTTTATTTTTTTCATTGGGTTAATTTTAGTGGGATTTTTTTCTTTTTTAATCGAAAAGTATTTCTTTGTTCCTATGTCTAAATCTTGAAAATTCCCAGGAGAGGAATTTTCACATTCTGGAGTTTAGAACAGAGTTTTGCAAGACGCCTACTGTGTTTGGCTATTTCCATCTTAATAAGAAGGGCTTTATGTCTACAAAACCACTATTTCTACGTTTTTATGGAATTGGGTAGTGCCCAGTTCCATAAAAAGCCATTGTACCATAGCTGTAGCAGCAGCATTTCTGCAGATCAAGTGTGTGAAGTAGTCTGTAATGACTGGTAAAGGAACTTAAAAATTGATTGCAGAAACTTAAAATATATATATACTAAAGTTAAGAATTTATTGTGGGGTTTTTTGATTTTTTTTTGTTTTTGTTTTTTTTTTAGAAGTAGAAAGTAGGCTTCAGTAGGTTGAGTTTGTTTGTGTTGTCTAGCTGAAATAGTTATGATGTTCACAGGCACTCGTGCATCTCACAGAGCAAGAAGATGAGAAGGACAGTTAATCTGCATCTGTTAAGGAATTTTCTGAATCTCTACTGAGACGTTTTGAAAAGTAGCATCGTCAGTTGCAGGGTAGCATTTTGAAGCTGGTATACTGACTGAACCCCTTTTTTCTTTCTCTTTTTTTTTCTTTTCCCCCATTATATTTGTCTTTGAATAATTTATTATGCTTATCCTCTTTTTATCCTGAATAGCTCCAGGAACTTTTGACTTTAAATGGATAACAAAAGAAGATTCTTGTGATGGTGTTTCAGTGCTGGGAGGTGTGTAACTCAGGTAATTTGCAGTCCCTTTGGTGCCTGTCACATCTCAAGTCTGCTTAGTGCCAAGCTCCGTGTTAATCCGGGGTGAGGATGTGATGCAACACATCAGTCGTGTTCTCTGTAGCACATAACTGTTCTTAAAGCTGCCCTTGGCTCATTCCTGCTTGATTAACATGAGGGTAGCAGGTATACAAAGCAAATCGATGTCTTAGTGTGACAGTTTTGGGGGGAAATAAAGAAATGAACTGAATAGCACAGACACTTACCAGTATTGCTAATATTATCAGGACTGCTGTGTGCTCATCTGCCAGCAGAACAGAAGGTATCTGTAGTTCATATGTGACAGCACTTCAGTCAGCACTCTCAGAACTCCTGAGGTTGTTAACAGTGTTCAATACAAAAGGGTTATTATGACAAAAAAGTCGGTTTCAACATGAAGTTTCTTCTCGCAGCAGTTGTGTGTTTATTTTATAGTGCGTAGACGAACATCAGCCTATGAACAGCAACTACTCATATATCCAAATAGCTGCTTTAAAAATATAATAAAAATGAGTCTGTTAAGCCCAATTTGTTCTTTAGCAGGATTTTTTTGTACGTTACATGTGTAATTTTGCAAGAATGAATTTCTTGTAAAATCCATTTTATAGAAGTTGGTTTCCTTTAGAAATGTTTTTGATCTGGTTTTATAAATGGTGTTAAGTATAAATGCAACATGTGTGGTACTGTGAAACACTCATGAAAGTTTCAGAGGGATTTGGATATTCCGAAGCAGTGTTGGAATATTGTTAGGAATCCTCTGTGTGACTCTATCTGCAGGTCTGTTCTGAAATGTGGCATTACCTTCTTGTAGTGTCAGAATGGCTGTGTGTAGAACTGTCAGCATTTAGTTGTATTAGAAATTAAGTGATCTTAGTCTTGTTCAGTACTAAGAAAAACATTACTTGTTGTAAGAATTGGGCCGGAGCTCTACTGTTTTGTGGGGTGTAAGTCTCAATAATCCTCAGCCCAGGAGAGACATGGAGATGTTTGGACCCATCCAGAGGAGTGTCACAAAACTGATCCCAGGGATGGAGCAGCTCCCTGCCAGGGCTGCTGCAGGGGAGAAGGAGCGGGGAGAGCTGAGGGCGGCCCGCAGCACTGCAGGGCTGCGTGAGAGAAGGGACGGACTCTTAGCAGGTCTGTGTGGCAGGACAGGGAAACGGGGTCAGACTAAAGGAGGGCGGATTTCGGTTGATGTAAGGAAGGAGCTGCTTGCAGGGGGGCAGTGAGGCCCTGCACAGGGTGCCCAGAGGTGGTGCTGCCCCGTCCTGCACACAGCCAAGGCCAGGGGACGGGGCTCTGAGCGCTGAGGAGCTGTGCTGTCCTGTGCACTGCAGGCCTGCATGATGGCCTGGGGGCCCTTCCTGCTCAAATGGTTCCATATCATGCACAGCTTCTGTGTGTGGTAGTGTTGATTTATCTGCCATCTCTTTTATATTACACTCAGTACCTGAGCTCTAAGCAGAAGTTGCAAATTTGGGCAGAGTTTGTATTCAATATATATATTGTTAAAGAAAATAAACTTGGCTTCATTGTATTTTCCATGGAAGTCCATGAGTATTATTATTTTTTTGTAATGTTTTATGCTTGGGCATTGTTTAAACACCATTTGCTGGAAGGATTTATTTTGAAATGGTGAAACTGACCTTGTTTTTCATCCTTTCAGTATGGCTTTCTTACAAAAAGAAAATAAAGAAAAGGTGGTATCAAATACCAATTCCTGTCTCTCAGTGTTTTTTAACACAAGGGATCACAAGAATAGAAGCAGCATCATTCAACAAGCTATTAGACTCTTAACTGTAGCAGTTAGCCTTGAGGCCAAGCTACTGGTCTTAGGGCCACTAAGATGATCAGAGGGCTGGAGCAGCTCTGCTATGAGGAAAGGTTGAGGGAACTGGGCTTGTTTAGCTTGGAGAAGAGAAGGCTGTGGAGAGACCTCATTGTGGCCTTCCAGTGCTTGGAGGGAGCGGATAAACAGGAGGGGGAATGGCTGTTTGTGAGGGTGGATGGTGATGGGACAAGGGGGAATGGTTTTGAAGTGAGACAGGGGAGGTTTAGGTTGGATATGAGGAGGAAGTTTTTTATGCAGAGGGTGGTGAGGCAGTGGAACAGGTTGCCCAAGGAGGCTGTGGATGCCCCATCCCTGCAGGCATTCAAGGCCAGGCTGGATGTGGCTCTGGGCAGCCTGGGCTGCTGGTTGGCGACCTGCACACAGCAGGGGTTGGAACTGGAGGAGCACTGTGGGCCTTTGCAACCCAGGCCGTTCTGTGAGTCTGAGAGACACTGTGTTCCTGAAAATACTCTGTAGTTTTGTGTTTTTGTAAACGTAAAATCCTGTGATCACTACTATTGTTCTCAACTTAGAAAAAAACAGTACTTTGTTTTATTGTGTTAATTTTTGAATAGATGGTCAAAATATTTTTCTGCATGCAGCACAGTGCGTCCATGGCAGCCATCTGGAAAGATCCTGCTTGGCTCAGAGAATTAGAGGGCATGTAAAGCTTCAGGTATCAATGTAAATTTACTGTGTATTTTTATCAACATAAATATAACTTAATTATTACAACTTCAGAAGGAGAGTTAAGTGAAGATAAAAGAGCTTTTAGGTACCATCAGACAGCCTTGTGTCAACCAGAGTGCTTTACGTGCTAATGGTACATTCCTACATTTTTGCCTTGTTTACACTTTGTACCTGCTGAAGGTACTGCTGTTGAAACAGATCCAGGCTACTGAAGGTTACTTTGGTTCTTTTTGATCTAAGGTGAGCTAACAGCAAATAGGCTTTATTTTTTTCCTTTCATCTCCTTTTCCCTTTATGTCGTAGGCAGCTGATAAATATCAGTGCTAGCAGATGGAATTACAGCTGTTGAAAAAGAATCAGGGCAAATCTGAGTAGCTTTCAGATATAAGAAAAGTGTATTTTGTGTCATATGACTTATAGGTGTATATAATATAATACAGTAGTATATTAATATATGATACATAAGTATATAGTATGTTTGGCTTAGTAGGCCTTTTTTGGGGACAAAGGTGTTACTGCAAGTCTTGCTCATAAAGATAAATTTTATCTTTGACTTGGATAGACAGCTTTTCTTTGGAGTCAGAGCTGTGGTCAAGCACAAAACTGCGTTTGAGCTGAGCCAATTAAAGAAAATGAAAGTCACTGTCAGTCAGGGAGTACTTAGCTTCAACATAAATGGCCACAAGAACATGATGCCTGCTAGCTCAGCAGCTGTGTTGTTGGATAACCTATGGGGCAGAGGAACAAGGGCTCTCGTTCGTGGCAGCCAGGTGGGCAGTAAGGAAGATGCTGAATAGGGACAGATCCCTGAAATCCTCTCCTGCTTACTGGCCTCCAGGCAGGCTTTGTTACACTGCTCACCCCCCAGGGCTTTGCATCCCACCTCTCAGTCTGCTCATCAGCCCATACCTCATACAGTTCATCTTCCCTGTGTGTGTAGATGTCAGAAGGCTGCTGTCCCCTTTGGTCAGCTGTGGTCTGTGAGTGCTGCCTCCTCTGGCTCCGCTCCTTCATCCCCTGCTCCACTTTTCATGACAATAATGTGTTTGGCATTCCATCAAGTATTAACAAAACTGGAGAGTGTGCATCTATGCTCCTTCACTCCTAATTGTTAGTCACCTTCTCCTGTTCCCCTTTTATTGTTTCCTGTGTATTTTAGCCTTTTTCCCCAATATTCTTATTTCTTGAAACTTCTTCCATTAGTAGATGAATGAAGCCTTCTGTTCTCTTTTTAAAATATCCATAAAGCAAAATCCATGTTCCATAGATGTGCACATGCAGAAAAATCCATGTGGATTGGGGAAGAATATTCCTTTTGTTTGGTCTCCATTCTTAAATGTCCATAAAGTCAAAAATCTATAAGCCTTAGTGGACTGATTTCTCGTCATCGTGTTTTTCCTATAACATTTCCATATTTTACCATACTTAATAAGTATCTTTGACCTTGTTGAAACAAATGAATTCAGTTTAATCACTCTGTCTAGCACTAGCCAACTTTGTGAGAACTTTGAAGAATTAATTATTAAGGTACAGTTGTAAGATATTATCACTAAGTGATGGCTTTTTGGGGGGAAAACATCTCCAGAACATTTTATGGCACGTCTAAGTGGGATTACAGCTGATGTTGGGCAGAACCTCTGGAAATCGTCTTGTCCAACCAAGCAGTCTTTTCAAAGCACGGTGAGTGAGAGGAGGCTGCCCAGGACTGCATCCAGCTGCATCTGGAATACTTCTGAGAATGGAGACTGCATAACTCTCTCTTAGCAGCTTGTTCTATTGTTTGACTCCCTTAGCAATTGTTTTTTCCCTCCCTCACCATATTCAGCTCCAGATAGGCTTCTTCACCCTATCGTTGTACAATTGAACAGTGTCTGTTCTCCTCTGGGTCATCTTTGCCCAGAGAGGCTGTGGATGCCCCGTCCATCCCTGGAGGTGTTCAAGGCCAGGTTGGATGGGGCCCTGGGCAGCCTGGTATGAAATGTGGAGGTTGGTGGCCCTGCCTGTGGTTGGGGGTGTTGGAGCTTCATAATCCTTGAGGTCCCTTTCAACCCTGGCCATTCTATGATTCTCTCGTATATCTGGGTCCTGCACCCTGCTTTTCATGTTTTCTATGTCTGAATGAATTCAGAAGCTGCTTGTTCATCCAGGCAGGCTTCCTGCTTTCTTTGCCTTTGGTTGTCATTATGACTGTCCATTCTTCAGCTTGGAGGAGGAAATCCTTGAAAATGAGCCAGCTTTCTGAATCCCTCTTCTCTCAAGGATCATCCCATGAGATGCTTTGCAGCTTTTGTCCCTGACAAAGGTGGTGAGCATTATTCTCACACTCTGGTTTTTGTCCCCACTATATTTTTAGATTTTCAGCTATAATTGGCAAGGTTTAAGCTTTCCTTGATTTTTTTTTTTTTTCTTTCAATCATAAGTAAGTTTCAGCTTGTTAAATTCATATTGTAAAACTAATGCTGTTTCCCAGGCCTTGGGGATATCCTGCCCGTGTAATTACAGGTCTATGCTGCAACTATGCAGACACGATTATTACCAGTAGTATGAATAATTGCAGCACTTGGCTGGCTTGTGGTCAGGCACTGTCTAGTACCTAGATGTGGAACAGTTAAAATAATAAAAGACAATAAAATAGAACAGAAAGTTGCTTAAATGTTTTTCAGTACTGCTCCTGATGGGCAGTTTTGCTTTCTGTGGTTGTGCAGGTACGATGAGATCGAGCTGACAGTAAATCCTACACAGCTCAAACTCCTGGGTTTTGTCCTAGTTTTTAGGAAGAAGATCATGTGGAGGGAGGGTCCTTTGGTTTTAATTTGGAAGCGATCTTTGCCCTCCCGTTCAGAATTATTAATTTGTATAAACAAATGTAAATAAAGGGCAGTGGCTGTTAGATTGGCAGTTAGTTCTGATTAAGCAGCTCCTTCAAGAACAGAATGGGAGATTATATGAACGTTAACACTAATTCATTGCCTTACGTATTTGATGCTTCTTTTTGTGTTTAAGAAGGGATGCAGTTTTTTACCCATCCCTCAGATGGGACTTCAGGAACTTAAAATATGTTCCTATTCCTGTTTTCTCTTTTCTTTTAAATATATTCTGTTTTTGGCTGTGATGTATCAGGAACAGATATCTGGAAAGCTTCAAATCCAGAGGTTTGTTTTTTCCTCTGTTAGAAACTCAGCGAACACAGAAAACTGACAGTAGTTGGAATTAGGATTCATACTGGTTAGGAGAGCTGTTGTATATGCAATACATAATGCATGTAATATGTAATATTTAATATATATTGTAACATATAATGTCCCAGTTCTCACAGAAACTTTTTCAGGATGCCTCTCATCCACATGTACTTCTTAAGTGATGCTACAATGGAGTCAATGGTCTTTTGAAGACAATATTTACTTCCATCCTTAAATCACAGTATGGCGTTGACTGCCTGAGCCCATAATCACGGCTGATGGTGGCTGAGAGAGAAACAGCACCTCCAGTATGGGAGTGACAATGAAAGTAGCACTAAAACACCTTTTAGATTGAGGTTTAAGATGATTAAATATGTGGTTAGAAGGAGAGGATATCACAGGGAAAAGAAAAATAAATACAAGTAAATAGAATACAAGTGCAAAATACTGATGTGTTAATAAACTATCACTTGGACCACGTAAATTGAGAGAAATCTTTGGAACAAATCTAAGTAGCATTTGTATGCACAGCTATCATTTCGTTCTGGTTCCCGTTTGTTTAATTTTCAGCCGTCTTGCCTGTGCTTAATTTCTGAAGGTTAAATGGCGAACACCAGTGCATCACATTGTGTGTACAGTGCACTTGGGTAGTACCCCAAATCTGGTTATGTTGCTGTAGGATAGTCAAAAAAAATTGGTTCTTCCACTCTGCTGCTTGTTTCAGTGATTCATTGTTCTCACTCTAATAATTATTATTTTTTTAATCAACATGAATCTCTTCCAGTGCAACCCTTGCCTCTTATGTTCTCCCTGTAAAGACAGAGCCTCTGTCTTCTTAGGAGCTGCCCTTTAAATACTGGTTCTTCAGCCCTTTGGTCAGCTTTGTGGTCCTCCTTTGGATCCTCTCAAGTCTGACTGTCTCAAACAAGGAGGGGTGTGATCCCATCTCAGTGCAGCTGAGCACATCTACCTTCACTGCAGCAGCACGCTGCTCAGCTGTGTGCCACCAGGCCACCAGCAGGGCTGCTTCCCAACCACACGTGTCCTAACCAGTACTGGGCTCTTGGGTTGTGTAATCCCAGGCTCAGAGCCATTGTGAAATTCTGAACAGCTCTTGTTTGCCCACTCTTCCAGCCTGCTCAGGTTTGTCTGCAAAGCAGCCATCCCTTCAGCTGGGTCCGTACTGCTGCTCTTTAGAGTCAATGGCAAACTTCAGGAGGAAGGTTTTCAGCCAGAGAGTGGTGAGGCACTGGAACAGGTTGCCCAAGGAGGCTGTGGATGCCCCATCCCTGCAGGCATTCAAGGCCAGGCTGGATGTGGCTCTGGGCAGCCTGGGCTGCTGGTTGGTGACCTGCACACAGCAGGGGGTTGGAACTGGATGAGCACTGTGGGCCTCTGCAACCCAGGCCATTCTATGATTGATGAGGATGTTTTCTATCCCATCATCCAGGTAATTTATGAAGATTCTATGTTGAACAATGCGGGGCCCAGTATTAACCCCTGGGGGGACCCACTTGTAGCAAGTAGATTGCCAGCCTGAGGAAAAGCCACTGATCACCACCTCCAGAGTGCAGCCTAATGCCAGATCTCTTCCCTATCTCATTGAGCACCAATTCAGGCTGTACTTTGCCTCTCTGTCCGGGAGGAGGCTGTGGGAAATGGCGCCAAATCCTTTACTGACGCCCAGGTAAACACTAACCTCTGCTCTCCCCATCTGGCAGAAAGTATTATTTTGCTGTAGGTCACTCAGATATGGTTTACCTTTGGGGAAAAATATTACAAACCTAGGATATCTGTATTTCATAGAATCATAGAATCACAGAATCACAGAATGGCCTGGGTTGCAAAGGCCCACAGTGCTCACCCAGTTCCAACCCCTGCTGTGTGCAGGTCGCCAACCAGCAGCCCAGGCTGCCCAGAGCCACATCCAGCCTGGCCTTGAATGCCTGCAGGGATGGGGCATCCACAGCCTCCTTGGGCAACCTGTTCCAGTGCCTCACCACCCTCTGCCTGAACAACTTCCTCCTCATATCCAACCTAAACCTCCCCCGTCTCACTTTAAAACCATTCCCCCTTGTCCTATCACCATCCACCCTCACAAACAGCCGTTCCCCCTCCTGTTTATACGCTCCCTTCAAGTACTGAAGGCCACAATGAGGTCTCCCCAGATCCTTCTTTTTCCGATATTTAAGGTGATATGAAAAGAAATGTGGTTAAGACTGGGAAAAACACAGGTGAATTAGTGAATGCAGTTTCACTAGCTTTGGGACAGCTTTCCTTGGAGTAGTTTGGGTCCCATGGGACAGTCCTTTATTCTTTTCCAAGCATTTGCTTCTTCTAAGAAAACCTGTAGCTATAGTCCTACAAAGAGCAGCAGTTGGATGTGTGTTTATGAACTCCTGTACAGCATTGCATGCTTTCCCCCTTACTGTTACATAATTCATCCTCAGGAGGTGTTTCCTCGTTTTCTGATGAGCATTTGAGGAGGGGAAATGGACAACTGTGATTTGCAGATATGCAGGAAGGGAAGATGACAGCTAATAAACTGAGAAGGATGTTCATATGAAAACAAATGCAGTAGCAAGTAAGCATCCTTTTAATCTTCATTTTTGTGGTGTTAGAGCATTCAGTGTTTTAAGAGTAATGTGAAAATCTCAGTTACACATGAATATTTAACTGATATGTGAGCTCTAAAGCTTTGGTTTGTGATTTGTCTCCAAAAATGGTAGTTGAAAAGAAAGTATTCTAGAGTGGCAGTTCACAAGTATGTGTTGAAGCTTAAAATGTTTTTCTTTGCCCTTAGTGGTGTTTTCTCATCAGTTTTATATATATCATTAGATATTTTTGTTAGGGGTTTATTCAATTTAACTTCTGCAGAGAACAGTGCTCTCAGAAATAACAGGGACGTTTTCATGGCTTGGTTTTGTTTCTTGTTTTAAAGTAATTTTAAGATGGTAGACATGCTAAGATGCCTTGCATACATAGGAGAGGAGAGGGTGCTGTTTTGCAGGTTCGTGTGAGCACAAGTGGAAGGCTAAATGAGGTCAGTCACATTGACTCAAGCTCCTGCAGTAGTTGGTGCAATTTGCTCCACAGGCATGGAGAAGGAGAAGTAATTGAACGTAGATTAAATGTAAATTAGGTCTCATTTTTCAGTTTCTCACTTTTAAACCTCATCAGTACAGCAAATTGCTCACCTATCGTTAGCAGTTTTTCGTAAAGGATATGTATTTAATTTGAGGATTTTAAGTTTTTTTTCCCCCCAAAAAAAACCTGGACAGCAAGGACCGTGAACTGCTGACATTGGAATTCATTTTCTGTCCTTACTTCTCTGATGTTTTCCACATCTATAATATGTGTGCTCTCACTGTGATGCTCATTCAGCCTACCTTTATCTCTCTCATTCCTTCCAGATTGGTATCAACGTCTTGGGCTGTAACTTCTCCCTTGCCCCCAGGCTGATGTGCACATCCTGGGCTGAAGGAAGGGACTTAGTTTGGTGCCTTTCCAAGTCATTGGTGTCACAATACAGTCCTTGTGATGTGATGAGATGCACATGACTTTTTTGAGTGGTTATCCTATCTGTAACTCTGTCATGTGGTTTGCTGACATGCACGTTTTGTAGACCTCAAGCATTCCTTTTATTTTCTTATTTATTTTCACAGAATCATAGAATGGCCTGGGTTGGAAGAGACCTCAAGGATCACGAAGCTCCAACCCCTCCACCACAGGCAGGGCCACCAACCTCCACATTTCACAGCAGCCCAGGCTGCCCAGGGCCCCATCCAACCTGGCCTTGAACACCTCCAGGGATGGACGGGGCATCCACAGCCTCTCTGGGCAGCTGTTCCAGCACCTCACCACTCTCACAGCAAACAACTTCCCCCTCACATCCAACCTCAATCTTCCCTCAGATAGTATTTTGTTTTGTCCATGGATATGGGAAAGGAACTCATCTCTGTAAGCATCTTAGAGTTGAAATTTTGATCTATCTGATGCAGCTACATTCCTCAGAGGTAATTTTCTTAGATCTGCAGACTTTTCATTTGGAACACTACAGCATGCTAAAGAATTAAGCAATTTTTTGGACTCAGTCCTGCAGTAGAAGATTCTCAGACAGCAAGTGACCCGATAGGTGGTGTTCCTATCAAATTACTTAGTCAGTTCAAAATAATAATGTATTTGGATGATGATGTTCAGAAAATTTCACATATTTAATAAATGAAATATTCTGTAGCACATGGCAGATGGTTTTAAACCATTTTAACAAATAGGATAGTAGTACAGAAGTGTCTTTGCTAGCATATGAGGTTTGACTTGCTTTACAATTTCTTTTGCCTAGTATGTCATAGTTGAGTCTTCATTCAAGGACTCAGTAAAATAATGAACAAATTGGGGAAGGGAAGCTTCTGTTTCTGTGCTTTGGTTTAAGGTTTATTTTGTCAGAATATATTATAAAGTATATGAAAATTTGTAATGTTTCATGGCATTTGGGAGGAGGACTTTAACCAGAGCTGCAGTTTGGTTGCCTCAGTTTGTTTATATTTCTGAGAACATGAAACCCAAATCTGACTCCATGTTTACTTGTATTAATGACAGTACATTTGAAACTTGACATTGAAACTTGGCTTTGGTTTTTCCCTCGTTTGTTTTATTAGAAAAAAATCATGATAAATACAAGGCAAGCACAAAACAGAAAGATTAGACAAGCATGCATGAGCTTAAGTACACTAAATTAAAAACTAAATTAATCCTGTTTAGAAATGTCACCAAGTAGTGTAAAATAGTAATGACCATTTGACCATAGCCTGTCAACCAGCCTGTGTTACAGACACCTTGTAAGAAAAATTAGCCTCGTGCTAAGAGGTAGGGTTAGAAATTAGAAGTTTTTTATTAGGGCTTCCTATTAAAAATATTACTGAGTCAGACTGAAGGTTCATCCAACCTATTCTGTTGGCCAGCCGTGGATTTTGAGGAAAGAGCATAAGGAAAGGGCAAACATGTGGATAGGCTTCTGCAGGATGCTTTCCTAACCTCTGGCTACATGAAGGTGAGGCTCCCTGAGGCAGGCTGCCTTTGTTTTGGTAGTTCTCAGTTACTCTTCCTTTCGTGAGTTTGTCCAGCTGCTGTTGGAAGCAATCTAGGATTTAGCAGTAGCTTGCAGCAAGCTCTTTTTTGTCTCCTATGCAGCACAAATCTTGATTAGTCATTATCTAAATAAATAAATAAATAAAAACCAATTCCCAGATCTTGGTGTAGGAGTAGTTGGAAAACTTAATTTTATCTCTTCACTTTCCTCTGTGGCTGCACAGACTCATAGTGCTGCAAAGGAGTGTTTTCTGAATGGGGATTGCCTTTGAGCAGTGTAAGTGCAAAACTGCCTACACTTCCTAACAGGGGCATAACTTCATTTCTCCCTTTATTAAATGAAACGATCAGAAACTTTGTGTGTAGTATTCTAAATCTATGATAGTACACAAGTATTGATGGAAGGGCTCAGAGAGCTCTTTAGTCTGTTTAGACCAGGTGAAGAAAGTGTACCATGACTGTTACACTTGGTTGGTGGGTCTTGTAGGTATTTTAGGTTGTACAAGTCACATCAGTACTTCAGCTGAGATTCTTTGAAAAGTGGAGGACGCTGCAGGTGACCAAAGAATGAAAAAAAGTACACCAATAAAATCTAACAACTGTACTCTGAAATATGTTTTGGTTTACTGCTTAGACTGATTCTCAGGAATTCCAGACCCTGGATGTAACTGCTGGACGAGGGGAAATGGTTTTTAAGTTGAGGAAGGGGAGATTGAGGTTGGATGTCAGGGGGAAGTTGTTTGCTATGGGAGTGGTGAGGTGCTGGAACAGCTGCCCAGAGAGGCTGTGGATGCCCCGTCCATCCCTGGAGGTGTTCAAGGCCAGGTTGGATGGGGCCCTGGGCTGCTCTGAAATGTGGAGGTTGGTGGTCCTGGAGCTTCATGATCCTTGAGGTCCCTTCCAACCCAGGCCATTCTGTGATTCTGTAAGAGACAGAGCCTGGGGAGTGGATGGCTCCCCTTTGGTTGAGGAGGATATGGTCAGACATTGTCTAAGAATATTTGACCCATGCAAATCCGTGGGCCCCAATGTCACTCCAAGCAAGTGGAACAGAAGAAGTTTATCAGGAATAGTCAGTGTGGATTCATTAAAAGGAAATCATGCTTGATCAACCTGGTAGCCTTCTAAGATCTCACAACTGACTGGACAGATAAGGGTAGAGCCCTGGGTGGTGTGTACTCTGACTTCAGCACGGTGTTTGACGCTGTGTTCCACAGCATCCTAATAGGTAAGTTTAAGAAGCGTGGGATGGATGAGTGGACAGCAGGGTGTGTTGAGAACTGGCTGACTGGCAGAGCTCAGAGGGCTGTGATCACAATCTGACTGGAGGCTGTAACTAGTGATGTTCCACAGGGTAGACTGAGAGTTGGGTGGAGAGGAACTTGATGAGGTTCAAAAAAAAGCAAGTGTAGAGTCCTGTCCTGTATGCATCACTACATGTTAGGGGCTGACCTGCTGGGGATGAGCTCTGTGGAGATGGACCTGGGAGTCATGGTGGCCAAAAGGTTGGCCATGAGCCAGCATTGTGCTCTGTGGCCGAGAAGGCCAATGGCATCCTGGGGTGCACTGTGGATTGAGGGAGGTGATCCTCCCCCTCTGTTCTATCCTGGGGAGGCCACATCTGGAGTACTGTGTGCATTTCTGGACTCCTTAGTTCAAGAATGTCAGAAAACTGCTGGAGGGTGTCTAGTGGGGGAGTGCTAAGATAAGGGGATTGGAGCATCTCCCATACAGGGACAGGCTGAGAGACCTGAGACTGTTTAGCCTGGAGAAGAGGGGATCTAAGGGTCAGTAGTCAAGTGGATGGGGCTACACTCTTCAGTGGTGCACAGAGGACAAGGGACAACCTTCACAACCAACCACAATCGGGTGAACCTTTTGAGACTCAGGGATCCTTGAGGTCCCTTCCAACCCTGGCAGTTCTGTGATTCTGTGACAACGAGCACAAATTGGAACATAGGGAGTTCCTTGTGAACATGAGGAAAAAATGTATTTACTTCGAGGGTGACAGAGCCCTGGCACAGGCTGCCCAGAGAGGTGGTGGAGTCTTTCCTGGAGAGATCCAAAAACTCACCTGGGTGCTTTGCTGTGCAACCTGCTGTAGGATCTGCTCTAGCAGAGAGGGTTGGACTCAATGATTTCCAGTGGTCCCTTCCAACCCTTACGGTTCTGTGATACATTATTGTATAAATTCCTTAGAAATATCTGTAATGCTCTGCAGATCGATGTTTACTTTCAAAATGCAGTTAACATAAGAAAATTTGTCTTTTGTAACCTTTTCTTTAAACCTTAAGTGCATACAAAAAAGTACAGCTGTAATCACAAAGTAAAACCTTTGACCAATCCATTGTACAGTTGTTCTGGAACTCATGATGCTATTTTATCACCAGTTGAATTTATAGAATTTGTTTGCATTCTGAATAAGTTAACATTAATCACTTGTCTGGCACTTTTTTTTTTTTTATTTTAAATTTTTGCTTTTAGTTTAGAAGGCAGTGCAATTAATTAATTTTCTAATTGACTTGATGAAAGATTTAGTCTGTGCAACGAGCAGAAATATTTGGATAAAATTTTGATTTGCTCAGAGAAACTAGGGCTGCCCCATCCCTTGAGGTGTTCGAGGCTGGGCTGGTTGGGCTTTGGGCAGCCTGATGTGGTAGGAGGTGCTCTGCCCATGGCAGAGGGTTGGCGCTGAGTCATCTTGAACCCAAACCATTCTGTGATTCTCCTCTCCTCTCCTCTCCTCTCCTCTCCTCTCCTCTCCTCTCCTCTCCTCTCCTCTCCTCTCCTCTCCTCTCCTCTCCTCTCCTCTCCTCTCCTCTCCTCTCCTCTCCTCTCCTCTCCTCTCCTCTCCTCTCCTCTCCTCTCCTCTCCTCTCCTCTCCTCTCCTCTCCTCTCCTCTCCATCGAAATTTCTGCTTGAAGGTGTTTTCCAACCTAAGTGATTATATGATTGTAGTCATATGAACCATAATCTTTATTTTAAAGATTTCCTAAAGTAATTTCCTCTATCACCAGTCTTCTGTTTTTCTTTGCCTGTTGGATCAAGTGTTGGTATTGTAGTTAGGATGGAAGGCAGAAAAGCATACCAGAAAGCAGACTTTGTAAGGAAGTAACGTGCTAGAAAAGAAACAAGATGCTAAATGCGTAGAAATGAATTTATGACTTCTACAAATTGGGTTCTCTTTCAATATGTTAAAGGTATGACAGAAGAAGGGCATTGCATGAGCTTCCTTCCATTGTGCTGTGATCAGCAATGAATTTCTAAACTTTGTGGTGCTGCAGTTTTTGGGGGGTTTTAGTCTTCGTTCTTGGGCAGCAGCAGTGGTCATTCAGGTATGTGGTGGCAGAGACATGGAACATCCTATCAGAACCCATGTGTTCTCTGCCAGCTCTTGGCAGCGCTGTGGTGCTGAGTGATGGAGGTGAGAGCAGCGTCAGGTTTTGAACTGATTTATTGCAAGACTTCATTTTAGCTTTACTGATTTTTTTTTTCTAACATTTTATTTGAAAAAATCTAAATAAAAGATCCTTTCTGGCAATGTTTCCCTTTGAAGGCTATATGAAATCTGTTTTGCTAACTCAGGAGGCTTTATTTAGCAGAGCTTGATGATGTTTTTCCATTCTTTTTGTACTGGCTGGTAGAGACCATTATATTTTACACGTATCAGCATGGAGGTATTTAAAGGCTTATTCAGAATTTCCATTCTTGGATTGTTATCTGGAAAACTTAAATTTTACTTATTTACATTTTCCTTATTCCCTAAATTTCAGCATTCAATAAAGCCTTAACTAACCTGTAAATAGGCTCCATCAGGATATTTGGAAACCACCCTGTAAGAACTCTCAAGTTTTCTGTTCATTTTTGTAGTCTGAGATAATAAAGAGTGCTACTTTTATTTTTACGATGCTGTTTCAAGGCTGGTATTTACTTTAAGTGGATAATAGTCCACCACAGGTTGTTAGTTTTTCCCCTTGTGATGCTAAACAGTTGAGCGTGTTGGTCAATTGCTGATGGAAATCTCTGATCAAATTCTGGATGTGGTGAAATTTAAGGCAGAAAAGATATTCCAAAGTAAAAGTTATTTTCCCTTCAGAAGAGGAACTTCTTGGGACATTGTGTGCATCTTCCTGCTATGATGTATGTGTTAATATTTCTATCTGAACGTGCAGCCCTCTGTGATAGAACAGTTTGGTTCAGAGTATTATACAGGAGTTGGAAGGTCCATACCAACTTTGAGGACTGGACTTTGATTAAATATTTAATAAGCAAGCACTTTGGTCAGGTGATCTAAAAAACTAGCTTTTATTTTTCTGAAGATTTCACCATGAAAAGTAGATGAGTATAAATATCTGTCTTAGGTGAAAATCATTATTGTGGCCCTGAAATGTTGCTTTTAGCAGCCAGTGAATGTTGGTGGGTCAGCACTGGGAGACGTGTAAACAATGAATTATTGGAAGTTCATTTTCTGTAAAACAAAAGAAATACCCGTCAATTTCAGTACATTCTGGCAGTTTCATGGCTACACATTAAATATTAATACTATTTTTCAAGATTTGGTGGTATTTCTGGTATTTTTATTGCGGCCATTTTGTTTTGTTAATGAAATTCGTAGGTTATTTCATTAGCATTTGATTCATACTTTTAACACTTCTAAAGACAGCGTTGAGAGAAGAAGAGCATTTTAAGTACTTGGAAGGACTTGGCAATAGAGAAAAGGATACCTAATATCTTCTTGGAGAATTGTATTAATTATGCATTTGAATGTGTAGTTGAAAGCAATGCAAGGCATTTCCTAAATGTATATTATGGGCTGTTGGAGCTGTTCATGCATGGCGCACTTCTACTTGCTTGTGCATGCAATGGTAGCACCTCATCCCTTTAAGTCTGTGGGTCGTTAATGTAAAAAATAAATAAATAAATAAATCATAAGAATAATATTTAGACACGATGATTTTGCCAACCTGATTAATGTTTTTGTTTCTCTATTTTACATATGATCATAAAATCATAGAATGGTTTGGGTTAGAAGGGACCTTTAAGATCACCCAGTTCCAACGCCCTGCTGTAGGCAGGGACAGCTCCCTCTAAACCAGATTGCTCCCAGCCTGGCCTTGAGTGCTTCCAGGCAGGGGGCATCTGCAACTTCTTGATGCAACCCAGGACACAGTTGGCCTTCTGGGATGCAAGAATGCATTACTAGTTTATGTTCAGTCTTTCATCAGCTGAAACTGCCAAATCTTTCTTAGGACTGTCAACCTACTGTCCACCCAACCTGTATCTGTGCTTGGGATTGCCCCGACCTAGATGCAGGACCTTGCACGTGGCTTTGTTGAACTTCATGAGGTTGGCGTGGGCCCAACCTCTCCAGCCTGTTCAGGTCCCTCTGGATGGCATCCCTTCCCTCCAGCATGTCAGCTGATCGCTCAGCTTGCTATCATTTGCAGACTTGCTGAGAGTGCACTCGATCCCACTGTCTGTGCTGCCTACAAAGGTGTTAAATGACACCTATCCCAACTCTGATCCCTAAGGAATGCCACTTGTCACCAGTCTCCCTTTGGACATTGAGCTGTTGACCACAGCTCTGTGAGTGTGGCCATCCAGGCAATTCTTTATCCAGGAATTGAATTTGATTATATTTTTATTATTATTATTTGATGATATTTTTATTATGTAGAATTACAGCTATTTCAGAGTATTTTGAGGCTTATCTTTTTGATACACAGAATGCATGTAATGAATGTAGATTTGAATTTCACTTGTACTGAAATTTCTTAAGAACACTGCAGTCCTTTTAGTGAAGATCTCTATAAAAAATGGTTCATTTCCTCACACTTAACAGCCAGTTTGTCATAGCTGGCTTCTTTCTGGTGCTGCTTCTGACTCTTGGATGTTATCAATTAGTATCTTTTTTAATAAAGCACATTTATAAACTTCTGTTTGTTTAAATTGTTAGAATATTTTCCTTAGTGTTTTTTTTTTTTTTTCTTGCCACACAGCCTGTGTGTGGTCAGAAAGTTTGGAGGTGTTGTAGGAAGTACATTACTCGTTTCTAAAATTCTCTGTGCTTGGGTGGTCATTGAATGTCTAGATACTGTCGCTATGAGCCACGCTGCTCATTTATACATAGCTTTATTGTTTAAAATCTCTTCCTGCCCTTAATCACACTCATTATATCGACATTTCTCTGGTTTATAAAGGTTTAATTTTCAGGTTTATAAACTTTTTGACGGCGTGCTGTTGGCTTGCTTAAATTTACTGTCTTACAGCACAATTTAATTTCACAAATTATGTAAGGTAAGATGTATGGTAGCATATTTTTCCATGTCTTTCAGCAGCATCTTTTCACCAGCAATGCTTCTCAAGTGATTACGAGGATTCATTAAAATCTTGCACTATTGCTTAGTACAACACTAGCTCAGGTTGGTATTTTAGATTCCTACCCATCTACCAGCCCATTGTGTTTGTCTGGAGTCTGAAAACCAAGCTGAGAAGATGTGGGCTCGTCTGTGTGTGCTGTGCTCTGGTGATCTCAGGAATTTGTTTCCTTGGTGTGACGTAATTTTATTTACTTTTTGAAGGATGACAGCTATTCTCTCTTTTGTGTAAGGATGTTCTTCGTGAGATATGAAGTGTCTGGTTTAACATTGGTTGAGATGTTTTCACGCAGACTTCTTTGACAGGGTGAGCAGCATCCTGGCCTACTAGTTTTGAGCAAACCCACGTAACAAGGTATGAAAAGGAAGCTGGAAGTGAAGTTTCTGTGTCCCATCATCATTTTGGTGAAGAATCCTGTCTTACAGCTCTTGAATTATTTATTATTGTTTTTAATTAAGACTATATACTAGTTATCTAGTGGCATTTGAATTTTCAGCATGATAAATGTACATCTCAAAGGACAGTGGCACTTATTTCTATCATTCTGTGTAAGCAAGACTGTCAGAGGTCTTCTGTCCCTGTCTTCTCTCTGCCATCATGACAGCAATTGAAGCTGGGCTTTTCTCACAAATATTGTGAACTATCTGCAAAGAAAAAGGGCATATCTTGCTTTGAAAGTCCAAGCCAACCTACCCTAAACAAGTTCAGCCACCTGTCAAAGGGAGGATAAGTCTACAATGCACGGAAAATGCAGTGCTTCATGGTAGGAGATGGCCATCTTGTAGTCTTACAGGGTCATCTGTACATGACCTAAACATGTCGTTTGATGAAAAAATTGTTGGAGGCAAGAGTGTTGTTTTTGTCCTTGTTGGAAACTTCATGGAAATGGTGAGTTCAGACTGGCCGATGGGGAAGGAAGTGATAAAAAGTTCGGTGCTGGAGAAGGAATAGGACAGAAAGGTGTTGGGCAGGAGGAAATGAGTTGTGAGTTTTAGTAAGAGCAGAGGTACAGCGTGAGAGTAAAATAAAGAAACTTTGAAGGTGAGGGTAAGCCATGGGAAAATTTTCTGCTGGAAGATTGGAATACCTTTGATATCCTGAAATGATTGCAATGTACAATCTTCTTACAAGATCTGCACTTGGAAGAATTTCAGTAGGAGAACAAGCAGAAGAGAAGTTTAAGGAGTTAAGCTGTAAGGTTTGCTGGTAGGAGTAAAGACAGGTTTTTGGAATATATGTATTGTTACTATGCTCTACTGGGAACGAAGGTAGAACATTTAGAATTGCAGCTAGATTTATAGACAGTATTTATTTGCAGTGGCAAGAAATTGGACTGTACAAGTAAGTACATTTCCATTAATGGCATTCATAAGGATTCTGCTTGAGGCAGAAAAATGGAATTTTTAATATATGTGTACTTGCGAATTGCATTAATAGAAAATTAACACTATTATGCAGAAGTTAATGAGACTGAACTGAGACTTGAACACTGTAATCCATGTATGATTTAGACTGTGATAAAGTCCTATCAGCTTCTGGAAACTGCTTAGTCTTTTATATAACCAGTGCAGTCCAACACCACCAATATTTTAAATGGGAATTCGGACCAGAAATTGATCAGAGGTCCCTTCTCTCCAAAATTACAAATTGTAACTTACTCATTATGATGCTTTACAGCATACTTAGTTTTACTTCCTCAGGTTCTGATAAAAAATGCCTGTTCTGGGGAACAGTTTTGGGAAAACAGATGTTCAAATTCTGCCCCTATATTCCAGATTTGATAGCTATGCTTGAGCAAGGGAGTTTGACCCGGTGACTTCCAGAGGTTCCTTCCAACCTAAATTATTTTGTGATAAAAGTTACACGTAGCATGGACTGTGTTATTAATAATGGGCATTATTTTTTCAGATTCTTGTGACAGTATCTCTAAAACAAGCATCAGTTCCCAGAAGGTCTTACTGGTCACTCTGGGCCCTGATCCTGCTGAGCTGGACCGAAGTGTGGCTGGGGCAGAAGCCTTAAGGAGCAAATGTAGAAACTGACCTTCCCCCAGTGGCACAGTTCAGGAAAGACTGTGGAAACCTGGAGCTGTGATACCTATTTACATAGCTGTTTTTATCCAACTGTAATTTCAAGTGAATGTATTTCCTAGTTGTCTTTTTTCATACCTACTTCTTGACTATAGTCTCTAGCCACCCACTAGAACTGGCTTCTACTCCTTCCCAGCAAATAGTCCCATCCATCCGTGTTGGTACTGTTTGGGAGCAGTGTTACATGGTGATGCAGGATTATCAGAGGACAGAAAATGATTAGAGGAAAAGATGGATTTCAATGATTCTGTGGAGTAAGCACAATGAGCAGACAGCTCACTGGAATGGAAGTGGCTACCGTGGAGAAGAAGGGATTTTTTTGTTGCTCTGTTTTCTATGGGGTGTTTGCTCCTTGTTCAGGTTACTCTGTTTTTGTAAACTCACCTTTCTTCCGAGATGCTACAGTTTAAAAATCATTGGGCTGTGTGTTTCGTAGTCAAACACGCAGTGCAGTGGTCCATGTTCTCCATTTCATGTTGAAGTTGAGCTCGTGCACGGTGGCTTTTTTCCCTTTTCTCCTGAAATACGTTTCGTTTAGAGCCGACGAATCTTACTTCAGTGCTGACCAGGCGAAACCTTGCTTGGTAGGAACTGAATTGTGGCATCATAAATTAAAGCACTGAGAGGTTACCAGTTTTATTTCCCTGCCTGTGAAATATACTGCAGAGAAAGGAAAACAAAGTTAACAAATACAGGAGGTTGAAACGCAGAGGTTTCTTTGCCGTTAGCGTAAGTTCTGAATGTGAGCACTGAAGTGGCGACCTTCTCTTCAGTATATTGACGTTGGAAAATGAAGAGTCTGTGTGGTGACTGAATTTCCATTGACACTTTTTTTGCCATTTCTAGCAGTACTTACTTCAAACATTGAACGTTCAGCCCCTGTTATTTCAACTGTTCCTTGAAAATGGCTATTTCAAATCAATATTGAAGCTACGTGTCTCCTGCTGCCCTGTCACGTGATGGTGTCATTTATTTCCCCTTTGAAAATTGCTGATCGCTGTGGAAAATAACTTTAAATACATTTTTAGCTATTTTACTGTATCTACAGGTATTTTTACAGCTTAAATCTCTTAGAAGGGTGCAAAAGAAATGTATTTCTTCAAGTACTATTTTATTCTTTTCTTTCATTCATTTAAACGGTAATGCATTTTGCTTAGAAATGCCATTTCTGAGTTTCATACATTTCTTATTTTAAGGCCATTTAAATTAACATTCATAACAGGCTGTTTTTAATTTTTATATTTTATTTTTTTTTGTATCATAGAAATATACTTGAGAGAAAGATTAGGAATAGAGTCTGCATTGATCAATATTCAAATACATTCGTTGCATTTTTTTCTTTGCGGTTTAAGGGGGAAAATATTATCTAGTGATTATCACGAGGAGGAAAAGCAATGCTAAGATTTGGCTTGGCTTTCTGAGATGCCATTTTACTGGGAATGTAAATATTTATAAAATGGAAACTTGGAAAATTTGTGGGAAGTGATTGAAGCTTAAAATTATGGAAAAAAATACGCCTAATCAATAATGAGATAATTGGAACATGGCTGAAACTGCTTCTGTCCTTTCAGTTCTTTTCAGAATATTCTGATACGTTTGCACGGATAACTTGATTTCATTTCACTTATCTCAGCAAATTCCCGTGAAATATACATATTTTTAATAAATCAAATCCAAACGTACCCTTTGCCAAGATGGAATGGCATAGTAACGGCTACTGCTACGTGAGATACAACGCTGAAATTCTGAAAAGAAATGACATAATGACATTTACTATAGGAGGAAAGCAGTTTGGGGAAAACAGCACTTAAAAATTCTCTTTTTCTGTGAAGGTTGTCATAAGGCAGAGGTTTGGCCTCGCTGGTCCTTCCATCATTCACAAGTCCTCCCCCATTCTGCTCATTCAAGTAGGTGCCTCCTTGGCTTACTCTTGGCAATGGGAAATGGTTTGAAGTTGAGGGAGGGAAGATTGAGGTTGGATGTGAGGGGGAAGTTGTTTGCTGTGAGAGTGGTGAGGTGCTGGAACAGCTGCCCAGAGAGGCTGTGGATGCCCCGTCCATCCCTGGAGGTGTTCAAGGCCAGGTTGGATGGGGCCCTGGGCACCCTGGTCTAGTCTTACATTAAATGTGGAGGTTGGTGGCCCTGCCTGTGGTGGGGGGTTGGAGCTTCATGATCCTTGAGGTCCCTTCCAACCCGGGCCCTTCTATGATACTCTTACAAACATCCAAATGCTAACTGCAGTTGTGTGTGTAGCGTGTGTCAAAGGCTGGTTGTTGATCCTGTTTCTAAAATGACTATCTATTCTCCATGTTGTTTGCTTGGGAATACCTGGAGCTGAATGCGTGGAAGCCCTGTGGTCGGTAGTTGGCTGTTTTTTTTAAATACGGTGTGAAGCTCACACTCACTTTATTCTGAGAGGCGTTGGTGGATCCCTTCTGTTATTCCAAATGAAACTGGACTGAAAACACTGCAGAAAGGATGCCTCTATTTGGGCATGTGAACATGGGCTTCAAACATGTTGCTTTATATTTATAGAAAAGTTGACATAGCTTCAGTTCTAAGTTAAAGTTAGCAGCTCCAATTTTACTAAAGATTCTCTGCATGGAAAATCAGAAACGGAGCAACCAGATGAAATGGTTTGAAATGTGATCGTCTTTATTGAGAGCATTTTCCAATCACTACGGAGGGACAGAAAAGTCTGTTCATGTTCTGTGTTGCTGAACTGACACTGGAGCAGAAGGGCTGCTGCTGGACGGGCACTGCCCTGCGATGAAGTGAGAGCCTGAGCACCAGTGCTTGTGGAATACCTCAGGAAGCAGCTGAAAGTTAACTTTAAAATATGATTTGGAAGTATTTTTTTCTGTTTTCATCACTTTTTCTCCTTACCAAAGTAAGCAATAGGGAATGGATAATGCTTTTAACGTGAAAGTAAGCATCTCGCACAGAGATGGGGAGCTGTGTAGCCGTGCACCTTTTTATATTTCCCAGTCATTCTCCTACTTTCTGCATTTCAATGTGATACGATTCAAACGCAGTTTTGCCTCGTGCAGTAAAGCCTCAAATGTGCCACTTGAAATCGTTCTGCTTTACGCAAAGCAGAATGTCAGAAGGGTGGAACTCAATCACAGCTGATTGGAAATGCGAAAGCAATAGAAGTGTTTCTGGGGCAGTTAATGAAGCATTTCGGATTGCTGAGTGGCGGCACGTTATGAGTAGGCAGATTTGGGCTGCGCGTGATGAGCTCACAGGACTCCTCGCACCGTAACGTGTGTGTGGGGATGTATGGCAGGAACAGCTCACTTTCCATCGCCCGATGCCAGAGAAGTCAAGGTGTAAAAGCACAGTGCTCTTAGTGACACCTCATGCCGCGGTGCTGCGAAAAGAAGCGGCACGTTTCTGTCACCTACGGGTAAATGGTTTTCAGCCACGTCCTTTGCTGAACGAAATTAAAACGAGAACCTCTAATCTGCTGCAAGTTCAACTCGAGGCGGTTTGCTAGAAGTTAAATAACATTGATGTTTTAGTTGGAGCTGCTGCAGGAGAGGTATTATTTTAAACGAAAATGAAGTCTCCAGCTATCTGGTTGTGAATGTCTCTCAATTACAGTGGCGTCCGCGGATCTTGGATCTGAACGAAGATTTGGCTAGAAATTCTCCACATCCTTACTCGGTGTTTTCCTCTGAATAAGAAACAGCATGTGTGAATCGCATTTGCTCTAATCCACTCCATACAGGAGGGAAAAAATGCTGTGAAAAAATGATTATGTGCGGTTTAGAATTATTTTGATTGCAGTGGATGGATTCCTTTTTAGTTTACCTCGTTAGGAGCTGAAAATGTTCAGAGCTGCAATGCTGAAGGGCTGGCGCTTTTCTGTGTCGCAGAACACAAAGCCGTGCATCAGGAGTAGCTCTGCAGTTGCAGACAATCGCATTCCGACGGTGGTGTAACTTCCTGCATTTAACCCAACATGAAACGTTATTCGGTGAAAAGGAAAAAGACCCTTTTTCCTCAGCCATCCGAGCAATTAGAATGAACTGCTCCTGCTGTAAGGTGGGGGTTCCCGAGTGAGATAATCTGTATTTAAGCTTCCCATAACGTAGACCTACGGAACGAAAGCGTGCTCTAACTTAATGTGTTCCTTACAGTCGGAGCTGTTGCGTACAGAAAGAGATTTCTCCTTTTTGCACGAGAAACGGAGCTCTGCTGTGTGTATTCTGGAGGCAGATCTCCCTGTGCCTGCTGGAAGAATGGAGATACAGGCAGCATTTAGAGGCAGCCACTGGGCTCGGGAGCTGTGTCCCGTTCCTCCCTTCCCTGTTTCTATCAGAACAAAGGGATTTTTCCCCTCTCCTGCAGATATGTGGGCAGCACCGGACTGAAATAACAACCACAGGGGCTTTTTGCAGGGAGGAGGTGCACCTCAAGGGGAAAATCTCTATTTCTAAAAGTTGGGAGTTAGCGCTGGGTAGTTTTGTAAAATGCCACATTTATAACTCTGAATACAACCCGGCAGATTACACTGGGATCAGCGAATCCAGCTGCCACACCGAGAAACGTGTGCTGCATTTCTCTGACTGCCTCCCTTCCAGCTCCTTGTTCTGTACAGTCTGTGACCTCTGCGTGGAAATTCAAACCACTGTCGGAATTAAAAATGCATTCTCTCGGTTTCTGATTTGGAAATAAGAGAAGGGACTGTCTGCATCTTGTGTAGTGTAAGTGATGTGCTGTGCGTAAAGCCGGGATTGCACTGATTCTGAAATATAGGTTGTGAATACAGCAGTGAGCACGTTATAATACGTTCATCATTCCTGTTACCAGAAATAAACATCCAGATTGTAATTTTGCCTTCATTCCTGTAGAAGCACTTCAGGTAAAGGTGAAGCTCAGTTTGGGAGTGCTCAGCTTGGGCTGTGAGCTGCAGCTGTGCCTGCAAGAATAGGAGGTGCTGCTGAACTCCAGATTCTAATTCGTGCAGGAGTGTTCCTTCCCGGGTGTTATTTCTGAATGGAAAAGGTGAAATTTCAGTTTGATTGCAGTTATCTTGGCTTTCTAGATAAACGAAATCTGTCATGAGGTGGCAGAGTCTAACAACTGGAAAATCTCTGGTGAGTAAATAGTACAAAAATAATGTAAAATGCAGACAGAAAATATTCATCCTAGCTATGAAATACTGTTTTTGAGGTGCTGTTCCCACAGCTCCCAGCAAATTAAAGAGGTCAAACTCCTGGCAGCTTGTGAAGCAGGAGCAGTCGGCCCGTGGCCTCACATAACGATGTGGAAAGCTGTTAGTTCTATTCCACCTTTGCATTTAAAGCAAGAAATAACTTCCATTTGTATTTTTAAAAATAATTCTCTGTTCACTTCGATTAAGCAATCTTGCAAGTTGCACATCTTTATGACCTTCCCACACCTCTCCGTGTTTTGCTTTTGTCTTTGGTAGAAGAAATGAGTCTCCTGGATTCTATTTGGACTGTCAGTGGGATGTAATGTAATTTACTTTACTGACTGGTTCCCTTCCAGACGTCTATATGGGTTGAAAACTGGATTATGGTATTTAAGATACAAACTGTCTGCCTTTACTTGTCACAGAAAAATACTTGTCAGTTAAGCCACAAACTCATATAAATAAGACTTTGGCCTTAGAGCAACATATTTCTTAGCTGAGCTTTGAAAGTAGGAGTTCAAAAGCTCTGTTCTGCAGAATTTCTGCTTTATATAGGTTCTTTATGTGTAACAGATGAAGGTATTTTATTTGTGGAATAAAAAGAAATAAATAGGCAAAAGGAAGAGGAAGATGTGTTACATAATTATTAAATGAACAACTGTAGTGTAAGAGAATAAATAAGAAATGAGTACATGTCTAGTAGTATTTGTTGAAGAATAGGAGACATCAATCCTGATATTTAGCCGAAGTAGATTTTACTTGATATATAATTCATTAAACACATAACTTATTGAAGACATATAACATTGTTCATTACTTACCTATGCAGGCAGAGCAAATAATCAGAAATAGAACTAAGTTTAGTGGTTACATCATTAGCACTTTTTTCATGTTGTGTGTGTGTGTGTGTGTTAGCTTCTACTTTGCTGGCACGGTTCCATACTTTTACACTGAATTAAGCATTTAATATGCTCCACCATTCCTGCTGTGTTGAAGGAAATTAAAAAATATAATTTTCTGACCATAGCAGACTTTTAGCCAGTTACTTATTTGGGAGGATTTTTGCTGCTGCGTTTGATTCTGTCTCCGTGGCACTGTTTTCAGGGGCATTCTCTGTGTGGTACAAGGAGTGCACGTGATGAAAGCATAATAAAATTGCCAAACGTTAGCTTTTCTTCATCACGTGGAATAACTTTTGTATTTCATGTTGGACTGTCTGGGAGGTTTTCACCAAACTGCGAGGTGCATAATTTAACCTTACTTCTGAAATGCAGTGATTCTGAGAGCAGGAACACGTGGCTCGTTTCGTGCAGATGGCGGCGGTGTCACTGGGGCTCAGATCAGATTAATGCAGATTGGGAGGTCTGAGGATTCCCTAACATTTCCTGCTAGAGTTCCTCTATAGCAGCAGTTTTGTCACACCTCTGCTGTTTGAGTTTGTGTCTCCCATAGAGGGAGATATTCTGATCAAAGTTTGTGCCTGCTTAGGAGGGTTTCAGCGAGGCAGCAACGTGAGCTCAGGGTGCCAGGGTCTGGATCTGGGTGCCAGGCAGGGAGAGGGACGTGGTTACCTTGAGTGAATTGGAGCAGTACTAGAGGGAAGCAAGGCAGAGTGCTGGAACAGCTGCCCAGAGAGGCTGTGGATCCCCGTCCATCCCTGGAGGTGTTCAAGGCCAGGTGGGATGGGGCCCTGGGCAGCCTGGGCTGCTCTGAAATGTGGAGGCTTGAGTGCAGAGTATTTGAAATTGCTGCAGTATTTGCAGGGGCGAGGTGAGGAGCAGCAGGGTTTGGGCCCACAGGAGCACTGACCCGGCCCTGGCTGTGGGGTGGGATGGAGGCAAGCATCCTCCAAGCTCAAAGGAAAAACATCATCTCAAGAATCAAGACTGCCATTTCCCAATTTATGAATGCAGGCTTTTGCAACCCTTCATGCCGCTTAATGCATTTTTTGTGTGTGATTTTTGTTTGTTTGTTTTGTGGCAGCACTCAAAGGAGCCAGTCATGATTATGACTTCTTTATGCAGTTAGGAAGACAGACTGCTCCAAAGGGTTGGTACCATAAAGCCAGGCATATGCCAAGCATTATAAGCAAGAGTAGTTCCTTTTTAAGACAGTGGGAATGCTTGCATAGCCCGAGTTAAGCAGATTTGTATGTTAGCAGGGTTTCATCCTGAAGAGCAAGCTGAAATGAAAGACATGGAGCCTTGCCAACTTCAAATGGGTGCCTCGTGATGCACCGTGCAAAGTTCTGCAGGGCCTGGAGCCCAAATCTGCCATTGGGTTTTCCAGCGAAGAAGAGCTTTTTCATTTTTAGCTTAGGGTGTTGTTAAAATTAGGAAGTCTGTGCATGCTGCCCAGTACTAGAAGGGCAATGCTGCTTCACTTCGGAGGTTACTGATGTTGGTAATGTACATTCAAATGCACCAAATTAAGGAAATAATTTATTGCATGGAAGCTATGCTGGTGTTCAGCACCAAAAAGCTGTTCAGTGCGACGTATAAATTTCATTTATTCAGCTTTTACAGGTTTAGCTTCTGTACGTCCTATTGCATCTCAAGAATCTGCTCAGGAAATTTTGAAAAGTATTCAAGGAAAACTATATAACTTATTTTCTTAAATTGTAAATATTGCTGACAGATACTTACTGTATCCAGAGAAAGGACCGATTTCTCTCTCTGCCCATTTAGTTTAAGCAGGCATATTTCTAGAAGCCAAACATTTGACTGTACTTACAAGAATGAAGATTTTTCTGGGGTTTTCTTTTTTAAATTTGTTTAGGGTTACTTGAAGGGAGTGATTGGATTAAATAATTTTCTGCTTTAAAGAAAGAAAAACAAGACTTAGTAAGCTCAACAAATTTACATTTTCAGTTACGAAAGCCAACTGGAAAATGGACTGCCAAAGCCAATGTGTTGCCTGGTCGTCCTGTCTCCCGGCTGTCTGTCTGTACTCTTCCATCTCCTTTAATTGCATCAGCACTCATTCACCTACTGCATGGCTTCTGTACTGTAACTTCTTCCTGTTTGCCACTAAGAAATAAGACAGGAAACTTTAAAATCTTTAAATTTTTTTTTTTCCTTATATGATATTCCCAGTGGCATCCTACATCTTAACTCTTCTGCTGTTTCTTCTGAATTATTTTTTGTAGCAAAAAAAAAAAAAAAGAGATGTGATGCTTCTCCCAGTATTGCTATCTGTGAGGAGTGTATGTTGATGCCCCACTTGCATTGAGTGTGTAGATTGAGCTCTGGCTTGTAGAATACAACATTGTCATGTGTAAGAGTGCAGTCCATTTTGGTTGGAAACATCACATTTTTCTTTGGGCTCTGGTTGTATCTTTGAGTATCTTAAGATTATTATTAATAATGATCTTTATTAATATTATTAATAATCCTAAGTATTTTAAGATGATTATTAATAATCTTGAGATTATTATTTTTCCATAGCATTATTAGATAATTTGTTCTTTCAGTTTATGCTAATACATGAGCAAATGTTAAATTCTTTTTTGTGTGTGCCTTAGCACTGAAGATGGCCTTCAATCATACATTTAAATATTATTGTTAATGTAATTGCAAAAGTAGGTACTTAAATTCGGAATGTGTAGATATTGGATAGATGGAGTATTTTTATCTTAAAAAAATTAAATGATTCCTTTTAAATTAATCAAACATATATTAGTCCTCTTGCCATTATTTGCTTCTCTCAATTCATTTTTCCTTTAAAGTCTGTGTGTAATATTGCAAAACCCTTTTGGGTGGCAGGTGCAGTTAACCACATCACAGGGTTTCAGTTCTATATTTACAACTGGAATTTTCCTAGTTAAAATTACACTTTGCAAACAGTTTAAATTTTAGACTAATATTTTTCTTCTAATGAGTTGTTGGGAAAGCTTTTCCATCACAAAGTGTATTACGGGTGAAAATAAGACGAGGTTTCGGAAGCAGAGCCGTCACCACGTGTTTTCCCTTCTGCCCCTAAACCAGAAAGAAAATTCCCAGCCTTACAGATAACTCTGGAATGACGCAGTGCAAAGTGATTGAGGTGCATGCTAATTTCTTCTCAGCTAATTAAGAGAAAGGCTTCTGTTCCCGTCTTAATGTTAATCTTAATGTTTATACCTTAAGGGTATCGTTTCTATTCTAAAGTATTAAAGTTAGCTTAAAATAGGGTCTCTGTAAAGGATCTTCAAGTAAGGCTGTATAGCACAGATAAGTCCTAGTTTGTGATTTCATTTTAAATGGAGGTTTTTTTTTTTTTTTCCTGCCATATATTACAAACTAATACGAGAGCACGAAATTGCTATGGTGAATTCTTAAAATAAATCTTAACACGCATATAAAAATGTTGAGGAAATTCAGTCATGCTCGGCTCGTGCTTCCACCAGGCAGCGACTGCCAACCCGACGGCCTGACCCTGTTCCCATTTCTATAAACAGGATCGTTTGCACGCTGGTGGTGCCCGTTTCAGCTTTATTTTGAGACTTCTGTCTCCTTTTGGGGTCTAAATATGAGTTGGGGAATTTTTTTGGGGGTGTCAGTATGAAAAGAAATGCACGAGTACTTTCTCCGGTTGTAAAATTGCAGTGCTTTAATCAAATTAACCTCCTTTCTGTCAGAAATACAGTATTTCAGACTTGGCAAATTGGGCAGAAAAAAAAATGATCAAGTCAACAGCAAAGACGTACTGAGCAGGTTTTAACATACGTGAGTTTTATCCAATGTACTATGGCCCAATGGAGAATCTTTTCTTTTGTATTCTACGATTATCTTACCTCCAGTATGTTTTTTGTATAACTTACAGGGAATTTCGTGGATATGTGTCTGCAATTCACTCAGGGTTCCTAGGAAGGAGGTTGCCGCAAATACACAAATTGCTACTTGGGCAAAAACTCAGGAGTGTATGGAATTGTTTTAAAGAACAGCAATTCGTGCCCGTGCTGCCTGTGAGCAGCGTGGTTGGGAGGGACTGCAGGAGGTAACCCCTGCAAAAAGAAATTCCCCCCAGATTTTAAGGAATTGAACTTCTTTTTCACTTGTATTTTAGCTGCAAATTATCAAGACAAAAATTAAATATTCAACATTATTCTCTCAATCTTTTCTAAAATGTGCAATTAAAAAAAAAAAAAAAAAAAAAGACTTTTTAAAAGTGAACTTCATGCAGTATTAATTATTGCTTTTAATCGAGACCGTTACACCTCGTGGATCAATGTTTCAAGTGGTTTTCCATTGACGTATTGCTATAGAAACAACCAAAATGCTGCTTCTGATGAGAAGAAAGAAAACAAAAAAAGAATATTTCTACTTTTAGATGCATTTATGTCAGGATAAAATCGTTCATAAATAGCACTCTAAACAGATGCTTTTTCCTAGTGATCTCACAGGACTTCACACGCTGTGGGGCTGAAATCTCAGCCTTGTTGGCTTTAAACTCTCATTGCCTTCCTTGGGATCCAGGCTGCTTTCAAGAAGCGTTCTTCAGACAAAAAAATATTGACATTTCCTTCAGGTTTTCTCTTTTTGATGTTCATAAAAAGAATGCCATCACATTTGTTAATATTTCTACTGTTACCTTTACCTAGAAGATACTTTGCCATTATGCGCTGTGTTTCTTGAAAGAAATCCATGTAAAATATGATATTATTGGACTACATTAGCTTTTAATAGAAATATGTATGTAAAGTTCCAAATATATGCAAGGATAATTTGGAAAGCTTGGATTATTTTTGAATGGCCTGTGAAACTGTGGCGAAAGAGAATAATTTGTACGTTTCGTTTGCTGATCGTCATTAAAATAATTTCGTTAAAAAAAGTAATGCGCCCGAGAGTATTTGAAATTAAGCACACTAATGCAAGAGGATATCTAAGGTGAAAGATGTTTGTGTAATGCTAAACATAACCAAAGAAACTGTGGTTTTAGCAAAGGTACCATGCTCTATTTTATCAAGTGCCAGCAGTTGCATAATGAAGGTCTTTCAGTTTAAAAAAAAATATATATATAAGTAAAGAAAACACAAAAATGCCACCCAGCTGGTAGAGATCTTCCTAATTTTTACCTGATTGTATTTCTGAAGAAATATGGCAGGGCCCTCGTAAATTTTCAACATGAACTGCATTTTTGTTGCCAATTTCCATATCCTTTTAAAAGTGCTGAAGCGTGCATTTGCTATTTATGTTTGCAGTAGACTGAGTACACTTTTACTATTTGTGGTTTCAGAAATTGGAAACAACCAAACAGTGGTGCTATGGTCTAAAAAAATAAATTTTAAACAGCTGTGGGACAGTATTTTTAGAATGGTAGGAGTCCTTCTGAAGACAGACGTGTAACTGTGTCTTTCTGCACAGGAGTGCCACAGATCGGTGTTCTGAGCAGAGCTGGACCGTCTCCGCGCCTTCTTCGCCATTGTTGTTAGGGATCATTTGATGATGGAGGCCCCGCGTGTTTTTGTGCTCTCCTTGTGGGTGTTTCAACATCAATTTCTTTGCATTCAATTCTCTCTAGCTTAATTTTTCGCCATAAGTCGCATAGGAGAGATAATTAACTATAATCACAGAGATTGAGGGGAGGGTAAAAACTTTTGGTTGGCCAGAAATCCAGCGGTATTATCCAGCAGGGATGGCAGTTCTGCTTGTTTCCTAAAAGTTCCCTACAGAGCAAATTCATAGAATCATGACTCACAAGGTTGGGGAAGACCTCCAAGATCACCCTGTCCAATTGTCCACCACGGCCAATATTTCCCCACTAAACGGTGTCCCTCAGTACCACATCTAAATGACCTGTACAGTGAATTACTTCTCTGAGCACAGAAGCATTCATTTCTAATTACTTCATTAGGAAATAATTTAATATTCTTTATTTCTTTATCACTGAGATGGTGAGTGTAGTCCTGCCACGCATGATAGTGCTTTTTGGATATATTGTTTTTTGGATATATTGCTGTGAGGAAACCAAATGATTCAAAGTTTTCCTTTATTTACAAAAAGTACAACAGACAGCCTTGTAAAGATTGTTTGTGTCTCGTGACAATTCAGAAATAGCGGGCTCAGGTTTTTCTTTTACTCAAGTAATTAATTATTTCCACAACTAGTTTAGATTATAAGCCTAGAAAGGGTCTAAAATGATGAGATAGGTTGTAACGTGGTGGCTCCTTTGTGGAGGTTGATGGATTTAGTAACTGAGTCATGATGTCTATACCTTGGTTCAATGGTTTAATTGATTTACTATATCTGGTTTTGCTTGTAACTGCTCTTCTGATTTGGAGCTATTGAGCATCTTGTTGCTTCTTGGACAGTAACTGTAACCACTTAACGTTAAATTTTAAATCGTGTTGTCTGAGTTTATATTAAGCTTTAAAATACCAGCTCTTTCTAGAAGTCAAAATATACCTCACTGTTCTCTGGAAAATTCCCTGTTGCGCAAAATCTTTTCCTAATGCACAAAAGGAAGGTTGTCACACCTATGACCCAGCAGTGCCCTCCTGCTCCGTCTGTGCTCTGCTGCTGCCCTATGGTGGGTTGGTGGGCACCTGGACTGGATGATCTTGTAGGTCTTTTCCAACCTTGGTGATTCAATGATCCTATGATGACTTCAGAGTCCAAGTCCAGAGACTTCTCACTTTAATATGAGGTGGACCTTCTTGGACCTTCTTGCATTTGGATGTAAGCTCCTACGTTTGCCTCTCTACGTAAATAATTGCTCTGAACACATAATCTGTTGTTGTATTTTTGGGTTTCGCTGGTGTTACGGGTAGTTGTACTACAATGATATTCATGTTGAATTACACAGATGTTGAGGAGCAGTGGTATTGAAATCATTGTGTGTAAAGGGTAAAGATAAAACATTCCACCAACAGTTATGTTCAGAAGTTGTGAATGACAGAACTGTAACAAAAGACAAAATAATTTTAAAATTTATATTTCCTTGTAGTGTCCTACAAGTTGAAGTCGATATAATACTCATTTTAAATTACCATTTCTTTTCAGTGCCAAGAAATCCAGTGGATGTTCAGTGCATTTGCTCTCAGTGTGATATGAAAGGCTTTGTTGCAAATTCATGGTCAGTGAACCTCCTAATTCCCGTTTTTGAAGTTGGTGTCATCTCCAAAACGTTAGAAAAGCTCCCTGTTCTGAAGAATGGTGTATCTGTCAATGGATCTGGAAACTGGCATATAATAATTGTGTTTATATGTACATGTATGTACACATATACATAGAATATAGTTGTTAATATAGGTGTATAGTGATGTCTTTTTGAAACACTGAGATATTCACCTTTAAAATGGAGGGGTATTGTAACCTAATATATCAGAAATAAGTCACAAGGAATGTTCTTTATTCAACAATAAAGTGAATTATCCATGGGTGGATGGTAAATGAGAAAAAGAGTCCAGAAAACTGTCCCTCTAGTAATTCAGATAAATTTGGGGATTAATGTCAAAATCCAAACAGGCGGAACACTTCTGTAGACCAACAACCAAACTGGATCTTGAGTTGAAGGCACGCCATTTACACGTGGCAATGCTCCTCCAATGTAAAAAGAACAGCTCTCAATTAAAATAGATACTAAAAATCATTCTAAAATAGATTTTCAGTTAAATGGTATGTGATATGATTTTAAGTTTTATGAAATTCAAGATATGCACAAGATAATCTAGCTAACGTTACACTGGTAAGGCATTTGTGTTCTGTTAAAATGGTTTGCTGATGGTGCTATGTATTGTTTCGTTGATTCAAAAGAAATTTTTACAGTTCAGAACTCTGTAGAAACTCAAGTACTGTACCTAATATTTTCTCTGCCCCTTATTTTAGTTGTCTTTGAGTTTAGTAGTTGATATTTAGACTTTATGAGGGTGGATAGTGATAGGACAAGAGGGAATGATCTTAAACTGAGACAGGGGAGGTTTAGGTTGGATATGAGGAGGAAGTTTTTCATCCAGAGGGTGGTGAGGCACTGGAACAGGTTGCCCAAGGAGGCTGTGGATGCCCCATCCCTGCAGGCATTCAAGGCCAGGCTGGATGTGGCTCTGGGCAGCCTGGGCTGCTGGTTGGCGACCTGCACACAGCAGGGGGTTGGGACTGGAGGAGCACTGTGGGCCTTTGCAACCCAGGCCGTTCTGTCATTCTAGGATTTCTGATACAGAGAATTGGTATCCTAAAAGGATTTCTGTGGACATCAGATATCGTGCAATGTAATCCTTGTAATAAATGGATTTTATTTTACTGTTCCAGATAAGGCAGAAATGTCATAGTTTGCCAGGCACCTGATCCTGACAGTGAGCCTCTACCAGAGTTTGGTGTGAAAGCTTTGAACTCATGATTGCTGCAATAGATCATCCTACACTTCAGCAAGTCTGCTTTGGGTTTAAGCACCAAGTGGACCACTGCTTCTCTCTTCCCTTTGTAAAGATAAGAATTATTGCAGGGATTGAAACCTGATGGTGTTCTTTAAATTGGCTTTAAATGTTGAAACGATTTTCCAAATCCTGGTCTCTATTCTACGCTGCCTAGTTAATTGATTATCTTTGTGAGGGGACCTTAAATCTGGACCTAGCAAGTCTTATAAATCATTGTGATCTCAAAGTTGCTCTTGTTTGTATGTGTGTTCTCTGATTTATGGTGTTACTTTTGGCATATTCAGACAGGTAATGTTCAGAAATGTGTTTAACCTCAGCAGAATCCATTGGATGCTAATCTGTGGGCTAATTATTGTATAAATATGGTTATATATTTTGGGGTTTTTCTTTTTCTTTTTAGGGGCATTCCTTTTCTCCCTACTTGTAAGTTTAAAGCATCAACAAATTGCTTATCTCTAAATTCAGAAAGGTACTGAAGAATCCATTCAGTGTCACCTCTTTGAAAGGGTCTCATCTTTAAGGACCTTAGCTAGACTCACCATAGTTTCTTCTGGAAGGAGTGCTATTTTCTTTGGTCCCGAGGACTTCCTCTTCAAATTTCTGAGCTTTGACCAGTTAAAATGTCTTTGTGTGGTCTTTGCCTGAGGGTTTGAAAAAAAAAAAAAAAAAAGACCTCGCCCTCAGTATTTCTTTTTTTTTTTTTTTTTTAATAGGAATAGCAACAGCAGACTTCACTTTTCCATTCCCATCTTTTAGTTACTTGTACATTCTGTCCAGGTACTTAATCATGGACCTGAGCTGCAGGATCATTTATAGTAGCAAAGTATGCTTTTGAATTTACTTTAATAACCTAATATAATAACGGCAAAAGTGTCAGCTCAAAACCCAGTGATTTTTCTACAGTTATATCTGAACCTTATTTTAACATGTGAAACTAAACTGTGATTTGATTTTTGGTTTTATAAGATTAGATATGAGCACGTCATCTCCAGTTCAAAGAGCGAGTGACCCAACCTCCACCGCCAGCTCACCCATCCTCCAGGCTTCCCGTGGGTAAAACAGGGCCTGGTACTGGTGTACAGGAATTCTTTCCTTGTGTTTCCCATCTTGCTTCACATTTTGATTAAGCTTCAGATGTAAAGAAATTGATAATTAACACATAGAGATCATTCATGTGTTGAGCTAATTACAGAGCAGCTAGGGGCAAGACTAAACAGAAGGAAAAAATATGGCAAATGTAGTAAAAAAAAAAAAAAGAAAATATTTATTTTTAAAGCAAGTACTTTGGGGCTGCCCATACAGAGTGTGAGAGTAACACCAGCATGGGAAACTTCCCATGAAAAGCTTCTTGGAAAACCAGCAATGGAGGCCGTAGGAGGCAAGGTGATGTATGGCTGGAGCAGTGACCATGGCTTGAAGAGAACCGACAGCTGGTTCTTCTGCCTCTGCTGTTGGGTTATTTGGTATTTGTAACATAAAGTATTTCACATTGAGATGCTCCTGGGAAAAAAACAAACAAACAAACAAACAAAAAACCAAGGTATAGAAGGATGGATATTACTGGTATGATGTCTGCTTGTGTAGAATCTGGAATGAATATTTCAGGTTCTCTTCTCTAGGTTATCAGCCTGGATAGAACAGGGACGATGGTGTTCCAGCACATCATATGGCTTTGAGGCTCCTTGGAAGGAGGTTGAGCCATGGTTGAGTAACATACAAAATTAAAAAATTCTGAAGTGAGAAAGAGCATATGCATGAGAATTTAAGATTATTTCACTACATGAACAAATGTATCATATTTATCCCAAAATTTATTTTCTTAAAAGCTCGAGAAATAGAGAATTAAGCTTTGATTTTGAAGAAACATGAACTTTTAGCAGTTTTAAAGTACAAAGGTAAAACTTCCAGCTGTAACTTGATGTTGTGGAAAGGACTAAGGATTTCGTCACTTCTTTCCTACGAGAGTGGTGAGGTGCTGGAACAGCTGCCCAGAGAGGCTGTGGATGCCCCGTCCATCCCTGGAGGTGCTCAAGGCCAGGTTGGATGGGGCCCTGGGCAGCCTGGGCTGCTGTGAAATGTGGAGGTTGGTGGCCCTGCATTGGTGAGGGGTTGGAGCTTCGTGATCCTTGGGGTCCCTTCCAACCCAAACCATTCTGTGATCCCAGTGAGGCCAGGAGTTCTGGGTGTTTCATAGTTTCTTGAGGGATAATTGCAAAGATCAGGAGATTCTGATATTTCCTAAATCATTATCCTAGCAATTGACTGTGGGCTCAATCTGCGAGTTTCTAAACAAAACCATTAAAGTATCATCCATGTGCAGCTGATCTTAAAATATTTCTATAGAACTAAAGAAAGATGTGTGGTCTTTTACTTTCTATTGTTAATCCTCTTCTCTATCAAAATAATTCAGTATTCAAAATAATGCAGCACCTGCAATTTGGGGCCAGCCAGCTGCAAGGCCCTCCCCTCTACTTTCTTTCCAATCCTGAGTGATTACATTAACGGTAATGGAAAAGACATCTTGTTTATAATTTCCTGGTGTATTTGTTCTTTTTGCCATCTCCTAATAGCCTTAAAAACTGGTCACAATCATTGCCTATATCCAAAACTGTGACTGAAACAAATTAGGTGATGTAGGTGATGTTTGAGTGCTTATGGAGATTGATGTAAGTGAAGCCGGATTTGTAGGGAGGGGTGACTTATGACCAACTTGAGACTGCTGGGTATGTGTAAGAAGCTTTGGAGTGCTCAGGCTCTTTTTCAGGAGTTCTTCACATTATTCTCCGTGGCACGATTCTTGACAAGCAATGCAGATTATGGGCTGAGAATAAAGATCTCATTGAAGAGTCAGGCAGGGATCTGGCATGGGAAGGTGAGATTTTTCTCCCTCTCTCCTCGCTTTCTTACCTGGATGTTTTGAGATTCTGATATTTTTCATTCTTTCTATTGCAAGCTTTGCTGATGTGCATCTATAATATGAATTTCTGCAGTTATAAAAAATTCTCCAAATCTCAGTCTCTGAACTCCTCGGTCTCGCCGGCTCTTTGGGGTAGTCAGCAATTTATAGCAGGGAGTCCCAAAGCCGCTCTTGCTGTGGTTGCACGCCTGTAACAGCTCACTAGCACTTTCTTTATGACCCTCCCCCAAGAGCATGGCTTTACTTCCTACCCTGCCACTGTTACGATTTGGGCTACTTTCACCGCTCTGCTTGAGTTCTGCTTTTAGGTGAATTATTTGCTTCAGACACAGAAAAGGATCTGGAATAGCTGCAGCAAATTTAAGCAACAAATGGCAAAGCATTGGGCCTATAACAAAGTCATTGTTGCCACCCTTGTGATAATCACAATCAATGAGGACGATTACGGCAGAACAAATTAGGAAATGTTTTATTTTGAGAAGTGTGAGATATTCAATGAATACTTGATGGAAATTCTGGAACCCTCTAACTAACACTTCTTGGTACCTGGGAGAATTTGGGAAGGTGCCCTTCTAAATTTAGTCTTCTGAAGTAATGCAAGGAAATGCTTTCTTCATAGCACTGAAATCAGCAGGCTTAATATCGTGGAATCACAGAATGGCTTGGGTTGGAAGGCACCTCAGGGATCATGAAGCTCCAAGCCCCGCTTCATGCAGGGCCACCAACATCCACATTTCATACCAGACAGGCTGCCCAGGGTCTCATCCAACATAATGTCTGTCACTTCAATGTACATCAACACAGGGGAAGGGAGATGAGCTCTAAAAAATGGGCATTTAACAGCTGAACCTTTATAAAGATTTTGCTGCTCAGGTGGATGTTAATGCAAAAAGATTGCTGCCTGGAAATTCAGAGCAACACCAGTCTTTGTTAGAGGAGAAGGCAAAGTATTTTTGAGGTACGTGAAAATGAAATTTCTGTAGGAAATAAGACCTTGGATACACCTCCTGGATGTTCTTGCTGACCATCACGACTTATTATTTCCGCTGTTTACAAAAACCTCATCGATTATTGATGGTTTGATGGGACCTTAATGGCTTTTTGTGTACGGTAAAACAGTGTTTCCTCAGGAAGGAAATTGAATTCTGACTTTCAGGCAACCTTTTTATTGCACTTGACATGTAAAGTTTTCAGTGAAGGGTGCTCATGTCTTGCAAGTCGAGTATAACCTAAGTTTTATTCTATGAGTTTGTGATGCTTAATTCTTCATTAAGCGCCAATAGGAGCTTTGCAAGTTAGGAATTCACCAGGTGAAACTGTACTGACAAGAGTGAAATCCCCTGTATCACCCTGCCAGTGTGTGTCCCGTGGGTGAGTAGCAGAATGGGTGTGATTTTACTCTGAGTTCTCTATTTAACTAAGGCATCTGCTGAGACACAGATATGGGCTGTTCTGTCCCTGTTGTAAGTTTTCCATCAGGAACTGATTCAGCCATAGTCTTGTATTTGTTATGGATCCAGATCTCTGGAAGGGTCCCTTTGAAATGCTCTCTCCATTGGAGAGCTTGCCATAGAGCTAGTCCCCATTCTTTGCTTACAGGGAAACTTCCACTGGATGTTTTACTGAAGTTGGGTGTATAATAAGGCCATTAAAAATCTGATCTGTCTATTGCATGGTGGATATTTCCAAAAAATGTTTTGGAAAATGAGTACTACTTGCAATTAACATCTTTTCCTTACTATTGAATGGTCTTGGAAAAGTTATGTCACTTACTTTCAAAGTACTTTTCTCATGCATCACTTAAGATTGTGATTGCTCACCTTCAGTATTTACAAAACATCACTGAAATATTAGGTAGAGTCATAGATGAGGGAAATTGTGTAAGCACACAGCCTTCCTAGTAAAATGTGTGTTACTAAGACTTGTATTTTTTTGAAAATAGATTTTCTTTATAGAATCACAGAATGGCCTGGGTTGCAAAGGCCCACAGTGCTCATCCAGTTCCAACCCCCTGCTGTGTGCAGGTCGCCAACCAGCAGCCCAGGCTGCCCAGAGCCACATCCAGCCTGGCCTTGAATGCCTGCAGGGATGGGGCATCCACAGCCTCCTTGGGCAACCTGTTCCAGTGCCTCACCACCCTCTGGCTGAAAAACTTCCTCCTCATATCCAACCTAAACCTCCCCTGTCTCAGTTTCAAACCAGTGCAGGGAGATGTGCTCCTAAGGGATGTGGTTCAGTAGACAGTGTGGGTGGTAGGTGGACGGTTGGGCCAGATAATCGTAGAGGTCTTTTCCAAAATTAATGATTCTGTGAATAGGAATTGTGGCATTCTTCAGACATCATAGGAAGCAGTCAGAAGCTGTTTTAGTTAAATTAGTTCTGACAGTTACAGGGTACTTCAAAGTTGGGAAGTCTGTGGAAGCTGAATAATGAAACAGAGGGTTAGAACTTATCATTGAAACGTGCCTGCATTTCAGTTTCTACGGCAGTGTCTTCATAGCCTTTGACTGAAACCAAGGTATTTTATCAATAGTCATTTTTATCTTTTTCAAATGCTGTTCTTCTCACTTGACCTCTGAGAAGGACTGAAATCCCCCTTCTCTAGGAAAAGAAAGGAAAAAAACACAAAGACCCAAAAAAAGCTGTTCATTACTGAAGCTAAATTACAGGCAACAGGAAAACCCACCATAATTCACTTACATATGCAAAAACTTTTGTTTTCACCACCTAAAATAATATTTTTAGTTTCCAGTTCTGCTACGCTCTGCAAAAACCACTCATGTTGTTCTCCACCACTTTTGTAGAAATGCACTACATCGAGACTTTTGTTTATAGAAATCTGATTTTGGACTGAATTGAACTGTGCATTTGGATACATGAGTTTGCTGCCTGTTGATTCCCTGCTTTTATTCCTTGCTTTAGAGCACTTATTCGATGCTATAAATATAAAAGAAATGAATACTGAGCATACTAAGAAACAGCGTCATGGAAACCAGGGCTCTCTTCAGAAGAGAAACAAAGCACTGCGGTGTGGCCATTGCATTGGGAGTTACCCATTTTTTCTGTATTGAGAAGAACCACAGACTTCAAGGAATAAAGTAGATTTTGGGAAAATATTAATAATGAGTTGGTCAATTAAGTGTAAACAATGCAGCTGTTACGGAAGTTCTTTAACTGAATGTTTCTTTTGTTTTAATCTGATGGATGTAGGATTTTGGAGTTTATAGATGATGCCACAAGAGTCAGGAGGCAATCCAGCCTGGGTATCAGAGGTAGAGTCAATGGTTCTATGCTTAGCACAGAAAAAAAGAGACCTCACTTGGATTTGTTGTTCTTATTTTATGTATATGTATTTCCTTATGTTTATTTGTCTCTTTTCAAGCCCAGGGTTTGGTTCCTCAGGACGCTGCTCCTGACTCTGTGCTGATAACGCGTTTCCATGCAATTACCCAGATTGCAAATGCAGCATATAGGGAGTCTTGTACTTTGGAGTCTTGTGCTCTGTGATTTCTTCAACATTTCTTTGGCTTTATTTTGCATTCCTAAACATCATGTGGAAGGAGATTGTGATTGTTGTGCTGCTGCCATAAAGCTGTCAATATGGGAAGGATCATACATGTGTACGTGGCAGATAGAAGATGAATCTCAGAGTCCTGATAACTGCCATTCTGAAAACCAAAGAAGGTTGCCATTAAGATTCCTTTTGTGCTTCAGTTGCATTCAGTGATGCATAAGAAAGGTCTTAGGGAGATTTTGGATTGCAAAAGTAGAATACACAAATTCTGGCCCTTCCCAGAGAATTGTTTGGGACGTGGGGGGAAGTTGGATGCTCCTTATGTTTATCTGTGCAAGAGATTAAAAAGGAGGTGTATTAAGAAGTATAAATTCCTACTGGATGAGTTGTCTTCCATGGTCTTTGAGGACATTTCTCTGAGCAGCGTCGAGGTGTGGCTATTTGGCTATAATACAGCAATTAGTGTTGAGTGCTAATGTGCTCTGTAGTTCCCTGTAGTTTCTTCCTCTGTAATTTTTCCAGAATGACAAAGGAAGCTATGGGGGGGTTATATTACAATGGAACAGGCGTGTTAAAAAAAAGCATTTAAAAATAACACACTTCTGTGGTGACGTTGTATGATTGAAGGTCAGGATGTGCCAAGGTTGTGTGTCGGAACAGTGGGGAACATCTGTGTTACTGATCATCATGGTTTCATTATGGTAATAGGTTAGTGGGGTTTATAATATCATCAGTACTCTGTTCACATCAGATTATTCATCAGAACTTTCTTTGAGGATACTGAATCTTTGAATGGGAGTTTTTAAGTACTGTTTAGGTACCAAAACTGAAGCAAATATTACTGTTGTTCAAGCAGCTTAGAGTAATATCTTAAGGTTGGGGTTTTTGTTTGCTCTTCTTGTAAAGTGAAGAAAAAGTTGTAAATAAATAGAATACTCCAATATTCTTATCTGAGAAGTTTTATGTGAAAGCAATTTGATCATGGAAGAACTGTTGTGTTTCCAAGTTAGGATTGTGGAGGGAGTAGTGTTTTATCTCATCACTTCTCATGAGACAGAACTATATTCACATTTCTTTTTGAAGTAGGTGAAAATAACAGATACAGGGAAGGAGGAAACCTTGTTTACTCAGCAGAAGCTGCAGTCACATGTAGGAGGTGCCACATGGAGCATCAGTAACTGGAGCTAGACACGAGAGATGCATGCATCGTTCTCTAGGCTTAGATGGCCCTGCTGACATTATGGATGTGATTCTTCCATGCCAAGTGCAGGTGTGCTGCTCTCAGATAAAGGGAAAACTACAGTTGACAGTGTCTGAAAGAGGAGTGGATAGTTCCTGTGTGGTGTAATCTCAAGGCTGAGGACATTTTAATGCACACCCCCAGTCTCTAAGCAGCGTGGCTATGTATGCTTCCATTACTACTCCCACAAGCGAATCTTTTCCTTTTGCTCTCTGCCTGAATTATCCTTCAGTCTTGCATGTCCGTGGCTTCTTACTTACCTGAAGCATTGCTTCACGCTGGGGAAATCCCGCTGGAGCACAGGGGAATGTGAGAGCATTGGCTGCCCTGCCCTTTCTCAGCCACCACCTCGCATGCTTCCTTTGTGGAACTCCCTCGTTTCCCACAAGCGAGGGCAATTTTCAGATCCTCCAGCAGAATTGCATGTCCTGCTTACAGAAAAATGAGATATTTGGTTTGATTGATGTTAGATTGGTGTACCAGCTACAGAACTGCTAAGTGGAAAATCAGCAGTGGGTTGCCATCCTCGTGTACAGGCTGTGAAGAGGAGGACTTGCATTATCTGAGTGTCCCAAAGCAAAGGGAAAAAAATCCTTGTTTGGAACTTCAAAGAATAACAGCTTTAGCAGTTTCTGTATGATACTCTACATTTCTAAACATTTTTAAACATAAGACAAATTAGATATAAAAGAAGTGTATTTGAGGTTATGTATAAAAAAAAACAGAAGCAGAACATGGATGGGACTATTCTGTAGGTCTCAAAGCACAGCTTACCTGGGGGGCAGGCAGGACATGGTTATGAATGTACAACAAAAATCATCTCCACTTGTTCTGTTCCAAACAAAATTCCCCAAACTATGGAATAAGTATCGTTCTGGAGAGATTTCTTTCTGAATTTGGACCAATGGAGAAGAGAAGGCTCCAGGGAAACCTCATTGTGGCCTTCAGTACTTGAAGGGAGCGGATAAACAGGAGGCGGAACGGCTGTTTGTGAGGGTGGATGGTGATAGGACAAGGGGGAATGGCTTTAAAGTGAGACAGGGGAGGTTTAGGTTGGATATGAGGAGGAAGTTTTTCAGCCAGAGGGTGGTGAGGCACTGGAACAGGTTGCCCAAGGAGGCTGTGGATGCCCCATCCCTGCAGGCATTCAAGGCCAGGCTGGATGTGGCTCTGGGCAGCCTGGGCTGCTGGTTGGCGACCTGCACACAGCAGGGGGTTGGAACTGGAGGAGCATTGTGGGCCTTTGCAACCCAGGCCATTCTGTGATTCTATAAAGAAAATCTATGAATTTCTCGTGGGTTGCAAGAGTCTGCATTAAGCGGTTCACTGTGAATGAAGCATTTAAGGAAGGATTCATAGACACTGAATGAAGGCTGTTTGCATTCTTTTGGATGTGCAGTCTGCTTTTTGTGGTGCTGCGTGCAACCATCTGTACAATTGCAGTATGCACACATTGAGAATCTAAGCAAACAACTTCGTTGAAAGGAAGTTTATAAGACTGAATTAGCTAAAAAATGGAAAAATAAAAAATAAAAAAAAAAAACCCTCTTCTCAAACCAGCTTTATACGTTTCCCCAAAGCAGGATTTTCCAGGTTGCTATTAAAGAAAACACCAACAAAGTTGGTGTGTTGTGGATTGTTGTCGTTAGGTTCTCACTTGCTTTCCGACCCAAAGGAGCTGCCGTAAAATAAAGCTCAACCCCTCTTTTCTTTTCTGAGTGTTTTTGAATCTGATTCTTTGTAAAACAAAGCACAAAGGTCACTTGGCTGTGTTTTGTTTTTGCAAGGAAGTTACCAAAATCCTATGTATTTTTCCTGTAAAACGTGTGAGGGCTGCCCGGATTTGTCACCACGAAAACATTTTTTGACAACTTCTGTTTATAGTCTTTGAAGTAAGAACCAGGAACGTGCTTTATTTGCAAAATTGCTTCAATCAAGCCAATTAAAACCTATTTTTTTTAATACATTTGCCTGTGCATTATCGACTGTAGGAGTGCATAATGCTACGTGTTCAGCCCCAAGTTTTGTATTTTGCCCAGCACTATGCTAGCAGTTTCAGAAGTTAAAAACCAGGTAAAAATAAGTTGCTTTGTTTGCAGACCGTTAGCTTTCCAAGAGTGCTGTAAGAAAAGGAAATTTCATGTCACTTTTCAAGCTCTGAAGACCAATTTATAACCCCTCTTTATAACCCTTCTAGTTGCATACTCCCCTGATGGAATGATTGTGCGGTGTGTTGAGAAGTTGGACCACATTCAGCATTAGTCTTCATTAACTCAGCACTGCAGACGAGGAGGTGCTGCTGCTTTGCCCACTCCCATGGGCTCCTTTTTTAAATATGATTCTACAGGACAGGAAAAGAGACGCTGGTTTTTTTGCATCACACTCATTGCAGCCAAGGTCCGGACGGATGCTGTAATTTTGTTATTTAAAAGCACTATACAAATTGTGAGGATGTCCACCTGACATTGGTAAGCTGAAAGCACTTTGGCATCCTGTGCGAGGTGGTGGGCCAGGTGCTGCCAGGCTGTGGCTTCGGATGTGGCTTTCTTGGGGCCAGTGACTTGCAGAGGTGGGGCGGCAGCTTGGTATGCAAAATGGGCACTGCTCTGAGCTCCCTGCTGATGTGCTGCCATAAACTTGGGACATACATCCTCTGTGGCTTCTCCTTTAGTGATGTGGCAGCTTTGAGACGGTGATAACTGGGCCCAAAAGGAAATTCCGTTGGGTGGGCTGTAAAAGGCATTACAATGTAATGGGAGTGTGGGGGATTTGTCTTACAGAATCATAGAACCGTAGAATCCACAGAGATGGAAGGGAGCTCTGAGGGCCATCCAGTCCAACTCCCTGCAATGCACGGGGACACCACAGCTCCATCAGGTTGCCCAGAGCCTGATCCAGACTTGCCTTGACGGTCTCCAGGGACTGCATCACTAGGCAGCCTGTTCCAGTGCCTCATCATCCTCACTATAAAAGAATTTTTCTTTAAATCATCATAGACTCGTTAAGGTTGGAAAGGACCGTCTGGTCCAACCATCAGCCCATCACTACTACACACACTGTGCCTGTGAAGGAACCCTTCCATTTTCCCCAACACACACCCACAGCGCCTCGACAAGTAGAAAAGTTTCAGAAACTGAAGACAACAGCTCCTGCAGATCCATTGTAGCACATTTCTTCCCTTTAGGACCTTGAGAGCAATTCATTCGAAGAGAAATGTGACCTTCCCAGTTCTTCAGGTACCTTTGGTAGGAGTGAAGGAATATCTGAAAAGCTTGACGTGCTTCGTATGTTGTTTCCCACATTTGGTATAGTCTCATATTAAGTGTTTATTCTGTGGTAAATGTTATATTGCAAATAAAATCAGCGTCTGAAATGTGTTCAAACGGCTTTGCCTAGAAGTTTGGGGAGATCAAGTATTTGCCAGAACTTGGGACACTGTAGGGCAAAAGGTGCCGGAGGTATCTCGTCTCTTGCCATTTCAGCACTTTAATATTTGATGGCTGTTTAATTGTGGTTGCTCTGTAGCTAAGTGTGCTGAAATGAAGGAATTTAAATGTGGTAAAGGAAAGGCTTCCCTTTGTCCTCTCTCTGAATGTAAAGCCCATTGTGATCATAAAAGGTTTTCAAACACACTTGGGGGCTTTTTCCTGATCTCTGTGTGCTGTGTAATTGAGTTGTGTGGACTAGATGCCGATGAAAAGTGTTTAAGTTCAGTATGTTACGGTTACAGTGGTAAAGAAGAGGGTTGAAATGCGAAAGGAACAGGGGAGAAAAAAGATTTTGCTGAACCTGAAGGTTGCTATTTGAAACGTTTCATTGCCAGCTCCCACGTGAGGATGGCTGCAGGACGGCCCTCTGAGTGCCGCGTCCCAGCGCCACAGAGGGGATCTGCTGGTGGAGTTACAGCCCTGTAGCTTTGTAACATGAGGGGCTTTGTGGCAGCTCTCGTTTTGCCAAGTGTGAGTTTTCGGATGCATTTTCTGCTGCACTGATGCCCCATCCCTGCAGGCATTCAAGGCCAGGCTGGATGTGGCTCTGGGCAGCCTGGGCTGCTGGTTGGCGACCTGCACACAGCAGGGGGTTGGAATTGGAGGAGCACTGTGGGCCTTTGCAACCCAGGCCGTTCTGTGATTTCCTGACAGCACAGCACAGGCTGTCTTACACCAAACTGCATTTTAACTCAACGGGAAGAATTCTGTAAGAGGACATGAACCCGTGTGGGTTTTCCATTATGTAAGTTATGCGTTGGATGATCTCTTCATGAATAAGCTGATGGGGACAGAGGGAACTTCCTACACCAAGTGAGGAGCAAGTGAGTTTAAGTGGTCTTCAGGGCATATTTGCTTAGCGTGTTCTTTATCAGGGGCTTTACGAGGGATTCTACGAGGACTTTAATATTCAACCTGACGATTATTTGCTGCAAAGCTTTTGTAATGCAGCTCAAGCCTCTCTGGTAATCCAGCAGCACTCAGGCCCGTGGGTTGTCAGTGTGTTTCCTCTGGTGAAGTGATTATAGGCATTTACATTTCATATTGAATATCTGTTCTTTCTGGCTTTGGTCAGCATCTTAGGAGAGTTTTTTTTGCCATATTTTTGCAGTTCCAGGCATGGGAACAAGGTGCTCATATATTACAGACTTGAAATGATATGGTATTTTGTGCCAGAGCCTACTTTGCTGGGGCTTGTTGGTTTCTCGTATTCAGCTTTTCAACTCTAGCACATGAAAGCCTCCCAGATATTCTAAACACCATGAATCTCTGTAGAGATGCTAATGAAACAGTAGTTAAGAGATTAAAGGCCTTTGGAGTGTACAGCCTGGATAAAAACCAAGTCAAGACAGGAGCTAAATGGTCCCCTCCTATCCTCATCTAACCTGATTTCGTTTTCCTAGTTGTAAAAGTCTTCGAGATATTTGGAGTTTGAGCATGCTTCCCTCCCGCTAAGCCTCAAAAACCACAACAGTAATTACAACATTTCATTAATGAGACATTTTTTTCCCCTCTTCCCTTGTATTCAGTTTAGTACAGTTTGCTTTTTAACAGTCTGTCTAATGACAGCATCTGTGATTCTTCGTTCACTCTGCTCTCAAGGCATTCAGGCAAATATAGATGAATGCCACTCTTCTGCTGTCTCATCTAACATCAAAGACTGACTACAGTGAGTTATAATGTTTAAAATATCACCGGTCTTCTATATGTATGCATTAAATTTGTGATAGTAGTCATATTGTTTAAAATGCTGTTTGCGTATTTTCGAAGATGATGAGTTGTTCTTGTTCTAGAAATCCTCCATATTAGGTTACAAGCACCAAGTGTGGTTGTCCCTTATGTGACATCTGTCAGGGACACTGTCGATATTTAGCTGATGCAATTGAGGAAGGAGCATTTAAAAATTCAGGACGATTGTATCTGGAAGAGTTGGAAAGTACAGAAAGAATTTGTTAAGCGTACAATCAACTTGGTTACTTACAGGAAATGCAATCTGTGATGATTTTTTTTTTTATTGAAGTTAACTTTCAAACTTCTCATTCAAACAGTCTTTGTTGTTTTTTTTTTCATCCAAGATTACACTGAGATTTCATGGCTTCTCCGCATTCAACGCAACAACCCACGGCAATCTTTTCTGTGGACTTTTGGTCCTTTCTTAAGTTGCTGTTCTCTTGTTTGGAACACAGGAATGCTATGGGAATAAAGGGATTTGATTTTACCATGATCAAGCTTGCAAATTAATTACTCTCATCAACACCCTATCATTTTTTACTTGGAGGAAGAGCATCTGAAGACATTTAGCTACATGTCCTACGAGTACTTCCCCAAGTGAGGTACCTCTGTTTCTTCTGTTGTACAACAAAATACACCATCAAATGCATGTGTAAGAACAGCGAAGACTTCTCCTGCTTATGGTTTTAGAATAAATGATACAAATTTATATCCATGAAAACTGAGAACAAGGCTGATTCAAGCTTGAGTAACTCCTGTTAGAAATAGAATATTTTATGTCACTCAGGTTCTTTTTCAAGGTGTGTTATCTGTGCTTTGATACAGAGGGCTTCATATTTTCAGAAGCACTGCACAATTGCACTGCATATGCTAATTGCATATGCTGCTCGTGTTCATATTTTGGTAACTAAAAGTAGCGTCCAGATCCAATTTGAAATGTAAAACATGTGGGAGATGTGAAAGGTGCCGTCAGGATTTTGCTAGTTAAAGACACATATGAAATTTAAAGTATATTCTTTTTCATTAGCATACATAAGAAAATGACTATCAGTGACGTCCTATGTATGAATACTTAGACGTTCACCATGCACCGTGCAGTGTTCATCATTTGTTCTGCTTAGCAGGGCTGTCAGAATGCAAACGCTACAAAATCTGCACATAGGCCACGTTGTTTTAAATAACCTTGAGGTGTTTCATGTTGTAACATGCTATTTGTCGTTGGCATGTTATATAGTTTTTGTCAAGTATACTAGCTTGAAGTACAGCTGTCAGATTAATTACGCAAGACTTATTTTGGATTAAAAGTAACGACAGGGACAGTAATAAGCTTTGAATATTTGGTGGGGAGACACATGAACACTCCATGTTCTGATTTCAGTTTCTGTCCAGTTTTTGGGAACAGAAGGATGTTGTGGAATCAGTGGCAGGCATGATTCTGAATAGTATGTAATTTCTTTTAATCTCTCACTACGATGGGCATTATGAAATGAAATGTGGGAAGGTGCTTGGTCAGACTGTTACTTCTTCCAAGAGATGACAGACAGTATTTAAAGTCACCAAGGTTGGAGAAGACCTCTATGATCAATCCAACTTTCCTCCTCCTACAAATATTTCCCACCAAGCCACGTCCCTCAGTACTACATAGACTCATGTCTTGAACACCTCCAGACATGGTGACCCCACCACCTCCCTGGGCAATCCCTTCCAGCTCCTGATCACTCTTTCAGAGACAAAATTGTTCCTGATACCCAACCTGAACCTCCGCTGGTGCAACTTGAGGCCATTTCCTCTTGCTTAAAAATCTAAAATTCTCTCGTAGCTTGTGGAACTTAGGGATCATTTCATATCACTTTTGGTGTACGCCCTATGTTTGATCAACAGATTTGCTGCCTGGATTCCAGCAACCTATTAACTAAGTCTCTTGATTAATTTAGAAGTGTTTGATCCCACAAATGGAAAATGAAGCATTTTTTTAACGGTGAGGTAGCTTGTCAGTGAAATAGCTGGGGACGAGTGGCTGGATGTCTGTGAAGAGGAAAGGGACCTGGGGGTGTTGGTTCATGCTCGGCTGAACATGAGTCAACGTGTGCCCAGATGGCCAAGAAGGCCAACAGCATCCTGGCCTGCATTAGAAATAGTGCGGCCAGCAGGAGCAGGGAGGTGATCATCCCCTGTACTCAGCTCTGGTGAGGCCGCACCTCGAGTGCTGTGTTCAGTTTTGGGCCCCTCACTACAGGAAAGACATTGAGGCCCTGGAGCGTGTCCAGAGAAGGGCAGCAAAACTGGTGGAGCACAAGTCCTATGAGGAGCGGCTGAGGGAGCTGGGATTGTTCAGTCTGGAGAAGAGAAGCTCAGGGGAGACCTCACTGCACTCTACAACTTCATAAGGGCAGGTTGTGGTGAGGTGGGGTTTGGCCTCTTCTCCCAGGCAATGAACAGGACCCGAGGAAATGGCCACAAGTTGTACCAGAGCAGGTTTAGGTTGGACATGAGGAAGAACTTTTTGTCTCAGTGGTCAGGCACTGCAATGGCTGCACAGGGAGGTGGTGGAGTCGCCGTCCCTGCAGTGTTCAGGAGGTCTGGATGAGGAGCTGAGAGATCTGGTTCAGTGCTTGTGGTAGCAGTGGTGATGGGAGGGCGGTTGGGCTGGATGATCTTGCAGGTCGTTTCCAACCTTGTGATTCTATGATTCTTTAATTCTAAGAGTGGGAACCAGGAGGCAGAACAGGACGAACAGGCAGGAGTGCATTGACAAGGACGGGGGGATAGTGGTAACCTTGCTTGGACTGTGCAAGTTGATAGTAAGCTGTGGAGATGTTTGTGAGTTAAAGAATGATCCATCTGCAGAATGTAGTTGGATAAAAGTAGCCATGTGAATCCATTCGGAAGTTTCAATGTTAGAAAGATACTTCTGTATCATAAAACCACGCAACTTAACAGCTCTCTGTCTTTGGCAATCCCTAGGAGATGTACGGTCCTGTCCATGGGAGGCTCTCTGCTTTCTGATGGTATTAAAGTTCATGTGTTTTTGATAACAGTTTATCCTTAATGTCTTCTGATTCCAGTTCATTGGAATACTCACATCCAAGTGCAGCTGAAGGAAATGGCTTTTTACAGAAGAGGAAGACCCACTCATGTGACGTGCAAATCTTTCTACCTCCATAAAGTGCACTTTGCGAGCTGTGGTTTCCATGCACAAGCCATTCACGCACGTGCAGGAAGTTTTCTTGACTTTTGCTACACTGAAGTCAATGAAATTAGGGAATAAATGATTCGTTGTAAATATTTAGTGAACTGTGACTAAGCACCTTTTAATAGAAAGTGTCAGCATTTCAATTCCACAGGCTGTTTATGAACAGTTGTATTTTAGAAGGCGCTTTGTCATGGCTCAAGATATTTACAGCACATCTTTTTTTAGTGACTGTTTTTCATTTGGAAGATGGACGGGAATTTCCTGAAGGTGCAAAGCAGGCTCACAGTGTGTCACTGGAAACAACACTCCTGCACTTTGCATTTCCTTCTGTCCAAGGCTTCAGGCGGAGCTGCAGGAAGACTGCAAGGCTGTGAGAAGTGAGGAGGGGAGGTTTATCTAACCTTGTATTAGGAGGAAGTGGTGAGGCACTGGAACAGGTTGCCCAAGGAGGCTGTGGATGCCCCATCCCTGCAGGCATCCAAGGCCAGGCTGGATGTGGCTCTGGGCAGCCTGGGCTGCTGGTTGGCGACCTGCACACAGCAGGGGGTTGGAACTGGAGGAGCACTGTGGGCCTTTGCAACCCAGGCCATTCTAGGATTCTCCTTTGTGTAGTCAGAGTCTAAGGGAGGATAAGTGGGTCTGGAGTTGGGCAGCAAAGACTAACATTTGAATCATAGAAATGTTTCAATTTCTGTCAAAAGTAAATGTTAAAGTAGCACACATCTGGAGGGTCACGGCCAGATGTTCTTTGGGTTTCTTTCTGCTTCTCAGATGAGTGAGATAACTCTGCATACATTTCCACTCTAAATCATTCATAAGATTAATCAGGAAAGTGAATATGATCTCAAGTTGTATTTCTTCCTGCTTTCACTTCCTAGGGAAAGCCATGCCCTCCTTGCCTCTTCCTTCGTCTCCAGTGATAATAAGGAATGTCAGCAGAAATTTCAGAGGGGAAAAAAAAAAATTAAGAAGTTGATTCCAGGGAATGGAAAGGAATAGAGGTGTTAAGGCCCCGACTCCTGGGTGGGTTCCTCCACCCACCTGGTCACCATGAGATTGTCTCATAGGTCCTCCTCAGTTTCGGACTGCAGAGACCACCTCTTCTCCCACTGGCTGCTGAATATCGCTCCTGTTGCCATCCTCAGTAACCACACTAATTGCTTACATGGAAAAGTAATATTAGGAAAATATTAAGAGAAGCTAAAAATACATTAAACATGATATAGCAGCTGGAACCAGGGAGAGCCAGCACCTTCCACCAGCCAGATCTCCACGGACCACCAGCAAAGTGCTGCGGGGCCCACTGCAACCGTGCAACCACATAACGTGCTTTGGAACATTTACATCAAATATCACCTCCTGCTTTTTACCTTGACCTCAGAAGACTTCCCCAGCAAATGATAAACAATGAACTTACATAGTGTGCCCAAGAGACTTCGGTTCTAAATAAGCCCTGTATGATGCCACACATTTTCGAGGAAGCAGAGCTTACCCGAGACCACACAAATCTCAGCCACCAGCACCATTGCTTGCGTGTCGAGTGATGCCAAGCTGGGGCTCGAAGAAGCAGTGACTGTGCCTGGATATAGAAGCACAGTCAGGATGCTTTGAAAAAAGAGCTCGGGCCTTTGCAGCACTCTGCTCTTGGTACCCACAACTGGAGACTCTTGCTTTTCTCCAGCTCCAAAAGAGAAAGAAAATGAGAATTGTTCTAACTGCAGCAAGAGTAGAGGCATTAATTATTCTCCTGTAGCACCTCATTCTGATACCAAAAATTACAGTCCCTTTTGTCTCTATACTGTTTGATTTAATGCATGGAAATGGCAGCTTTTACTGGGGAGAAATTGGTCTTTCCCTGCTGCCAACCTTGGCTCCTTGTTTCCTTGGCTCATGAGGAGGAAGGGAATGGGGAAGACCAGATGCTGAGTGCCTTTCCTTTAAGCATGGCACTTCCTGACTTCTGTCTGTAGTGATTAATTCTTGTTGTCAAGTGCAGCCAGAGAGCATCTCCTGGTATTGCTTAGGATGCAGCACACGTACTTAATTTACACAAGGATTTTTCCCTCTACAATCACAGAATTGTGCTACAAACCTTTCAGCTGATCTGCTGGTGAGCGTAACTGGAAGTGTTTGTTGGAACTGAATCTCTGGAATAATTTTTTATTTTGTCTAGTTTATCTGTTGGGATAAACAAGGGAAGCTGAAAGGTCTTCCCTGATATCACAGAATCATAGAATTGCTCAGGTTGGAAAAGAGATCATTAAGTCCCACCACAATCTAACCATACCACCCTAACTCTAACAACCCTCTGCTAAATCATGTCCCTGAGCACCACATCCAAATGGATTTTTCAGAATTCCACGTTAGAGCAAAATTTTCCAAGCACTAGTTTCCAAGCAGACTTCCCATTGAAAGAAAATCTAAGCAAGCTGCTTCATGTTGCTTCCCCTCTGCACTGGGTGTGCTGCTTCATTAATTTTAATGCTGAGGATTTTGATGTTGTACTGAGGGATGTGGTTTAGTGGTAGATATTGGTGGTGGGTGGATGGTTGGATGATCTCAGAGGTCTTTTCCAACCTTGGTGATTCTGTGATTCTATGATGCAGACCGTTGCTGTTGTATTCAGCCCCGTCCCCAAGTCGTGAGATGGAGTGGGGTGAGGAAGTCAGGGTGTCCATCTGGAGGACATGGGAGGCTGCATGTTTGCCCTGTACGTTCTATATGTTGTGCATACAGGTATAGCTTTGCTGTTGTTTTCACCATTTTTCTTTTTTTTTTACATCTCCTAAGTTTCCATAAGCAATTATGTACCGAGGAACATACCCTGATTATTTAATGAGGCATTAATTGCGTAAGTGATGATTTAGCATTCATGTTCAATGTTGCTGTTGGAGAGCGCCAAAGCAAAAATCTATGGTACAATTAGTAGAGACGGATGTGGTCCTTGCTTTTGTTTTTCTAGCAAGTAGATCGAGCCTAGAGTGATTGTTAAACATCAATATTTTATAAAACTCTCCTTTTCTTCTTCCAAAAATTCTGCCAAATTGTACTTAAGTGAAGTCTTCTGAGGAAGAAGCCCGTAAGAGTTCTTTACTATAAATACATTTTTGTGATTTTAAGAAGAACGGGGTATTTATAATGGATTGAACCAGAGCTTCTCTGCTCTGTGTTATCTTTATAATGTTTGCCATAAAGTGCTTCCAGGCGACATCTTGACTTCTGTAATTTTTTTCTTCCTTTTCGTTGGTGCCTGGAACAGATTATTGTGGGTTATAACATTTTAAAACATTTAAGTAATCCATTTGAAAGCAGGAAAAGGAGCACACCATTGATATGAAATTGCACTGGCTCTCCAGAAAAGATTTTATCACAGAACTTCCAGTTTCTTACTCTAGGGAGAATGCCGCATAGTTTGGTTTCTGAAATAAAACATGTTTTCAAAGGACCATTTTGGTAAGGGAAAATAACATCTTTTGGAAGAGTTTTACCTTCAGAAAGAAAAAATAATGAGCGTTTTAACTGTGTTCAGTGCATTCTGAAGTGAAACGTAAGTTAAAACCAGCTATCCAAAGTAATTAGTCTGCGTGTTAATAGATGCACGTGCTCTTGGAATAGAAGTGGATATATCTGATCAGTGCTAGTGGGGAAATGTTTTTTATTTGTGTTTTTCACTCACAGGTTCAGTGCTCAGACGTAAGAATTACTGTAATGGTTCAGTTTTGATTTTTGGTGACTGGGAGGTTGTGTTGCTTCGTTAGCTGTTGAAGGCGCGCCATGCCGTGAGTTTAACTCATTGACTGTAATTGAGAGCACAGCTTTCCAAACTGTAGTTTTCAGACCACTGGTAATGCAGCAGTCATAGAATCATAGAATTGCCAGGGTCGGAAAAGCCCTACAAGATCATCCAGCCCAAATGTCCTCCCATCACCAGCAGTTCTCACTAACCCACGTCCCTCAACACAACATCCAAATGTTCCTTGAACACCTCCAGGCTCGGTGACTCCACAGCTCCCTGTGCAGCCCATTCCAGTGCCTGCCCACCCTTTCAGAGAAGCAGCATTTCCTAACATCCAGCCTGAATCTCCCCTGGTGCAGCTTGAAACCATTCCCTCCAGTCCTATCACTGGTACACGAGAGAAGATGCCGACCCCCAGCTCACCACAACCTCCCTTCAGGTAGTTATAGAGAGCAATGAGGTCTGCCCTGAGCCTCCTCTTCTCCAGACTGAAAGTCACACTAAGTATTTTACAGTGCTTTTTTCAGTACACCTAACAGCTAAAAGAAATGACAGAATCACAGTCTACAAGTACCGCAGATATTGGTGTTACAGCTGGGGCTGAGGGTGCTCATGAGAAGTACTGTGGTTGGTAAGGCCCTGTTCATCTCAAGGAAGGATGTGTTTGTGAGGAGATTGTCTTTATCAATACTTCTGAATAGCTCTGACATGAGCACTTCCACGGTGAATAACTAACAATACAGGACCTCCCCGTGCTCAGGTGGGCTTTGCTTACACGTGGAGGTTGGTGGCCCTGCATGTGGTGGGGGGTTGGAGCTTCATGATCCTTGAGGTTCCTTCCAACCCAGCCATTCTATGATTCTGTGAACACATTTTATTTTTCTCTCTAAACAAGGACCTTAAAAGACACTTCCTTGGCCAAGCCTTGAGCCAGCAGCAGGACCATGGAGTGGGTTGCTCCCTTCTCCAGAGCAAAGGAGGAACAGTGGCATTACACAAGACGTCGGTGTCACATACAGATGTGCGTTCATTGAGAAGTGGATGTAATTATCATCGTCTTACCCGGAAAAAACTCATTCATAAGTTGTGAAATGAATTTCTGAAACAAAGAGCAAGCCCGAGCAGTCTTGGCATTTCAGAAAATATAGAAAGAATAATATTATTTCTTTACAAATTAGCATAAAGCAATCATCCTCATTTATATTTTTGTATCTTGTGGATTACTTTAAATGGCCTGTGGTTTTAATCTAGATTTAAAATAGCTAGGGATTTCCACATTTGGTTAACACTTATAACATATATATATACAGTGAAATTATGTTTGGACTTCCTGCTCTCCTCATCATTTTTTCGCTCCATTCTCATGAGAGCAGACAGAAAATTCATCTCTCTTGGCTTCGTTAAATTCCATTTGTTTGGGTACATTGTTGCGATGAACTTTTTCCTAGCACAGAGACGACTGATCGCAGTCCAGTCGGCACAGTCTAGAAAGACAGTTGTCTCATTTATTTCCTGAAAAACTGAAACCCTTTGTGAATGAGCAAATGGAACGTATTATGTTATACAACTGGAATAAATTATATCTTTCTCCTTCGCCAGTTGTAGGGATTTGTACCGTTAATTTATGCCTAAAACGCTTCGCTGTTAGGGTTTGGTGTGTTCTGATTAGTACACAATGGTACTGAAAAGGGTTCTTGCCACAGCTTTGTGTTGGGATAAAGCTGCTGATTTTCAGCACTTAGGAAGTGCTTGCAGTCCTATAAGGGAAATGAGCTTCCAAACCAGGGAGAAGCCAATTGCTTCCTTCAGTAAGCAGGACTTCTAAATGCACCTACGTGACCCCTGCTGTTACTGCTTATGAAAAGAAGTCATGGTAACTGGGGGAAGTTCCTGAGGAGCAGAGAAACCAAATTCTTCATGCTAAGGGTGACAGCACTGGAACAAGTTGCCCAGAGAGAGAGTGGAGTGTCCTTCTATGGAGATAGTCAGGACCTTTCTGGATGCCCACCTGTGCTTCCTGCTGTAGAGAACTGCTCTAGTAGGGAGTTGGACTTGATGTTCTCGAGGTCCCTTCCAGCCCCTTTGAAATGTCACTTCTGTCTTCAAAAAAGACAAGAGAGAGTGTGCAGGGAGTGACAGACCAGCCAGCCTTCCCTGGGGATGTGATGGAGCAAGTCATCCTGGAAAACATTTCTGAGCCTCTAGATATAAGAAGGCGATTGAGAGTTGTCAGTGTATATTTACGAAGGAGACACCATGCGTCACCAACCTGATATTCTTCTGTGACGATGTCACTGCTTTGGTGGATGAGGAGAGAGTAGTGGATGCTGCTGTCTGTATTGCCTTCAGTAAGATTTTGACACTGTCCCCATAACAGCCTCAGACACAAATTGGTAATATAACTCCTGCCCCTGTAGCACGGTGGATCAGCACAAGCTTTGCGAGATCCCATACGGATACAGCGTTGACCATTAGCAAAGAAGGCCAACAGCATAGAGCTGCATTAGATGTTGCCAGCAAGGTAGGTGCGGAGACGCTGTCCTAAAGGATACTCGAACCCAGCTGGACACAGCATCCTTCTCTGAGCAGAGGGATTGGTTCAGCTGATCTCCATGTATCCCTTCCAGTCTATACCAGCGGTGGCATGGTGCTCTCTGTTCCTTGATAGAGTCCTCATTCAGGTATCAGTATGAATTTATTTAGGCAAAATTTAGAAACAAATCTCTTACCATGTGTATTGTAGATTATTAGGAAAAGCTGCCCCTTTTAGAGAGTAAAGTTAGGTTTTCATAGTAATTAAAAGAATTTCAGTCTCATCTAAAGTGCATAGTTCAGAAAGTTCACACGTAAACAAAACAATCAAGACAGTGTCCTCCCATGGAGCTGGGAGTCAATAGCATCTCCAGGGTTTACTCCCCGTGGGTTTAATGTTGTTCTTGATTATGGTAGAGTCATTTAGGACAGGACTTCTCTTTCCATGAGAAAAATCTGACTTTTCATGAGACGAGAAGTTATGCATTATAAATCCTGCACTCTGGCAGACCTTATAATTTAAAAAATCATGGTGTAAAGGAGATACTTCAATTTTCAGATGAAGAAAATTGGTCTTAGAAAGGTCCTGCTTTGTTTAGATCTCACCTCAATGACACTTGATGTCTTTGGATGTTGCTTTCCAACAAAGTAATTGAGAACTGTCTGCTGTGAACACCGTTAACTATTGATTTTTTTTTTCCAATAAGCTCAAAATTATTATTAATTACAAGCTCTTTTCCTGTTTTTAGAATTTTAATAATTATAAGCATCACTGAAATTTATTTCAGACTCTGGATATGGCATTCAGTATTTCTACTTAAGGAGCTCCAACACCCGTGTGTTAGGTATAGCTGACAATCTGTCTTAGAGCGTGCTCATATCTCACTGTAGTTTCTTAAGTCACGTAGTGAAGATTTCTTTTTGTGTGCATTTAACATCATGAGTCCCCCAGCTCCTTGCTGAGTTTAGTTTCCAGTGTTTCCAGCACTTTCTAAGAGTGCTACAAAGGACTTTTGTTTTCAGATGTTTTCCTTCTAATTTTCTCTAAGTGTTCCTTTTCTAACTCTTGCCCCTTTACATGGTACTGTGTCCTTCTGAATTGTTAAATGATCTCATGTAATGCTTCTCTTCTTGATGTTTATGCTTTTCCCCCTAGCTGCAGCAGCATCAGGGTTTAATCTTATACTGAAAAAAAGGATGCACTTTGTAGTTTACAAATGAGTTTCTTCCTCTATTTGCTGTTCTTACAGCCGTATTGAAATTCTGGAAAAGGGTATTTTCCTTAAGTAACTGGGCTAAATTCCTTTTAGGAAAATTCAGTAATTCAGCAATCAGATTTTTAGTGTTAATCTTATAGTATTTTAAAAAAGAGAAGGTGTTTCCATTTGCTGAATAAATAGATGGTAATTCATTTTAATAACTTAGTAGGCGTAGGAGAACAAGGGAGCATTGGGGTAGGGATGCTTTGAGCATGGCAGAGAGATAGGATTGCTACCCAGGATGTGGAGAAAGGAGAAGAGAGTTCTAGAGGATGTAACACTAATTTATTCAACTTTGCATGCAAAATAATGTAACATTGTCAACAAATTAGCTATATATATATATATATATAATGTATATATATATATATACACACACACGACTTAGTTTTAAAATATCTTCTATAGAAGACTTCTTGAAACTTATTCAAGGCCAGGCTGGATGTGGCTCTGGGCAGCCTGGTCTGGTGGTTGACAACCCTGCACATAGCAGGGGTTTCGAACTAGATGAGCACTGTGGGCCTTTTCAACCCAGGCCATTCTATGATTCTATGAAAGTGGGGGTTGTTGGCCCATCATCCAGTAATTTTGGCCATAAGACCAGCGGTGTTGATTTAGATAGGTTAATTTTAAAAGGCAGCAGGGTGTAAAGGTAGTAGTTGGGTCTTCATATTGGAGAATGAGGCTAATGTACTCATTTCTTTTGTTTTTTATAATGGTGTCGTTGCATCCTAAAGAGAGTAGGGTGACATGGAGTAGCTCTGTGCAGCTTAGGCTCAGGAACCTTATTGTTTGTCATGATAGCTCTTCAGTTAGGAGAAGAAGAGAGCTATACCAGTCAAAAGTCATGGAGAATGAACCTCTCTCCAACATGCTGCAACATGTGCAACAGTTGGCATTAAGGAGTTCTGGAGCCATGGCTGTGTGAAATGCAGGCCTGTTGTTTAGAAGCTGTAACATAAGCCTTTCAAAATTACTCCTGGGTTATTACTGATGCACCTGGCAGCAAACGATGCTCTTGTGCTCCCCAGGAATTGCTTCTTGCAGAATGCTGATGCTTTCTTACAAGTGGAGCCACTGACAATCTTAATCTCCCTTTAAGGAGGGAAGATTGAGGTTGGATGTGAGGGGGAAGTTGTTTGCTGTGAGAGTGGTGAGGTGCTGGAACAGCTGCCCAGAGAGGCTGTGGATGCCCCGTCCATCCCTGGAGGTGTTCAAGGCCAGGTTGGATGGGGCCCTGGGCAGCCTGGTCTAGTATTAAATGTGGAGGTTGGTGGCCCTGCATGTGGCAGAGGGGTTGGAGCTTCGTGATCCTTGGGGTCCCTTCCAACCCTGACTGTTCTGTGATCAAAAAAAAAAAAAAAAGGGAAACTAACCTTCATTTTTGTATTCTATATAGTAAAATTGTGGTAGTTTTCAATCCTCTTTTTTATGGCAACTTATGCATGATTTTTCTCAACTTTAAAGAGAAAGCAACTTGCAGTGTGACTTCATATCTCCGATACTTCCAGCAAATCCTGGCAAAGAACTGTGTCCCGTGTGATGTGTGAAGCCCACATAAACCACTGTGAACTCTAATCAGATTTAAGATTGCCTTTTATTTTCACATCGCCTTTGAAGAGCAGAAAAACACATAAATAGACAACACACTGTTGACATAGTTACTCTGATGCGTTTTCATGTAGTTCTGGTAGTTTGTGCTCGCTGGTTACAAAAATTCGAGGCTTTGATGTGTTTATTTCCCCCTTAAGGTAAAGCAATAAGCAGTAAGTTCATTTTAAAATGATATCCCTTCCCTCAGTTTACTGATGGTATTATAAAGAAATGATGCCTGTAAAACAGTGATTTGTCATACCATCTCTATGATATAATGTATTTTAATGTCACACAGAAGTATTGAGATGACAGCTGGATGTCCTTCCTCCCCCTCCTGCCTTGGTGCTCAGATATCTGTCTAGCATTATTCATCTTTGTTCTGTCACGCTTTCTTCCTCTTTGATTTCTTTCACTCCGTTTCCACTCTCCACACAATGCATCCTCCTGTGTGTGTCTAACCAGTTTTCTGCTTTTGCACCGACACTCTCAGGCTCCTGAGAAAGGAACCTGTAGTTTCCCAAGCTTCTGTCATCTTTGGAACCAGATCTCAGTATTTTTATCAAGGTGAGGTTGGATCAGGCCCAGGCAACCTGATCAAGCTGTGGTGTCCCTGTGCATTGCAGGGCAGTTGGACTGGATGGCCCTTAAAGGTCCCTTCTAACTCTAAGGATTCTTCGATTCCATGATTCTGTCTTTGTCTTACAATTAGTCTCCTATGGGACCAAACCAAAATACTTCAACATATTGCATTGCTGATTTCCCACGTTCTGTTGGTACTTATCTATGGTGATTTGCAGTCTCTCTCCTTCTGGTATTTGAATTGCTAGAAGTTTTCTGGATGTTTTTGTGCCGCAAAACCAATTCTCATTGTCGCTACCTGACCATCAGCTCTCTAATAACTGATATATTCAGGAAGAAACTTGTTTATACAAGTAATCGTATATTCCAGATGCATTCCTGACAAACAGTTGACAGTATTACTGTGTATTCTTGCAGTACTGAGGAGACATGAGCCCTGACATTACCCAGCCCAAATATATCTAGTAGTGAGTTTTCCCTCTGTGATTCTGTAGAATCCTTGCCTGTTTTTAGATTTGTAGCAGTGAATTAGCTAGTTAGAATCATAGAATCGTAGAACTGCTCAGGTTGGAAAAGACCTTAAAGATCACCGAGTCCAACCACAACCCAACCATCCTACCCTGACTCTAACAGCCCTCCGCTAAATCACGGCCCGGAGCACCACATCCAAACGATTTTTAAACGCCTCCCTGGGGAGCCTATTCCTATGTAATTCTATACGTAGTGAGCACTTACATCCCGATGGCATTCTGCTGGGTTGGTCGATGAGTGCTGGCCCAGTGATGGAGGCACCCTGGCTGCGTTGGGCCGCCTGCGGAACCCTGTCCATGTGGAAGTTACATCTGGAGGCTCCCATTCTGCTTCACCCTGAGCTGAACGCCTTCCACCCCCTGAGGAGCTGCCCCTCAGCCTCCTGTCTCTGGGCCCAACAGACCCAGGGCGGTAGATGGAAAATAAGTATTATGGAATATCAGTTTCTCAATGGAAAGGAACGCAGTTGGGGTGATTCCTGCGGAGTAGTGGTGATGAGTCAGGACAGCAGACAGTGGCAAATAAATACCTCTGTGCTGCAGAGAGAGCAGATATCTCCTTGCCCTGGGTGAGATTCTCAGCCATTCAGTAAAGCTCGAGCCTTGAGGGACCATCTCTGCTGCTGCAATCCCTGTCAAGTAGAAACAGAAGAGGAAAAGTGGTTCAGGATTTCTAGAAAAGAAGAAAATGCATATTTCCCACCAGTCTCCTTCACAACCTTTATGCTTTTGCTATGATCGATCCATCAAATTTATTCAAGGTGGTAAATTCCACATCAGTTGGGGCAGCTTTGTTCTGGTATGAACTCAATAGAAGCCCCAGTAAAGGAAAGTATTTATTCTAGCTCCGTGCACTCCCAGCCACCCTGGCTGCACTTCCTTTCTGGCCAGCACTGCATTGCAGGGCCGTGGAGGATGGGAGGTCGCCGCAGCTCTGTCTCCACAGCCACTTTCCTGGTGGTCCGGCCACCTGGAGAGCTCTGCATCGACCTTCTGGAGCAGGGCTCCATACTTTGCAGCCTTTTAAAGCCTCCAGAAATGTAGCAAAGCAAGTGCTTTATCTATTTCTGTAACTGCCTAGGATTTTGAGGTTGTTGCATGGAGGTCTCAGTGCCACAAGCAGATGTTGTACCTTAGCACGTGCCAAGTGCGTATCTACTATATGAGTACGTGTACAGATGCACAGGGTGCTGCGACTCTTCACACGAGCTCTGAGGGCATTGGACATTGGGCCCTCTGACAAGCTTAGAACTATCATTACAGGAACTGAAATGAATTAGAAATAGAAGGTAAAATAAACTATAAAAGAGTTGTGGCTGTCTTTACATGCGATAGCTCTCCCCTCAACCAACTTTATACTTCTTACTTTTGTCACTTTCCATTCAAAAAATTGAGAACCTGAGGAGTAGGCCTGTGCCCAAGGAGGGAAGATTTAAGTTGGATATCAGGGGGAAGTTGTTTGCTGTGAGAGTGGTGAGGTGCTGGAACAGCTGCCCAGAGAGGCTGTGGATGCCCCGTCCATCCCTGAGGTGTTCAAGGCCAGGTTGGATGGGGCCCTGGGCAGCCTGGGCTGCTGTGAAATGTGGAGGTTGGTGGCCCTGCCTGTGGTGGGGGGTTGGAGCTTCATGAGCCTTGAGGTCCCTTCCAACCCAAGCCATTTTTTGAAGATTCTACACTCTTTTCTCTCTCCACACTACTGTTCTAATCCTGTGAAATGTGGGGACGATGTTTCCACCCCCTTGTAAAAACACTTCATCAGAACAGAAAACCTCAGATGATCCAAAAACTGGATCATCTGAGAAGCCTTTGTTATTCCATGGCATGTGTACCAGGCAGGTGCTTCTGTTCTCAGAGCGCTCTTCCCCATCGTTTGATTGTTTTGATGATCTGCTCATGTATTCTGCTATATTTCCTCTTTGCTATTTACCTATAGGGAAACATCTCTCTTCTGTTTTCAACAGAATTTTTATGTGGTTCATAGGAAGACTTAATAGGTATACCCAACAAATGTAAGAACTACCTACTGAACCAATAAAAGTAAAGCAAACGTGAAATAAAAATCATTAGTTATAGTAAAATATCTCGTTTGATTTCAGTTCTCAGAAGCAAGGGCACCAGATTTTGGATAGGTGTGCCTGGAACATGAATTTCAACTTAGTGTTCTATGTAATAAAATAGTCACTTTTGTTTTATATCTCTCTACCTTTTGTTCCAGTATAGAATTTCACCAAAACCTCTGACTTATCCTCTGTATCAGAATGGAGCAAAAGGTTTGCCATCTGTCTCCTCTTAGATCAATAGTTTGTATTTTGATGGCATCTCTTCCACATTTCATGCCATTTTTGGAGCTGGAAGTTCCCTTTCTGTGAGGCTCCTGAATGCAGACAGCCAAATCTCTTAGTAGAGTGGCTCAGAAATAGCCTTATCCTGCCAGGGAGGTGGAGGGTCACCATCCCTGGAGGTGTTCCGAAGAAGTTTAGATGTGGTACTGAGGGACGTGGTTAGGTGGGAAATATTGGTGGTGGGTGGACGGTTGGACTGGATGATCTTGGAGGTCTTTTCTCACTTTGGAGATTCTATGATTCTGTGATTCCAAATAAGAATGAGCAGTATGTTATGATTGTTGTGGTTGGTTTGGTTTTGTATGCATTGCCTGATTAGAAAAAAAAAAAAGTATTTTTTTCTGTTAAACTGCATGTGCATCATACTTAAAAATGAAATATTTAGAGTTTGTAACGTATGAGCAATTGTTTTAAATCAGGGAGGTTTTTTTAATATCATTAAAAATTCCAGTGTAATGTGGCAATAAATAATTGTATTTTTATATATATTTCCTATAGAATATGCAGGTATTTGCAGTTTATAAAATATTTAATAGGATCTGGTGTGCTTGCAGTCCTAAGAAGGGTCTGACGTTATAATTCATGTACATTCTGTGGGTTGTCCTTTAACATTTCAGTTATAGCGAATATATTTTCCTGCACAAGTTTTCTAAATTTAAAAGCTCATTTTTGGGTGGAGAAAGAGAGAGGGTTTTTTTTGGTTTTTGGGTTTGTTTTTTTTTTTTTTTTTTTTAGAAATGCCTGGAGGAAATATCTGAAATCAGCCTTTCACTGCTGCAGTGATGTAAGGCTGGAATCGCTTTTTTGTTTTGATATTTGTGGAATGGTAAGGTATTTTCAGTGAGCCCTTGTTAGGCCTAATTGCCACCACTTGGGAATTAACAGTTTTGAAGTTTTAAAAACAATTTAGCTGAAATGGGTGGGAAGTGAAGCAAATCTATGGAATGACTGATGGCTTGGATTTCATGAGTTCCCTTGATTTCTTGGGTCTTCCATTGTTGGAATGAACACATTTCAACAGTACTGTGCTGACTGCAGACTGCTGTAGGGCACAGAACAGACAGCAGACCTGCCCTGGGCTGTTCCCATTGCCAGGTTGAGCTGTAAGGAAAGCTGTGATGTGCAGTGGGAAGTTAGCTGAGCCAATTGCTCAGATCCTTTTCTTCCACGTAGTTCTCCAGCCACTCTGCCCCAAGCCTGTATCTGTTACCTGAGGTTGTGTCCAAAGTGCAGGACTGTGCATTTGGCCTTGTTGAACCTCATTCCATTGGCCTCAGCCCAGCTATCCAGCCTGTCCAGGTCCCTCTATAGGTCCTTCCTACCCCCAGGCAGATCGATGCTTTTCCCCAGCTCAGTGCCACCTGCAGACTTACTGCAGACTTACTCCAAATCATCAAGCAGTACTGAACGAGTCTCTTACCACTTCTTTCTTCCATCACTGTCATGTTTCTCTCCTCCTTCCTTCAGATGTAGCAGGACAACATTTAACATTTACTACAGGAACACTTGAGTTGGCTCTTGATTCTGTTCATTATGACGTGGAAAAATGTGTCCTTCATTTTTATATAAGTCAAAAAACAGAGATAAGGAAACTGAAGAATTTTGATGTTCATTAATCCTTTATCGTTTATAGAAAGGGTTGACTAAATAGGCAGAATCAGTGGTACTTTTTTATTGTGTCCTGCTGTAAAAGTTGTGTGGCTCAAGCACCCAATGCAGCCATGAGCAGCTCTGGTCTCACGGACCTGGAGTGGATAGGAGTGAGCGTTGGGTGCACAGAGAGAGCAACCTGCAGTTGTCTGGGACACTGTCAGTCCTTCGCTGGGTCTTCAGCTGTCAGTCTGAATGAAGTTACAAGAAATAAATCTGTCAGTCTCATTAAATGTCTTGGATATTTCAAATTTTCTCTTGTGATGTTAACACTGTTATCTCCACCTGGCCTCCGTCAGCCTTGCGAGGCAAACTTTAACAGCCTCTCAGTTCATAGTAGGTCTTTCCATATCTAATCACTAACGTTTCTCCTTGGAATAAAATTCATTTTACCTTTGAACACATTGATTGGGTAATTGTGTAGGTGAAGGGGGCTGCAAATACAGGTATACTCTGAGTGGATCCATGTTACAGCTTTGCCTACAGTTTTTTTTAAAAGATGTTCCTACAAACTGGACTTTCCCCAGTCACCATGTACTTCAGTATACATTCTTAAAGCCCTTTTGTCCCTTCAATCACATTACTTAGATTTATATTTCTTGCAACACACTCAGTGACCCATTTCCATATGGTGTACAGGTGCATTAAGCTCGTTCTTACTCAGATGTTTTTTATTTCACTCGAGACCACCTACTTGGTTTCTTTTTAAGTCCTTTCCATAACCTTGCAATAAACTTCTCTCTTTCAGGTTTTCCTTGGGAGATGCTCGCAGGCCGCTCCATGAGTCTGCCATCTTGGTGGAAGACATCGTCCACACTCAGCTGATAAATCTGGTAAGAACGTAAGCGATACAACAGGCTCTGCTCTGAAACTCCTTGTAGAAGCATACAGCTTTCATGACCAAATGACTAAGAACAGCTCGTTCTGGTTTTAGGACCAAATAACATGCAGAAATTGTGAGTGATTCTTCACAGTAATGTGAAGAAGCTACTGCTAGACTTGCATATCAGTAGTGCACACCTCACTTATGGTTACCTATTGTATTTGTGTGACAGCTGAAAATCCACCTACCTCTGGGAATGATGCTGATGCATTTCTTTTCTGTTAAAAATCTTAAACTCTTAAAAACATTTCTAGTATCTGAAGAGCTCATTGGGAATTTTTCTCTTTTATTCTTGTTGTGAATGCGTTATTATTTGCTTAATATTTCTGTTTAAATATTTTTACTGTTCAGTGTTTTCATTTCTGTCAAAAATTATTTGGAAGTAGTAAATATTTTCTTTCACTGGAAGCCAATGAAAGTGTTGTATAAATAATCAGAAATTATTGAAAAAGAAATTGTGGAAAAAAAGAGGTGGTTTTGAATATTGCAGAGGTGGTTCTAAAATCTGAACCTCACCATAGCTTTTATTTTAAAAACACTTTATGGGTAGGTTAGTGCTCATGTTCCACACAACAGCATGAGTTTGCCATCTGGCATGGGGTACTGGGAGGTGTAGTCCCTTCAGTCACCTGTGCCTTGGGACACAAAGTGTTGTGCTTCTCCTCATAGAGTTGTTCTTCAGCTGTAGTCACCAATATGTACGTGTGGGGATGCACATTGTATGGAACTAATAAATATGAATAATACTAAGTTACTGTAACTAATATTTATTTATGGCAATTCCTTTGTTAGCAAAAGCATTGAGCTGTGAGCTCCCAGATCTTCTTTATAGATCTGTTTTTTTAATTGAGCCCCTTCAGCAATCCAAAGGTTTTTTCTGAATTTCAAGGTAGGTTTGGTAACAACAAGATGTATAGTCTTTTATAAAGGGATACAATTCAGAATGGGGCAGACCACAGAGAAGCGATGATAACTGAGTCTCCCCTGCCCTCCTGTTGCCTGCAGGTGAGTGCTTTCCTTCAGCTTTGCATTTAACCCTGCAGACATTCCTGCATGGCAGTGACCACATCCATGGCCCTTCCAGCCCTGGGTAGCTGTTCTGTGTTCATACCTCAAGCCCTTCAGCCTGTATCCCCTTCCCTGCATCACCCAGCATCTTGTGCTGTGGCTCCTTTGCTTACTATGCTTCTTATTAAGCTCTGGGAGAGGGAACAACCTCTTCTCCCTTTCCACATGTTTTCCACTGGTTAAACAGTGAGAAATATATGCTCCAGGCCATATATTTAGATTTTTTTGTTCTACCTATAATAACTGTATAATAACTTGGATTATGAAAACTGATGGCTGTGGCTTCACTCTTCCTTCACTAATAGCGTGGTGAAGCAAGCATCTGTGCTTTTGCTTTCCACCCAAGCTTAGCAGATTCTAATGGCAAAATGTGCTTTTTGAGAAAGTACAACCTGTGGCCAAGTGGTCTTTGCACTTAAATCAATGCTGGGCATTTGTGTCGGGAGTCTGTGACCCCTGGAAAACCCTGAGCGGGGTGTAGGAGCATGTAGGATTTCCTGACAGAAGGAAGAATGGGAACAGAGCGGCAGATAAACAGCTTTTCTAACCTTTCACCTCCAAGCCCAAAACAGCACTTTATTTCTGAGGAAGTGAAAGTATCTTTAATAGCTCATTGTTTTGACCTCTGACATTGGCATGCCGGAACTCTTCAATCATGGGCTTTTTACATGCTCTGGGTGTCTGATAGGGATCTTTGCTCATTCGGCATCCTTTACAACTGCATGTTCTTGCTGGGACGTATTTGCAGTGAGTTTTCACTTTAGAGATAGATGTTCATGTGGGTATATGCAGCACGAGAGGAAAACTAGTCTTTAATTGGAACTGCCTGCAAATGTGCTGCTTACTACAAGATTTTGTCATACTATTCATGTTAATGAACTACATAGTTCTCATTATGTAATTTAATGATTTCCTCTCAAAATTCATGTCCTTTTTGTCATGTGTAAGGCTAAACTGTAGAAATTCCTTTTATGCCTGAAGTAGGGCTGGCACATCACACACACATTTCATAGTAAACAGTTGTGAGAAGAGCACATACTTGTTGATTAAGTCCAGATTTGAACTTCTGAATTCAAAAATAAGTTGCCAGCTTGATTACCTTTGATTGGTTGACTTCTGATATCTCTGAGGTTTATAGTTCCAGCTTCCTATTTTCAAATTTGATCTGAACTCTATTAAATCAGAGTCTGATTTGGACAGACTTATATGGTCACCAGATCAACCCAATGTATACTTTATGAGGTCTGGCTGCTATAGCAAATGACTGCACTAACAAGTCAAATCCTTAAAAAGCAGTCTTATTTTAGTCTGCGTCACATTTTATGGGCAATCTTTTTATGTTTCAAACTATATGTAATAAGTTGTACACTGCTTTATATTAAGTTAAATTGTGCTAGAAGTATATAGCAACGTGTAGAAGGAAATGAGCATCTCCAGAGAATGATTCACATCATCCTAAAATTAGTTTCTGCATTTGATGAGATGAATCACCTCCTGAGGAATTTATTTCCCTAACTGTGTAGTAAAGGGACCCTGTGCTGGCTGTCTGGGCTTTGAGTATCAAGGAGATAGTCATAAACTTTGGGAGTTGAGTTGCATCTGATTTGTGTCAGTTAGAATACTAAAAGGAGCGTGAATTTTTTTGCATATATTTTAATTATGAAAGTGTTTTGCTACTTGCATATCAAGCGATATAAAAAAAACCAACAGAATGAAAAAGCTCTGTACATATTTTTTTCAAGCATGGTTTATTGAGCACAACAAATGTAAGTTTGTTTGAAATCAAGCTGATTGTTGACCGATGGTATTTGTTCAATAACTGATCTGTATGTACTTACAGATGCCTTAATATTAACTCTTAAACTGTATTCAATTATGTGAGCTAAGACTGGAGTTCCAATCAGAGTTGGAATGTCCCTTATGGGTCGGTAGAGGAAAGAGGTAGAGGAAAATGGTTGCAAAGAAAATTGTACCTGCATAAAAAATGTTCCAGCAGAGAATTCAAAACCATGTTAATCAGCAGGGGATAAGCCATTAAGGTACCATTCAAAATGGAGCAAGGCTTCTTTGAGCTGCTTCTTCCATTATAGCCAGCACACATTGAATGTTCAGTAACAAAATTCAGTATGGAGTCCATCAGTTTTTTTATTTTCAGGCACCTGCTTTAGCTCTGCAACAGAAGCTGGTATTTTGGTGCAAATTTCTCGGTCTAGATTAGAGTTAGAAAAGTGTAATTTGTATTTTCTTTGCACTAAGATTGCACATTTTATTATGTTTCTGGTTTTGGTAGAGCTGCTTTAAAAAAAAATTATAGAAATCGTAAGAATTCCTCATTAAGGATGTATTAGTATGAACCATACTAATGGAGCAAGTGCCAGTGAATCCAGAAAACTGTGGACAGAACAGTTGGATGAAGCAGTGGTGAGGGCAGCATGTTTTTTCAGTTTCTTTTGATTTGTTTTTTAATTTACAGAGTCTGGAGTTGGGGTGTTGCTTTGTGGAATCAGTGGTTGGACTTGCTGATCCTTATGGGTCCCTTCCAGTTCCCATGGGTTATTCTATGATTGCCTCAATTCTCTGCCTTTGTCTGTCATTAAGTTGGAGACCAGCAGATGCCTTCCACTGGCTTTTACCCTTAGCTACATTTTCTACTTTCAAAGTTAATGGACTCTCTTTAGGCTTCTTTCACACCTGTGATAATTTTCATGCCCAAAGGCTGCACTCCATGAAAAGGCATAGTAGGGTCATCTGCACAACCTGCTGGGGTCTGCACATTCCCCTCCCTGGAGGACAACTCCTGCCTTGGGGCCATGCAGAAACACTCATGGAATCATAGAATCACCAAGGTTGGAAAAGACCTCCAAGATCATCCAGTCCAACCGTCCTCCTCCCACCAATATTTCCCACCAAAGCACATCCCTTAGTACCACATCTAAATGTTTCTGGATTACCTCCAGGGTTGGTTACCCCACCATCTCCCTGGCAGCCCATTCCTGACCACTCTTTTAGAAAATAATTTTTTCCTAACATCCAACCTGAATCTCCCCTGGCACAACTTGAGGCCAAGTCATCGGGGCTGTAGGGAAGAGGCTGTGCAAACTGTCGGATGCATATAGGTGGTCAGGAGGATACAGAGTGCTGGAGCAGCCCGTTGGAAATGGGAGGTGTGTGGGACAAGCGGATGGGTTTTGTGGTTTTAAGTTCCATGAGATACAGGTTTCAAAGCATCATCTCTTGTAATGATCTATTGAACCCTTAGAAAGGCCAGTCTGGTGACCTTCTGTGATGGAGTGATGGTTTTGGTGGACAGGGGAAGGGCAGTGAATGGATTTCTGGATGAAACCCTGGACTTCTGCAAAGCCTTTGACATGGTCCCTCACCACATCCTTCTCTCTAAATTGGAGAGATGTGGATATAAAGGATGGACTGTTCAATGGATTAGGAATCGGTTGGCTGGATGCAGCCATTGTGATCAATGGTTTTCTGTCAGGGTGGACACAGAATGTGGTAGTGGTAGTCCAGATACCTGCTTTCACAGAATTCAGGTTAGCACTACATCTAAATTTCAAGCCTGTCTATTTTGTTTCTGAAATATTGGCTAATGTCTGAGAAGGGCATAGGTTTGGTTTTCCCCACTGAAAGACATTTTAACGGTAGCAAAGAGTTCAGCAAGGGGACATGAAAAATTGCACATATGTATACTAAAAATATAAATGTGCTCATAAACAGCCGAGATCAAAAGTCCCCAAGTACTGGTAAGTAACCTTATCTAGCTGTGAAAGACTGCCACAGCACATTGCAGCAGCCCTGGACTACTTCCTTTAAACGTTTTCTCCACTGGAATTCTTTGTAAACTGTGATAAGTCATCGCTGGGGCTGTCATGAATGACAGAATTCATGTTAATGGAGCTGTGGTTTACTCCCTGTCAGCTGAAGTGTGTCTGCTAGAAGATGGATTCTGATCTCTTCAATTGATGTCAAATGATTTAAGTCAAACCCACTCGGCTTTTTAGAATGCGATAGTAGCAACTTAAAGGAACTTCAATAGCACAAATCATGTTGAACACAGGATCTGGTTTTGTTGGTTGTTTTTTTTTCCCTCTATCATTTGCCTTTGTCTTCCTATGAAAGAACTTGATGTCATGTAACTTCTGCTGCTATGTAATAGTTACCAACATTCCACACTTGCTTCCTTCTTAGTATGATTTAACTTTCACACCACATATCTTCATCTACAGACACTGCATACTGACATTTCTATTTTCTTTTGATTCATTACTGTTGGAAAATAATTAGCTTTTACACAGACCATACACTTGACTGAGAATCAGTCCTTTGATCTCACAGAACATAGGTTCACGGGTGAATAATCCGTGCTGGAAGACTGAATGTTTTAAGCCAACGTCAGTAATTCATGGATAGGATTCCTGCAGTGAGATGCAGAGATTCAGCAGTACCTCACGTCCCTAGAAGTAAGAAATATGGATTACATTGCTTTTTATTGTAAGGACTTTAATGATGGGGTAGTCATTTGGCGCAGCTGTAAAAAGGAATGATGAAAATGCAGAGACAGCTGTAAGGACAGGTTTATTGGTATGAAACGCAAAGTACTTCAGTGTGAGTGCTGTGAATGTTCTGTTTTCAAATGGCCAAACATTTTCTGCACAAGTGCGATGAGCTGGTTTTGCTTCCCAGCTTCATTCCTGCAGCTCTTAATCATTTTATTGCAGTTGGAAAAAAAAGGAGGAAGAGGAGGAGGAGAAGCGACAGCTCACTTTCACTTGCATGTCCAGAGAAAAAGGCACCAGCAGTGGGGGAAAGAGCTAGGAATCATGGCATATTGAAGGAGAACCACGGACAGATGGTTTTTGGTTCTTTCCATCCTACTGCTACAACCTTTACTAAAAACCAAATCCATCCCACTCGTCATTCATTCACAAACTGGGTTTTAATGCATGCAGCCTCTACGCTGTTCTCATGTCGTACAGTTTCAGGTTTGTTTACTGCATTTTTGAACTGTTCCACTTGTAACCTTATCCGCACAGTTGTAGGATTTCTGACATTCCTTTTACAGAAGAAAGAATTCCAAGCAGCGTGTTCATTAACAGAAATTGCCCACTCGTATAAACAAGCAGTGTGAAACACTGCTCACTCTTGATCACAAAGTTATATGCAACTGTCACTTATGCCACCCCAGTAGGGAAAAAAGCCCTTGTTTTATGAGTCTGTTTTAAAACAGTAATAAAGTTTCCTGTGCAGGACATTAATTAGAGAGGTTATCAAAATAAGACAAACTAATATAATTTGTGATTGTACAAAATAAAGGAAGTTGAGGGCACCACAGGGACCTAATGAATCACAGGATGGAAACAATCTTCTGGCTAACTAAACATTCAGACTTTGTACTGAGTGTAGGGTGTATATCCAGCTCAGCAAACCGGAACACGTGCCGTGTTTACATGAATGGGATAAAGGAGTTCACCAAAACCATCTGGGAAAAATCCTTCCGCCGTTGGTTCTGCTCCTACTGTAGAGTCAATTGAACGACAGACATACATTCGCAGCAAACACATGGCACACCTGCCCTGGAAGGAATTGAAGTGGAAAACAAGTCTACAATACAATTTAATTCTCTGATAGCACTTCTCATGTGCGATGGAAAAGAGGAGCTTCTTTGCCTCTAGTAAGTAGCTGCTGGTTGTAACACGTGCATAAATGTGGTGATCGTTTACATCGTGCTCTTGCCTTTCTAGGAGTTGCGGTGATTTTTCCCACCTCCCGTTGTAAGTTACATCTTTGACGTTGTTGGCTGTGGTCGTTTTCAAGGCAGAAGATTTGCGTTTAAATTTCTGCAAAGATTTTCACGCAGCACTAATAGAATAGCTTCTGTAGTCCTGAGCCTGCATTTGTGCATTTTGGATGTCAGAGGGAAATTCTGTACAGAGAGAGTGGTGAGGTGCCCAGAGAGGCTGTGGATGCTCCGTCCATCCCTGCAGGTGTTCAAGGCCAGGTTGGATGGGGCCCTGGGCAGCCTGGGCTGCTCTGAAATGTGGAGGTTGGTGGCCCTGCATGTGGTGGGGGGTTGGAGCTTCATGGTCCTTGAGGTCCCTTCCAATCCAAGCCATTCTATGATTCTGTGATTCTGTGCAATGAGGTAAGAAAGCTGAATAGTCTCAATCTGTCCACTGCCATCCTAGAGGTCATGTGCTGGAACTCTTGTACCAGACACGCTCGGCAGCAACGTGTTTTTCATTGGTGAAGGAAGCCTTTGGTTTACAAGTGCCCACATCAGAGACAAGGCACAATTTTCTCTATTTCTTGTTAAAAAAGAAAAAGTTGTTCTCTTTCAGTGCTTCTTGGTTGGTAAGCACTTGTTTTAGATTGCTTGTCAGTATTTCATTTTTAATATATTAGTATTAAGGAGATATTCTGCAGAAAATTTAAATTGGAAATGATGAACTCCTATTCATCATGACTTTCCATAAATATTTGCCTTTTCTTCCACAATAATGTACATGAAAAAATGTGTCCTGAGTTTTCTGCTCCAACAGTAAATGTTACTTGTTCACATTATTCAGACACATTTCTTCTAAAGCACAGAATCTACTTCACCCTACCTCTACCCTTCAAAAAGGCAGAGGTGCTACATGTGGAAATTTCCAGGCCAATTGGTAGAGGCCAAGCTTGGAGCTAAGCCACCAGGATAGTCACTACAAGTTCAGCAGGCTATTTGAAACCAACCAACCAACTCATGATGATCCAGTCTATCAGTGCAGCAAGAACTGCTCAGCACCAGACGCACGATAAGCACGCTTTTGAGCAGAGGTCTTTGTACCTGAAGAACAAATGTACAGCAAGAAGCAGTTCAGGACTCCCAGTCTGAGTTTATGCCCTCTCTATGCATTCTCTTAGGATGTGGAAGCACTTCCTTGGTCAATTGTTTTCTTTCCCACGGGTCTTTTGCAGAGTCAACATGTGCTGTGGGATGGAGCTTGTAGAATTAGGGCAGATCTTAATGATCTGTAGAGCAAAGGTAGGGCTGTGAGATCATGAATCCAGCATTGTTCTCAGAATTATTTAAATTATTTCCCTACATTCACTTTCAGGAAAACTAAGCTGATAATTGATTTAAATAAGTAATATTTGTGTTCTAGCTTTAAGTTCATATTGTTGTACGAGGTGTTCTTAAGGAAGTCTCAACCATCTTTAAATAGCTCTTTTTATGACTATGAGGTATATTTTCTACAAAGCTGTCTGATGGCATATGCATGGTAAATGAAAAAGTGAATTTCAGGGAGGAAAAAGATGGTTTCTTTTGAGCATTAGTATTATTATTATTAAGATAAGGAGAATACTTCTGTTTTTCATTTGAGAGCTGAGAAGATCATTTGGGAAAGGCTAAGATAATAATACCATGAACCCTACAGAAAAAAAAAGAAAAAAGGAAACACAAAGCACAGAGGGAAATGAATGATGATGTCCACATAATTGTAGCCCCATGTTCAGTAGTAAGGAGAAAAAGCGAACTGTTGAATGGATTGAATGGAAGAAGCAATGTGATCGATGGTTAAAGATTGTTTTGGTGCACATCTAAAATAAAAAGAATGAAGGTAGTGCAGGCAGTCCCAATCCTGGTGTTTCCCAATTTTCTCTATCACATTTTGGCTTGTTATTAAAGAACAGTCACATAGATACAGGTCAGCATTTCTGCCCCTAACATAGATTCCTATTCAGGCTGTTGGGCAAGAAGAATTAAATCTCTAGGAAGAATCACTCACAGGTTTCCAGTATCAATTGCATTCCTAAATGTACAGCCAGTCAATTACTTTGATGCTAGAGCTTTTAGGAATAATCTGATAAGCTGATCCCAGGCTGTTTCCAAAATACATCCTCCAACTTATCTTTATACATAGTATTATGAATACAGTCTTTGATTGCTTAGATTGATTGCTGTCATAATCTTGGATGAGCTGAGATATTCCATGTGAGATGCTCTGTGTCTGGGCTGGATCAATTCTTTATTCTGATGTCCCTGGTTGCAGTGCCTAAAAAATACCTCAAATCATTTGACTGTTTCGAGATTGGAACGAAGGAACAATTTTTCTGTCTATTCCAAATTTCAGAAGTCAAATGGAAAATGAATTCAGGGTTCTTTCTTACTTTTTCTTGTTTGCATGATAAAAAAGAATATTAAATGAGCACATGTAAAATCCATACAAAGACCCACCTCATCTTGTAGACCCATCTGTTAGACATGGTGAAAACTAAGTGGAAAATGAAAGTTGTCAGTGGTGTGAGCATACGTGTGTTTGATGAGGAAGATGGGCATCAACTTTAATTTTTTATTTTATTACTATTTTTACCATCTTTCTTTATTTCACATATTTATCCAAATACATAAGCTGTTGGTGATTGGTGGATGCTGACATTCCTTCTGCTTTTTCTTGGAGATGCTGAGTGGATTCATCTGAATAGAGACAAAAATGGTTTATCTGCACACAACATGATCATTAGAAATTAACTTCTGTGTTAGAGGAGAGGGTGGTGAGGCACTGGAACAGGTTGCCCAAGGAGGCTGTGGATGCCCCATCCCTGCAGGCATTCAAGGCCAGGCTGGATGTGGCTCTGGGCAGCCTGGGCTGCTGGTTGGTGACCTGCACACAGCAGGGGGTTGGAACTGGATGAGCACTGTGGGCCTTTGCAACCCAGGCCATTCTGTTATTCTTGGATTCTAGGAGGTAGGTGAGCGCATCTACAATGTGACTCTTCCTCTCCCAAAGTAGCTCTACCATTCTGCCATCCACGTAAAATCTGGATGCCGTAAGTAACTTTTATGACTCTTATCACCTTTCTGACTTTAAACTCTGGCTGTATTCTTTGTTCTTCATTGACTCTGTCCAACAGAACTTAAAGTTGTGAATGGCACAAACTGATTTATGCATATCTGTGGGAAAGAAAAAAGAGTACCATTAAATTCTACATGGTCTCTGAGTGTCTCATAAAACTTAAAGGTCATCTCAGAATGTTTAACAGAGCAAATTCATTGTAGTTTTTAGATCACCTTGTCTAATTTCAAGCAAACCTGATAGTTTCAGAATAACTTTTTTTAGGGAGATTGGCTTGTTAACAGTGTTATGCAGTTACAAGGAAATGTGGTCACAGCTGGTTCTGGTTTTTTAGCTAATCCACCTGATTGGAAACAACAGGTTTTTGATATTTTTCCATTTCTTACACTGACACCTAGTGTTCAGAGCTCTTGAGTTTTCTAATAGTGCACTTTGTTATTAATAGATAACTGCCAATACTGGAGTTCAACACCACTGTGCAAAATGGACATTTCTGATGTCAAAGGTGTTACCATGAAAAAAAAGAAAAAATTACTTTCGAAAGTACAAATAGTTCCCCAATATTGGAAAAACTTGGCAGAAGCTGTTTTGCTTCTTGAAGTGCTGCAGAATTTATTTTTGTAACGTTAAAGGACTTTCTTTTTGGCAAATAGAACTCCTTTGTGTCCGTGTCACTGACCAACAAAAACAGTGATAACAGGAAAAACCCTTAGATCAGTATTTATTGAATTGTGGGGGATAGCAAATGCTTTTTATTCCTCTCTTCTTTTATCTTCAAGCCACGATAGGAGTGTTGATGGCAGCACAGTCCTTGAGTGGACAGTGATTAAATTATACACAAAACCCACACAAACAATCTTGTCTTGTCTCAGACTTGCAAATAACGGCAGTAATCAAAGTATGGGTTGAGACCAATCCTGACGAAGACAACATCACACAGAGTCAAATTGATGCTTTAGCTCTCGTACCAATGATGTTATTGAAGATCTTTCATCATGTAAGATAGTTGGTTAAGGATGGTGTGTAGCTGCATCTAAAAACATGAACAAATGTTAACGATTTATTGATGGCTTCCACATAAAAATGAAAAATGCTCAGGTGGAGAAAACATACTGTAAGATTACCCTCAATCCTTGATTTTAACTGTTGTTTTTTTTTTTTCCCCATGACTTTTCTTGCAAGTGAACCCAAAAGCCATCTTTCTGCACTAACACCTATGTGTTTTAAGTGTCTTTCCTTACAACTTGCCTTGTCCAGAAAGCAGGCAGCAGTGGCACTGCACTGAACACTCACCCAGCCAATGGTCTCCTTTTGAGGAAACTCAGTTCTCACCAGTTTCCAAGTGGGTCTGAAAGTGGCCATAAAAACATTCTCTTTATATAAACTTCGGTGACCTTTATTAACCAGACTCCACTCTTCAATTCTACTGTTTCAGTTTTCCATCCAGAGGTGGCATCTCCCTTCTAGACTCATAATCTTTAGATTCTTGTCCTATTAACGCTGAAAGTTAAGAAAAAATAATTGGTGTTTTGCATGAGCTGAAGGAGCAAGTGGCTTGATCACAGGAAAGCTTAAAGGAAATAAATGTGAGAACAAATTTTGGAACTTTGCATCAGTTTGTACAGGAATGATCTTCTTACATGATCTTCTCTTGATGCTTTGCAGTCAATCCTGTTCCTCTCAATTATTTTCAACACTGCTTTTAAATACAGTGTGCTCCATGCAATAGTCTCTATGGTATACATAAGTGTTCTCAAGCTCAAATGGCTGTTTTCATGCACTCTTCCTTTAAATTTCAGTGTGCAATCTCATAGTCAGACTGCTCATTTTCTTCTATGTTTGGTACAGGGTTTGTACTTCTCTGTGTGCAAATGATGATTAGAAAGTATGCATTCCTGGATGTGTTCAAGGCCAGGTTGGATGGGGCCCTGGGCAGCCTGGTCTAGTATTAGATATGGAGTTTGGTGGCCTTGCTTGCAGCAGGGGATTGGAGCTTTATGATCCTTGGGGTCCCTTCCAATCCAAGCCATTCTGTGAGTCTGTGATTCTATGCTGCGAAGTTGGCTATCAGTAATTCACATTCATGTGAACCACTCAGAGTGTGATACCAGAGTGTGATACTCAGAGAAATGAATCAGAGTCGACAGGGAGAAAGAGTACTTAGGGAACAGCATTTATTTGGCTTTTTTTCACGCATTTAATTTCAAGATGAGGTGAGTTTGGAATGGTGATTTGTCTCTAGAGACTAAAAAAGATGCTTTTGGCGATGCCATCTCAGCCGTAGGCATCCATGATCAGCCAGGTAGCTCTCAGCTCAGTGTGTGAGACAGGAGTCCCCTTTTACAGATGCCCCTCTGTGACAAAACTCATGAAGCATTCCAAAACACAGGAAGATAACTGAAAAATCTGTTGTGTGAAAGAGAGGATAACAGTGTCAAAAGCAGTGGAAAACTCAGAGAAAATAAAGATATAGTGAAAGCCCAGATCTCCGTCCAGGAAGAGGCACATAGTGTCCCATTATGAATAGTTTCAGGGGAGGGGATTTATGAAAAGTCAGGTTGGAGCTGATCCAAGACAGAGTTAAAAAGAAGGGAAGTCTGTGTGTTAGCTGAAAACTGCATGTTCTACGTTTTTTTGCAGATGAAGAGAGAGAAACAAATGGGAAAAGATTTGGAGAGACAGGTTCCAGTGAGATATGGGTTCTTTTAAAGAAAGCATAGACTGAGGACATCTGTACACTGTGAGCAAAAATGCCAGAGAGCAATGAAAAATGGAAAACTAAGTAGGCAGGGTATGATGTATGTACTGTGGTGGGTCAGAGTTGGGAAAAAGGCCAGGATTTATGACAAGAAAAGGTGTTCAGGAAGGAAAACTAAGTGCAACTGTGTGGGAATCCATGTATTATCTGTTGTAGCAGAAAAAAGGAAGGAGCTAAAAGAGCAAGTATGATTGCAAATGAGCAGTAGGAAGGCTGAGGTTCATCAGAGGGAATCCCAATAGGAAGTGGGATTAAGATGGAAACAAATTGGTTGTGGATGGAGTCTGGAAGAAGATCCCATGACTTCCTCTCAATGGTGAGAGAATGGGAATATGTCGTGAAAGACAGGTTTGAAAGAGAAACCAGCATTGGTGCACTGGAGCTTTCTGAGTGGTTTGGAGAATCATTTTGGGAAGCAGGTTTGCATAGTGTTAGCCACTGATGACAGGAAGGTGGTCAAGAAATGGAGTGATAATTAGCAGACAAGTTATTCCCAAATTGAGTCTCCAATAAGGCCAGATAAAGGAGGTGGATAATGATGAATCAGGTGGAACAGTGCCATTGGTGTGACCATGAAGGAGAGCGAACGAGTAAGAAGAAAAGGAGAGACAGTTTCTACATCCCAGTCAGGAATTCATGGCAAATTGGAAAGTCTTGTGACAAATGTTTCATCTGTGTGCATCATCATACGCATGCAAATCTGAATGCGTGCATCTTTGCACTGTCACCTACATGCAAACATTTGTACATGTCTATATTATTTACATGTACTGAATGGAATTAATAGTGAGTACTTATACAGTGATGCACGGACTAAGGTGAATATATAAAATAAAATACATTCACAGGTTACTACTTCTAGCAACCATTCTTACAATGCTCAGTAACTACATTTTTCATCATCTCTTTTTTTTATATATGTTTTCACATTGCTTGTCATTTTCACCTTGCATTCTGCTATCATAATTCCAGATCAGTAAGAAGAAGCCAGATTGCTTTTCTGATGCGAATCTAAAGTACAAAGAGAACTAAGAGAACTAAGTGGGTTTTCCCAGTGTCACGAAATAAATAAATGGCAGAGCTGAGAAAAGTTGACTAGTTGTAGCTGAGAGGGAAGCTGTGCAGTTATTTGTATTGATGGTCGACGTCTCAGCCAATTGGGTTTTTATTTGACAATCCAAAGGTGTAATAACTTTTATTGTAAGAGGAAGAAAAATACACCAAGGCTAATAAATAATGGAGGACCTACTAGGGATATGCATAAATGCATATCCTGTTCCTATGTATATACAAGCTTAATTATGTCTCTTTTAATTTTGCTGTTTGATTCAGTGGGATTGTCAGGTAATCATCCTTCTGAAATAACAGAAGGGGATACAATTTCGAATAACTTTGTTAATCTCTTCTGGCTGTTAAAAGAAAAGATTTATTGGTATCAAATTTTATTGCATTCTTAGAATTTCCGAAGTGATTGGCTGCTGGTTTAGCTTACTTGTCTCTTCCAGTTAGAAACCCAAACACAACAGAAGAAAGACATCACATTGAAGCTGACGTGCAACAAGTGAGTGAAAGTTCACTTGGCTTTTTCTCTCAGCACCAGGTGCAAAAGTTGGCTAAAAGTGCTGTGGCAGGCAGTTATTTTAAAGCAGTTTCTGGTTTAGTGTTTTATCAAGCCCAGGAGTAAAATATTCTGCAACTACTGCAGTTTCACAAAGCTACTTTTTAAGGTAGAACTCTGAATTGTTTAACTAATTAAAATGGCCCAGTACAAACATTAATCATACCATAACCATTAATGAGAGAGTTTGTGGGATTTATGGAGGGCAATATAAAGTATTTTAAAGGTGTGGCTCATTTTTTGGTTTAATATGCAGTAAATTTGCATTCTCCATATCTAGCAGAGTCTTATAGTCCTTATAGTCTTGAGATATATCTGATTTTCTGCATTCTCTCGTATGAGTGATGGAGAATTGTAGATGTTTCTGAGGAAAAGAAGAAAACCCAATAGTGTCCTGATTGTTGGTGTGCCATAGTTGGGGAGATGTTTTGTAGAATAGCTGCTGTGTACAGCTCTGCATTATACTTTACATATACTTTACAAGAGCAGTACTCTATGCTGCAGTTTTCTCAGAGTGTAGGTGGTGGTTCAACGATGACATAAACTCCAGAAGTGTAGAGTTCAAGTGGTTTGCATGTAGGATTGCCAAATAACACGGTTTTGGTTTATTTTCATTTTATTACGCCAATTCTCCTCCCCAGATGTCTTGGATTTCTGTGCCCCTTCCCTTCGCCTTTGATTCTTGCTGCTTGTAACTAATGATTTTTATTAGTCATCCTGCTAATGCTCAGCTTTTTTACTTAGCACCTGTTGTCTTCAAAGCACTTTTGAAGTAATAACTGATTAATCCTCCTGCTAGTCCTGAAAGAATTTCACTCTCCTTTCTCTTTGCATGTGAAAAGTGAGCTAAATGCCTTGCCTGAAATTGTCTAACGGGTTTGACACCTGTCTTAGGACTTAATCTGCCTAGTCTGTGTCTGTGCTACCCTGGCTGATCTTGCCTCTCTTGCCTGTCTACACACTGAGTTTGTAGCACCCCATCATAAGTGGAACATTTCATAGAATCACAGAATGGCCTGTGCCACTGCACCACAGTGCTCATCCAGTTCCAACCCCCTGCTGTGTGCAGGTCGCCAACCAGCAGCCCAGGCTGCCCAGAGCCACATCCAGCCTGGCCTTGAATGCCTGCAGGGATGGGGCATCCACAGCCTCCTTGGGCAACCTGTTCCAGTGCCTCACCACCCTCTGGCTGAAAAACTTCCTCCTCATATCCAACCTAAACCTTCCCTGTCTCACTTTAAAACCATTCCCCCTTGTCCTATCACCATCCACCCTCACAAACAGCCGTTCCCCCTGCTGTTGATACGCTCCCTTCAAGTACTGAAGGCCACAATGAGGTCTCCCTGCAGTCTTCTATTTCCTTTTGGTTAATGAGACCTCCCGATTACTTTAGAATCTCAGTCCTGAACTTTGCTGAAGAAACATACTGAAAGGATGTCAAGAGGCGTCTGCCTTTGGTCCCGATCTGTTGTTGGTCTTTTTACATGAAAGCACTGCAATATTTGTAGCTGTGCACTTACGTACACAGACGCATATACACAGACATAGGTACAACTATTTGTTGAATCAAGTCCCCCGATTGGAGGAATTACAGATCAGTGCTTACTAAAGCCTTGATGTAAGCTGCCAACAAGTGCTCTGAAATGCTCATGGATAGGATCTTGGATTGATATTCTTGTTGAAATCACAGAATCGTATAATGGCTTGGGTTGGAAGGGGCCTTAAAGACCATGCAGTCCCACCCCTGCCATGGGCTGTGTGCCCCCAGCTCAGGCTGCCCAGGGCCCATCCGTGGCTCTGAATGCCTCCAGGGATGGGCACCACAGCTCTGGGCAGTGCCAGTGCCTCACTGAAGGATTTCTGCCTAACAACATATATTTCCCCTCTTTTCAATTTAAAACCATTCCCCCTCGTCCTGTCACTATCAGACCATGTAAAAAGTCGCTCCCTCTCCTCCTGATGAGCTCCTCATTACTGGAAGGCCGCAGTGAGGCCTCCCCGCAGCCTTCCCTTCTCCAAGCTGAACAAACTCAGGAAATACTCCTACTATGATATTTATATGGGAAAGATGATGCTTTAAATCTAGCGCTGTGAATTCTGGAAGTATTACTTCCTTTTTTTTCCTTTTCCTTTCCTTTTCTTATGGGCCTGTAGCAAGAAATCTGCCCAGTCTCTCAAGTGAGGCAGTGCTCTTGCTTCTGTAATAAATGTTCAGATAGTTTGCCTCTTTTTTGGCCTGTCCATCTCAAAGCTATTTCATTCTGGAAACAGAATGAAGTAAGTGTTCTCTAATATGTCATAAATCATAGTTAAAACTGGAAATCCAGTCTGACACTGTGGTCTCGATTTGTGCAGTTTGCCTACCATTTTTATTTCTGCAAGGCAGTGTATGTATTTGAAGGCTGGAGTTTCAGCCAGGATTTTGAGTCTTAACTGTGAGTTTCCTTCCTTTAACAGGTTGAAAGCAAGCCTTTCAGATTGCTTCAGTATAGATTTTAGTACTTAAATTTCCTTTGTGTTCATTTTGGTCCCTTTCCAGTGTGTAGGCATGTATCTGAAACTCCCTCAAAACTCTGTGAATGGGAGCAGTTGCAATAGGAGGTGGTGTCATTTCTATCTTACTGACTTCAGACTTGATTCCAGTGATTCCTGGTGTTGAACTCAGTCAAACTCTGCAAGCTTAAAATTCAGAGTCTTGCACAAACAGCACAGGGTTTATGTCCTGCTCCGAGGTCCCCAGTGTTTTACTGTCTGGGTAGAAAAAAAGAAGTCAATCTCATGAAAAATTTAGAGGCTAGGACATGTACTTTACTTTTTCATCTGAACAAAACTGTAAGCTTTTCTTTTCTTGTGTGAAAATCTACTGAAATGAGAACAAACCTGACCTAGCAATAAGCCTTGTGTGTAGGGCAGTTGTGTTGGAAGGACCAGGATTCAAGCCTCTGCTCATTAGAAGAAATTAACCCCAAAACTGCATCCCCTAAATGCTGAGTGCCATAAGATAAAACTGCTGAATAAATCTTTGGATGTTTTGTCTCCTATGAAGACAGGCTGAGGGAGCTGGGCTTGTTTAGTTTCCAGGACCTGTGTACACGATCTTTAAAGGCCCCCTTCAGCACAAACCCTTCTATGGTTCTATGATTGTTTCTCTCTCAGATCTTAACTATGGACCTCTGAAGTACTGCCTAGTGCCTGTATCCTAAATTATTTGTTTCAATAAATAGGGTTTTTCCAATGGAAAAATATTTCCTTTAAGGGTATCAACCAGTGCAAATGATTGAAAACATCATATCTTTCACAACTGCATGTAATAAAAATAGTTCTGTCTCTGAAAAAGCCATTTTAGATTAAGACTAAGGCTAAGAAAGTTCAATATAAGGGGAAAAAAAAAAAAAAACAACCACCTGTTTTGGTGGCAAATGGATATGGGATATTCCTTGTTCTTAGCTGGTATTTTGCTCTTAGCTGGTAACTTCAACTCCTGTAGACCTCGTACACAGTATATAGGTAAGACATATTATATGTTAAGTGGGATTTCCATATCGTATCCTTCATTATTGGATTAACCAATCACAGAATCACAGAACGGCCCAGGCTGGGAGGGACTCAAGGATCATGAAGCTCCAACCCCCCACCACAGGCAGGGCCACCAACCTCCACATTTCACAGCAGCCCAGGCTGCCCAGGGCCCCATCCAACCTGGCCTTGAACACCTGCAGGGATGGACGGGGCATCCACAGCCTCTCTGGGCAGCTGTTCCAGCACCTCACCACTCTCACATCAAAGAATCACTGATTGGTTTGGTTTTGTTTCTAAAGAAGTTAGTCTTGTCAGCACTTACAAAGGCAATATTAGACAGCAGTTGTAGCTATGGAGCAGTTGTAACACAGAGCTTCCATCTCGTGTTCGGAGAGAGATGGAGTGCTGCTATGCAGTTGTGTGCAATGCATTTCATTGCTGCTGGAGACAGCAGGAGGCTATTTTGTGGAAATGTTTCTGTCACTGTCAGCAGAAACATGCCCGTCTGGTTGAAAAATAGCCCACGTCTTGCCAGTTCCCTGCTTCTAAGCAGTTGCAGTGGGTGTTCATCTTAACCTGTCACAACTCCTTTCAAATCTAAATTTTTATTAACCTTCCAAATGCTTCAGTAATGCACGTGTGGGAGACACAGCTATTCTTATGCAAGAGCTGCTGCTCTTCTCAGATGCAGGAAAATGTTTTATTAGTATTAATTAGTACTTAGTAGTTAGGTGTGCATGAGCAGGTACTGCAAAGAGATGTGAGCCCTGTAAGGCAGGCTTGAGTTACACCAAATGCAATGAATGTCCATTTTCTGTCTTTTCTATCCATTTTTCTGACTGTAGACTGGCAACGACATACATTCAAAAAATGATCTCTTCTGTGTTTATTGTAGGCATCTGTGTCTTTTTACAGAAATCCTGAACACATCTGCTCTTACTGTGTTCAGGACCCTTTCTGGAAAGTTCTAGCTGCCTAATGGAAAATGTAGTTTCTCTCAGCCATTTCTTCTTCTCTGAATTCATATATCTGTGTCAGAGGCTTTTCCTGTGACCCAGATTTGTTTTTCCTTTCCAAGCTTAGGCTGATGATTGCAACCTGAGTTTGTTGGATGGGCTGTTGGAAGTGTATTTGGAGCAAAATACTTTGTGCCCTGCTTGGCAAGAGAAGTGTTCATGATTTCCTAATGCAGACGGAAAGGTAGGATCCAAGTCTGAATTCAGACTGTATGTATGCATCATGTCAACTGCTTGACTCTGTAAACATCTAAGGTAAGTCACCTCAACAGCCCCTGGTTTCCTTTCACAGCCTAGACTAGATTTCCACTGGCTCTTTTGGGAGCTTAGCCCATGTAAACACACACAGGCTGAGGTGTCAATCTCTGCTGAATTCTGCCCCAGTATTCCTCTTGCAAACCATTGAGGTGAAGATGTGAAGAAGTTTATATTGTGTTATCATACAATCACAGAATGGCCTGGGTTGCAAAGGATCACAGTGCTCATCCAGTTCCAACCCCCTGCTATGTGCAGGGTTGCCAACCAGCAGACCAGGCTGCCCAGAGCCACTTCTTCATTTCTATGAATTCTTTATTCTTAAGCTTCATCCTTCTTTATATGCACTGGTGCTTTCATTATTCAGCAATATCTCCCTTCAGCCTTATGAACCAAGGAATTGACATTCTCTTATGTTTACAAATAGGTCACATAACCCAGTGTTGCTTTGCGTTGGTAGAAGGGAAAGCAGCATTTCTACCGTGTGGAAGCAAGGTTTCCTTTACAGCACTGTGGTGCTTTTGAGACAGTTCCTGAGAGAGCTATTTACATCACGTTGTTCATAGTGGGATGCAAAGTCTCCTGTCATCCAAAAGTAAATATCTAACACATTTACTCCACAAATGAGAGTATTTTTGTTGACTATATATATTCAGATATTTTTGAGAAAATCATGAGTGATGATGAGTCATAGCTATTAAATTAAACCTGCCTGTTTTCTCTGTAATTGGTGCTCTAGTTACGATCTTGTTCCTATGTTTTCAGGTAACTAGCTATAAAATGATATGCATAAACAGTTCTATCTCAAAAAGTATTAACCATTTGCTACCCTGGCTTAAGGGTTATACTTGAGCCAGGGTTCTCCATTCCATGTGCAGAATTCAGATCTTATGGTGTCATTCTCACTCTTACTTTCCTTTAGATCCAGCAAATTTCAAATCCTTGTGAACAAACGTAGTGTTTGGATGGGGATGTAGGATGGGTGTAGGTCTCTTTCTATAGATCTGTGTATGGCTCCTGTCCCAAGCCTTACCCAGAGCAGAGCAGGAGGTGGATTTGAATCTCAGGGGCTGGAGGCAGGAGTTGATCTCCCTCTGATCCCCAGTTGCTGACACAAAAGAAAATGTCTTGGCCTCCATGTGTCTTTTTTTTTCTTTTTTTTTTTTTAATTGGGGTGACTGTTGAATTCTGTACAAGATTCAGTTTTTTCAGTGTACACATGGAGGTCCAAGTTCTGCTTAGGAGAGAGTGTTAGGTGCTAGCCTGCCCTTGAACATTTTGGTCCTGCTAAACTGATATCGTCGTGACACACTTGCCTATAAAGTACGATGGGCATCCCTGTGCCAGGATAGGTGCTTACTTCATCCTGTGTTCTACTTGAAGACCAATTATGTCCTCCCTTTACTCAAGCCATCAGAGCACAGGACTGCAGGCTGTCCTTCTGCAAGCGCCTGCAGAGCTCTCTGGGCACTTTGTGGCTTTTCCCCTCCTAAGTAGATCCTTGAATGAGATACACAGGTAGAAATCTTCGTCAAACAAATCTTCTGCTGTAATACAGAAGGAACACCTTCAGCTCTTCACCGTGATGCCTTCGCTGCTGCCTCTATCTGTTACTTTTGCTCTGAACAGTGTAGCTATTTACTCATGCTTGAATAATAATTTTTAGATTCTTGGAGTTTTATTCCTTGCTGTCAGCTAGCAACCAAGCAAGGAAAGCTCATTTTTTGTTGCCAAGAAAGATATATAGAATCATAGAATCCCAGAATGGCCTGGGTTGCAAAGGCCCACAGTGTTCATCCAGTTCCAACCCCCTGCTGTGTGCAGGTCGCCAACCAGCAGCCCAGGCTGCCCAGAGCCACATCCAGCCTGGCCTTGAATGCCTGCAGGGATGGGGCATCCACAGCCTCCTTGGGCAACCTGTTCCAGTGCCTCACCACCCTCTGGCTGAAAAACTTCCTCCTCATATCCAACCTAAACCTCCCCTGTCTCACTTCAAAACCATTCCCCCTTGTCCCATCACCATCCACCCTCACAAACAGCCGTTCCCCCTGCTGTTGATACACTCCCTTCAAGTACTGGCAGGACACAATGAGGTCTCCCCACAGCCTTCTCTTCTCCCAGCTTCACACATTGCAGCATCATCTTCCTGATGAAATTGGTGTTGACTCAGACAATTCAGCATGGGACAGGTCTGCAGGAACAAGCTGAAGATCTAACAGATGGAAAATTGTAAAATCTAACCAAAGGAAGGAGTTAATCATTAAGATTATATCAGACCTGCATTCAGTATTTGCTAGAGCTGAGCAGTCTACATAAAGCTGTCTGATTTCAAGACATTTTTATGGTGTGTGTTTTGGGAGTTTTCCACAGACATGCTGTAGGCAAGCTGGAAAAGATGTGTCATGCCACTGAATATGAAATGACACGAGCCATTTTTTGCCAAGGTTCTCTTCCTTCGCAGCGTATTCCTTACGTTCTTCCTTCTTCCTTACGTTACGAGGCACGATGCTCAGGGAACAGCATCCCCATCTGGACTGCATTACCTGTAGGATGTGCAGCTTGTACGTATCTCCTGGAGGTTAGCATCCAGTGTTAAACAAAGGAAGCTGATTGGAAACATCTGTCGAGCGTTTTCATAGTTCATATTTTATACAGTGGGTATTGAATTACCTTGCACATGACTGCATGTCTGAACTAAAAATAATAAGGTAAATCTTTTCCTTTTATTAAAATTAGTATAATATTAATTTTATAGTGAAACTACATTAAGCTGTTTCCCGACTTGGCACTGGAAGTTAATGCTGCTGACATCACTATGTATTTTACATGCCACTGAGACGTAATTGTTGGTTTATTGATGCAGTATGCTACAATAAGCACATTTTAGGTGCAGTCAAAATATAAACATTGGATCGAAATACAATTTCTTACGTAAAAGTGTGGCATTTATTAAATGCTGATGGAGAGACTTGCCAACTCAATGTGTAATGTTTCTGACCATTAAATATATTATGTGAAATAGCTATATAGAATATATAAAATGATTGTAGTTCTGCCCACTTAGGTATTATGTAGATTTATGAATTCAGAGTCCCTAGTAAATACCAAAATTGCTGATTCTAGGTCAGTATTTATTAGGTTGGTAAATTTTATGGAGAGGAAGGATTTGTGCATCCCAGAACTGACAGAGGAAAGGTGTTATTTATGTAGTTAGAGGGAGAATGCAATAGTGATCTTGCAGCCGAACTGAAGAAAGGTTATACACTTTCCTTTGTATTCTCAATTCCTTTCTAAAATATCTTCTAAACCTTTGTGTTCTGCAGCAGTAAATATTATCTCAACATCTAAGAAGCTAATGCTCCCGATTAACTGCTCAATGTCACAAGCAGAACCTTCTTACTTTTCCAAAGTGTTGTGCAATATGCAGGCTCCAACGCTCATATCAAACCAGAGAGCAGCAGGCATTCTTCTCTGGGAAGGTATTTTGAAATTCAGCAAGTGTTTTGAAAATGATGGTGATGAGCGTTTATTTTCAGTGTTCTGTGACTGTGAAAATGAAGTGTTGCTCATAAATACCACGCAGGCTGAATGACCAAGGGCACTTCTCATCTCCAGTGTGCAGGCTCCTCCTTCCCGAGGCAGTTTGGTCCACTTTGACTACTCGGTTTTATGATGTTTTCAGCCAAGTTCATAAAAACTGCAAGTGGGAAGAACAGTATGGTATGGATGTACAGACATTTTTATTCAACAACACTGGATCAGCATAAAAACATTTTTTAGAACACTAACATTTTCCATTTCAATTAGTGCCTTACCCACACACAGAAGGGTCCAGGATCTTATCCATGTGCTGAAAAGGCAGCGAGCTGTTTTATCAATTGAAAATTAAATGACACCTTGTTCCATGTAGAGAGATTTACAGTTTATCTACCTTACAGCTTGGGAATGTCTGTTTCACCACTGATAATATAGCTCATTAAACAGCTGAGAAAAATAAGGCATTTTAATAATATTTTAAGACAACACTGTCAGCCTCATCCTGTTCCCTTCTTTGGCTGATAGGGATGAAGGTGTTAGTAGGGAACATGGTCTGCTGGTTGGTGACCCTGCACATAGCAGGGGTTGAAGCTAGATGAGCATCGTGGTCCTTTTCAACCTGGGCCATTCTATGATTCTGTGACATATCAATATGTGCACGCATACATTTATGGATGTGTGTCTCTCCAAAAACTCTATGGATCCCTTCAGCAGCTTGGCATGCATGCCCTCATGCTCCCATTGCTTACTGCCAGATTCTACTGGCCTCCCAGTTGCCTTGAAGCTGCTCTAGACTTACTTGCAACCCTTCCAGTAGCCCCAGTGAGACCACTGGGCACCTCCCAGTCTTTCCAGCAGCAGTCCTGGATCCCCTGGTCCCTACGGGAGCCAACTTGCAGACTCCAGCATGCAGCCTAGACTTATGGCTGTGTTGACTTGTGGTCCCTGAGGCTCTTATGCTGCTCCAGGTCATGTCCAGCTTGATGTCTGTGGCTGACTGCACGCCAACACACACACTGACATGGCACGTGCACACTCTGGTTTCATATTTTCACAGTGTTATTGAAGCCCTAACAGGAATGCGAGCAGATAATTCTACAAAGAGCAAAGCTGTAATCAGATAGTTATTGCATCCTTAAGCTGAAGTTTTCCCAGATTCCTGTCCTGAGAGGGTTTTGAAGGGAAGGATTCAGAGCGTAGATAGGGAAAAGGGGTTTTCAGTAGGTTTGGAACTGTATCAGTTCACCAACTGTGTGTCTCAGCTGTGTAAATGATATTCCCCTGTCACATACTGAGCCAGATGATTGCTTCAATGGGAGATTTTATGGCCAAACGCAGCAGCCTGGGGCTCCTGTGTCTTTATCACCAACTGTACTGTATGAAGTGCAAAGCTGCAAAGTTTACTTGACAGTTTGAAGCTGGAGTAATTGACTTGACTGAGACCTTAATGCGACTACTTAGAGTACATCATCATCATCTGAGCAGGAGTGATGTGCTTTAAAGCAGGAATCTGTGGTGTTTGCCAGACGGGGCTGCAGCCTGGTGCTAAATGGAGAATTGCCCTTACTGAGTTTGCTTACTTTGTAATTGTAAGTGTATTGGGGATACTGGAAGAACTAGTGAAGAATGTTGGAACACCTGCATATGGCACAGCACCATGATTTTAACAACCCTATAGGTGCTCAGGCAGCAAATTATCACCCCAATGAATTCCCTTCATTTTAAGCTGAGTCTTTGCCAAACAAAAGACTCAGCTGATAGAAAGCTGGCTGAGGCACAACTGATTTTGGATTATAACCCTGAATTTAACAGCTTGGGTCAATGGATGCCTTTTTTTTTAGGGATGCCATGGTTACCAACTTGTTAAAACTGAATTACATTTAGATAAAGCAAAAACTCTGTGTATCAGTCCTTTTAGAACTGGGTTGGGATACATCCCTGATGATTCTACCATGACTGTTCTCAATGTCACCCCAATAAGTCTATTTAAATAATAATGTCTTGTTAATGTACATGACTTTCAACTAATTCTCAACCTGTGAAGGAGCTGTCTTATTTTGTAATCCACAAGACATTTTTATATGTTTCCTTCTGAAACGTGAGCTAGATTTTATCCCAGGTAGATTGGACAGAGTAATCTGGAATTATTGCTCAATGTATTTAAAAAAAAAAAAAAGAAAATCACACATAAATGATAGTTCCTAATTAAAGTGACCAATTCTTTTAATTAAAAGTCAAATCCCTAAAGGTTCCAAGAGAGTACAGATTTTACACATGCACCATCCTTCTGTAACTTAGTTTTCTGTACCTTTTTTTTTTCTCCTTTGTGAAATTTCCTATTATGATCTCCCTCCTTCCCAGTATGCCCATTCATTATTTCTGGTTTCATTGACAGCCTGATCCCTCAAGGTGCTTAACTGAGTGTCAGCAGATGGGAAGACACTGCTCTTATCTCAGAATGCTCTGTTAAGGGATAAAATTATCAGGTTTAAAATTCTTAAGGTAGAGGCTTAATGCTTTATTCATCCTTAGAAGAAATATATCTTTGTAATGACTGCATGCTCATAGAAGAGCCACCAGCAGAACTATGTGAGCTATAATGGGAAGGTGGAGACAACGTGCCTGCCTACTGAAGTCTATCTTTCATCATGAGAACAATGGCTGGTTCTTTTCTCTTGTCAACTGACCATCTTTTTTCTCTCTATGAATTAGTTGAAATCTTCAACAGTTCTGTCCTTGGCATTCTGCTGCCCTGCAATCCCTCAGGATACACACATGGGGTAGGATGACAAATCGCAAGGAAAGATGTTCTGATTTTTGTTCCACTGCTGATGAGACAACACTGTGTCTTATACGGATGGAGATGGAACCCATTTCCTGAGTTTTCTGCTGGGCTTTGTTATTTATCGATTGTGTCGGTGCACGCAAATTACACAATGCCTCTGAGCTGCGTTCCTATGTCTGTAAGAGAGGAATATGTCTGTGTCTGAAGCTATAAATAAAAATTACGTATGTTCTATGATTAAACATCCAGGCAGGATGTAATATGTCTCTCCCACCAAACTTTTCATATATTCCACTCTGATGGCTGCTCTGGGGGGCAGAAAGGGCAGCACTGAGAACACAAGAAAAAAAACGCTTTCTCTTTTCAGCTGCTAGGGAGAGCTTTTAAAAGAAGCTCCGGGGGAAATTCACTTCCAGCCTGGAGGGAAACTTGGTAGATTTTGCTTCTGAATTCCAAACAATTTCCCGCTAGCATGAGCAAATGGAGATTTTCATGAGGTCAATCAGCCGTATCTGGTGGCTGATTTTTCTCAGGTATTGCAAAGCCCTTTTTCTGAGGGCAGCATTCTATTCCGCAGAATATGGCATTTGCCATTCTTAAGAAGTGCATATGTAAGTTTTTAGCATTTACCAGCACCATTTTTTTTCCTTAATGCCAATACCGTAGCGAGCCGTTTCTGCTGCTCTTCATCTCAAGTGTTTTAAAGCAGTCAAATTATAGAGAGCACCAGGCCCGCGTTCATCCCTACCTCCACGGCCTGTAATTGTCACAGATGACAGATAATCCCTTCTGGGCTGTGACTTCTGTGATTCATCATTCACATCTCTGTGACCAGAGGTGGCAAAGGCCTTGCAGTGATTAAACTGAAGAAAACGGTAATTTCTAAGAACCCAAGGAAGATTTTGAGAACTTTCCAACCCGTGTTAATGAATGGAGAGATCCAGGAAATGCATATCATTCATTTTGAGTACGAAATTTGCACAATGAGCATTTGATGACTCTTGCAGGGAAGACATGATGCAGGAGAACATCAGATGTAATTAAAGGTACGTACATCACTGATTGAGAGCATGCATATGGCATTGCATTAACGGAAAGAAATGGTTTTACATTTCTTCTGGGCCTGGCTTTTGAATCTCATTAAAAAAAAAATATATATATTATGTTACGTTTACCTCTGTATTTGGACTAAGCAAAATAGGCAAATTCTTTATTTTTCTGGAAATAACCTAAGTGAGTTAATCCTTGTTTCCTTTGGAATTTAGCAATTAACAGGCTTAAAGCTTGAGATAGATGGGTTTCAGAACAATAATTATTTTAAATCTCGAATAGAAATCTGTTCCGGATTTGACTGTGATTGAAATATCTTTAAGTTTTCATTGGAACACAGAAGAGAACTTCACCTTCTCCAGGGTTCTCTGATATATACAACTGCCTAGTGGTGCAGGTGGTTGATGTTGAAGTTTCTGCTTGATTTCTGCAAGCAAATTTGAAGGAAAGCATTCTCTCTCCCAGTGAGATCCATAACAACTTAATTATTTTTTGTTCATTTTCTCCCGTTTTGAGCTATTTAAGAGATTCTGTAATTCTGTAAGAGTCTATTGTCCAAGCAGACCGGAGGGACCATGTGCTTATCCCACAAGATTTCAACTGTTCACATATCATGCAATCATAGAATCACCACGGTTGGATAAGACCTCCAAGATCAATCCAACCATCCACCTACCACCATTATCTCCCCATTAAACTGTGTCTCTTAGTACAACATCGACATGTTTCTGGAACACCTCCAGGGGCAGCGGCTCCACCACCCTCCTGGGCAATGATGTGCTTAAACAAACAAACAAAAAATTGTTGCCTTAGAAGTCCTTCAAAAAGAGAGTGAAAATGATTGTCCATGCCCTCATCATCAGGTTTTTGCATTCTGCAGTGATGGTTGCTCTCAGTTGGTGGCAAGTTCAGCCTGTGCTTCATGTGGCTCTTGCAGGTTTCTTGCGAATTTTCCCCAGTTTGGCTGTTTTGCTCTCTCCTGGTAGTACTAAAGGATTAAGAAAACACCTAGACACCAAGAAGAGCCTCAGTGAATTAAGAAATCAAGACACCCAAACCCACTTGCTGGGTGATTAAAAGAGAGAACTGCTTTTCTAGGAGATACTGTTGCTTCTCTAATGGGATCCATTTTCACGAATGCATCTCAATGCTAGGTCACTTAAAGCTTAAATTCCAGTGAATGATGAGAGATTTTCCTATTTTCCTTCCTATTCTTTCCACCGCTGGCCAAAAGTAGTACATGTTATTTTTCAGAGTGCCCTATTTCACACTTCAGTTTAATTTGGCTGATAATGATTTATTAAGCAAATGTAAGTATGTAGAGCACGTGCTGGCTCTCACACATAACGTGTTCAGTCACCCAGCAGTTCCTTTAAAATCTCCCCCACCCCACCTTATAAAAGCTGCAGGTGCAAAACAGTTTGCCTCTGTACTAGCTCAAACAGAAGATGAAGGTAAATCTGAAGTTTATATGCACCATAACTCTTTGAGCAGTACAACACTGCAAGAAGGTTGGTTGTTTCCATCAGACATTCGCATTCTGATGAATGGGCACACTCTTACAGCCCCTCCAGATGTGTTAGAGTGAAAGGGCACCAGGTTGTGATATGTACCTGGCATGGGATAACTCATAAGCATTGGAAATGGAAAATAAGGCTCTTCTTGCATTTTGAAATTCCTTTGATCCCTGGCCCCTTAACAATAGCGTGATGCTTCTGTCAGAAATTACATCATTTCTAAATCTCATTTTAAAGTAGAGAGGGATTTTCAACTCAAGGGAAAAACACCATATTCTTCTAATCTTCCTCTCCCTCCAGCGTGTATTTCAAGATATCTTTCAACAGAATTTTCTTACTTTCTTTGGCGTCCCACAGATTTCTGTTTTTGTCCCAATTCCTTTTCATCAGCAGGCTTTTGAGCCTCATCTGCTTTCAAGGATTCAATATCATCCCAACACTGGTGTTTTGAATTTTTCTCTCTCCGCTCTTGACTGGTCTCTATTTACCCATTACTGCATCTTGGCATGTTTCCCTGGAAGTACTTTTTCATCCATTGAAATTCAGGAGGGACAAAATCACGCTTCTCATCTCTTCTCTCCTACTCTATGAAAGCTGATTCGTGCCACTATGTTACCTGTGAGCAAGGGTCTTCTGCTTTTCTATCTTAATTCTTGGCCGTACCTAAATCTTGCCCCTTTTTCAATATAGTATTTCAGGTAGCTATTATTCACATCCGTCTTTCCAAAAATCTGATTTGCTTTCATGTTTAATTTCATAGGGGTAATTCCTGTTTATATTTTTGAAGGCATTTGACTAGCAGTGTATTTTGTAGTTCAAGAAAAATATTAGTATGGTGCTTGAGATCAGACTTGGTATTTTTTAACCTCTTATAGAAGTTGTTAAAATGAACAAATGAACAAATGAAATTTTAGAAAGAAAAGCTTTTAATATACTTTATATATTAAATGTATATTATATTTAATTTATTATTATATTTAATTTACATTTTATGTGGGGTTAATTTCATTTGCTTGTTTCTAACTTCATTTAACGTGGAATAGTTTTTTTATGGTGGTTTCTCACTGAAATTTAGCTTTTCAAGATTGTGTCATTTGGAGAACATAATAAAAAATCCACATGTCATTTTAAGTAAGAAACTCATTTTCATCCTGGATCACCTGGAAATGACAATGTGTGTTTTTCTCACATATTCAAACCAAATGCTTCATATTTTTCAAAATATTCCATGTTTTACTGCCCTGCATTTCAGCAGTGGGAAGAAACGATGGAGGAAATGCAGGAAGAAAATCAGAGGATGATTATAGAACACAGGTGACCTTTTAAAAATTACTATCTTGTGTTTATGGAAACTGTACTAGAAATGAGAAGAGCTGTGTTTATGCAAAGATGGGATATAAGCAGCCCTTATTTCTGCCCTTAATCTTACTTACTATGTAAGCAGCTACTGACATGGGAGGTTGGGACATGGATGGGGAAATAAAAGAATTAGAAAGAAAAGATCTCTGTTTACATATTCTCCCACTGAAGTGAACACTTTAGATTACTTTTCTTGACAGAGCGGTAAATTGAGCAACACACTGCTTTTTGGGTTTGAATGGCACACTCGAGATTATGCCATGTAATTACAAAATGGCTGTTCCAACACAGCACAACCTACACCAGCATTACAAAGAAAGTGAACTTTCACTGCAGCACAACCAAGCAGAAATGACATCTGCATAAAATAATTGTGCAGAAATTACGTACAAAATGGAAAGCCAGGACAGGAAATCATTTCAGTGCTTCATTCAGCTGAGACCAAGGGATTCACATCCTACCAGGTACGTTGAGTTCAAGTGTATAGTGGGATTGTGGAAAACTCATTCTGGCATCATTGGAGAGCCTGAAAATGAAGTAATGTTTATAGACTTACTTTATTCCTTGGCATTTATGCGCTGGAATAGGAAGGAAGGAAAATTTTGAGAATGAATATGTATTTAATTTTGCTCTTCTCATTGGTGACAAGTGACAGGACGAGGGGAAATGGCCTCAAGTTGTGCCAGGGGAGGTTTAGGGTGGATATCAGGAAACACTTCTTTACAGAAAGGGCTGTTCAGCACTGCCATGGGCTGCCCAGGGAGGTGGTTGAGTCACCATCCCTGGATGTGTTTAAAATCCATTTGGATGTGGTGCTCAAGGACATGATTTAGCAGAGGGCTGTTAGAGTTAGGGTAGGATGGGTGGGTTGTGGTGGACTCGGTGATATTTAAGGTCTTTTCAACCTGAGTAATTCTATGATTCTGTGATTCTAAAATCAGAAATCCCACTGTATGCATTGAATGGTTAATGAGCATTCTTAGTAAAAGCTGCTGTTAATAAGCAAGATGAGGAATTTGTCGCTTTGCTTCTAAGATAATGATGCTAATATGATCAGATGCACTGCTTTATTCTGTAGTTGAGAGAATACAAAACTATTTCTACTTATTGGAATTCAGTATGAAAAGTTATTAGCAGAAACGCCTTGATCCTTCAAGGATACATCTCCGCTGAAATGGAGCTATAGCTTTTCTGGCTGCTAGGAACTACTTCATCCTGTGTCTGCTCTTCCCTGTAATTTATGTCAAAGAATTTCACGTTATGACTCCAATGCTTGATCTTTTTGTTTGGCCAGATGTCATCCGTCACAAAACCCTTTAGTCTTGCCTTGAAGATAGATCTGCTATTTCTGTTGAATACAGCATTCCACAGAATAAATACGGATTCACTAAACACCCTGATGTACATCTGAAACAAGGATCATGTAGCATAGCTTAATGGATGATGTGTTTCCCTGAGACACAGGAAATCGGAATTCTGTTTGTGATTGTCTCTTTGTTCCCAGTGACTGGGAAGACCTGAACTTCTGCAACCGGCAGAAGGTGAAAAAAACGGGAGGCACCCAAATGAATATCTCTGTACCAAATTATCTTTTTATATCCAGTTTTCTGACATTAAATGTCATTTCACAAAATATCCAGGTCTGATGAGCTGGTTGTACGTGGATAGTAGTGGATAAAAGGTAAAAGCATCCTCTGGTTGGACCTGGTCTGGAAGGTGTCAGGTAGTGAAACGATGACCAGAATCAGTGAAGTGGCCATAGGTGAATCTGTTTTTATTTCTGCATCTCAGGATTTAAATGGGAAAAGTAAGGATAGCGTTGCTGAGATTCCTTGCAGAAAAAAGTCATCTCCTTCTAAGACAACTAGAAAAGTAGTGTTTGCATAGTGTATGCATCATGTGGTGTTGTCTACTTACTTAATATCTGAATTTTGTCCTGCAGGAGGGGTGCCTCATCCTCCCCATCCTTGCCATCAGTTTCACTGCAAGTGTCTGTAAGAGGCAGCCTTTGTTGTTGCCTCCTCGTGAGATTGATGTTCCCGTCATTCATTAGCTGATATATTACAGTTTATTACATCTGTAAAAAATAAAGGGAAATGTATCTGAAGAGATTCTGAGAAAGCCAACAATCTCAAGTTTATTAACAATAGTAACTCTGGACTATAAATCACAGTTTACATGAGGCCATTAAAAAGGCCTCGATTCTGGCATTATTCTGTGAAATTTCATGTTTGCTGTGTGAGATTTAGCTTGTAGCATTCTAAGAAGGCCAATCTTAACTAGATGAAATTATAAAGTTAACTGTGGGGTATGAACTCAACCACTCTATATTTTATTATTAGTTGCAGTATGTGGCTGAGTACACAGAGCAGAGATACATCTGTAATGAATAACTGTTTTTTCTACATGAAGCTCAAACATACATTAGCACAGCCTATTTATCTGAATGAACCAAGGCTGCAAATAATTAAGGAATCTACTCTGGGAATACTTACACCATCATAGAAGCTGATTTTCATTCAAGTTGTATCAAAAGAAACCCCAGCAACCTTGCTCCACTCGTTTTACACACAACTGCCATTCATCAGCCTAGATTAGTTGCTGCAGAGGGTCCCATTATTTTCATGTGTTTGTTCATCCTCACTGAAGCAGTTAGCAAGTTTTGCCTTGCGTATGCCTGGTTCAGTGCACAGTGGAGTTGTTGGCGTAAGGGAGACATCTTCCATTTCTTTCATTCCATGTTAAGTGTTGCTTGCTTTTCCTTGTGATTGAGAGACGCTGGGGAGCTGGTTGTGGCAGCTTTGTGAGTTCTGGTTGTGGCAGCTCAGTGGTGTGGTCAACTTTTGTTGGTTCCACCCACGTCCTATTTCTACTGCAGAGTCCTCAAGGATTGTGTTCCTGCACTTCTGCTTTGCTGACACAATGTTTTTGATACAAATGTTCATTTTGCTTTGGCAGGAGATAGGGAAGCCTAATCCAAACAGAAGGAAGTGACTGTTGTGCAGGAGTTTGTGCAAATGGAAGAAAGCTTGTTAGCATTTAGGTGGGAAGGTTGGTGGCCCTGCATGTGGCAGGGGGTTGGAGATTCATGATCCTTGAGGTCCCTTCCAACCCTGGCAATTCTGTGATTCTGTGAAAGCAAAGTGTTCTGCTCAAAAGCTCAGTAAGAATCATACAACAATAGAATGAATTCTAGAATGGCCTGGGTTGCAAAGGCCCACAGTGCTCCTCCAGTTCCAACCCCCTGCTGTGTGCAGGTCACCAACCAGCAGCCCAGGCTGCCCAGAGCCACATCCAGCCTGGCCTTGAATGCCTGCAGGGATGGGGCATCCACAGCCTCCTTGTGCAACCTGTTCCAGTGCCTCACCACCCTCTGGCTGAAAAACTTCCTCCTCATATCCAACCTAAACCTCCCCTGTCTCAGTTTCAAACCGTTCCCCCTTGTCCTATCACTGTCCACCCTCACAAACAGCCGTTCCCCTGCTGTTGATACGCTCCCTTCAAGTACTGGAAGGACACAATGAGGTCTCCCCGAATATACAAAATTCAGATGAAAAAGAAAGAGTCCAACCTCTGGACACATCTCATCCAACCTACTCAAAGAGAATGGACATGAGCACCAGATCTGCTCAGCCATAGTGTTGTCCTCTTCGTGCTTTGGAAGCACCATGGATTTGCTGCAGTACTGCATAGCCGTATGAACAAGGCTTTCATAAAATCCTACTCAGTCATTCCAAGCTGCAATTTCTGGCTGCTGCACTTCATTGTATCATTTTAAACTGCCAACAAGAATTTGGCGCCATCACCTCTCTCATTGCTCCTCAAGCCCCTTTAGCTCCTCAAGCTTTAGCTTATTTCTTTGAATATTAATGTCAGTAGACTTTTATAATTCATTCAGGTCTGAGATGCTGGCAGCCTGGTCTAGTATTAAATGTGGAGGTTGGCGGCCCTGCCTGTGGCAGGGAGTTGGAACTTGATGATCTTTGGGGTCCCTTCCAACCCAAGCCATTCTGTGATTCTATGATTCTATGCCAGCTCTGATGACTGGAGTGCAAGAAGTTGAATTTTACTTCCTTTCAGTACAAATAATTTATTTCCATATACCTCATCTCGTGAGTTATCTTACTTCTGCTCCATGCTCAGCGTTTCAGTTCTTCCATGTGTTTAGTGAAGACATTTTCCCATTATGGAGCCATGTTTAGACTTTCCTTCTCTGTTTCATTCTGCACTGAGTATCTACTTTCTTTTTCTTCATTGTGTTTAATGCGTAAAGGCTCCTTTGCTTTCCTTTTTAATTTGACTTGCAAAGTTAATTAAGCTTTACTTTTGATGGCTCTTTATTCCTGTTCCTCTTGACCTCTACTGGTATGGTTTTACTGCGTGCTGCAGATCCTGTTCCTCTGCAAAAAGACGCTGATTGGAAAGTGATTTCTTGTGAATTTAAGGATTTACTTTTATAATATTCTAGGTCCAGGTTCTACACTGCAAACTACTGACTGCGTTGACATTGTTTATGCTAGTGTCTGTGAGCTTTATATTAAAATGACTGATGCTATTTGTAACTCTTTATGGAGGTTTGCAGGTTTTTAGTTTAAATGTTTAGTTGCTTTTTGGTTGAAATGTCACTGAGAATTATGATTATATATGATATAAGGCTGGCCCACTTACTCTAAATTAGAGGAGAAATACACTGGGCACAGTTTTTATGGTTGGAAATCTGCTAAATCAACTCTGAATATCACAGCTTTAGGCACTGAGAAGTATTTATAGTTTTTGCTTAGAAGTTTACACCCAGTTAGATAAAAAAATGCTTAAGTTAAAGCTCAGAATCATTTTGCAGACACTTCCTATTGCAGTTAGCAGTGCAATAGAAGACAAAGACAGGTTGAGGAAGCTGGGTTTGTTCATCCTGGAGAAGAGGAGACCTCATTGCAGCCTTCCAGTATTTAAAAGGGGATTATAAACAGGAAGGCAATCAACTTTTTACTCAGGTAGATTATGGCAGGACAAGGAGGGGTGGTTTTAAGCTCAAGCAGGGAAGATTTAGAATGGATGTCAGGGGGAAGTTGTTTGCTGTGAGAGTGGTGAGGTGCTGGAACAGCTGCCCAGAGAGGCTGTGGATGCCCCGTCCATCCCTGGAGGTGTTGAAGGCCAGGTTGGATGGGGCCCTGGGCAGCCTGGGCTGCTCTGAAATGTGGAGGTTGGTGGCCCTGTATGTAGTGAAGGGGTTGGAACATCATCATCCTTGTTTCTATGAGAAGCAGACTGGAACAAATGCGATACTCGGAGGGCACCATCAAGATCTGCAATCTAGACAATTTCAGCAAACAGCTTTTACAACCAATTGTGTTTACTTTATCCCTGTCAAAACCTCTCTTCATCTTTCCTCAAGAAGCACAGTGACTTATGCTTATCCCCTCATATCAACTATCCTGCAGCCTTGGAGGATACCCTGACTCTTCTGGGGTATGAGCTGAATCTTCTTTGCCTCCAGCATCTCTTTTTCAAAGCAATGCTTTCTCCCATCCTTCCGTGAGGCCTACGAGGAGTTTCCCTCAACAGCTTCAAAGGCATTCTCCATTGTTCTTCAAACATCTTATCATCTGTGAAACGCAATCATATTTCAGCATATTCCAGTTTTTCAAAAAATGAGGATTTCCATGCGAGGTTATTTCAGAGCAGCTCCACACAAGTCAGTATGAATTTGAATTATGTAAAGGATCAAGGCGTTTTCTCATTCATATCTCAGTGTGGACTCTGTACCGGTGCCAAGTTATCTGTTCCAACATTTTAGAATTCAGCTTATCTTTTTATTATAGTTTAAAGCCCTCCCATTTTTTTATGCCAAGAACATACTTAAGAAAAAAATGCTTTAACTTTTCCAACAGTTGCGTTCAATTTAAAGGATCTAGTAAACATTACTGAAGCACAGCTAAGGGAAATCCCATGTGGCTAATAACATTTTAGTAATAATAGCAGATAAATTTCGGAGTTTTCGCAATAGATTAGCCAAAAATCTTCAGTGCAAAATGTATAACAAAACAGTCTCAGAAGCTACTATACAGCTTTTAAAGCATCCTTGGGTTCAGGGCAGATTTTGCATCAGTGTGATAATTTTCAAGCTGCCACTACTGACATTCTAGCAGAAGTGTTGCTGCTTCTTTTTCCTATCATTACCAGTATTTCTGTTAGGAATTTCACACCGTCTTTTGTAGTGTTGGTTGTTTTTCTTTGCTTCTTTGGGGTTTGGGAGTTGTTTTTTGTTAGTAAGAAGATCCTACCTCCTCCCAGTAGTTGATTTTAACCATTTGGACCGTTTCAGTCCATTAAAACTGTCCTTTAGCAGGAGGAAGTAGAGTTATTTATTCTTACAGGGATGCTGTGACTCAAGCACTCCCTTCTCTTCCTGTTGCTTGATCCAATGTAATTAAATAATATATTTCGTTTCATAGCTTTGCAGGAGCAGTAAAGAGGAAATTATGTTCACAAAACATGTTTATTTTTTTTCCCCCAACCTTTTCATGGCTGAAAAGTAATTCTTTCTCTTGGTGCTAAAGGAATGTGAAGCAGTCTTTTCAGACTCAAGTCCTTGGGAAATGAATGCTAATTAAAGAATGAACGTTAATTAAGAGTTAGGAAATCAGTGCAATTTTTTCAGACCAAAATGTCTGTTGTTCAGATTTTACATTTGAGCTGCTTTGGGTTCATTTCTTTCCTTTCTCTGAGCCAACAGCTCTCTCCTTGTTTTCTTTCTTTTATCTTCCCAAGAGGACATGTGTCACGTTCATGTTATCAGCTGCACAATTTGATTTGTGTTTTCAAAGCTCTGAAAATAATAGTTTGTAAAACTAAATTAAAAAAAGAAAAAAAAAAACAAAAAACAGGAAACCAAGAATTGCAGACGTACATACAAAAATAGGAACTTCCTTCTCCCTTCTTTGTACATGGAAGTGAATCCACCTTGGATTCAACCTGTTGCTTTTATAAATTTCTGTATTATTTTTCTTCATCTGCTATTACAGGAGCTTTGGGAGGAAGATGCTCTAGATTTAGGATTTTGAAGGTATTTTGAAATTAAGTGGGGAGAGACTTCTTGAAAAAAGAAAAACATCCATAGAACTTTCTATTTCTCTTTTTGTTTGTTTTGTATAAACTTTTTGTTTATACGTTGTCCCCACTGACAAATTATTTTCTGTAAAATTAAAGGACAGAGTGGGACTTTCTTCAGTACCACAATATACGTTCCATGCACATATTCCAACCATATGATGGTTGAAAAAGTATTAAAATCAGATGTTCTTCACATTTTTTTTAGTATTGTTTTCCTTTTATTTTGATACTGTCTGTATGTCATGCCAGGTACACATCTGTCCATCAGAGTTCTGCACGCAGAATAACTTCCCTAAGGCCCTGTAAGGCGTGTCTGTCATCCAACACCACTTACACCAGTCGTCATTTCTGTGTGTTGTTGCCTCTGTTAATCTCAGCAATCCCAGAACACTGAGCTGCTGTCACCACCCAAGATGGCTTCCACTTGATGGACACTTGTCTGCGTTTGAGCAGACGAGGATAAAATTAAGGAGAAAGACCAATGTGAGTTATTTCAAGTAGAGTCTTTTAACCTAAGAACTTTTACATCAGTAGGGCAGTCTTTACAAGAAAAAAATGTAACCGCGTGTCTCTTCAGGACTGTGAATAAATGGAGATTCTCCTGTTGGCTACTATTGCCATTCTTCATTTTTGCTTGAAACTGAATCCTTTTTTCCCCATCTGCCTGTTAGTCTAGATTTTACTAAAAACGTCTTAGCATATCATGGAATGGTTTGGGTTGGAAGGAACCTTCAAGATCTTCTAGTTCCAACCCCTTGCTATAGTCAAGGACACCTCCCTGTAGCCCAGGTTGCTCACAGCCCCATCCAGCCTTTCTTATGTCCTTTATGGGATTTATTTTTATAAAGTATGCCTTTGTCTTTCATTTTACGGTGTTTGAAGAGATTTCTTTCCAACTTGGCTATCTGTTCAGCCAGAGGACCAAGCCTTGTCATCTCTGCATTCAGTGCTCTGACGGCTGCCTGCCTCTTCGTGGAAGCCCTGGCTTTGCCCAAGTCTTGCTCACTTTATCTCCTGGAATCTGTAAATAGATGTCTTATTTTCATAGAATCACAGAACCACAGAACGGCCTGGGTTGCAAAGGCCCACAGTGCTCACCCAGTTCCAACCCCTGCTATGTGCAGGTCGCCAACCAGCAGCCCAGGCTGCCCAGAGCCACATCCAGCCTGGCCTGACAAACTGTGAAGCCTGATTCCAATTTGCAGTCATGTGGAAAGGGAAAGTGTTTCTTCAGTGCCCTGGTGAAACTAATACAAGTCAATGATTATTTTTCTGTGTGACAGCATAAGGATGCATGATTGAAGCAAACATTACTCTACAGCAAGGGGAGAAAGGAGCCTGTTTATATTAGATGTTCTCTCCATCAACAGAGAACAGTTCTTTCCTGCTTGCAGTGTTGGAAGCTGCATAACAATAATCCTGAATGGTGGTTTGTCTGGGGATTTGAAACCAAAGGCCAGGAAGCTGTGGGTATAATGTAACCTCTACTGGTCTGCATAGTGTAGGCATACTGGAGAAAGAAAAGGAATAGAAATGACTGGTAATAAATCTGAGTTTATACACTAAATATCAGAGAATTTTATTTTTTTTCAGTCCTAAAGAAAGGTAAATTCTGTTTGTTTTCCCTTAAGGAATGGTGAGTGCATTTATTGCTAAAGAAGAGTGCACATTCTTATTATTTTAAAATATTTTGTAGCAAAAGGCATTGAAAGATGTAACTTAAATAATATTTATAGTTGAGATTCACAGCTTGGAATAACTGTACTGATACTGCTGTAAAAAAAAAAAAAAAATAGTTGTGAAAATTTGAATCCAAATATAGTAAGTTCTATTGCACTCTATTATCCCAGTATTTATTTACTTAGATGTAGGGGAGTTTGCTGCCACTGAATTACAGTGGGATCACACCATCTACCTCAGTATCTGGGATATCCTAGAAGTCCCAGGGCATCATGTTCATCTTCAGAAATACAAAAGTAGTTTTTTTCAGATTTTGGAACACATTTGGCCATGGGAATTTGGTTTATTTCAAGTTGATTAATGGATCTTTCACATGTACAGTGGTCACCCTTCACAAAACCTGTTTCATTGCACTCCTGCTAGTTATGCAGAAGACTGTGCCAGTGTTCCCCCCCCCAGTGTTATTACCCGAGCTGATTTTTTTTCACCCCTATCACAGTAAAAACCTAGAACAGAGGTTTTAGAGTTAGTTTTCTTGCCTGCTGTTATCACCAGCAGTAAGGGAGAGCATCAGCAGTGGCCATCTCCTCTACATCACCAAGTCTCAAAGCAGTGAAGCCTATGTAGCTGCCGACAGATTTATCCATATTAAAATAGAATGAACAGAGTATGAATGCTTTTTTGCATTTAGAGACTTTCTAGTTTTAATGCTGTTCATATAATTTCGCCTGGTTTGGTCAGCATTGCCTGCTATAAAGGATAGAGTTTCTGTTGTTTCATGGAGAGGAGAAGAATTATAGGTACAAAACGTTGGTTTAAAATGTTCATTTTGGAATTAGAATTGAAATAAGAAAAAAGCATACCTGAAACATAACTTGATATGCAGTTACTGTTCATAAGTTCTTTCCCTGTCTGACAGAAAATGCAAGATATTTGAGACATTGAGTTTAAGCTATTTATAAAGCAGAGATTAAAAAAATAATTTGCCCTTGCTGTAAAGCTCATCACTGTCAAGCAGCATTCATTTCACCATTTACTTGGAAACATATTTTCTTTATTTAATTTACTTAATATGGTCCCTAATCAATCCAAATCTTCACTTTCAGTAGAAGAGCCTAAGCTGTTGGGCTTTACTAATATGTTATCATTCTTCTAACAATTGTGCCTCTTTATATTTTAAACGAAACTGGTTCAGTGTTAACAGATGTGGGGCTCAGCTAGAAATATGCTGTGAATAAATGGAGAGCGCAGGGATTCAGCTTTCCTCCATCCCAGTTTGTGGTTGGCACCGAACTGCACGAGTCACCTTATAGCCAGGGAGCTCAATAACAAGCAGAATCCATTGTGAAAATTGAATCATTCCACACTTAAGAAAAGATTTCTCCTCCATTTTCCTATGGAGAAACTCTTTGGTCTCTTAGAGATTGGTAAGGATCAGTGACCTGGCTAGATGGCCTCAAGTTGCACCAGGGGAGATGCAGGTTGGACATAAGGAAAGTCCTAGAAATGGGCTGCCCAGGGAGCTGGTAGAGTCATCGACCCTGGAGGTATTCTAAAAACCTGTAGATGTTGTACTAAGGGACATGGTTTAGTGGGAAATATTGGTGGTAGGTGGACAGTTGGACTGGATGATCTTGGAGGTCTATGATTCTGTAATTGAAGATGAGCATTGAAGACGCTCAGCATTTGATGGGAGCTTTGAACTGGGGAGTATCTGAAATGCAAAATGCAGAATTTCAGCCCAGTGAGACCTTGATGAACTTGAGAGTCAGGTGGACAGAAATAATGGTGTATGCACATCCGTGGCAGAATGGCCTCACGTCTCATTGCTGTCTGCTCTGAGGTGGTTGCAGGATACAGCCAGAAGTTGACCAATACAATCTAGCCTCTTCTTGTGTTGTTTTTATACCTCGCTTTGAATAGAAATGTTATATCCTATAACTTAAAAATATCTGGTAAGATTCAGTTTTATTGCATCAGTCTTTTTATTAGAGCCTTTCTCTTCTACCTGCAGGGATTTGTAGAAAGGTGAAGTCATTGTTGAGCTCCTGCGGTGCATTTTCTGACTATTCCATTACATGGGCAGAGTTTGTTTAGTTTCATAAAGGCTTTATATTTTCTTGTCTCTGTTTTTTTCTTTTTGTTTTTGTTTTTTTTTTTTTGAATGCTTAGAAGGTTCTTGTTTGAAACATGGTGAGCATCAGCTGAAAGAATGAAGTGAAGGCTGCTCTATTCTTGCAATTTGCACTCCATTGAAGTGTGTGCATTGTAAAAGACAAAACCAAAAGACTCTCCTCCACCCAAACCCTCCAGTTTTTATATAATAAAAAGAAGTATGTGGGTTATTGGTAGAGTGAAGAGAAATCATGATGATCAAAATTATACTGCATGTTTAATTTAAACAAATGGGAATAACAACAAAATATCTTTTTACCATCCTTCTAACCTTTCACAATTTCTGATAGCAACAATACCGTTAAAATATCCAACTCTTTACAGGAATTCACAATTTTAGTCTGAAGGTAGCTGAGCTGTTTTCTACTGTGATCATTAGACTAATTTTATATCAACAGCTTGTCACCCTGAATGTCATGCAGCCATGGCATGCCTGACCCGTAGACATGGTCTTTGTGGTTTCAGAGGGCAGGAGCCCTTGTACAACCTGCTTGTTACTGGAGATCCTTTGGGGATACATCTCTGGATGTTCGTAATGGGATCCAGGGTCTCCAGTGGCAGCCCCCAGCTGCAGGGCTTCTGCAGCAGTGCAAGCCAAAACCATGACATTGCCTCAGAAGGCAAGGCGAGGCAGCTGAGCTGGACCCAGATGTCAAAAAGTAAATTTATTTTGAAGAAGTGAACAAAAGAAATGGCATATGTACTTGAAAACGAGTTCTCCATGAATTCTGGTACATACGGATCATGAGAGTAAGAAAATCTATTTACATCTCATGGCCATTGAGTGATTCACATGTACCAGAATTCACTGTGTGTCAATGAAACGCTCCAGTGAAGCCTCAAAATGGGTCACAAAGGTTCATCTGCTCGAGGTCACACACAATCACCTGCTGATGCACTAAATGCTTTTCTGTAAAATATCCTTAGGTTTAAAAATGGATTCCTAATAACAACGAAATTGATTGTCTTTTCATCTGCAGGTGAAATTTTCCTGTGTTAGACAGCTTGGGGTGATTTAGTCATGCTGTGGAGCCCTTGAGTGTTGATCCTAAATCATTACCCAAGACAGTGAGCCAATGGACTCTGTAATGCTCAGCTGCCAGACTCAGTTGTATTTGAGAAACTTTATGGAAAGATTTAGATGAAGATATGCAGTTCTAATCTTATGTTTAATTGCCTTCAAGGAAGTATTGGGACATTCTTCTTAGAGTACACTTACAACACCAGACCTAAACCCAGAATTTCTATTGGTATTTTCAGAGTTGCATGCTCTTGATACAGAAAAGATGGGGGAAAAAATAAGGCATGTTTAATAACAAAACAGCCTTCCTGACTCAAAAATAAAAATAAAAATAAAATAAAATCAGCTGGGTGAAGTATAATCTAATTTTCCTCTAGAACAAAACCAAAATCTTGAAGCACTATTCGTGACGTTCAGCAGTTTGAAGGCATGCAAGCATTCCAGTTTTGACTCTATTGTGCAGTCTAACTGGAAGGATTATATCACAACATAACGTGCTTGTTTTCCATCTTTTTGTCCATCAAGACGTTTTTGCAGAGGTATCAATGATTGTTGACTTTGGAGGAAGGGGAAGAAAAAATAATTAGGAGTAAAAGCAGACAGTGCCATTGAAGGAACTGTGCTTCTGTCATAGGAGAATGAATGCTCCTTTCAACAAATCTATAATTTGCAGAAGTTGCAAAAAGAAAATAGCCTTAAGGTGACTGTTAACGTACTTCAGTTCATCCTGCCAAGAAAGTTAACTTCATAAAGTCATTAAACCGGTGATTACATTTTAAAATATTATTCCCCAGCCATTTCTTCTTAGACTTTAAAATACAGTTACTGTATATACTACTTTCTTTGTAATGTGAAAAATTGTAAAATACACTTATTTTTCATAAACTCCTAATTATTAACAGAGCTATTTGCGCTCCTATAGTGAAAGTCATTTCAACACTTCCGTTATTTAAACTTCACTTTTAGGGGTTCATAATTTGGCTGTAATAAAACACAAATTCAGACTCCGAGGGCTCAAATAATCTTTGCTGGCATTAGAGCCTGATTTTCTTCAAGAAGCTGAGTGATTTGGATTGCTGACTGTTCTTCAAGATAATCCGGAATAAAATGCTTTTCAGTGCTGACTAAATAACTGTAATCATTAACAAATTTAGGGAAAGCCACGGAGCATGGTGGAGGTGATGCTGCTCTGATGTCCGTGTCTGGTGCTGAGCAGGGCTGAGGCTTGAAGAAGGGATACTGTCGGAACTTCTTGCAATGTCTCTTACATTGCTGTTCCAGAAGGGTGACTGTAGGAGCAGATGGGGAAGGTTATGGCTGGCCTTGTAGCACATGCTTTGTGGGGTCCTTGGCAGCAGACTCGCTGCAGTGGAAGGCAGATGACCAATGGATTTGGAGGTTGTGTCGCTGAAAACTGCTTTTCTGCCATCATGGATGCTCAAGTGCTCAAAGATGGATCACTTTTTTGGTATGGCTTCCTGAAATCCCCCTCATTGTGCAGCACGGCCGCTGTGATGGCTGAACAAGCTCCAGAAATTGAGGAGTCAGGGCTTACTGCCTATTAACAGCAACTCAGGGACAGTGAAATCAGACAGTTCGTTACAGCACTAATTATAGCAAAGCACTCGTGTTGTGGTTTGAGTGAGTCAGTCCTGTGTGTGCTACAACTATAAATACATCTTCTCCCCGATCTGGACTGTGTGGTACGTAATTTTTTTTTAATGGCCTGGATACATATTTACCTGAGCATATCCTGGTTTCCCAGGTAAATATGTGTACCAATGCAGAACTCATTATGGTCTGTTTGGATAAATAATCCATATTTTATAACGGTACAGGAAGTAATTATTTTCCTATTTTGCTTTCTTTAAGCCAAAGAAATTAAATGCTGTGGGTTCATTACTTAAAATAAAATAGATGCGAAAATCGAGGTAATATGAGAATAAAGTTTTCATTGTTTTGGTAGAAACTGAGAATGTTATTCCAGATTTTGATCTCGTGTTTAGCCCAGAATAACTCCATTAAAATAAACAGCGTTATTCAGGATTTACTTAGATGCAAATGGGACGTGAATTTGGCCTCCTGTCCTTAATCCCCCTTACTTCACTGGGAATTCCCGTAAGTAGCTCGCACACGATCTTTGCTGTAACTGACATTGTCCAGTATTTATCATTTGGAAAAATGAGTTATTTCAGCTACGTGGGGGACATTAACCGATCCGAATTTTGTAATAAGAAAATGGATGCTTAACAGTTATGGTCCTACATGCATTATAGAAACTGAGCCACCTATCTCAGCCATTGTTTTCCACGACACGGGAAGGAGCTGCGTTGTGTTGTGGCCATGCTGAGGTCAGGGTTTGTAGCACTTTTAAGCTTGGTGGGACCAAAGTTAGCCTTGGCATAAATCCATGAGCTGCAATAGATTTACACCAGAGATGAATATTGGCTCATTCTTTCTAACTTTATTTTTTATCCAACTCTTTCTATTTCATCTTAGAAACATAAGCAGCCTGCGTGCCCTCAAACTAATCAGAATAAGAAACAGTTTTGCTTATGCCAAAAAAATAGAACTATCATTTTTCACATTCTTACATTTTTCAAGTGAGTTTCAAGTAAGATTATATTACTGTGACTTCTGAATTCCTGAAATCTCTCTGGTCTTTGTAACTGCAAGGGCCAGCAGTGTTTCCAGAGGAAAATCTGAAACTCTTCATGCAGTATGTTTTGTGTTGTGTGGACTAGATACACTTCACAGTTTGCCTGTCTGCCATTAGTGTGGAAAAAAAATTAATGCAGTACAGTATTATGATTTATGGACTGAATTTTTTGCCCACTGAGCCCCTTCCAAAAAAAAAAAAAGAAAAAAAGAAAAAAAATCCCCCCTCTCCTCCTTTGGATATTAGAAACAGCTACTGTTTTTGTTGATCTTTTTAACTTCTGAATAGACCTATTTCAAGTCATAGCAGCATGGGAGCTCAGATTAATAATATACTTATTCAGGCAGTGATACTGACTGAAACCACTGCTAGTGTGAGTAAGAAGGATAGGATTTCTTTAAATTATTTTCAGGTGCATTCATGCATTTCTGAAAGAAGAATATAAGGATATTGTAAAATAAATGAATTTTTTGTTTACTGATCATGTTACAGGTGTGTATGTGTTTTAGTATCAGGAATGTAAGATGTAAGATTTCTCATTTTGATAGCTTTTGTTCTGGGCTCACAGTCAGTTCATCAATTAGCAAAGAACAAGAGCCACTAAACAACTACATCTGCTTTTAGATCTGGAGGAAGTAGATTCCATGGTGTGAGGCACCCTTACTATCCCACCTCCTCTTCAGCATCGTTTCCAGGCAGCCTCAAAGACGAGCAAAGAAGGAGAGAATCCCATGGGCTCCTCTTAGGGCTTTGGGCCTCCTTAGCCCAGTAGTTTGATGATGGTGTGCTCTTGTGCTGATGAGATGTGTGCCTGCTCGATGGCCTCTAGTCCCCAGCCCTGTGCTGACTGAAGGTTGATGCCCTTAGTTCTTTCCTAAGAGATTTATTGCCCTATTTTGGGGGCTCGGGGCCTTCACACGCATGGCCATTGGGGCCTTTGTGATAGAGGTTTGCTCCTTCGGCTGCATCTCATCTGTTTTTGTGGCATTTAGGACTCAATCTCATCTTTAATTCTTTCCTATCTGAACGGCAGGATGTGCAATACAGTCAACTTTTACTGTCAAGTCGTTTTTCGTAAAATACGAGTGTACCTAAAACGTCTTCACGTGGGTATGGTTTGCACTAATGATAGGTTGAGTGAGGCTGAGTTTCTTTCAAAAAATACTTCCATAAGCTGTTTGAAATTTGTATATGTTATTCTAAAAAATTGTGAGAGGACTATACTATTCTTCCACAGTCCCAGATAAAGTGCTATGGCAAGAATATGGCATTTTTACATTGCCTGAGAGAATTCTGTGTTCGTTCTCAGGGCAAATGTGGTTTGAGGGAGAAAGAGAAAAAGAAAAAGCAATGCAGCGCTTTTCAAAAGCGATGGTTTTAAATAGAAACAAAAAAGCTTTTGCTTGAGATTCATCACAAGTTTTTCAGTCTTTTCATAAAATTGTTACTCCCTTTTTGCCTAACGAGTGGAGTGAGTGACACCTTTGAGAGTCTCAGCTTGTGCTTAAGTGCATAGCTGGTATTTAGCTATATACTACCATGCAAAATATTATCCAAATGTACATGAAAAACCTGGTGTATTTTTTTTAACACAGATGCAGCCATCCTGATGAGTTTGTTTATTTTAGTTGCAGCAAGCAGCTGAAGTTTCTCAGCTGAGAGGAGCTCGAGTCATCTCTGCTGAAGACCTCCTGTTCCTAATGCGCAAAGACAAGGTATGGTAATGAGACAGAACGGTCTCGTTTTGCACAGCAAGCTCCTTATCATGTTAAAGTGTTTGCTCCTCCACACACATGAATAGCTTTGTTAGAAGGTGTAGTACTACAGCTGTATTACATGTAGTACAATAGTTATGTAACATTTTAATAAATTCTCATTTTGTCCTGTGACTTCAATTATGAATAGATTTTTTTCACTAGTATTTGGAGTGAGTACTAAACATTACAGCTCAAAGCAATTTCTTAATTGTCTGCAATATAAAGGAACCTTACCTGTTCTTATGAAAAGTGTCCCTGCCTATAGCAGGGGGTTGGAACTACATGATCTTACAGGTCCCTTCCAACCTAAACCATTCTGTGATTCTTATCCTCTATATTCCTTTGATTTCTATTAAAAACAATTATTCTTATTTCCTTCTATTTATGGAGAATGCAGAGGCGTGTGTGATAATTGTTATCATTTTTTTAATGTCCCTTCTTTTTTTTAATATTCTTCCTGTATTTTGATCTCACTAAAATTTCCAGATTGAGATATGATGTGTTTTTTGTGTGAACTTATTAGACCATGTCAAAAATTTAACAAAATTAGTTTTCCACAGGAACATTAAAGTCATTTTATCTCTTCAAATTTCAAAATTATTCAAAAATTCTTATTTATTTTTATCTAGCTAGTTCCTTATTCTTTTGCCTCCCTTTCTCTGTTTTTCTTTTCTTGTTTGGTGGATGAAACCAAATGACTAAAAACATATTGAAAGAAATAAAACCTTAAAGCTTGGAAACCAAATGCAATTACTTTATCTGATATGCCCTGTGATGGTATAATGAAAACAGTGGTTAATATGAACATCAAAGTTCATGGAAGTACAGGTGCCTAGATGTGAATTTCCAAACAAAGCATAGATATTGGAGTGCCCTAATAAAGCCTGAATTTTTTCCTTTCTGAAAGTGAAACCCATTGCTGTCTCACAGTGGGCAAACAAAATACCAAGCTGCTCACCTGAAAAACTTGACATGCTTGCTATGTGTGCATTTTCTTCAGAATTAGGAACTATTGTAAAAATTATATTTATTATCATAATGTCCCTGTTCGTTGCAGGGGAGTTGGACTGGATGACCTTTAAAAGTCCCTTCCAACTCTAAGGACTCTGTGATACTTGGTTTGTGTATATGTTATGCTATACAGTTTGTGGATTTGTGTGTTATAATTTTAGTCTAAATAAAAAATAATTCTATGCAATACTAACACCGATGTATGTTCTTCTCTTAGAAGAAGCTTAGAAGGCTGCTTAAGTACATGTTTTTTCGAGACTACAAATCTAAAATTGTGAAAGGAATAGAAGAAGATGACCTCATTGAAGGTACAAAAGCTTTCCTTAATTTGGGAGGTGTTTGATATTTTATAAATGCCCAGAACAGCTCACTGCTAAGTATTAATGTCTTCTCTAATATTTATACAAGCAGAAATTACAGATTCAGATGTGGTAACTTGGTTTTAAATTGCTGCTTTTCCATTTGCATTACTTCAACGTTAAGATTTTCCATCTACCATCCAAATGATAAGTAACAGTGCTTAATGTTATAACTCTGTTGAAGCTAAGAAACTGGTGCTGATTAAAGGGCTAATTGATTTCAGCATGTGTAATTTAAATGTATCAGCTACCATGTACAGGAGATTGTCAGCTGAATGGACATTTGTTAGCTAATTGCCAGAAGGTTTTGACATGTTTTACAAAAAATACCATAATCTGAAGTCATTTAATACTGATATATGACTTGCCCTTCTTTTGGTGCCGTTTAGCATTTTGTACTTTGAATCTGTCATTTCAAGAATGGGAAACACTTTGAATTTTTTTTCCTCTCAGCATGAATTCTTTGTGTTTAGTTCCTCTGAGCATCCACGCTGATGTTAGGTAAACGTTGTTTGTCGTGCATGTTAAGCATGATGGGCTGCCCAGGGAGGTGGTTGAGTCACCATCCCTGGATGTGTTTAAAAACCATTTGGATGTGGTGCTTAGGGACACGATTTAGTGGAGGGCTGGTCGAGTTAGGGTAGGATGGCTGGGTTGTGGTTGGACTCCATGATCTTTAAGGTCTTTTCCAACCTGAGTGATTCTGTGATTCTATACTTTAACTTGGTCAACGCGTGGATAATGTTGGTCGACTCATTTGACTTTTAATTTCCTGTGGCACTGTATTTTCACAAAACATAAAAGTATATTGCAAGCAATGGGAAGTATAACTTCCTATCTGACAGCTTGGTATTTTTATAATCCTTATGTTCATACCACTAGTTAAATCAATTTTCCTAAATCATTTAGATGCTCAAGAAATACTTCCTAAACACACTTCATCTTGGTGTTGGAGATTGCATTTTCTGGCAAGCTTTGGTAACTGAAACCATTAATTCTGTTTCATGAATCTTGCTTATTTATAGCTGTTGTTCTGCCTTGCACAACGACCACCTTGCCCAGCGTTCACTAGGCTTTATGTTGAGCAGTGGCCCATCATCTGTGGATCTGCATCTTAATGCTTGTGTTAGGATTTGCTTTAGATTTTAAGTAATTTGAGTGTTCCGATGTTCTGTATACTTAAGAGAAAAAGTGGTAATCCCAAATGGTATGTCATACAAGTGAGCTTTCATACAGCTCTGTTCCCTGTAGCTTCTTCAGTGAGAAATAACAATACCTGGTAGACTGGGTTTTTCAAGATTGCTAAAAAGATAAGGTTTTACTAGGAAACATTAAAGGGGACTTTTTACTATAGTGCTTCTGCAACACAGCAGGACGTCACCTTGGTCGGGTTGCTCACTGTGTATGAGGGCAGGAAGAACAACCTACATGGTGCATCTGAGTCTAAAAAATGGCCCTTCTAGGGACATCATTTGATGTTTAAAATAGCCAAATAATTTTTGTTTGCTGTTCGTTTCTTATCTTTGTGTAGACAAGTTCAGCAGCAACAACACCAACAAACGGCAGAAACTTGCTCAGGACTTTCTCAACTCCATTGACCAGACAGGAGAGCTCTTGGCCATGTTTGAAGATGATGAGATTGATGATGTCAAGCAAGAGCGGATGGAGGTAATTCTTATGTTTTACTGATATCCATCTCCTGCAGAGAAAACTCTGAAATATTTCATACATCATGCTGTTCTGCTGCCTTTTTCATATTGTATTTTGTATTGTTGTCACATGCTTTTTCCTTTTGCCCAGATGGTCTAGAGGAATCTTATTTCCATATTTTTCCTGTTCTTTCAAATGTTTGCTAATATCTAAGCACACATGCTGAGAGGAAAGATTATGAAAGTGTAGCTATGGCTCTTTCTATCTGCCATGTATTTGTATTTCCTTCCCATAGATGGGAAAGCAGATTCTATTTAAAAACATTTCACATACATTTTTTGCAATTTTTTTCTAATTTTCATTCTTTCTCTCATTGGAAAATTATGCTTAGATAGCAATTGAGGATTCTTTTTCATATAACATAGCTTTCATAAAAACTGAAAAATATTCTGTGCATATATATGCTCTTCTCATTTTCTTATCTACATACATCTGAAAAATTATGCCTGCATTACAGAATGCAGAGCCATATCACTCTTAGCAAGCTAACCTGGGATCAGGAATTCTAGCAGAATTAGAATGGGAGTTTCTGAAACAATGGTTTTGATGCTAGTTTTGCTTGGTTTCACTTAGTCCTAGCAATACGACCACAAGACCTTGTTGGAGCAAGTTGCCATGTGGGCCTTATGATAGAACCATAGAATCCATATTGTTGGACCTTTAAAGACCATCCAGTCCAACTGCCCTGCAATGCACAGGGACACCACAGCTAGATCAGGTTGCCCAGGGCCTGATCCAACCTCGCCTCGAAAGTCTCCATGGATGGGACGTCAACCACATCTCTGGGCAACCTGTGCCATTGCCTCACCACCTTCACTTAAAAGACTTTTTCCTTATATTCATGACATTGACTGACTTGCATCCCCACAGCTAAATTTTCTTTCCACCCAAAACAGGCTAGTTCTTCCATCAGAAGAGGGGTGGCCAGCAGGGACAGGGAATTGATTTTCCCTCTCTACTCTGCTCTTGTGAGGCCTCATCTGCAGCACTGCGTCCAGGTCTGGAGCCCCCAGGACAAGAAAGACAGGGAGCTGTTAGAGAGGGTCCAGAGGAGCCACAAAGATGATCAGGGGACTGCAGCACCTCCACTACAAAGACAGGCTGAGGGAGCTGGGCTTGTTCAGCATGGAGAAAAGAAGGCTGCGGGGTGACATCATTGCAGCCTTTCAGTACCTAAAGGGAGCCTACAAACAGGAGGGGAGTCAGCTCTTGGAAAGGGGAGATAACAGCAGGACAAGGGGAAACGGTTTGAAGTTGAGGGAGGGGAGATTGAGGTTGGATGTCAGGGGGAAGTTGTTTGCTGTGAGTGGTGAGGTGCTGGAACAGCTGCCCAGAGAGGCTGTGGATGCCCCGTCCATCCCTGGAGGTGTTCAAGGCCAGGTTGGATGGGGCCCTGGGCAGCCTGGGCTGCTGTGAAATGTGGAGGTTGGTGGCCCTGCCTGTGGTGGGGGGTTGGAGCTTCATGATCCATGAGGTCCCTTCCAACCCTGGCCATTCTGTGATTCTTTGATTCTGTCAATAGTGGATATGGAGAATGCTCTGCAACTCCTTTTCTTGCCCATTTCCTGCTCATGCCTCATGTGGGCAACTCGTTGTCAAGGGCAAAATTCTCCATGGTGTCTGCTCACAATTGCACACAATTTCCATATTTTTTTAGTCAGAGGTGTAGGATTCGTGGCTGTTGGAAAGCTGCTATTTTTAGAGTGCTTTTTATGCCCTTTCATTACTAGAGCTGGGTACTTCGGTTTGATTTTGTTTCCTATGATGAGGTGGCTGATGCATTCAGTAATATTTGTCTATTTAATATTTGCCTATTTCACCTTAAGATTTAGTGGAAAATTCTATGGAAGAAATAACCTGATTTTCGTCCTGCTCTTTCTGGACCTTGCTCAGTCATGTTTCCCCTTCCTTCTCTCCACTACAGTTACTAAAAATCTAATCAAGAATCCATTCTCCCTAAGAACTGAGTTGGGAACAAGTCCCATTTGTCCGCAGCTGAGAAACAGTGTTGTAGAGCAGTTGTTTCCAACCACTATTTGTGTTTTTAGAAGCTGATGTTTCTTTTCTTTTCTTTACTTTTGTACAAATGTATTTATGTAAATGATGTTTTGCATAAATGCAAGCATATCCTTTCAGCTCATGTGCACAGAAATAGGTAACAGCCCTGCTTGGAATTACTGTTATGGGATTGAATTTTTGCTCTTCTTTAGGTTCTCTTCTGTTATTTCAGTACAACCTTTTTTTTTTTGAAACCTAAAAAACTAGACAAGTGAAGTTGTATGAAATTCCTTGTGCCAGACAAGGACGTATCTAACTTTCTATTCATCTGCAGTCAAATACTTCTCTTTCAGCTGATTGCACATCTTGGTTTTCATCACTGGACTATTCACGAATTGTAGGATACATATATTGAAAGTAATTTTCTCTATTGCTTCACTTTATTACATTTCATGAATAATGTGTTTCCACGTTTAAAAAAAAAATAAAATCTACTTATTTTGGAATAGAAACATAAATTATATACAGGTATGAAGTCAGTACTATGGATTTTCTTTCGTATTCATTTTTCAATGACAAAACGCGAAACATTGGTTGAGAGACATGCTACTCCAAAAGTTAAGCTCTGCTTTTCTTCTGGGCTTTATTGTCACTTTCAGGTGGGTAGAAATAAATCAATCACTGTGGGAAATGTGATCCAGTCCTAAAGGAAGAATTCTTCACTGAGAGGGTGGGTAGTTGCTGGAACAGGCTGCCCAGAGAGGCGGTGCATTCCCTGTCCAGGAGGTGTTCGAGGCCAGGCTGGATGGGGCCCTGGGCAACCTGATCTTGTGCTTCATCTAGAGTTTGGCAACCCTGCCTGCAGAACGGGTTGATGATCTTTGAGCTCTTTTCCAACCCAAGCCGTTCTATGGAACTTATTTGGTCTCCTGTGTTGTCAGTGGATGGGTCAATGTAGTGCATCACATTTTCTTTTTGCAGTCAATTATATTCAGTCCATGCTAAGTTTGGGAGGAAATCCAGTAGACACTTAAAAAATTCTAACAGGGTTCTTTAAGGAATTAGTATACTTGACCTAAAGGCAACGGACCTTTTAGATATCGATTACCTCAGACATGAGTGGTTGTCTTGGTTTGGACAACTGCAAATGATTTCAGTTTCATGTTGCCTTGGGCCAAAATCATGCCAAGTTGTCCTGAGCGTATGATAAACATGTATTTCTGATGTCACTGTGGGCTAAACAGGATATTGTTGTTTAGCAGTATGGTTTCAGTTATGAGACAAAAAGCAAATATTATTTATACTTATTTTTTAGAACACATTTTATGGAATTAGATCTCAAACTTCATGAGAGCACTTCCTGTTCTGTGAGGTCTGTTCTGTTTGTACCACAGAGGAGTAAGCAAAGCCCCAGGCTACTTTCAAACAGTAAAAAAGGTGGAAAAAGTAAAAAAGTTTTGCCTGAAAAACATCCTCCAATGCTGTCACATTACAAGGAAAGAACATTCCTTTAGGACTGGATGTAAATCTTACTGATGCATCCTGCAGCTTCAGTTTGAAGCAGAGACCATTTCTGAGAGTAATAAAAGCAATATGCAGAAGACAGTCAACTTGTCTTAAAAGTGAAGGGCAGGAATTAAAAACCAAATCCACATTACTTTTCCATAACGCATGATTATGTTGTCAATGCATTTTGGTCAGATGATAATAACAGTAATAGCAATGAATAGCAGCAAATCAGCCAATTGTACAGACAAAAGCAAACCAAACCAAAAGTTGTAATAGCACCACTGTCTCACTCCAAAACCATAAGTAATTTGCCCTCTCAAAATAGCAGTAAAACAGAAGTGATGTGCTGCTCCTCCCAGTGAGAACAGGTATAGATGAAATAAAACATTCTGGTTCATAGACGTAGTTGAACTGTGCTCGTGGAGATCATAGAAGCTTTCTTTTTGACAAGTGACAGTGCACAGAATGGCAATTTTTTATTGTGCTGATTAGTCTCAAACTGCTTCACTCTGGACCAGAGCAGTGGGAAGGCGGATGTTCAGTAAGATCTCTGCATTTTGGAATAGGCTCCGCAGGGAGGTGGTGGAGTCACCATCCCTGGATGTGTTTACAAACATTTGGATGTGGTGCTCAGGGCCGTGATTTAGCGGAGGGCTGTTAGAGTTGGGGTAGGATGGCTGGGTTATGGTTGGACTCCATGATCTTTAAGGTCTTTTCCAACCTGAGCAGTTCTATGGTTCTGTGATTTTTCCTTATTTTGCAGTTTAGGTCGAGGTGCAGGTTTGGCTTTTTGTGCCCTTGTACTGCTGCTCTGAACCTCTCAGAGGACCTGTCCCTATAAAACTTGCTGCATGTTTGGCAGCATTTTGTGACCAGGAACACCAGCACTGCTAAATTTTTGTATGAGAGCCTTTATCGAATTTACAATGTCCCGTTATTAAAATCAAGCAGAGGTCTTTTAAAATTTCAGTCAGCTGAATAGCAAAGTGGACTTCTTTCTCAGTCTCTAAAAGTCCATTTTTTATCATTTGTTTTATGGTGCCAGTGCCTCCCCTACCAGGAAAAAACCAATTCCCTTCAGAAATCTGAACTGGCGTCCAAAGGACTGCTGGGAGCATCACACTGTGAATACTCTATTTCAGTTTTGTTCCCCTGGGATTGAAAGAAACACCATTCATCTGTCCCTCTGAGTGCTAGGGATATATTTCCAACACTCAGATGTTATATGGCAATAATTTAGTTGCAGTAACTACCATAATGTTTTCACAGTGCATTGCAAATTTGAATAAACAGTGGAGAAACACCAGAAACACTTCAGGTATTTAAAAATTACATCTACGTGCTACTGTTGTAAGTTCATTGTGGATGTGATTTTTCCAGTCCCGCTCTGTAGTCATATATCTGTTAATGAGAAATCTGTACCAAGCACACAGAAATGGAGTATGCTATGTGCATTGTGCAATACATGGCAATGAAGATTAGGTGTGTTTGAAATGTATCCTTTGTGAAGTTAAGTGGCTCCATTTGAATTTCATCTGTGTTAGATATGATTAATTTGTGCCTATCGAAAACACTTAAATACACCTAAATACACTTTGAGATGTAAGAAATAATACTCTGAAAGTCCAATCATAGTTATTTCTGTGATGCAGACTTTAAGGACTTGGCATTTATATATTTATTGGCACAGGCTGCCCAGGGAAGTGATGGAGTTTTGGTCCCTGGAGGTGTTCCAGAACCGTGGAGATGTGGCACTGAGGGATGTGGTCAGTGGGCATGGTTGGGGTGGGTTGGGTTGGGCCTGGGGAGGTCTACTCCAGCCTTAATGATTCTATGACTCCCTCCTTAATTTATGTATTGAATTCAGGAAAATCAGTTACTTGCTTGTATCTTTCAGAGCCCCAGACATTAGCTGCTATTCAAAATCTCCACAACATCAGTAACAACAAAACTGACAATAGGAGAAGTTTCAAAAGTTATTACAAAACTGAGAACAAGGAGGTTTCAAGTTCACAAATCAGTATCTAGTCCTGTTTCTTAGCAGGGAAGGTGTATTCTCTCCACATTTATGAGCACAATTAAGTATTTAATTCAATTCAAGAAGAGTTTGTAGCTCTGCAGCATGGAAAGCTGTGTAAAATCCTGAAAGCTGTGGAAATTGACTCCACATCCAGTTAGCTCGTGCAGCAGAGAATTAGCTGAAATGGGGAAGGCAGATAATGGCAAAAGTTCCATGCAGCACTAAGCTGTGGGCATCAGGTTAGCCAACCAGAAGTTACACGGGCCTCAAATGAATCCTTTCTCTACTGACACAGTGGGCAGTGGTAGGTGGACAGTTGGACTTTCTGAACCGTGAGGATTCTATAATTCTGTGATTCTCTTTAAATCTACAGGAGTAAATTAGACAATGACAAGAAGATCTGTGCACACTGGAATATGAAGAACTGACTCCGTAATTGTATGGAATATATAAAAAATGTTCTGTGTGGTCACACTTTGACCCGGGCACTGTCCCAGGGGAATCCTGGGTACAGTTTGGAAATTAGCCTGGGACAGGAGATCCTGCCATTGTATGGTTGTGATGTGCCATCCTGGAAGGTCCAGGTGCAGGATACAGGATGCTCCACTGCTACCTTGGAGCTAGGACGAGAACCTGGCATTTTTCAGTTGACACAACTTAAACTTGGTGGCATGATTCAATGGGGAAAAAAAAAAACCAACACAATGATGAGCTCTTATGCTCAGCAAGGAACCAAAAGATGGTGTTGAATGACTCAAATTCGTTGTACTAATTTGGGAAAGATGTACAAAGAAAATAAGCAGGAAGTGATTTAGAAAGAGCTTTGAGGCCTTCTAATAGTACAGCACTCATTTCACTGACAAAAATTATGCCAGTGTAAGTGCTGTGTGCGGTCATTACTCTTTAGGGAGTATCTGTTCATGCAGAGTGTATCAGTAACAAACTGGAATTTGATTTAAAGCCCATATGGAAAGATTAGTGCTGTTGTTCAGACAACACATACTTAATAGAATCTGCATGTCGGAAGACAAACTAATAAGTTTTATGTTGCTAAGCATGAGGTCACTGTTTCTCATAGCACATCTTTCTTGATATATCATTTTCTGATGATAAACTTGTTCTTCTGCTTCTTCAGAAAGGATTGTTTTACTGATATCACATTATTTTTGACAGAAACTGTATTTTAAGACAGAATCTGACGTTTGGTTAAGGGGACAACTTTTATTTTGCAGTACTGTGTCTAAATCTACCTTATTAATTTTTAGAATTACAGTTTATAAGCACTCAACCTTCTTAGATTTTAACAGCTACAGTCTATGAAAGAATATTCCTTGGGGTCAGATTTAGCTGCAGATGAAAATGTTCCAATTTGTTTTGGCTGTCTGCATATCAGCTAATTGTCTCATCTTCCATTGCAATCACTGAAGGACCCCTCGTGCAATCTGGAGAGGTGTTCTACTGAACAGACACTTGTATCTTCATCACAGTGGGCTCCATAGCTCTTGTGACTCTTCTGGATATGTTCATCTTGCAGGGATCTTCCGAGTTGTCACTGACTGTTCTGCTTTTGTCCTGGACAGATTTTGGGTGTGGAAGATGAAAAAGAAGTATTAGAAGAGAAAGCTTGCATTTTGGGGATGAGAAAAGGCATGGCTCTGGGCAGCCTGGTCTGGTGGTTGGCAACCCTGCCCATGGCAGGGGGTTGAAACTAGATAATCTTTGAGGTCCTTTTCAACCCAGGCCATTCTATGATTCTATGAAGTATATATGCTTACAAAGAAGAATCATAGAATCGTTAAGGCTGGAAAAGACCTCTAAAATCATCTTGTCCAACTACCATCCCATCACCACTGTACTGACCAAGTGCCCCAATGCTGTCTTTAAAAATAGATCTGTCATCAGTTTATTTCCTCCTGGTTTGCGTACAGAATCGCAGCTTGCACCTGCTACATGACTTACACCATCAACCTATGTCACAGCCTTACATTTCAAGATTAAAAGTTTTTGAAAAAAAGCAGTAGAAAGTAAGTGTCCTTGTTCTTTACCCATCACTGTCAAAAACGGACTAATGGATTCCATTGGCACAACACACGTGGACAAATCATACCTTTAAAAGCCTTATGTTGTAAGAAGTGTTCTTGTATGAACTAAAGAGTTGCAGCCTTAATTGTAAACCAGTCGTACACCTGTGTGTCCAAGCCAATAAGAGGAGTTGCTTTGGAATTGAGAAGTGACTCGGTAGGGTACTCAGATAGGAGGAGGGAATTCATGCTGTGGGACAATAGATTCCGAGACAGTGTTGGAAGAGGCCAGGATTTCCTCCCTTAAGCTGCTGTGCTACAAGTTGAAGTGAATTTCACGGCGCTGCACTTGTCTCAAAGTTTAACTGACTGAGGTGTTTAGGTTTGCTGTTGTGCTTGGAAGTGAGAGAGAAGCAATCCAGGGGAGGTTCCTTTCTTAGTTAAGAGAGAGAAATACTTTTGGCTTTTCTGCTGCTGTTCAAAACCATTGAAGTCACATTTGCAGGAGTCTCACTGGGTGTCAGGAAGAGTTCTTCTGTTGCTTTCAGGGTTGTTCTTTCTGGAGAGAGAAGTTCTGAGCATGCAGCCTGATCCTGATGATAGGAAGAAAAGAGTGCTGTAATGTAGAGATCTACTAGACAGGAAGCTCCCGATAGACCTCCTGCTTCTTTTGGTGTAGATAGATGCTAAGATTTAAAGGAGTGTATGTGGAACATCAGTCAAGAAAAAAAGCACGTTAATTCTCTGAGCAATGTTTTTTTTTTTTTCAATATGGCTAAAGAGACTTCACCAAAGCTAGAAATCCAAATAGAGGAGGATTAATTTATCTGTATCAATCCAGTGTTTCCAGGTGAGCGCAAAGCTAGTTAAACTAACAGCGTCTCAAATGTAAATTAGCTGTCTGGGCATCAAAGTGTTGGTGACCATTATCCAGTGTAAAAATAAGCCTGCTGGTTTTAATGGTTTCTGTGATTACACACTGCTCGGGAATGTTTGGAATACTGGGAAAATGCAATTTGTCTTTGGGAACGGTTGGATTGGTTAAAAGTAAACAGAATGTAAACAGGACTTGTTTCTCCAAATTATCTATGTCTGCAAATACTACATCATTCTTGTTGGTGTTGGAAAAAGCTTCCAAATGGAAAAGAATTCGTCTTACAGTCAATGATATCAGTAGACTTTTTGCATTGCTACAAACGTTAGATTATTAGGATTTTCTCACCTTGGGGTTTATTGCTATGGTTACGTGAAGTGTAGCATTTGTTTGGGTCTTCAGTCCTGGTAAAATTTGGTTGGTTTTCGAGCATTTTAGTGAGCGTTGCTCACACTGCAAACTTAGGCAGTTGTGCTGGGAGGGCAAGGTGTTATTTGCTCTTCTGTCTCTTAGTGATTTGGGTATTTTTTTTGCCACTGTTTGCTTTCTCATAGGAACAGGAAGATTCTGGGCTGTTGTGTTTTGTATTTTTGACACCCAAATGACCGTGTTTTAACTTAAGTTTTGGAAAGAAAGTTTATTTATATATATATATATATATAATTTATGTCTATAATTAAAGGTAGACACGCATACATACAAACAGTGTTTCCACAGAGCATTTGATTAGGAGCCAAATGTAAGACTAAAGAAACATTCTCTAAGTGTATTTTAATGCCATGTTTATTTGTGATCTTGTATTTAACGGGTTTGTTACTCATATATTCTCGTCACCATATAGTTGTGCTTACAACACAGTTACTGTTTATGTAAAGTCGGGAGAACGGGAGCAAGGAGTGATGTTGAAGTTTGACAAAGGTCCCATTGGTGGTAGGGGACTGAAATTGCTGTAAGGCTTTAAAGCATTTAAGCAAATCAGTGCTGATAGTGGTTTGTAGTTCTGAGGTTCACAGAATCGCAGCAAGGTGGAGGTGGGAGGATCTCTGGGTCCATCAGGTCACACTGCTCCAGAGCAGTGCCCAAGACTGCATCACCCGTGCAGCACAGAAGTGCTTCTTGATGATTTGGGGGGGAAAAAGTTATTATTTTTTCAGGTCTCTGAGCCTTTTTGTGACAAATATTTTATATATACATACGTGTTCCTTATAGAATGGGTTGGAAGGGACCTCAAGGATCATGAAGCTCCAACCCTCCTTCCACATGCAGGGCCACCAACCTTCATATTTAATACCAGCCCAGGCTGCCCAGGGCCCCATCCATTCTGCCCATGAACACCTCCAGGGATGGAGAAAATCCTTATAAAGTTCCTTAGAAAGAATTACTTGATTAAGTCTGTTTTTGAGACTGCTTTGCATGGGATTCACAAAACTCAGAAGAAGACTCCATGGAAGTAAAACAGGAATGCAAATTACATGAGGTTTTCAAACCAACTTTTTCAACTCACCTTCTTGGGCATTCCCAGTTATTGCATCTTGCTGATAAAGTTGTGAAGGCAGAGACTGAAACCTACATATCAAGACCCAATCTTTGGGGCAGAGAGCTTCCCAAACAGGCTGTCCTCTGGCTGCTGCTGCCTGCAAAGCTGCTTGGTGAAGGAGCACCCTGGATCTTGGGCAACTGGCTGCTGTCAGGGCTCCCAGATACCTGTCTCTTTCCCTTTAAGGATTCATATCACAAAAAGCCTTCATGGAAGGGAACAAACTCTTTGCACAAGTGAAGGCGATGGAGGAAGGATGCTTATGGGATTTTAATGGTGTTCTACTTCAACTTCTGCAGACGAGGGAAGGCTCTGAGGGTCATCCTGCGACTAGGAGATAGGTCAGAACATCCACAAGACAGTGTCAGAGAAAGGATGTTGTCCTGCTTCATCCATAGGAGTCTTGACATATGCCTCTGCTATTTCTGGACATGGCAGGTACAGCAGAGAGAATCTCCTTTTTTCCCCTGTTTTTGTCTATTTTCAATCTCAAAAGAATGACAATGCTTATCCCAGTATCAGCCTCCAGCCAGGATCTGAAACCTACTTTTAATCATGCACATGGGTCAGTCCTGCTAATACCTCTTACAGAATTACTAAGAATCCTTTTCTTTTAGTTTGGCATCTATCCTCTTCTAGCAGGGTGGGCAGGCAATGTGTCGTAATAGCCTCTCCATCCACAACTTGCAGCATACAGACAGGATGGAGGAACACTGGAAGTCATTCTCAGGCTGCATTCCAGCTGAATATAGCAAAAACGAGCTCAAATGTATTGAATTGCACAACTTAATGGGGAAAAAAAATCTGTTAAAGGCTACTGAATATAAAAATGCAGCATTTGGTTAAGGCAGTGCTTGAGCCACAGATCAGCATCTTCTGGTTCAGCTGTTCAGGGAAAGAATCACAATAAGCTTGTCTTGTTGTCCTGCAGTTGTATTATTTCCTCCTTGGCAAGCTACTGTTGGTGCCTGGGACACATGGAGATTTGGTCTGTCCCTCCTTAGGTACATTTGATCTTCACTTTTGTACTTTTGTAGTTGTGGTGGTGGTGTTCCTATTATCTTCTGATCACAGGATTATTCAGGCCTACTACAATTTTCTCCTCGGAAGAGGTCATTTTGCAAGCTTCTGGTCTCTACTGCCTATGATATTTGACTGAATTCAGATTTTGTGAATGCTTTTCAAGGAGAAGCACTTAGCAAAAAATCAAGAATTAATACACTATCTTTGTATCATCATCAACTTGAATAAGTTCCAGTCTGAAACCTCACAAATCACAGGATTTCACTGCATATTACCTAGCTGTGAAGTGGCAAGTTCTGTCATTCTCAGTTCTCATTTGCCAAGCCACCAATGTCCAAGCTGGTTAGACCAACAAGAAACTTGGCCCCTTCCCACCTGCATTCACGGTAAAGTTTAGGTATCATTACGGATTCTGAAAGACATGATCTGTTGCCTAAGATTAGGGTCAGTAAGACAGCATTTATTGCTATTTAATGAAGAGGTATATTAGAAATACTAGCATTTGTGGTTTCAGAGTTCATTCTGATAGGACCATGCTTGCAACCTGGTATTTAGACTACTGCTAAGATACGACCCTGTGGAAGATTTTTAGAACAGATATCATTTTAAGTATTGAAAGAACTAATGATGACTACAAAGTATGCCTATGAATGTGATTTTAGTTTTCAGAGATTTCCATATAAATTTAACAGGCAAGGAATTAAAAGAAGCGTAGGAAATTTCTTAACAAGTGTAGCGACCTCCCATTGTATTGCATTGTCTGGAATAATTTCTTCCTCATTATGCATGAAACTCAAAAATGATTAGCTGTTGAATCTTATAAGCCAAATAAAAGCATTAATTCACAGTGTGTTGAGTAAATACTGAATCTAATCTCTGGAAAGCAGGCCTGCCATTCAGAAGGAATTTGTTGACAGACTAAAGAAATGAGCTGACAGGAACCTCATGGAGTTCAACAAAGACAAATATGGGATGCAGTAACCCCATGCACACATACAGCTTGTGGGCTAGCCCCATACTGGGCTGTGCTAGCTAGAGGTGAGCCAGCAGGTCAAGGGAAATAATGCTTCCCTATTCTTTGGCACTGGTGAGACTGCATCTGGAGTCTGTGTCCAGTTTTGTGCTCCCAAGAACAAGAAGGACTTTGATGAAGTGTGGCAGAGGGTCAGCAGCAGGTTTGGGGGGCTGGAGGACCCGGCGTATAACAACAAGCTGATAGAAAAGGGCTTGTTCAGCCTGAAGACAAAAGAAAAAACTAACAGGGAATTTTATTGCTGGCGACAAGACAAGAGGTAAAATGCAGAATCCCAGAATCATTTTGGTTGGAAAAGACCCTTAAGACCATCGAGTCCAACCATCAACTGAGCACTACTGAGTTCACCACTAGACCCTGTTCCTAAGTGCCATGTCTGCACATATCTTGAGCACCTTCAGGGATGGGGACTCCACCACTTTTCTGGGCAGCCCATTCCGTGAAGAAATTATTCTTAATGTCCAACCTAAACTCTTGGTGCAGCTCGAGGCCTTTTCTTTGTGGCCTATCACCATCCCTTCCTTCCTTCAACCTCCAGTCAGGTAGTTGTAGAGAGACATGTAGTCTTTCCTCAGCCTCCTCTGGATTGAATAACATCAGTCCCTCAGCTGCTCTTCATACATCTTGATTTCTAGAATTTGGACAGATAAATAATTGGAAAAAAAAAAAATGGAATCTGGCTGATCAGAGAAATTGAGGAACTTTAAGACTTGGAGAATATCTTCAATTAGAAGATTTTCCAAGCTTGACTGGTCCTGAGTCACCTGGACTGACTGGACCTGTTTGGAGCTGAGAGTTGAAGCAGGTATCACTGGAAAGATCCCAAGCTTTTTTTCCAGTGTAAATTTTTCTACAATTCTGTGGTTCTATTCTGAATTTTCCCATTTAGGAAATTAAAGTGGCAGGTGGCATAGGAATATAAGAGAGCTTTTATAAAACACATAAATGATAAACCATATCAAATTTGTAAAAAACATAAAATCTAGGTAGCATGGGATAGCACGCTCCAACTTCTGCGCTATATGCAATCTGCAACTGCTTGGTATTTCCTGGAATAGACTTTTAATGTATACAAGAAACAGGGTTTTCTGTCTTTCATTTTGTCTCAGTCTTGTGGTTTATTTTATCTAGAATGTTGCTTGCTGTATTCTTCCATAAGAATATGATCTGGCTGCCGTGCAAAATTGCAGTCAGTGAGAGCTTCACACGTGTAGCGGCGATGGAATCAGAAGCAGTGAGATTTAAGCATAAGTGTCTGTTGGAATGGTAATGTAATTAAGCCTACATGTTGTAAAGTGAGATGCATACTCACCCAATCCACTAAAAACAGACCCACAGCATTCCTAACAGTGCAGCAGGGGAAATCACAGAGCCATAGAATCATTCCGGTTGGGAAAGACCTCTAAGATGGTCTAGTCCAACCATCACATAATCTAATGCAGTTAACTCGATGAAAGAGCAAAATGCCATTTGTGTGAGTCGCTTGCATCTTCTGCCCCTCAGACATTAAATCTTATCTCCTTTCTTTTTGTTTTGCTCTACTGTCTTTGATTGGAAATGGAGATACCTGCACAATCAGACACTTCCACAAAGTGAATCAGACGAGATTGTTTTAATTTGGGTGCTCACGAAAACTAACAGTTCTGTTTTTCAGATAGCTGCTCAACATAAAGTCCTCATGGAGCTTAAGATGCAGAGCTTAATCTTCACTAATATTATTCAGATCAGCGTTTGACCCTTTGAATAGGCTGGGGGTTTACATTTAGCTGACTTCAAAATAGCAAAAATCAGACTTTGCTGTCACTGTGGGTTGGCAAAGTACATCCAAAAACAGATTTATATTTTCAGGGGAGGCAAGACCACAATATTATCACTAGAAAATATACCGATTTTGCATAGAGAGTAAATTCTAGAAATTGATTTGTGTAACTTCAGCAGATCTGTATCAAGTGGGGAGCCACAAGTTTATTTTTGACAGAAAAAATGTTCTCACTTGACCTGTTGGATTTCTGGCTCAGTCGTAGCTCTGCTCACTCTGTGTGCAGGTAGCAACAGGCTGCTCGAAGTCCTTTGTCATCTGTATCACATCTACTGCGCTAGAGGCTTACACTGATTTACTTTAGGTATTCTACAAGAAACTGCATTAAAAGCTACAAGAAAATGTTATAAATTAATAATATCAAAATCACCTTAAGGTGTATGTGTTTTATTCTCAAGGAGTTCCTAGCTTGAGCATTTGTTTCCAGACTGTTGTTTGGGCAGCATGCAGAAGGGCGAAGGTAGTGCTGTTAAGTGCTGTTGAAACTTTGCAACTGGAACTTAGGAAGCAATCATTACATTTGGTTTTCCACTTGATCAAATGAAGGAAGGATGGGGAGCCTTCGTCAGGGAGCTGGATTTTATTTCCCAGGGCTGACAGCCATTTCCACAGCTTTATCAGACCTACTAGGAACTTTTCCTACCATGGTCAGATGGTATTATTTAACATCAGTTCATCCACTTGTGTGGGATTCAGATCCTATATCATACAGTGACTCTGACAAGAGGATGCTTTTACTAGGAGTGTTATTCAAAGCGCTGTTGATTTTCTCAGGCTGCAGGCATCTGCAAAAAACCTTGTAGAACATAGAGCATCTGGTATCGAGTCCTCACTCCTTGCAAAGACCATATCAAACAGCTTGGAAATGGAACACGTACTCTACATCCGCTTGGAAATATTGTCTTCTTCTGTTTGCTGTAGATGTATTAGCTGTCAGCTCATATCATCAGCTAATAATTTTATATCTGAAAATCTCAAGCAAATCTTCAGCTACTAATCACACCCTTCTTAAACTGGGAGTTAAGTCTTGCTGTACCCCAAGGTTGGAGGTCGAAATGCTAGTTCAGGTATTTGAAGAAATACATTAGCAAGGTGACTGCTATCCTTGTTACCATACACTGTATTTTAAAGAAAGAGACTGAAACGATGACGTGATGCCAACATCTCTGATGAATACTGGATGTGATTCTAAAAGTGTCAGGAAAACTCAGGAACCCTAAAGAAGCCAAGCAACCAGCAGTCGGGATTAAATTTTCTCCCACAATATATATGATGGCATGAGAATCCACAGCAGCTTCTAAAAGCACGGTCAAGTAATCAATGCCAAATTGTGGTAGCATTGCTCTACTACAAGCACCTTAATAATGAATAGGCTTCAACCTTCCAAGTTCTACTTCCAAATCTCACCACTGAAGTTGTTGTTCTTTGCATCCCAGTTGTGTTATGTTGTTAAGTGCAATATTTTGTACCTAATCACAGAATCATCACAGAATCATAGGGGTTGGAAGGGACCTCCAGGGATCATCGAGTCCCACCCCCCTGCCAAAGCAGGATGATGGTCTTGTAGGTCCTTTCCAACCTTGTGATTTTATGATTCTATGATTCTGTGACTCTGAAAAGAAGAGTTTTTTCTATTATTTTGTAATAAAGGACTTTGCAATTTATTTATTCATTCATTCATTTATTCATTTTTTTTTCCTGTAGATATTTGGTTCACCATGCCACTCCTTACAAAGGAAGAACCCTAATGCTTTTATTTTACTCAATCTGAACCTATAATAAAATCTACATAAGAGAAAACCTTTTATACGTGAATGGATTTTGACATTTCCAAAATTCAGTTCTTTTCATTTTGAGGTTAAACTGACACATCTGTAAGTGACTGCTAATAAGAATATCAGTGTGAGCAGTGCCATGCATTCAAACTCTTTGTAACTGATTTAGAAGAGGAGGATATCTCAGTAGTAGGATCCTGGGTGTCTCTTGCTAAGCTCTAGATTCCAAGACTTTGTACACTTTAAAAACCTTTGGCTAACTGCAGAATAAAAGTAGAATGCAAAAGGTAGATTTCTGTATTTTAAAATGTGCTCTATTTTTTCTCCTTTGTTAATAGCTGAGAAGTTGGCACGTAGAACCAGCCTGTGCTGATGCTTTTGGGAAGTACAGATGTGATTGCGACCCATTTTAACAATGAGCAGGGAACAGTCTCTTGTTATATTTATGTCTCTAACAGGCTGGCTGAATGAATGAGTACTATGTGCAGAGGTGTTATTAATGCAGCACAGCCATTTGCATAGCAGGCACTGCAAATTAGGAAGATTGAAGGTCAAATTCCCCAGAGTAGCCCTTTTTGTTTATGTTTTATGGCCTGAGCACTCTGTATCGCTTTTAATTACTGATGTGAAATAAGCAGTGTTTTCTGTCTTACGATGGGACTCAAAGGAGCTGTGCTGATTTGCAAGAACTGAAGATCTTAGCAGTTGGGTTAATGATTCGTAATTAAATTTACAAATCAGATTAAGTTTGAATTAATTCCTTTCAGTGGCTTTAAAATAACACATATCTAAAACATACGGTTACAATAAAGATTAATGTTGGGTCTAATCATTATGGTATCGTTATGTAAGCAATTTAGAATTAGAATTTTCTCATCATTCATCTCTTTCCAAATCAGAAAAAAATAAATGAAATGTTTTCTTGTAAGAAATGTTCTAAAATACTTTTATTCGTTCTGACAGTTGTGCACCCAACTTCATCATCAGTTCTTTGATTTTTGTGGATATCTGAAGCTAGTAGAAATGGAAAGTTACAGCTCTAAAGGAACATCCATTAGGCACATATTTACACAGCGCATCTAAATATTCCTGCAGCTGCAGCTAGTGCCCAGCATCCCTCTATCTGATTGAGGTTGGATGTCAGGGGGAAGTTGTTTGCTGTGAGAGTGGTGAGGTGCTGGAACAGCTGCCCAGAGAGGCTGTGGATGCCCCGTCCATCCCTGCAGGTTGGATGGGGCCCTGGGCAGCCTGGGCTGCTGTGAAATGTGGAGGTTGGTGGCCCTGCCTGTGGTGGGGGGTTGGAGCTTCGTGATCCTTGAGGTCCCTTTCAACCCAGGCCATTCTGTGATTCTGTGTTATCAGGGTTTGGTAAAACGCAGATCTGGGGTGCTACATTTGTGCAGCACAGTGTATGATTTCAAGCTAAATTATTACGTCGTTGAGAATTTCAGCAATCACTGACACGCAGCATTCAGATACCTTCTGGGTGATCTAAGTGTCTTTGTCAATGAATTATGTCCCGTTGTAAACTAAAGGAGCTTTAATCAATTGCACGTGTAAAATATTGAACGGGAGCAGAGTACTGTAGGATCTAGCTGAAATAGTGTTAACATTAGCTCATTATATCAATATTTGTAAGATTCTGATTCTCAAGGGCTGCTTCTCTGAAAGGCTGCATAGATTCATTATCAGCTGAAACCATTGGTACAAGAACTGCCTTTATCTCAAAAATATAAATAGTGACTTGTCAGGAGAATACGAAGACTTTCCCACTTGACAAGTGAATGGAATGTGCAACAAAGGCTGCAGATGTCTGAAATTTGAGCTGAGCATATTACTTCTGGAGAGTATCCTATACTGAAAAGGTATAAAATGTTTCACAAAAAATGTTTCTTCTAACGTGTTGTCTTAAATTCTATATTAGTTAAGCAAATATTTAAATATTATATTAGCTTTTCTGCATGCTTGACATGAATATAATTCTTCCTTCCTGCCAAGTATGTCAAAACCCAAATTCACTTTCATTTGCCAGGTTAAATGTTTATTTTGTTTTCCCACATAATGTACTCTTTAAAGTGTCACCAGCATACCAAATCTGATTGCTTTTTAATAGGAACGTGGTGGGAGTTTTTTGTTTTCCTTAGGAAACGGGATAAACGGTCAGTAAAGCTTATGGTAATGAATCCACACACAGTAGATGCTCTTTGCTCCCATTCCCTAATCTCAAGATTAAAGACAAAAATCCTGTCTTAACTATTGTCATTCCTATACCCGCATGAAGAGTCCATGGTGGTGGATTGAACAAGCAGTGTTACTGACAGGAGACCAGGATGTGTTGGACCTTCTTCTTCTGTTAAAGAGAATGGACTCATGAAGGCTGCACAAATCGAGATGTTAGCTGGATTGTTTTGCACCAATATGGCCAAGATTGTTTCAAATACGATTCGTTGGAAGATTGCTTTTAAAACATTGTGTGTTTGCTGGTGCAGAGCTTCTACAGGTCAGACACTAAAAGCTGTTGGTATATATTTACAAATCTTTTCACAAGTCAGTAAGTTACATTTTGAATTTCAGCCTTGAAGGACTCTCAAAATATTCCTCTACTCTTCACCAACCCAAGGAAATCTGGCAAATGTTGTTAACAAATCAAAATTTTCAGAATTCATGACCAGTAAAAGCTTGGTCAGAACATTTCAGTTCAACTTCTCGTGCAAACTAAACTGTAAGGCATTGGTTTAAGTGTTACTGAAAGTTTTATTCAATTCAGAAGCATATGTTTTGAGATGGGTTTTTTTTTTGGTGGAGGAGGAGGAAGCAATAGTGATGTTCATTTTAAGAGAACTCCTGGAGTGACCTTGGATGATGGTGATTGTTTTGAATTAATGACAGCATATGTTTCTTTGGTTTTATGTAAACGCTTAATAATTTTGTGGTTCATTTATCATTAGGTCTGGTGTAAGGTCCTAACTAAATAGATTGTTCTAAATTAGCTGATGGTTCAAATTAACTTGCTTCCAGAAGCTAAATTGTCTTATCAGACCCTGGAGCTTCAGCATCTTCCCTTTAATTTCTTACATTAGAAAGAGTAAAGAGGAAGTCAAGGAAAAAAGAGAAGCTTGTGCGGAATCAAACACTGCTTTTGGGAAAATAGTTGTTTTATGATCCTAATTCTCAGTTATATAGCAGAGGCAATGCTCACAAAAAGACGATGAGCTATTATTTTTAAGAATTGAGAAGCAGTGTGTAGTTAATTAAATAACAAGTGTCACGCAGGCATGAACATTCAACTAATGAAGCATTCATACTGGGCCAGATTCTGCTCCCGCTGTCACGAATGATATCCCAATAAATAAAAACAATAATAAAATACCCTGATTTTTAGGGTCTGCTTACCCCCACCTTCATGTACTCATAGAAAGTCGTGAATGCGCTTCTTAAACAAATTCATCGTAATAGTTTCCACAATTGGATTTTTTATGGAAAATGGATGAGCTAAATCTAAATTCTACTTATTTTTATAATTATTGAAATAGATTCATTATTAAATTAGTGGCCTGGAACAGGTTGCCCAAGGAGGCTGTGGATGCCCCATCCCTGCAGGCATTCAAGGCCAGGCTGGATGTGGCTCTGGGCAGCCTGGGCTGCTGGTTGGCGACCTGCACACAGCAGGGGGTTGGAACTGGAGGAGCACTGTGGGCCTCTGCAACCCAGGCCATTCTGGGATTCTGTGATTCTCTGATCATCTATTCTGGATGCAAGTGCCTGTGCCTAAACTAGGTCCAAAACCAAATCTGCTGATAATGGTGGGGAAACATCGTCAGGATGAGAGGTACTTATGGATTTTCTTCAGGTGATGCATAATATAATAACCATGAGAATCCAATTTAAATATCAAATACACATTTTAAACAATATTTTTATCTACCTGCTCTTTTTTTAATCCATCTATCTGTATCTCTGTTCCTAAAATCAAAAGAAATACTTATTTTTTGTCCTGGCTCAGTCTTTTCCTTTTACTTACATGTGAACCCCCACAAATGTTGTTTTATTTTTAAACAGATTCTGTCACTGATGCTGACTGTAAATTTGGGACAAAATGTAAATCTCATTATACAGAAGGGAGTGCCTTGCTGTTTGCATCTTGTGGGCAATGTGGTGATGCTCAGTTTGATGACTGAATGCCTTTCTTGTAAGATGCTGAGCTTAACCTCATCCATGAATGAGTACAGAGTCAGGAGAAGTGTTTGGAAGAATGCTTTCCAGAAGACATAAAAGTATCCTAATATTAACCTGGTATGTAAAGGTTTTGATGTACAGCCAGATGGAAACCACTGAAAGGTGTTACAGTGTCTCCAATCAGAAAAGTGGGGGAAGTTCAGTCTTTTTCATATATTCATAAATCCCACATCACTTTTTAAGTGTGGTAACATCGTTTATCCCAAAATATTTTACCGTTTTTGGAAAGCTCTGGTAGAAGATAGCTGTAAATTTAATGCATGCTTTTAGAAAATTCATGGTGATGCTTACAGTAACAGAAAAAAATATTTTCCTGCAGAAATCAAAGGTATCCCATGAACTGGAAATGTTTCGTTTACAGGTTCCAACTCCACATTTCAGACTCACAGTAATAAATTTAGACAAGGAATTTGGATGTGATATGGAGCTGATTCAAATAAATACAGTATGTGGAGATTTTGCATATGTTCAAAGGGAAATACTAGAGCGGTGGTGAGTTCCTATAAGGAGGTCACTGTTATTTATTCCTCAAGCAATGAGATCGTGACTACTGGGAATTATTCCATTAATTTTGTTATTGTCTACGAGGTTCCATTTGCTTTCATTCTTTAGGATTCCCTTGAAATTTTTACATAATCTTAAACTGTCTTGCCAGCTCCCTTCCTGCTACTTATCTGCTCTGTTAGCTTTCATTTTTAAATACTTAAAGAAGATGGAAAGAGTTGACACACGCCCAGAGTACAAAGCTGCCTTTGTTATATGGTTTCGAGAGCAGAGCAGGAACCAAATTTACTGAGTCATTCTTTGGACTTGGCTTTTGTGTTGCTCTGCTGGCAAAGTTATCCTTCAGTCACGGGGTTCATCCAGCGTTTCATACATGTCTGTAACATAAGGGTTCCATCACTGATGTCCACAGTTAATGAACTACTGAGAAATTCACAGATGTGATTCATCTGACCTATTGCTAACGTCTGTTTCAGGAAGAAGTTGGTCTTTGAAAGTACCTTATTATCTTTTTGACTAAAAGAACTTTAGATGACTAATTAATATGCTGGAGATGTCTACCATCATCAAATGAATTCTTTCTTTTGTCCCTAAACAGAAAATATGATTTTTTTTAAAGCCTCCTTTGATCTGTATTTGTTACCATCCACAGCAGGACATCTCTATTAAAACAGAAATCATCTTTGTCTATCTGAAAAAGACCTCATGTTTTCTTTTAATAACGAAGATTCGAGGAAGTTTGCACTCAAGTGAGCTTTCATAAACGGTATTACATCAAAGGCCTTCTTTGTAATGCAGGTTTGTTCAGATTAATGGTTACTGCAGAATGTATGGTATGTTCTATAAGAGGTGGGGAAAAATGATAAAAACATCCCGTGTGTTTATAGCCAAATCAAGTTTAGTGTTACAAAAGCTATTGATCTTTCCCAAGTGGCGTTTTTATTTTCTGTATAAAACTCTGAGTGAGATTTATCTTTGAAAATGCTCACTTTTTCCTTTGTTAACCAATTCAAGTGATTGTTGGAAAAGGACTTTTTTCCTTTACGTAGCAGAAATCTTCAGATAGTGGTAATTCTCAGACAATTTCAAGTTTTTAAGATTCCAAGAGAATAAGAATGTGTTTTCAGTGTATCACAGAATCCTTAAGGTTGGAAAAGACCTCTAAGATCATGTAGTCCAACCATCCACCTACCACCAACAGTATGAACCAATGCCTGTTTTCTTTTCAGAGAATTGTTCATAAATTGTTCATAAACATCATCAATTGTTCAGTCTAATCTTTAAAAGATGCTCAACTCCAGATGAAATGCTGGTAGAATTGAACCCAGTAGCAAAACTATCTGACTTCTTGCAAGCCTTTCAATATTGAGCCCTTCAAAATTTGCTTTATTTCTCCAATCATAGTTGCAGCTGGAGAGCTTCTTCTTCTGTGGAGTAGTCAGCTAACTCCTTTTGCAATAGGTGCACCATGAGGAGGTATTTAGTATGGAAATCAGGAAATCATGCCACACTATGAATATGCACGCAGTTTGGGAGCCAACATCCTTGTCATTAACATTGATGCCAAACACAGGGGTGTCCAACCATGCCACACACCATTTTCAAATGTTCCAGCTTAGCAGCAACTCAGCACATTTCCTTCAAACACTAGTTGGTAAGCAAGTTAACATTTGGCTTCTTGCCTTTCCCCCAGCACAAAGACCTTGATATCTCAAGTGTGACAGCTCCGAAATGGAATCAGAATAAGATTATTTTTCATCCTGGGTGGCAGCTGACAACGTTGAACTCTTTACTTTTTCTTTCCTGTCTCTCTTTAGTCTTTCTTTTTAATTCTTCATGCTGAAAGAGAGAGATAATGCAACACATTTTTGAAAGACTAAGCAAAGATGTACTGTGCCAGGTCCTATCTGCTGCATCCTTCAGCATGTTCCAAGGAAAGCATGTGAAGTATTTCCACTCTGCTGTGCACCACATAAGTCAGCTTCTTAACTACTTAGAGTGACTAGTACTACTGTAAAGGGAGTGAAAACTACATACATACATATATATTTAATACATTTTGATAAACCGGTGGGACGGTATAATTCATGTCATTTCTTTAATCAGGTTTCAAGTTGAGATTGCTTTAAGGCAGCATGGCAATAGGATTTCACTGTTTCTTCGTGTAGGAATGACTCTCAGCAGACTTGCTTTTATACTGATAAAAGAGGACTTCGGTTCTGTTGGAGTGCTGCTCCTTTCCAGAATCTGGAGAATTTCATATTTATAAAATTTAAGCTTTTTGTATTTAATGTGTCTGAAATGATAGTTGAAAGAATAAAGTCTGTGGGAAAAGAACGAGTGGGTTTTTTGTAGATTTAAAAGGAAGCATGGCATACAGTTTATAGCATTTTCTCAACTTTCCTATGTCTTCCCCCCTGCATTGGCAAGACCACAAAATGCACATTCTGCCAACCTGTCAACGATCGTAAATTACTGCTACACTGATTGACAGAGCTTCAGTCCAGTCACATCTTGAAAACTTGATACCTGGACCAACAGAAACTTCAGTGAATTTCCAAATCTGGTACAGAGTAACCCTGCACATCAGTACCTGTGGGTCCCACCTGGCTGTGCAGCAGCCCTGGGGGGAGATGGTCAGCAGCAGGTTGCCTATCAGTCAGCAATATATTCTCCTCGTAGCTGAAATAAAGCTCTCAGTGAGCAGCAGTAGGGGAAATGTGCCTGGCAGGCTGGAGGAAGTAGTCATTCCTTTCTACCTGATGTTACTGAGGCCAAATCTAGAACGCAACAGCCAGTTTTTTGGATCCTTCCATTTCAAAGAAATCTTGAGAAAATGGAGCAGGAAGCTAGTATTAAACAAAAGTCTAGTATTAAATGTGGGGGTTGGCCTCTTCTCCCATGTGAGAGGGGTTGGACTAGAGGAAATGGTGCCGTGGGAGGTTCAGATTGGACGTAAGGAAAAACTTTTCCATAAGAGTGATCAGGCACTGGAATGGGCTGCCCAGGGAGGTGGTTGAGTTGCCATTCCCATTTGGGAAACAAATGTTGTACTGAAGGACATGATTTAGTGAGGAAATATTGGTGGTAGGTGGGCAGTTGGACTGGATGAGATGGAGGTCTTTTCCAACCTTGGTGATTCTGTGATTCTAAGACTTTCCATGGCTGACTTGATCTTGTGTAGGCAAGAGTCCTGTTTTAGACTGGATTATAGAGCAGAAGGAGGTCGGCTGGATCCCAGCCATCAGTTCTATGAGCCTGCACGCTGATGTGTAAAATGTAAGAAAATTGTGTCACGTGTAGAGAAGTTTAGTCCATTTGATTACCTAGCAATATATTATTTATTTACATTATTTATTTCATCGTTATCTGAACGTGTCCCACTAGTAATTTGTGACCTGCAAAGACACAAATGATTGCAGAATGTAATCTGTACTGCATAAAAAAGTTACACTTCAAATTATTTGAATGTGATCCCTTAATATGTGAAATATTTAAGTTAAAATTAGATGCCATTCAAAGATGTAGAATAATTTCTATGCTTCTATGATTCTATGTAGTAAAGTTATGCAAGAATTCCTTTAACTGAATTTTAGTATATTATGTGAGAAGTGTCCTGCACTGTGCAGAAGATGAGATTAGATGATCCTGGTGGTTCTTTCTGTCTTGAAAAATATGACTGAATTAATTCAGAGGCAAAGCAGATCTCTGTTCTGATCATGCTAGATGAGGATTGAAGTTTTTGTGACGTTTATTTTTACAGAATACAAAATAAATTTAGACTTAATGTCTTGCTGGAATAGATTGGCTGAGAAGTTTTACTTATCTGAAAAAGCAGCTCCACAGAATGTAGTCAAGATGCCAGAAGAATGCATAGAAGTATTGAAAAGTACTTAAAGGGAATGTTTTCTATCCGCTTGAAGAGTCAAAATACAGCAGAAATGATTGACTGGGTAGTGTTGAAAAGGAAGAAGGAAAGAGGGTGTGTTCCTGAATGGCATGGGTTCCATTCACAGCTAGACTGAACATGGTGTCTGTCAATGAGATCTTCTAATTGATGGGTTGGATTGTCATGGAAGAGTGATCTACCAGGCAGAGAACAGAGGAAGAAACAGCATTTGGAGTACTGATTTTTTTCTGATATTAGAAATGTTAAGGCCAATGTTGGTTGCGTTGCCTGTCTTCAAATACTCTCATCAACAGCCCTTTAATTTTCTGCTAAACCAGATTAATGGACTCTGCAAATTTCAGTTCATCAGACGCAGAGGGGCTCAGGGACTCAGAGAAAAAACTGTCTGTGTGCTTTTTGTTTGGTCTTTTTGCTCGTAATGCCGACACAGCTGTACTTCACCTTCTGCATTCACTTGAGCTGCATGGACTAACTGCAGTGCCGTCAGCCTTCTGACACCGCTCTGTATTCTGTAGTTCTGCTCTTACCAGGTTTAATGGTTTCTTTTATGTTTGGAAGATAGTTATGTTTTTTTTCCTTGATGTGTAAAACAAATAGCATACTTTCCTTGTTTAAGAGATTTGATATTCAACCGTCTTCATCTGAGAAGGATAATTGTTCTCTTTAATCTAGCTACCGCTTCCTGCCCCCAATATCTGAACAGTTTGATCTCTTCTAGAGACCAGATCCTTACCCTGTGAAAATCAACTCTGAAGTAAACAGATCTCAGTCTTAAATCCAGCAGTGAACATTTTAAGCCACTTTTCTTAAACTCTCATTTACTTTCTTCTCCTGTAGCAGAATCTTATACTGAAAGTGGACACACTCCTCTGAGAATCTTAACTCCCGGGGCCAATGAGAAGTCAGTGATTGTATTTCTGCATCTGAAATTGGTCGATGCACGTTTAATTTGGGGAGGGGTTACTGGAAGGTTTTGGCAGGGGCACTGTGCTGTTATAATCTCTGTTGTGGAATGCAGTTCTTACTGGAATAAGGTTCATCATGTGCTTCTACTCTTTTGTCAGAGAGCAGAAAGGCAAACACGGATGATGGACTCAGTCCAGTACGCAGAATTTTGTGAAAGTCGGCAGTTGAGTTTTTGTAAGTATTATAATGGCTGTATTGTAATCAGATGTTCAACTATTATTTCATCTTGTAGAGAAAACAGCAGAACCTCGTGCTCCTTGAAAGCACTTTTGTTTTACCCACAATAATACAAGTATAAAAACGAAACTATAAAAAATAATTAAAAAAAAAATACTTTGTCCTCATTATTCCTGGGAACGGTTAATTTTGCATAGTTTCAGGCTATTAGCAGAGTATTTTCTGCGAAGGTTTACCAGACTCAGATACTGGGCTGTTGGGGACTGCTGCAAAGATAGAACTTGTAAAGAGTTAATGGGCTGAAACAGCCATGCTTGCCTGAGGTCTGTCGTGGTGCTGGTAGGGGCAGCACATCAGTAACACGTCACAGTTGCAGGTCCCGAGGAATGCATCTAAAATTAGAGAAGAGCAGCAAGTTTTGCTTTTATTTCTGTATCCGCAGTGACACAAAGAACTTACTAAAGAGTCTTTTTCTATTTTAAGCTGTAAGCTCCTGCTGTGGAATTTATTCAACGTTGGCCAAATTCATCAGTATATGCCATTCCAACACTAATAACATGATGACAGAATTAGGGCTTTACTAGCACTGAAAACCAACTTACTAGAAGTACTTGTGGGCCGCAACTATAACGAGCTGTAAATTAATGGGCTTGATCATGTAGCAAAACATCATTACAGAGGCACTTAAGTGATGACTAAGGTTTAAGGTCGAATGTCAGAAAAAGCGAGGTTAGGCAGCCCTTAAAAATCATGACAAAACAGCACATGATCTGACACCGTGCACTGAACACAACGATGTCTTTAAATGGGAGACCTTATCTTGTTCTTCCTCGCAGGACACTTAAATTCGAAGAACGGGTGAGTCATTTTTGACAAACAAATGACACACTGGAAATACTGTTCTGTGTCAGCAAATGTCAGAAAACGCTTTTTGTAAGCATTTATTTTCCTAACTCAGATTTGGCATCACGCATCTGTGAGCCATTAGATGAATGATACCTCAGATCAGGGTGACTTCAGCAAACGAAAGGTTTGTGATAAAGCCACTTTTAAACCCCCCCAAACAGTCATCTGGAGAGAGAGCAAATGCAAATCTTAATTTGCAAAAACAAATGGAACGTTGCTGACCAGGGGACTGTGATTTATTAAAAAAAAAACCTCAGTGGTATTTTAATAGTGTTTTTAAATGACCGTGTCTATACACTTCTTTCTCACTGCAGTTTAGTGTCATTAAAGACTAAGAGAATTACAGTCCTTCATAACAGACTCATAACAAATTCAGTTGCATAATATGAATTCAACTGGATAGCACATGGTAATGGCCAAGCAGAACATTTGTTCCAAAGGAACAGAAAGGTTATTTTTGCTAATTTTATTTTATTAAAAATTGAATTTATTAATGAAAATTTATTGTTTCGAGTAGTAAACCCTTTTTACTGTAATATAAATGCATGAATATTAGGTCCCAGGAGGTCACATCTTGGATTGAAGAAGTCTGTTCTGGCAGTGTATGTTCTGATTACAGCACCACATCGTTCCGTGTTGCTTTAAAGGCAGGCAGAAGAAGAGATCCACCAAAGGCTCGAGCACTGTGGGATCTCATTCCCTCCTAAAAAATCATCTGTATCGACATTTGTTTCTGTTTGATGCCTGCCTTGTCTTTAGCTTTTTACTCCTCAGTGAGGACCCTCTTTGAGAGAGCTGTTTTAGGTGAATACAGGGTATTCACTGCATTGTGACTGTCCTGTCCTCACGAACAGCTCATATTAAGACCTCTGTATGACTAGTTTCTGTCTGTGATCACCATGCCTGCCTCATCCTTTTTTTGGTTTTTATGTGCATTTCCATGATGCTTTTTCGGTTCCATTTGAGTATCTCTTTTACCCTCTCAGCAAGTCTCTCGTGTTACCCTGCTCCGTGTTTTTCTCTGTACTTTTTCATGAGTGATCTCATCCATTAGCAGTGTGAAGCTCTTGTCTCAGTGTTGATCATTTGCAGATCTACATTACGTCCTTACCTCCAATGCACAATTTAAAAAATACTCCTCCACAAATCACGTTGGCTGGCTTGTCAGCACCTAATCCCCGCTCAGAACAGCACAGGACTTCCGACTCCTTCTTCTGTCCATCATTTGTCTTCACTTTGTTAACTCAATTATATCCTTTTCATTTGGGCTCCAAACCTCAGGTTTGGGTTGATTTCTTCTAGCGCCTTTTTCTGCCGTTTGTCAAAGCTGCAATGCAATCCTGTTACTTCTTTTACCGTCATACATTCCAAATCAGATTTATTCTGTCTACTGTCCTCTGAGGTAGATCCTTCTTATGAAATCTCTGGAATGTTCTTCTCCTTTCTCCTGCTTATGGGTTTCCAAAATGTTGTGTATGAAACTTTCCTCACTGATTCCATTTTTAATTCCCTCTGTGGCCAATCAGATTACACTGACACTGTGTTACCTACAGTATTCCTCATTATTTTGCCCTACCTGCCACTAACGTTTCCTTTTTCCCCCATGATTTGAACTGACAGCAAAGAAAGCATCCAAGTTTCGTGACTGGTTGGATTGTAGCAGCATGGAGATAAAGCCAAATGCGGTTGCAATGGAGATTTTGGCATATTTAGCCTATGAGACTGTGGCACAGGTAAGGGAGCAGCCTGGTTGAGCAAAGCTAACAGGCATGAATTGGTGATTTGGGGATACACTAATTGGGCCGAGCGGGTTGATTGAATCCTACCTGTCCTTCAGCATGCTCTATGGCAGATGTATGCTGTACCACAGTCACCCACCTGACAATACACAATTAGAAGTGTTTTCTGACAGAGGGGAGTGGAGTCCAGCGCGAGCTTTATTCAAATCCAAACTGAAACCACACACTTTGCTATGTGACCTTTGGCAACACGCTGAGGCTCATTCAAGCCGATTGCACAATTGGATTAAAAAGCAGGATTTCCTGGAAAACAAAACGTCACCTTCGTGCCAAGCCGAGCCCTCTTGGGTAGATAAATCACTCCGTATATTTACAGAAGTGGAAAAGAGAGGTTCCTTGGGCTAAAAAATCTCAGTAATTTTGTTTTCTACTGAGAAACACTAAGAATAATTTGCCTCAGCCCACTCCTCCTATCTCTTCTTTGTTACAGTTGGGTTCATGATGCGTAAACCAGTGTATTTATTGGCTGTTTTTGCCTCTGCAGTTGGTGGACTTGGCCCTTTTGGTTAAACAAGACATGACTCCTAAGGCCGGTGACCCGTTCAGTCATGCCATATCTGCCACCTTCATACAGTATCACAACTCTACTGAGGTACATGTTGCTTTCTCACATATTTATATGATGATAATGCAGGGGAATGTGAATAAATCTCTTTTGTTCTTGTAGTCCATATAGTATTAGGTGTATTTGGTAGTTGCATTCTATACAGGTATTGTTATTTGGTAGCTGCATTCTACATAGGTTTTATTGAAACCTGGTATTAGCATGGGCTTCTGCCGTGGAGTTTATTAACAGAGTTAGGGATTTAAGAAGAAAGGCATTAAATTAGTAGCACCAAATGTTAAATTCTTAGCGGTGTCTTTTTATTTAAATGTCACTTCTCTTTTCTTTAGTGGAAATTTCTACTCTCTCTATTGAAGGCTCTCTCTGCTGCATACTGAGAGATTAACGTTCATGTCCATATTTGGCAGCAGAAACAAGTACTTCTGCAACAAGTAATTCTGCAATGCAAGGCATGCATTGCTGTGAAGCAAGTGTGATGGTAGTCACTAGAATTAGCCAACAATGCTGTATTGCATCTTTTCCAACAGTAGATCTAAGAAGGCCATAACCAGTTTATGACTTGATTCCATAACTGCTGTTGGACATCTTGTCTTCGTAGCCACATCTCTTAGGGCAGGCTGCAGGTGTGAAGACTGGCCTTGAGTCTCCTGAAAACACACCACCCCCTACGCCCACCCCACCAGCACCTGCAGGGCAGCAGCATCTTGGGAAAACACCGGCGGGAGCGCTGGGGAATGGAGGGATTGGGCAGGACTCTTCCAAATCTAAACAGAGGAAAAGAAAAAAGGTACGGAACCACGAAATAAAGACAATATATATATATATCTTGAGGATATCACTGTGTCATTTATATTTATTAATATAATATTCGCATTAATTTTAAATTGTGTTACTGAGTAGGGGTAAAAATACAGTCTAACATTATTTCTGTCAGAACTAGGATAAGGCTTCTTAGTAATGCCAACAGATGCTGCTTCCAAGAGGAGCTGCTCCTCTACAGCTGCAGCACCACCCAAAGTAACACCCCCTTCACCGACATAAACAGCAAGAGTTGGTTTGGAGGGTCAGAGTGTAAGCAAAGTAGGCAAAGAGGTTGTTGTGATTGCCTTGCTCTCAGCAGCCTTAGGCATCTGCCTTCTTTGCCTATAACAACTTTGCCTGACCTCCTTTATTTCTGTGCCAGTTGGTTGCATTCAAGCTAAATATTTGTTTACTTTGCATAAAATACGGACGTCTCATGTTCAGTCCATGAAATGTAAATATTACAATTCCTGTCTTCTGTTGTAGATCCTGGATATTCGGTGTGAGAGAGGTCTATGTACCTTAAAACCACAAGGGAAATAGATTTGATTAAATAAACTGGTTCGGAAGAACGCTGTTATTCCCTTAAGGCTTTTTTTTGGGGGGAGGGAAGGGATGGGGAAAGTGATGGCAGTATTCATTTTGCTGCAAAACAATACAGGGACGTGATTTTTTCATGTGTGTTATTCTTCTACGCAATCAATACTCATTTTCACAGAATTTTACCAGTAACTTCAAGTCTGGATGTGGCTCTGGGCAGCCTGGTCTGGTGAGTGGTGACCCTGCACACAGCAGGGGGTTGAAACTAGATGAGCATTGTGGTCCTTTTCAACCCAGGCCATTCTGTGATTCTATAATGACAGAAAAAGGTTTCTTTTCTCCCTCTAGTTTCATCAGGGCTGTGGATTCTCCCAATAGGTCCAACTTTCAGTGAGTTGTAAAACCTTTCTGAAGACTTTTAGATTGCTTTTTCCTCTTCCTTTTTAATACTGCAGTTGAATATCCATATTTTGTGCCTGAGGCCAATTACCATTATTGCTCCCAGGAACAGGAATTTAGCTGGAGATTGAATTTTTGATACCTCATATTTCACCAGTTTTGTGAGTTTATGTTCAGTTAATTCCTAGTGTTTGACTTAATGCCTTTTAAAATAATTACGTCCTAAAAGGTGCACAGTTTTAATGAAATGTTCCCACGAGTCACCCAAGTTGATTAGGTGTGTGCTGGATACAAGTGAGGCATTGCAACAAACGAGTTAAAACTTGGTGAAGAATGTTATTCTCAGTCCATGAAGGCCCAGGCCAGCAGAAAATATTTGAGTTTCACATTCCCGTTATGAACATCAGTCAACAAGGGAAGAGTCCACCACCATATCATCAGTTACTCTGTTTATATGTGCACAGGCTACAGTAGACTTGGCACTCTTGAAATAAAATATTCTGTAAAAAATCTCCTCCGTGTTTGAAACCATTAATATGTAGTGCGAACATGTAGGGGAAGCACGTATGAGTGTAGGTTCGGTTTCAGTGTTTAATATAAGTTTTTGTCATTCACTAATACTCATGAATTTATGACTGAGCAGCCAGCATTCTGATAAGTCTGGCAAGCAGTCATAGAATCATAGAATCACAAGGTTGGAAACGACCTATAAGATCATCCAGTCCAACTGCCCTCCCATCACCACTGCTACCACCAGCACTGAACCAGATCTCTCAGCTCCTCATCCAGACCTCCTGAACACTGCAGGGACGGTGACTCCACCACCTCCCTGTGCAGCCATTGCAGTGCCTGACCACTCTGAGAGAAAAAGTTCTTCCTCATGTCCAACCTAAACCTGCTCTGGTACAACTTGTGGCCATTTCCTCGGGTCCTGTTTGTTGCCTGAGAGAAGAGGCCAAACCCCACCTCACCACAACCTGCCCTTATGAAGTTGTAGAGTGTGATGAGGTCTCCCCTGAGCCTCCTCTTCTCCAGACTGAACAATCCCAATCCATTCCTTTGACCAGAAAGGAGAAAATAGTAACTTTTTCCTTTAGAATTCAGGGGATGTTCTGTAAAATCAATGGACAGGTAGCAGCAAAGTCTTTTTTTTCCTCTTTTGTCCTCCAAAGAAATTATTTGAAATTTGAAAATGTCCAATCTTTAAATACTTAATTTTTTTGCGTCTCTCTCACACCATAATGCCACGTGTTTCATCTCCAAAATTTCAGTCTAATATCACTTATTGGTGATTTTGGTGTCAATTTGCTTTCCACTTGGGCTACTTTTTCAATATTTTCCCCACCCCTTGACATCATAATGAAAGCCTGAAATGTTTTAAAAATAGTTTCTGTGGTTATTGCAGTGTGACTTATATGACCCTTTCGTTTCACTTAGAACGTTTGCTGCTCTTTTCAATTGCAACATACAGCAGCACTAGGTGAAAGATTTAAGAGGACAAATATGGTGTTCTTTGCGTCTCTTAAGCAAAGTTCATGTAAAAGTCCTCTTTGATTTGTTAATAGCTTTTTTTTTCTGAAGTACTGTGTGGCAGCAGTGATGTGTATCCTCAGGAAAAAAAAAAAAAAAATTGGTCGATCTTATAAAGGTTTATTTTCATACTTTATGCACTGTAGGTCTGTTGTGTGTTTTTGATTTAGTAACAATTTATGTGTTTTTCTGTTGCAGAGCGCTGCAGCCTGTGGTATGGAGGCTCAAAGCGATGCCATCCAGCCCAGCCACATCAGAGAGGCCATTCGGCGCTACGGCCACAAGATTGGCCCCCTGTCCCCATTCACAGTACGTAATAACAGAGCTATAAAAAGTTATATTTATAATCTTAAAGAACTTTGATTTTCAAGTGGTCAAATGAAGAAGCTTTGGAATTGTTGAGAGCAATTTGTGGTGACTGTAATTTTCTTTATAAAAAGTGGCATCATTCTCCCGGGAAATAAAACTTTGTAATTTCTGTCTCTTTTTGGAAGGACAAAAAGGTTTTTTTGTTGGTTTTTTTTTTTTTTTTTCTTTTAAATATTATTTTCTTTCAATTACAAATTATGCTTTTGTTGTTGTTGTTGTTAGTGCTTGAATTTTCTGTTTTTGCAAAGTTTAGGTTTACAGTTATTTTAAATTATATGTATTCCAAAATGGTGAGGAGCACTTTATATTCTAAAATTAGTTGTGTGTCCATTACTGCTCCTATTGGGAGCTGAACTCTCAAGTGACACATTTAGGGTTGGAGAAAGAAGAGATCAGTTTCTATAGACGACTTTGAAGCTCAACTAAAACGCATTAGAACTGAGTTTGTAGTGGAATGCTGATGGGCTATGAGGTTTTGCCATCATTTTTTTTTTTTTCTGTGCAAATGGCAATGGCAATTCCATTGTCCAGAGCAGCCAAAAACAATGTTTTATTTAAATTTTTCAGCTGATCAAAATGTGTAAACAGTCAGTCCCTAATGTCATACACTAGGATCATTTTCTATGATCTGCTGTTACATGTGACAGATATTCTGACTTACCTCAAAACATCTACATCTAGAAAAGAATGAAAGTCAGAGAAATGGTCATAGGAAAAAAACAACCACCCAGAACACCAGACCTCAGCTCCTACAATCAGGAAGAAATTGACCATTTTTGGAGAGGTTTTATTAGAGGAAAATGATTCTGAATCCAAAGGAAATTTATTTACATGAAATCTATATGGAATAGCAGAAATATCAAGGAAACAGTGGTACTTGAGCTCAGAAGCTAGGAACAGGAAGAAAACAAGACTGAAAGTGTATGTGAAGTTATGGTTTTCTTAGTGTCAAAATGATGGTTGTGTACAGAATTGGATGTTGGGGTTATTAATGTCAGCAGATGCATATTTATAATGAATTCTCTTTACATATTTTTACCTCTCCCCTTTGCTCCTCACAAATGCCAGATTAGTATCATTTACAGTAGCATTTCTAGTCCAAAACATAGAAAAGTTTAGTCTTATGAATTTCCCAAAGTTTCCAACTAGCCAAACAATTTAATTTGTCGACACTACCTGCTATCAGCATGGTTAATGAGATTTGTAAATTCTCACTAAAAAAGCCAAGGAAGAGAGAAAGAATTTTGGATAATCTTGTGGATATATACAGAAGTTGTAGAACTGTAATGCAGTTCCTTTTTTAAGTAAAAAACAATCAGAAGGAGCATCGTGAAAGGTATTATAATGGTATTATAATTTGGATCTGCCAGTCTGTCCATTTTTCACTGCTATCAATCATAGTTATCTTAAAAGAAACTACTCCAAACTTCCCATAAGTTCCTTACAGAAGCAGAAAGCACAAACATAGACTGAACGTAGACTGATGCTTCCTTCAGCCCTACCTTTTTGTATTGCCAGGCTCTCACACTGTTGATTTAAAAAATATTTTACCTTGCCATCGTGGGCAGTGGCGTGGCAGTATTTCTTTTGAACGATCTTCTGCTTTCTCCAGTTGCCACCACCTTCACAATAGTTTCTTTGTATGCCTGCATAACCTCCTAGGTGGGATGACTGAACCAGGAGGAAAAGTGGCTTCACTCAGTGATGCTTCTTGTGGCTTCTTGTGATGCTGAGCAACTGCAGGTTCAGTGCTTCTAAGAGCTGGAAAACTGTTGTCTGTCCTGTCCCACATTCTCTTCTTTGGCATGCAAGTGAGAAGTTCACTGGGGCTAATGCTCTTCCTTTTATCCATTGTGTTTTATTGGAGTCCAATCGTTAAGTCAGAGTGATTAGAGACTTCTAATCTCTAATTTGTTATAAAAGGTGATTTTAATGGGCATGGCTTGAGGGATTCATTTCAGAAGTAGCATTCTGACTAGTAGAAGCAGCGTAGGATCCCTGATTTTCCCGTAATTGGGAATATTCAGTAGGAACCAGCCAGAGCCAATACTGAATATCTGAACCTTGGCAGTGTGCTTGCTGACAGTGGACTGAAGCTCAGAATATTCTCGTGCAGATAAAGGTCTGCTTGTAGGAGTAGCTGAGTACTCAGTCATGAGAGCATTTCAACTTAGATTCCCAAAGGTGGCTGCATTGAAGTATGCGGAAACAAATGCCTGAAGATGGTTTGTCACAACTGTAATGTGTAGACTCAGTTTACCTTTGTTGTTCTGTCTGAAGTCTTTTTTCCCACTGCTATCATGTTTCCACTCAACAGTGATGGAGCTTGAGCTGGTTTTTGGCTTTTCTTCTCAGATTCTGACTTTTTCTATAAGCTCTTCAGAGTATGACATCTATGCACTGTTTGGGGTACTTGTTTTGGATGCTTCAGACTTGATTCAGTTGCTTAAAGACGGATGTACTGCAGTAACATTTCAGATTTGCAGCTTCAGCCCAGAAGGATCTCCTTTGTGTTCCTTGTCATATCCATATGCCTTATTTGAGACATCCCATAACATCTTAAATGGCACGAGGTACCTAAGCTCAGACAGCTGGATCCATCAGTCTGTTATTGTTTTGGGAGGACAGGAAGTAAACAACAAGGACAAGAAGAGAAACAGAAACTATAATATGGAAAGATTCCTCAGTGGGAGCGAGGAAAACTAGAATTTCTCTCTGCAGTTGTCATGGATGACTTACGTGGTGTTAGGCATGATATTTAGGCTGGAATTTAGGCTACCAGTTGAACCTGCATACTTTCTAGACAGGTAACTAAAGCCTGTAAAGCCAACAGACACTTGCAGCATCCTGAAACATGAGTTATGACAGCTCTTAAACTGAGACTCCATATCAGTGAAGTCTGTGATGAAAATTTTGATCATCCTCTTTTTGAAACTTATGTTCATTGACAAAGATGGCAGTTAACCTAGTGAATGATTAAGAGAAATATTGAATGTTCATCAAAGGCATATGTCATTAAATTCAAATAATATCAAGCTTTCAACTCTTCCACGTAAAGGTTTTCACAGAATCACAGAACAGCCCGGGTTGGAAGGGACCTCAAAGATCATGAAGCTTCAACTCCCCACCAACCTCTACATTTAATACCAGACCAGGCTGCCCAGGGCCCCATTCAACCTGCCATGAACACCTCCAGGGATGGGACATATGTATGTTTTGTAGAGAACTTAGGAGTAGGAAATGCACCACATATGTGTACGTCATCTCTTCTGTTTCTCTTAACTCTATTGACCTTCCGTATCAGACCAGAATTTATAATCCACAGATACCCCTACAGGGTCTGTTTAAAGTAAAGAAAAACATTTTTTCAGTATATCCACTAAATTTTCTGATGTCTTTTTATCATTTGCTTTAGCATTGCCATTACAGAATCACAGAATCACAGAAACACAGAATCACAGAATGGCCTGGGTTGGGAGGGACCTCAAGGATCATGAATCTCCAACCCCCTGCCACATGCAAAGCCACCAACCTCCTTATTTAATGCTACACCAGGCTGCCCAGGGCCCCATCCAACCTGGCTTTGAACACCTCCAGGGATGGACGGGGCATCCACAGCCTCTCTGGGCAGCTGTTCCAGCACCTCACCACTCTCTCCGTAAAGAATTGTCTCACTAAAGAAATAGCAATTATTGTGAGGTATATATTCCATTAAGACCCTAAAATATATACACAAGACTGAATTTTTTGTAAGACACATAGTTCTTTGTACCAGTAGACTTTGAATCAGCAGTACATCTGGAGAACTGACTAAGAACCTGGGTCTGCAAAGTATCTCTTCATTATAGTACCTCTTCACATAGTATATATACCTCTCCATTCAAAATTGTGAGAGGCTATAAAAATCAATGTTCTCTGTATGAAAAATCCCATTTGCATCCTAAAGCAGAGACGAAAATTCTAACAGCCTTTATATAAGCCTGCAGATTTGGTTGGTAAAACAGCCTTTTGTTTGTCTCTCTTCTGTATAGTTTTGAGTCTTCTTTTTTTCCATCACCTTTTTATTGTTTCTGAAACTGGAGCAGCAAGCTGCTTTACTGTATTCTCCTGGTATATTTAAATCACCTTTCCACTGTTTTTAGCCTGTCTATACCTTTTCTTTTTCCACTTCCTATAATGTGACCATGTCTAATGTCAGGGATGCATGAAGCTGTGCCACATTCCCAGGTTAAGTCCCAGGTGCTGAAGGAGAATAACCTCTGCTAGGACTTCATATTCTCAGACTAAAGCTAGTTTCCTGCACTGTCTGGTAACTCACAAGTACCAAGAGCCATGCATGATTGCAAAGACATTCTCCAGGTTCAACATCAGGCTCTAATAATGAGAAAAGCTCCTGCCTTCCTTCTCCTCCATCAGTTACAAAACAGGGACCTTTCTTTAGGACATGAATAACATGGTCTTCAGTGATGCATTATTGATATTTGCCCAGAGAACTTGCGGATGCGCACCTAAAAGTAACTCTCTAAATAGTGTTTAAACCACTCACCATGTAGGCTGTGTTGTATGGACCTTGATTCTGCTGCTCTGGATATACTTTACTTGACAGCGTTCAGAAGAGAACTTCTAAAAGACTGTTCTACTCTTGTGTTTATCCTACCACTTTACATCCTCTTTGTGGTGTGGGTTATTTGGCTTTTCCTTAGACAATATCTCCTTTCCTCAACCATCCAGTTCACAGCAGAACAGCCAGCTATGCTATATCAGAGGAGCAAGAACCTTATACATGTAGATGTTAGTTCTAATTTCATCTGGAAGCAAAGCATTCTTTCATCAAGAAAGTTCCGTGTACTGGGGATGGACTTTAGGATGGAGGCATTCAGAGTTAGGTTCACTTATGGGCAGGCTGCATTCCTCTCTGAACACCATCAGTCATGGGATCTCATGGAGGCTTCATGTCAAAGGACAAAAATGAGTGCAACTCCATTCCTTCTGATATAGTTTTTTCCCTCTGATACTGCAAAAAATACCTCAGATTCTGTCTACAGTTATTTTGAAGCTTTTGCAGTACCTAGAAAATGAACCTAACTTATGTCATATGATTCTTTGAATCTGAAGAAATGGCTGTATTTGATTATAGAAAGATCTGGTACTGCTGTAAGAGTGCTGATATATCTCATCCATGTTTAATTAGACACAGATCATCAGAGCTCAATGTGATGAAAGCACTTCTTGTAGAAGTATTTTTAATATAGATTAAAATAATCTATAAATATATATATTTTTTATTATTTACGATACAGTGGTCTTTAGAATTGCATGAAAACTGGAAGATCTCCTGATATGTCTGGATAAAGAACAATGTTATTGAAGTAGTGTACCGTGTGAAGAAGTCCTTGAAGGAGAGGTTAATTTTCTGTAATTTATGTGAATATGTTTTGGTGGTGTATTTTCCCATCTTCCTAACTCTTCCATTTTTTCAGATTTTCAGTAGAAGGGCTTCTGTGACCCTTTGGCCAATGCAAAAAAACAATGTGTTGTGTCTAAGAATTCATTTGACTGAGAATCGTAATAGCTTCACAGTACATCAGAAAGGAGGTATTCCTGTATATACCCTGTATACAGTGTCATTTTATACTCAGCATCCAGTGGTTGACTTGATATGAATTTAAGATTACGTTTACTCTGTGAGGTTGGAGTCCCAGTGTTCTCTTCTTTCTGTTTTCCCAAAACCATCCAGGTATGTTTCCTAAATGAAGTCCTCCATGACTAGTGACTGACTGGCCCAGAACCAGTGATGTTAGCATCTGAAAATTGCTGTAAATAGTTCAGAGTGAAAATAATAAATTGTAGAATCATAGAATGGCCTGCGTTGAAAAGGACCACAATGCTCATCTAGTTCCAACCCCCTGCTATGTGCAACCAGCAGACCAGGCTGCCCAGAGCTGCATTCAGTATTTCAAGACCATTAGGTAACAATTGGTTTTGTTAGATGGATGTGTTGTTGGTTGTTTTTTTTTAACAGAAACAGAGGAATTGAGTATTTCCAAGTATTATACCAATCATAGAGGTGAACAGTAGTAGTAGAGATAATAGTTGCTATTGTACTTATAAAATTATTGTGACAAATACCTCAAACTGTCAGCATTTTTGCCATTGTCATCCATGAAAAGTTTCCTTGACTTTAACTGAGTTATATTTCACATGCTGTGTTTGGCATCTTCTTTGAAAGACACCAGAATGAGTGGCAAGGACAGAAACAAAGCAAATTTTATTTGACTATTGATCCTGGAATGCTGTTGACTTTGAAAACCCATGCCATATGGAATTCCTCAAAGTACATGTGGCATGTACTTCCATGCCAACTCCCTTGTCCCTGACTGACTCTGGTAGTTAGAAAACCAAAGTAATGTATAGGATAATAGGTGTTCTCTAGCTCTATGCTTCTGTGTATATGAGGAATGTAGGAGCTTACGTCCAGTATGGAGATTCCAAGGATTCTAGGCTCTCCACCTGAAAGTTTAGGGTCTTGATTATGATAGGACCGCTGCCAGCTTCATTCATTCCACTGAGAATGAGTTGACCCTAACTGACCTAGACTCAAAATGTTCCCAGGGGTTCGAAGCCTCTGATTTTTCATTCTGTTGTAGTTCGAGACGTACAAGCTAAAATCCTCCTAAAGCTGGGTTGTGATTCATGTACTATATTTGGTTTCACTGAATCTTCTTCGTTTTGAGGGATTGAAGCTTAATGGAATTGGGAAGGTCACATTAGTTTTAGTTATCAACTATTTTCTTCCAGAAATGAAAAGAAAATCAGGTGAAGATCCTTTTTTTTTTTGTATAATGCTTCAAAATACTGATGTTGTTTCCAAAGTGGAGAACATGACTGTTTCTATGAGTTTTATCACTTACTACTTCTACAAAACTCATCCCCATACATGGTATTGTATTTCCATTTTTGTTTAAAAAACAAATACAGAATATTTGGGGATTATTTTCTCAAGATGCTTACTATGTATTTGTCAGACACCAACAGAACATTTTCTGACAACTTTTCTTCTCTTTGCTGCTTAGTCATGATTGTCCTTGCTCTTCCATTTGAGCTGGTGATAGGTGTTCCTAATGTTGCAGTTTTGGAAGAACAGTTGAGCTGTGTGGTTTATCCTTTAGCAGCATTTGATGGATGTTGGTTTGGACAAAAAGAGCACTTTGAAAGTTTTATAATCATATGGTAAATGAGAACTAACATTAAAGTAGTGAAAATGATCTGTTTGCATATATTTTGACCTTAATAGCTATGTCAAAATGACTAACATAATTAGAGCAGTTAGGTTTTGTCTCCAAGCGCAAGCCACAATGGAAAGCAGCAAGTGTACTCTAGATTATTGTGTTGTATCATGTCTAAGGTAGTCTAGACATATATTTTATCCATATATTGTCTTTTGATAGTATTGAGTGGTGCTTACTGCAGCCTAATGTAAAGCATGCTCCAGACTTTTGTGGAGCAGAGATACAAATAGTGTATTCAAAAAAAATAGAGACAAGAAAAAGGGAAATAAGCAACTCTTCCTCACATTAGATGATGTGGTTCTGTGTTGTACCTGAATCTACTTTTCTGTGCTCTGTACATTGAAGTCTGAGAAATAAGAAATTTTCACAGAATCACAGAATGGCTTACCTTGGAAGGGACCTTAAAGCCCACTCAGTTCCAACCCCCTTGCCATGGGCTGGTTGCCCCCAACCAGATAAGGCTGCTCAGACCTCCATCCAACCTAGTCTTGAACATTTCCAAGGATGGGCCACCCATAACTGTCTGGGCAGCAGTGCAAGACCCTCACCAACCTCTGAGTAAAGAATTTCCTCCTCACATCTAACCAAGATCCCAATTCCTTCCCAGCTGAAACTAAGACACACTGTCATTGATAAAGACGCTGAAGAGCACTGTCCCAAGATGGACTCCTGGGGGACACTGCTCATCACCAGCCTCCACCTGCACACAGAGCTACTGACAACAACGCTCTGGCTATGACCATCCAACCACTTCTTTATCCACCTAATAATCCAGCCTTCAAATCCATCTCTCTCCAATTTAGAGATAAGGATGTGGTGCAGGATCATGTCAAAGACATTGGACAAGTCCAGATAGATGATATCAGTTGCCCTTTCTTTATCCACTGTTGCTCCCAGTCAGTAATAGAAGGTCACCAGACTGATGAGGCACAATGTGCCCTTGGTGAAGTTATGACTTGGATCACCTGCTGCAGCCCAGGCTGCTTCAAAGTTTGCAAGTTCTTGCATTGATTTCCCAGCAGATGTCTGAGTGGTTGAAATCCTCCATCAGAATGAGATCTTGCGATCTTGTACCTGAACAAGAAGGCCTCATTCACAGGCTCCACTGGTCAGTCAGCCATAGTAGACCCAACAACCTGTCCTAGTTCAGTCTCTAATTTTACCCACAGACTCTCAACCAGATTAGGGCTGTTTCTCAGAGGCAGCTCTTCGCAGTTTATCTACTTCTTAACACAGAGGGCAAATCCCCCACCCCTCCTTCCTTTCCTATCCCTTTTAAAAAGCTTGTAGCCCTCAACCATACCATTCCAGTTGTGCTATTAGTTTCTGTGATACTGTAGTTTTCTAATTACACCTCAGCTTCCAAATCCTTTTGCTTTTGTGGCCACTAACTCATTGCAGGCTCAGTCTTCTTTATTCAATCAAAACTCAATGGGAAATCTGCCGTCATAGGATTAGCAGGTTTTTTACCTTGAGAAATGGATTTACATTCGTCTATAAAATTAATCATAGAATCATACAATGGCTTGGGTTGAAAAGGACCACAATAGTCATATAGTTTCAAACCCCCTGCTATGTGCTGGGTCACCAATCACCAGACCAGGCTGCCCACAGCCACATCCAGCTTACTTGAGTAGAGTTTATTTCTAATACTTGGAGTAAAAAGCAATACATTATTAATCAAAAATAATCCGCGATCAAGATATCTGAAACCTTGATATGAACAGTCATTAATTTCTGAAATGATTCAGCTGGTGAACAATGCACATTTGCAGTGGTACTTATTGCCTTGAGATGCATTCTACTCAGAAAGATTGCATCCTGTGCTCCGAAGGGAGAAGGAAAGCAGTCATCTACAGCAGTGCTAATTAGATGTGAAACTGTTCCCCGAACGGATTCTTTGTCCCTTCTGGTTTATGCCAGTTCTGAAATGAAGTGTTTTTGATGTTTGGCTAAAGAGAAACTGAGATTATAAATGTAAACTGTGATACTGCACAGACCTGTAGAAGACAGTGGCCATTATTCAGCGGTGTAAATGCAGCGTGTTGAATGAACAGAGGGTATAACCAACTTTTGTTTGGGTGTTTACTTTTTTTGGGAAAATGCTCCTTCAGGCCCCAGTAATTTCTGCATGAAATGACTTGCTAGTCTAATCCCTCTCTTGTTAAAAATTTCAGCCCCGTAAAATTGCATAAGCATCATGAAACAATGAATACTTAGCAAGCTATGTTTATGACGCTGCTTTTGGCATTCCCAGCCTGAAGAGCATGTAATGCCAGGGAATGCTCTGTGCTGAAGACCTGCATGATTTGCCCTTCAAACAGCCCTGCTTCTACACCTATAGCATCCTAATCCAAGGGCAGGCTGGATGTGGCTCTGGGCAGCCTGGGCTGCTGGTTGGCGACCTGCACACAGCAGGGGGTTGGAACTGGATGAGCACTGTGGGCCGTTGCAACCCAGGCCGTTCTATGAATCATAGAATCATAGAATCACAGTGTTGGAAACGACCTATAAGATCATCCAGTCCAACTGTCCTCCCACTACCACTGCTACCACCAGCACTAAACCAGATCTCGCAGCTCCTCATCCAGACCTCCTGAACACTGCAGGGACGGCGACTCCACCACCTCCCTGTGCAGCCATTGCAGTGCCTGACCACTCTGAGAGAAAAAGTTCTTCCTCATGTCCAACCTAAACCTGCTCTGGTACAACTTGTGGCCATAACTTTATCTATGATAAAGTGTCAGAATGATATTTGTAGAGATAAGCAAATTAAACAGAAATTTGAGAGAACACATAACTTTTAGGTGCCCCAAACTTCAGAAAAAATGTCAGCTTCACTTTTGGTCAAAGAATTACAAGAATTACTCTTATTGACTGAAAGGAATTCCTTTCCTTCCTGCCTACTTCCAACCAGAACAGTAGTCGAAAAGGCTTTGGAATACAATCTTTGGTAATTGTTTCAGTATACACAAAGTGGATATGTTACATCAAAGTTTTTCTAAAGCACTTGAGTGATACACATTTTTGAATACAGTTTCTGAAAGAAATTAGGTACACTGGAATCATATCAAACCAAACATCTGTAATATTTAGGGATCTGTAAATAATGTGCTGCCCCAGCTGATAATCAAAATCAATTGATACTGATTTTGAAGAAGTCAGAATTTCATTCTTCATCAGCTTTCTAAAATGAAATGTATGTAGTGATGTCAAAAAGCATTTGAAAGCTTTTCCTTCTGTTATGTGTTTGTTTTCTGATATATAAAAAGTCAACCTGACACATTTTTCATTTCTTCTCATTTGGAAAGCAAAAAAAAAACAAAACAAAACAAAAAAAAACCCAAACCCAAGAAATTATTTCATTAAGCAATTATCATCTTGTCAAGTGTTTGTCTGTGCTTCCAGCTATTGTCTGCAGTTATTTGTTGTTCTGTAGTGTTAACCCCGTGTGTTTGAAAAATCTGAGTTATGATTCTATAAAGCAGCAGGAAGTCCAATCTCAGGGTGGAAATCTTGCCCCCTTCCCTCCCAGCCCCCACCCCAAGGTTCCTCCTTTCAGATTTATGAAAGAAAACATTTCTTTCTGTAAAAGGGTTTTGTGTGCCAGCATCTGGAAGTGTTTATTTCGGTGGCGTGTAATCTATCTGTGGATTTAGTTAGCACCAGACCCCCTTTTGTGTACTCCTGACTTAAAATTTTTATAAATGATCTTGTTGAATTTGTGCCAGCGTGCACATGGTTTGGCTGATTGCTGCATATATCCTTTACCTGCCAGTCACCTTTGATTTATATCCCTTCCCCTCTGCTTCTGCCTTCCAAAAATGGTGCCACTGGACTGTCCTCTAAATCATCTGACTGGATAAATTACTCCAAGATGAGATGGTACGTTTCGAGCCGACTCCTAGACAGAAGGCATTCCTATAATCCACCTTCGCCCACTCTCTGTAGGGCCATTCAAAAAAGAGAAGGGCTGGGGGAAATCGGGCTCCTTCTTCCACTCCATCCCGAGCTCTATTTCTTCCAGTGCCATTCAAAAATGCAGGACTGGGCGTTTGATTTATGGAGCTCTTTGTGCCAACTGAAGACACTCAAACAGTCCGAGAACCTTTCCACGTGCTCTCCTGAATTGAACTTCTTTGTGATATGAGTTTAATCCCGAGAACACAATTCTCTCCCAGAAAGATTAAAATGTAAAAGAATCGCATTTTTGAGGATATTTTGAAGCATTTCACTTGGAAAGGGTTACTCAATATACTTGACAGGTCTGTCCATGATATAAATCCCCACTGGTTTCCTTAAGCTAAACAGCTAATGCTCCTTCAGAATAACAACAGTTCTGTAAGCTTTACTTAATGACATTACTAATTTGGAGAGTTTTATGAAGTTTCCTGGAGAAAAGCAGGTGGCTTGGCAGTAATTTAAAAGGTTCACAATTTGTGGTAGCGGTTTCAGGGGGTTTCATGTTTCTATAGAGGGAGAGCAAACTGCATATTGCTTAAGAGCGTCTGACACAATGATGTATAATTTTGGACTAAGTTTCCAGAAGTTCATTGGTCATTAAATGCGCTGCTTGACTTTATATTGCAGTTTCCCAGCTGTCTCTACTGGGGGTAATCTTAACGCTCAAGCAGAATTTATTAATGAAGGCATAAGCTGATGAAACAGTAACTTGCCCAGATGATTTTATTAAACAGAAACATCGATTCTTAGATAAGAGAAAAATGTCACTTAAGTAGATTGGAAGAGAACTGGCTCCTTTTCTGCACAGCGCTGGGAAAGCGTTTACAAACGGTCTGGATAGCATTTGATATCCTGTGGGGACGTTTAAAATTCTTGGGTCGCACATCCATCAGTGTCTCAGTGCACAGCACAGTGCATGGATTGTTGGGAGCAGTGTGCAAGGCCTTCGATTGGTACAGATGAGGGTCGGAGGAGGCAGGAGGCAATGGCATGGAACCATTGTGCTGTTCCCATCATCCCATCAGACCTGGGATGCTGTTAGCACAGCACAGAGCAGCTCGTGGTGTGAGTGAGTGATGGTAAAAAATGCTCAGATTTGACAAAATGTTTATTAACTCTGCTAGGGAGAAGACAGTAAGTAAGCTCTGAGGTTTCAGTTCACTTCATCCCTCTTACAATGCAAAGCAGCCCCTAATTTGATAAGCCTTATACAATTATCTTTTCTTAGCTGTTTATCCAGGCTGATAGGCTGAAGAAACTGGGCTGGAGAAGAGAAGGCTGCAGGGTGACCTCATTGCAGCCTTCAGTACCTAAAGGGAGCCTACAAACAGGAGGGGAGTCAGCTCTTGGAAAGGGGAGATAACAGCAGGACAAGGGGAAATGGTTTGAAGTTGAGGGAGGGAAGATTGAGGTTGGATGTGAGGGGGAAGTTGTTTGCTGTGAGAGTGGTGAGGTGCTGGAACAGGCTGCCCAGAGAGGCTGTGGATGCCCCGTCCATCCTGGAGGTGTTCAAGGCCAGGTTGGATGGGGCCCTGGGCAGCCTGGGCTGCTATGAAATGTGGAGGTTGGTGGCCCTGCCTGTGGTGGGGGGTTGGAGCTTCGTGATCCTTGAGGTCCCTTCTAATCCAAGCCATTCTATGATTCTGTGATCCAGATTCACAGCTGTGTGGAGGCTTTTTGCATGCAGTTGTCCTGATGTGACAGGGTCCTGGGGTCAGAATATGCTATTTTTTCAATATATATATTCATTTATACTTCTTCAGAGGCATAAGAATACAAATGAGAATCTGACTTCTTTGCTCATGGCAATCTGAAAAGTTATACAGCTACAGAGACATGTGCTGGAAGGGAAAGGTGAGCAAATTTCATTCTACAGCAGATATTAAGAGAAAAAGAAGGTAACTGAATGAACCTTTTTGAAGCATTACTGAAAGAGAAGATACATAAACACACACACTCACCTTAAATAATTCACATTAATTTTGGTAATGGTAGTGACATATCCATACAGCTTGTAGGTTCTGGTACAAACCTTAATGAGCAGCAGTTTGATAATTAAAAAGTCTTTTTTTTTTTTTTTTTTTTTAAATTTGTCAATACTTGGAATAGTCGCTGTGCTCCCTACCGTTCCATATTTGTATGGCTCTGTTAGATTTTGTTAGAACAATATTCTGCACTGACACCATCATACTGCAAGAGAAGATGGTGCTGTTGTGTTCTGCACAGTTCTTTCTATTTCCCCTGGACAGTAAGCATTCACTCATGCATGTTTTTCTTCCTGAGTGATTTAGAAGTGCTTTATGAGCTAAAATTACTTACAGTTGTCAGTTCACCCACAACAGGGACTGAAGCAGCTCAATGTGAAATGCAGCAGCTGTGGAAAAGTCTGCAACAGTGCTGCTCAGCTTTGTAGGACAGGATGTGAACTGTCTAGATGAAACATTATGAGAACTCGAGGATCATGTAATACAACTGTTTGAGTTGGGATTATTGCATGGATTAATGTATGGTTTAGGAAAGTGACGCAGAACTTTTAATTTCTTGTGAACAGGATCTCCATTTTCAATGTTGTTTTTATCACTGACATTAGACAGACCTGTGCTGTTGCCCTGAGCTTAGAGAGAAACTCTGCCCCCAGTCAGCTCCAGCATCACTGATCTGTCCCATTGCAATGAGGGAAAATATGTGGGTTGAAGTGGTTATTCTGGAAGGGGATTTAAAAAAGAAACATGAAAAATAATCTGTGGGTATCGGGACTAGGTAGAAATATTTCTTTTCAGTTCTCATTACCTGCTGTTTTCATTTCCAGTTGCCTGTTCTCTCCTTTATAAAGTCATAGGATCATAGAATGGCTTGGGTTGGAAGGATCATAGGGTTCCAACCCCCCCACCGCAGGCAGGGCCACCAGCTCCACATTTAATACTAAACCAGGCTGCCCAGAGCCCCATCCAACCTGGTCTTGAGTACCTCCAGGGATGGGGCATCTGTCATATAAACCTCAATTCAGCAAATAAGTCATCTGCATAAATTTTAACTATGATAAAAAGTATGAGAAAAAGATGGAGGAAGATGCAAGTGGGAGGAAAGAACTCTCAGAGGTGCAGAGAGGCAAAGAAATAGATATGCATGGTTTATGCATGCAGTTACATCTAGATCTTCAAGGATTGAGGAAAGATGCAGTGTTGGATCAGTACTGCATTGTCACAGAACTCAAGCCATTAAGTTAAGGGGAACTCTTGAAAGGAATAGAAGAATCTAGAAACAGAATGAAAGGAATGTGTGAATCTAGAAATAGGCTAAAGCTAACCAGGCAGCTGTCAGGTTTTTAGTACTGTGTAATACTACACTTATAAATGTGACTAATACCCTCTTTAAGATGAACTCTCAGCCATTGCCTTTCTAATCCATCCCTTATATCTTCTGGGCCACAGGGACAACATCTTGTAAGGATGGTTCTCTTGTTTCTAAACCAACAGCTCCTTAATCCTACTTATATCACCCACAATAATTCAGACCTTTCTCTGTAAGTTCTTTAGATATGTAATGTTATAAATGCCACTCTTTTTTCCATGTCACTTTCTTTTATAGGAGAGAGAACATAGGGAGGGATTTTTTTCGATTTACTTCTCACTGTCTCTGTTTTTGTATTAGTTAATATGCACGTGGGTAAAAATTGTTCTTTCATAAAGTTTAGAATCATAGAATCATAGAATTGCTCAGGTTGGAAAAGAACTTAAAGATCATTAAGTTCAACCACAACCTAACCAAACTACTCTAACTCTATCCTAAATCATGTCTTTGAGCACCACATCCAAACGGATTTTAAGCACATCCAGGGATGGTGACTCAACCACTGCCCTGGGCAGCCCATTGCAGTGTTTAACAACTCTTTCTGTAAAGAAGTGTTTCCTGATATCCAACCTAAACTTACCCTGGCGCAACTTGACACCATTTGCCCTTCAGGTCCTGTCACCTGAAGTTTAGGAGCTATTCAAAGCCCTTAGAGCATCCCTCAGCCAGGATTCCTTCAGACTGTTTGCTGGGTGACTGCTGAACCCATAGTGGTTAAAAAGCTGTACTCTGAAATACATAGCCCAGGGTTCTGGTAAGAAGGTCATGCTTTTAACCTTGCATCATTTAAATGCCAGTATTGCTAGTAGTGGCTGAATCACTCAGAGCATAGACTTTTAAATGAGGCATGGTGCAGGCACAAAGGAAATGATCCTACAATAAATGTTTGCAAAGTTATGCTGCCTGTACTGGGACCCTGGGCAGCCTGGTCTAGCATTAAATGAGGAGGTTGGTGGCCCTGAACGTGGCAGGGGGTTGGAGATTCATGATCCTTGAGGTCCCTTCCAACCCTGGCCATTCTGTGATTCTGTGATTCTGTGGGAGAGGCTGGCACCAGCCTGGAGGTGATCTGACGTACAAACACAGCATTTCAGGCTGGCACAGACTTTAAACATGGCGATGTGCTGACAGGATTGCCACTTTTGATGGTAAGGAATTGAGACAGCAGAAGAAAATAAAGCTCTCTGGAGATCTGCATGTGCTAGTTTTACTGCAGAAGGTGATAAAACTGCTGGAAGCAAGTTGTCTCCATGCAGAATTGTTGCAATACAAACAACCTGGAAGTGAGATGTATTAATTTCAGCAACTTAATTTTGTTGGTGGTGAAGGGCTTGGATTTGTTTGTTTTTTCACTGCAGGGACAAATTGTTGCTCTTTGCCATCAAGAAGCCTGTAATTCTAATTGGTGTTTAGATACAAGACATAAATTACCAACAAAAGATATAATGTACATTTAAAGTGTAGATTAGGTGCGTCTGAGGAAAAGCATAACCTGTATTCTGCATCTGTTATCAACAGATCAAGTTTTAACAGCCTCACCATTGTATTTAAAATAATAAAAAATGGAAAGCTATATGCTTGCTGCCACTTCAAACAGCATGGGATTTAATTGTTTCGTAGAAAAGGTCCATCTTTATCCATAATTTCCTAACTGAGTAGTTAGGTGATAAAAAGAGATAAGTGGGTACAAGAGAGGAAGACTGGATGGCTCAAGGAACTGATACAAAGCCATTAATCTCAGCTCTTCAGAACATGTTGAAAGCAATTTGTATAATAAAGAAGTACTGATTTTGATGCACGTTTTTATAAGCGATTGGCAACCCTGCCTGCAGCAGGGTTTTGGAATTTGATGGTCCTTGAAGTCCCTTCCAGCCCAAGCCATTCTATGATTCAAGTTACCAAAAGCAGCTGGTAGTTCTGATCTCTGTTCGTTTTCTGGTTTACGTACCAGAAACAAATTGTCGTTTAACTTCAAAAAGGGGTCAAAATAATTACTAACGTTTTTCAGTGTAAAAATATCAGTTAAAATACAGAACTGTATCAGCCTGTGCAGGCTGGATGTGGCTCTGGGCAGCCTGGTCTGGTGTTGGTGACCCTGCACATAGCAGGGGGTTGAAACTAGATGGGGACTGTGGTCCTTTTCAACCCAGGCCATTCTATAATTTTGTGATTCTATGATTCTATGTTTGTTACAAATGATACAAATACACAAATAGAGAAGACAAATGACAAGTTTTGATAAGATTAGAAAGGAGAAATAAGGGTAGATGGTGTTGCTTGACTTATGAGAAAAAAGACATAAATTACATAAACAATTAGTGTAAGAATTTTTCTATGGGAGTAGTAGCACAGAAAAGTTTTAAGAATTACTGATGGTGGATGATGAAGTCCCTCTGCCTTTTTCTTGTTCCTGTGAAGGGATGAGGCGGAAGATGTGCTGTGTTGCATTGAGTATGTGCACATCAAAGACTCAAAATTATTTCTATAACTTCCTCGTCAAGACGATTAGAAACTGGACTAAGAGTGAGAAAGGCTGTTACGTGCCATTGAGTTTAGTATGGAAAGAAAAAGGTTGAGGTATGGCTGTAATCATAGAATCCTAGAATGGCCTGGGTTGCAAAGGCCCACAGTGCTCATCCAGTTCCAACCCCCTGCTGTGTGCAGGTCGCCAACCAGCAGCCCAGGCTGCCCAGAGCCACATCCAGCCTGGCCTTGAATGCCTGCAGGGATGGGGCATCCACAGCCTCCTTGGGCAACCTGTTCCAGTGCCTCACCACCCTCTGGCTGAAAAACTTCCTCCTCATATCCAACCTAAACCTCCCCTGTCTCACTTTACAACCATTCCCCCTTGTCCTATCACCATCCACCCTCACAAACAGCCATTCCCCCTCCTGTTGATACGCTCCCTTCAAGTTCTGGAAGGCCACAATGAGGTCTCCCCACAGCCTTGTCCAGTTCCCTCAACCTTTCCTCATAGGAGAGCTGCTCCAACCCTCTGATCATCTTAGTGCCCTCCTCTGGACCCACTCTAAGAGCTCCACATCCTTCCTGTTCTGGGGGCCCCAGGCCTAGACACTAATGTGAGCATAAAGACATAGAGAGCATGCAGCACTGGAGATGGCACCCATTTTATATGCCTGGTTGGTGGTCGTGGTGGTCACAAGATCCTTAATGAACAGAGATGAAGAGTTTGGTAATGGCAGACGATGAAGAACTCCAGTTTATCCAAATTCAGCCCGATCTGGCAGCTTCACATTAGGGATCTCAGAGGGGCATGAAAAGGTAACTAGACCTGAGTTAATCAGCCAAGAATCTTTATCGGTTGTATTATGGGGTAAGAAACACTTTCTGCCATGTCTGAGAGCAAAGGTTACAATGTGCAGTATTATTTGCTTCCCGTAATTTATTACACACTTCCCAGTTCATCAAAGCACAATTTCCTTTAGGTTGCTGAAGCAACCCATTGTATTTCTTATTTTTCATGGGGAAAAAAAGTAATACTCAAGTTCATAAGCTTTAGTTTTAAGAAACTGGAATTCAACATTTCTAATAATTTCTTTAAAAAAAAAAAAAGATTTTGAACTGATATATATTCTGTACTTTAAACTGATTCAGTATTCAGTTGCCCATTGTCAACAGGAACCTTTTGGCTTTAGTGCTTTTTGCCATATACTTCAACAACAGCATGAGAGGTTGGGCAGCTCTTCATCATCACAACTGAGACTCTACCATTGCAGTATCAAGTCTCAAAACTTTTTCTAGAAGGACAAACCCAGGACATCCAGGATTGGACATCCTCACCTGTGTTGTCCTTTAAGACCATGCAAGGAAGCTTTGCACATAGGAATGCCATAAAGTATTTTCAAGACGTGTCAGTAGAATTCAACTTCATGCCCTCTGTTACATGCTATGAAGAGATGATTCTGTTGGGGTCAGGTGCAGCACATCATTGCAAGTAGTTTTACTGAAGCAGACACACAGAATGATATTATGTCTTAGTTCTCTTTGGGCTTCTTGTTGGAGTGCAGAAGAGATCTGGAGTCAAGTGCAGTGTAACGTATGGCACTATGGCTTTGCTGCATGGCACAATCCAGACATTGGTGGAATGGCTGGAGCTCTGCATTAGTAGAGTGTATTGGGTCTCTGGAACATTTACATTGCAAACTCTTAAGCTTTCCAGTTCTCCAGGTATAGTTTATTTAGGGTTTAGTTTCCTTGTCAATTATTTTTAAGAAAAAGTTAATTGGAGACTGTGAAGTAATGAAGAGGACAAGTTAGTGATGGAGATTTACTGAGTTACCGTTTGATAAATGAAGTGCAAACAAGCTATTTTCGTTCCAGAAGAGCCAGATGTTCAGTATTTCATCTGCAAATTAAGAAAATGGGCTACGTTTGCAGACTCTGGGGCTGTATCTTGCAAAGAAGGGATTTTGAAAGAGTATCCTGGAGTCTTGAGAAATCCATGGAATGTGATGGAGGCAGTGCAGAGCTGGAAGGCTGGATGCAGTCCTTGGACAAGCAGGAATAGAAAAGGGAAAGGTTTTCTTCTGTGTAAGAATGGCTAAATCACTTCTCAGTTTCATGTTTTAATAAAAACCATAAATTGGAGAGGTCTCAAAGATCCAGGAGAAACTGGGAGAGACCAAAACCTTCCAACATAGAGATGCACATGGTGCTTAATCTCTTATCGAGCTGAATGAAGTGTTGTGTAATTGGACTTTAAGGGCACAGTAAGAAGAAAAATCTCAATTTTCAGGATTTTTCAGTCTTAACATCCAAATTGAAACAATAGTCAGTGTGGGTTTCCTTCTGGCTAGACACGAACACTTGTATTTGAGCACATTAACTAGATTTCCTATTGAGAGAAATAAGTGTTTTGGGACTGTAATTTATCTTGTCCTAGGGCAGATGTGTGAGTGGGGTCAAATGAACCATGCTGCAGAAGTCCCTTTGTCTGTACCTTGACAGAATGATGTGTGTAGTAAGTTTGGTGAGAGGGATATTTCTCCTGGTGTCCAACTTGACATTTAGGCTAGACAAATTCCATCAAGAAATAAGACACAGAATTTTAACGATGTAATTATGTGCTGAAATAATTCAACTGATGCTTGTGACAGATTGTCCATGACTGGAAATATTAAAATCAAGATGAGATGTTTCTGTAAAAGCTGTGCTCTGGTTCAACCACAACCATGGAATTTCATGGTTCCAGTTCAAGGAAATTTGCAGGGGCTGATATGCAGCAAAGTTAGATTGGATGGTGCTGCCTGGCCCTAAGAGCTGGGAACTGTGCTTCACGTGAAGCTGAACTCTTCAGTTCTTCACAAGCACCGTAGAAATGCAAATCCACTTCTCGTGCAGGTCAGTAGCTCACCCAGTTGGAATTCTTAATGTTTGGGTGCATAGTTTCAGAGGACATCATTTGAAAACATGTACTAAATTCCCTATCTACATACAGCAGTTCTGCTTCAGAGATATTATTGTCTGTTCCTTTTCATTATTTTTGTGTTATGCGACGTAGTCTAATCTTTTTTTTAAAATACATTCCAACTATGTCACTTCTTGTTTTTTTCTGAAGGAGCTGTTTCTTACATACTTACAGGAATCAATTTTAAAAGTAATTTTTTTAATAGCTATTAGAACAGATAGATAAACCAATTTTTCCAAATCTGCCCTTTGAGACATTGTTTATATATACAGTATCTCTATACATTCTTATAAATAGGATCATAGAATCATAGAATGCTTTGGGTTGGAAGGGACCTCAAGGATCATGAAGCTCCAACCCCCCACCAGTGCAGGGCCACCAACCTCCACATTTCATAGCAGCCCAGGCTGCCCAGGGCCCCATCCAACCTGGCCTTGAGCACCTCCAGGGATGGACGGGGCATCCACAGCCTCTCTGGGCAGCTGTTCCAGCACCTCACCACTCTCATGGTAAAGAATATTCATATTACTTCTGCATTCTGAATAAAATGGGCTAAATCCACCACCTTAATTAGAGTAGTGGAAATAACAAGTTATTTCCATTCTTCGAGTGTCTTTGGCAAATTTCCATTGTGTCAACATAATTAAGATATATTAATATTAATCTGGTAAGTGCTGCAACTTTACATAGTGGAAAAATAAAATAAAAAAGACCATGAGAACATTTTTCAATATCAGTTTCGATTTTAATACTTTATATTGTTGTGAAAAGTTATAAAAATGTGTTATTATTTTATTACCCCATTAAGAAAACAACGCAGCAACAGATGCTTGTTACCCTGATTTTCTCAGTCTGTTTATGAGGATGTTTTATCAAAATGGGTCTTTTAAAAGTTATAAAGATGTAATACTCTCCTAAATTAGGCCATAAATGCCTAATGTGGAAAACTAATACATTTTATTATTTTTCAAGTATGGGTTTATGTATATTAAAATATGCAGCTGTTAGGAAGTCTGGAGTGTGTATAACAGAAACATATTGCATTACAAGATGTTAGTGTCTCTCTCTGAGTATGTACATTCTTTATGCATATACCCACACAAGTTTTTGGCTTGTGGAAGAGACTGCATTAACATTGTGGCTCAGTATTATTTTCTAATATCATGGATTATTTTTTTATGTATGCACATAAATGCAGGATATACAAACCATGTACACGTATTTTTACTCTGTATTTCCCCAAACTTTTCCTGCAGCCACATACACAAATTGAGCGGGTAGATGTAAAATGTGCATGTAAATAACGTTAACTAACAACGTCAGCATTTATACACTATGTTTCTGAAAAATGGCAGATGCTCCTTTACTGGGAGATTATCACCTGGTTTAAATCTCACTCTGTCTTCCATGCCAGGCAGCTAGAATGTGATTTGTGGCAGACGAGGGATTGTTGCAGGTAGCACGGTGACCCTGGCTGCTGGAAGAGATCTTACAATTGGAAGGATTTTCAATTTTCTCCATAATATGAAGTGAGCAGTCCAGAAGGTGAAGTTCCTGAACTTCATACTTAACATGTCCGCTGATAGAAGCCTTTAAGGGTCACAAGAATAATGTGTTTGAAGGATACATCAAATTTTGTGGTAATGACAGGAGCGCACACATCTACAAAACTACTTTACTGTCATTGAAATACCTCTTTATTTCCAGCAGTTCCCCATCTCTCTTTTACTGATGAGCCTGGAACTGTACACAGTACTCCAGGTGTGGCCTCCCTAGGGCAGAACAGAGGGAGATAATCACCTACTCACCCTTCTGGCCACTCTCTGTGCAATGCACCCCAGGATCCCATTGGTCTTCTTGGCCACAGAGCACCCTGCTGGCTCACAGCCAACCTGTTGGCCATCGGGACACCCAGGTTTTTCTCTGCAGAGCTCCTCTCCAGCAGCTCAGCTCCTCACCTGTATTGATGCATGTGGTTATTCTTCCCCAGGTGTAAGACCCTTCACTTGCTCTTGTTGAACCTTATCAGGTTCTTCTCTGCCCAACTCTCTGCCTGCCCAGGTCTCTCTGCATGGCAGCACAGCTTCTTTAGTGTATCAGCCACTCTTCTCAGCTTTGCATTATCAGCAAACTTTCCACAGGTGGACTCTATCCTTCATCCAGGTCATTCATGAAGTTGTTGAAAAGGACTGGGCCCAGCACCGACCACTGGGGATCACTAGTTATGGTCTCCAACCAGACTGTGCTGCTGATCACAGTCCCCTGAGCAATGCCAGCCAGCCAGTTCTCAAGGCACCTCACTGTCTGCTCATTAGTCCTGCACTTTCTAAGTTTCCTAGTAAGGATGTTGTGAGAGTGGCAGGAGCTGTGCTGTAGCCAAGATACACAACATCCACTGCTCTCCCTGCAACTACCAAGCCATTTATGACATCATAGAAGGCTGCCAGGTTGGTCAAGCACCATTTCCCATTAGTGAATCCATGTTGATTACTCCCGATCATCTTTTCTTCCACATGCTAGGAGAGGACTTTAGAATAAGCTGTTCCATTCCCTTCCCAGGAATGGAGGTGAGACTGGCTGCCTGTAGTTTCCCAACTCTTCCCTCTTGCCCCTTTTGAAGACTGCCGTGATATTGGCTTTCCCCCAGTCTTCAGGCACCTCTCCCACTCTCCATGACCTTTCATAGATGATAGAAGGTAGTTTGAAAATCACTTCTGCCAGATCTCTCAGCACTCATGGAGGCATCCCATCAGGTCCCATGGATCTGTGTTTATCCGGTTTGATTAGATGCTCTCTGACCAGATCTTTCTCAACCAGATTCCTTTCTCCAAACTCTCTCTTTTGTTGTCCTTGACCTCCTTTGACAGATTTAATTCCAGGTGGGCCTTAGCCTTCATAGTTGCAACCTTACATGGCCTGACAACATTCCTGTATTCTTCCCAAGTGGCCAGACCCTTTTTTCACATTCTATAAATTTTCTTCTTCCATTTGAGTTTCTGGTAATCATAGAATCATAGAATGGCCTGGGTTGAAAAGGACCATAGTTTCAATTCCCCCCGCTATTTGCATTGTTGCCACCCTGCACATATTTCTATCGTATTTTTTTTTAAGTATATATTTTTTCTGGAGAATTGAAAGGCTTGCTGCCTTTTCTTACTGAACTAGAAATCCTGATTTTGTGTGCTGTGACTTATTTGGTTGGACCAGAGACACCTGAATGATGTGGTGCGATATTGTACTCAGGGTGGCTTATATTAAACTTCTGACCTATGTTGGGCTCCACTGTTGCGTATCCTGTGGGATCATTCCACAGGGAAGCAGCTGAAAAAGGAGTTTTGCAGAAAAGGCCCTGGGATCTTGGTGGACATCAAGTTGGTTATGTGCTGGCAAATGACTTGATGGCAGAGAAGGCCAATGGTATCCTGGGTTGCACTGGGCATAGCTTTCCCACTGAGGTGAGGAAGGTGATCCTCCTCCTCTACTCAGCCCTGGTGAGGCCTATCTGGAGTGCTGCATCCAGTTCAGGGCTCCACCGTACAAGAAAGACAGGGGATTGCTGGATCAAGAACATTGAATGGCCTGAAAGATGTCTAAGGGCTTGGAGGATCTGTCACATGAGAAGAGGCTGAGACAGCCAGGATTGTACAGCTGGAGATAGGAAGGCCTGGGGGGACTTTATCAAGGCCAATAAATATCTAAAAGGCAGAATGAAGGAGACAGATCCAGACTCTTCTCAGTGAAAAGCACAAGAGGCAGCGGGCACAGAGCAAATGCAAGAGCTTCAACTTAAACATGAAAATAACTTTCACACTCAGAGGGCAGTTGGAGCACTGGCACAGGTTGCCCGGTGCAGTTGTGGAGTCTCCATCTGTGGAGATATTGTAAACCCAGCTGGATTCCACTCTGAGCACCATGCTCGAGGTGACCCTGCTGTGGGCAGAGGGTTGGAGCAGATCTTCTCCAGAGGCACCTTCCAGCCTCAGTGATTCTGAGAAGTGTAGTATTGTTAGGATTGTGGTTAGAAATTGCATAATTTCAAGTTTTCTGCCTTCTCATCATTTTCTTGATACATTCAGTGTCTACATCAGCCTGCTTGCATCCAAAGAGTGTGAAAGCTCAGTTATTTGAATTCTGGCTTAGGCCTGGGTTCAGATGCGCCCATTATAGTTAAAATCATGCTGTTACACATTTGCCTCTCTTCTAACCATGTTAAGAATTGCACACAAAGCCTGCAGGCCGTATAGTTTCAATTAACCTAATTGATCACAGTGGCTGTGCTGCCAACCACCAAAGTGTTGATAGGACTTCACTGGAAGCTCAGCTATTCTGTCATCATCTGGTCTCAAAATGTAGTTAAGATGAGCCTTCTCTTTCAGAACTTTTATGAAATCTTAAATTCAAGCCAATATGCAAAAGGCTCAATTTGTTGTCATTTTCTGTTTCTCAAGTTTTGCCACTAAGTGGCTCACTGGGATGTCCTGAACCTAATTTACATTAACTGAATAGTTTCTATCAAGACAGCAGACATAGCATCACTACCAGGGATTCATGGCCAACAAAAGAGTTTAGTCCTTTGCCCAGAGGACTTTGTCCTTCTGAAAAGATCAGAGGTGAGCATTTACAACACTGAAAACTTGAAACTTGTTTTTCTGAGTGTGTTCCACAAGAGGCTGTTGTCCCAGTGGCTGGGATGTCAGTTGCTTCATTACAACCCGATAACGTATCTCACGGCCTGCTCCTTGCTGAGGCGTATTTCTTATTTTAGCACCGAGTTAAAATGTTCATAACAAAGTAAAGCAAGGCTTGGTAAACAGTTATTTTATAGCTTCAAGGTTATTTTTGAGATATCTTTTATGGATGAAATATTTCAGAACGGATTTGGCTATCTGCTTGTCATTTCCTTCTAAAGAAAACTAAAAGGCATGAACACTTGTTTGTGAAGTTTCTAGGCCTGAGCTAGAATGTGAGCTAAATGTTTCTGTTTGCCTTCCCCAGAAAATTGAGCGGAATAGTTAGACCTCAAGATTCTATCAAGCTGAAATTCACTTTTTTTGGCGTGCAGCCCGATTAATTGTAGTTCTCTAAATACCAGGAATACCAATCCTAGAACCGTCAGAGGACAGTTGCTCAGAATAGCATTGTCTGAACTCTCAGGTGTGCTGCTCATCCTGAGAGGGCAAATTCCTCCTCCAGAACCACATCCTAAAGCTGGACCAGGCTGCAGGGCCACCCACATGCTGCTCACAGCACAGACCAGATGGCTGCAGCTGTGCCACTTGGCTTGTGTTGTAGGAGGGTACTGCTGATGCTCATTTAAACATTAAATACGTTTGAAAAAACAGCAGTATTTGGGGGTAACAAAGCATTGTAGGATGCGCTCACACAACACAGGACGCAATCTGCTGCTTCAGCTGCTGTGTGGTCTCAGAAAGCTGCAGCAGTTCTCTGCATTGCTGTTATACCATCAGCCTTTGGAGGTGTCATGTTCTTGTCATCCACCCTCTAAAGAAAGGAGTATACTTTCCTGAACTGTTTCCTTTCCTGTCCATTTATCTGTTCCTGTTCAGAACAGCCACACGTTGTGAACTGAGTATCTGTGAACTGAGTATCTCCTGTCTGCAACCAGAGACCTGTGCACCCCTGTTCCTAAGAGAGAACTTTTGGATCTAAGCTGTCAGAGCTTGGAGGGGTGGCTTGCAGGACACATTCTGTTCAGCATAGTAGTTCAGAATCAGCGTCACGTGATCAAATAAATTCTGCCATTTTATATGGTTAAAATGAAGCACTCATTTTCCTAACAGCAGGTTTGGAATTCATCCTAGGAAATGCAGATCTGTAGAAGGCACGTGCAGAAATGCATCTCCTTGTAACAGTGTATTACTGGCTGCAAATGGAGACGGGTCTGAATAGCTCAGATTGAATCATAGAATCATAGAATGGCCTGGGTTGAAAAGGCCCACAGTGCTCATCCAGTTCCAACCCCCTGCTGTGTGCAGGTCACCAACCAGCAGCCCAGGCTGCCCAGAGCCACATCCAGCCTGGCCTTGAATGCCTGCAGGGATGGGGCATCCACAGCCTCCTTGGGCAACCTGTTCCAGTGCCTCGCCACCCTCTGGATGAAAAACTTCCTCCTAAAACAGAGGCATGTCTGTCATCTAGAATGACAAAAGCTAATTGAGATGAACACATTTTCAATAATCAGAAAAGACTGTGATATCTTACTCTTAGTTTAGGTAGAAGGTGTGATGAATTAAACAGCGCTGTGGTGAATTATAGTAGAATCGTTGGAGTGCAAACTGAATATTCATTTGATTAAAGCCAATATATGAAGAATTCATGCTATTTTATATTGAGAATACTGTTTTCAGGCTATTTTTGCTTATCTCAGTACTCATTAGTCAACATAAAAGTGTTTTTTGGTTCTGTTATACTTCCAAATTTCCTTACCAGTTCTATAGTGACATTTTAATATTCATGTAAAGATATTTTCTTTCCATTGTCAATGAATGACAAATACAAAAGCAGATTTTGAAAAGGAGGGTAAAAGAGGAGCTGGAACTTACTATATCAAAAATATTATTAAATTTACTAAAAGAAGTAAAATAAATACTAAGATTTTTTTTCTTTCTCAATTACAGCTATGGGAGATCTCACTTACAACCATTAGTAGTAAAACTATTTTAAGGTAAAAGTTGGTCATTCTGTTTTTGGTCTTTTTTATCTCATGTTAATAGTAGCTATTTGAAAACTCTAAATAGATGGAATATTTTAAAGATAATTTTCAAAATTTTTAGTTGCAAAAAGCACTGTGCAGTGTTATTCCATCCCATCCTCATGTGTCAAGAGCTCCATGGAAAACAACAAAAAAAAGCATTTTAGATGTATGCTTAATATCATTCAGATTCAGTGTAATGAACACAGACGTTTACTCGCAAAGCAAAAACCCAAATCTCATCTAGCACTTGATCTAGCAGCTGGCAACCCTGCCTGTGGCAGTGGCTTGGAACTTGATGATCCCTGAGGTCCCTTCCAACCCAAGCCAATCTGTGATTCTATAATTCCATGATTTATGATGCCATGAAATGCATATAAATACAGAAGAAGATAGCACTCAGAAGTTTCAAGTAACTGGTGGATTTGGAAATTCATGATACTGTTGGAGATTTCTACCGTTTTTCATCACGTCTGTTAACATCTTGCCCAAAGGCTCTTCATGAGAATTTGAAACCTCCTTGAGCTGATCCTCATGCTGTTTCAATGCAAGTCTCATTTTAGATGTGCGAGGTGGATTACAATGCATAAGTTTTAGTCAAGAACCATGATGGAGAAGTAGAATTAGACTGAAATGGTGAAAGAGTGATCAAGAGGGACGTGTCAGTGCTGTGGGTACACATCACTGCCTCAAGCTGGTGCAAAAATTACCTAAAGAAAATATAGAAAGTAAGTGTGTGAAGACTAAATTACTGCTTGCCTTGGAGAAAAGGAGTGGATAAGTAGGAAGTAGGTCTCCTAAATGGAGATTCTAAAGGGGTGAAAAGTGGAAGGTGAGGAGAGGATAAAGCTGTGGATGCTGTAGGAAGCCATTGTTTTAAGGACATGGTTTTGGACTTGGTGATTTTAAGGTCTTTTCCAACCTGAGCGATTCTGTGATTCTAAGGATACATAACTGACCAAGTGAAAATTATCTAAATAAACCACAACAAATAGGCTTTTCCTGCACCCATGAGTTTTGATAATAAAGCCACCCTTATGTGTCTTGGTGAAGGTTGTAGAGGTGGCAGCTGTTTCAGTGAAAGAAATTTCTGATAGAATGGATCGTTTAGGTTTTGTTGCTAATGGGCTCTGCTGATGTGAACAAAGCTCACTAAATATACAGACATAACTGTTCTTATTTATATGCATAATATAAATTTCACATTGTATAATAGCTGTAAGACAATCCAGAGCATTTCCGGGGGATTATTGCACATCTTGGGTAGTTGAAGTCATCCAGCCTTTTGGCTTCATGCCTTAAAGCACTACCAGAGACATGTTATAATCGTCCAGAAATGCACTGCCTGTTGCAAATTACAGCTTAAGCCAAAATGTTCAATCTATTACACATACACCCAAAGTATACAATTTAACCAGGTAGTGTGATGTACGTGCTTTAAAAAAATTCTAAGTATGGAAGTGTTCAATATGTTTTTCCACAAGCTGGTGAGAATTTTCCTACCCATCCAGAACAACTCCAGAAAGTCCTTTCCAAGTCACTTTCTTTTCTGTTTCATCTCATTTTCATAATCCTTGACTTTTCTCTCTTTTCCCACTTTTTTGGGTCTTTATTTTGCAATTCTGCCCTATCTGAATAGGTAATTTAGGCTCTTTGTGGGATCCCTGAAGGATCCTGTATGCCTTCAGGTATTCAAGCATGGGATAGAATTACAGCAATTGGGTGTATTGGATGTCACAAGTAGTATTCAAGACTGAGCAGAGAAAACTGAAGGAGGACTATCACTAAAATTCTAGCACAGTCACTACTTTATCTCTCCAAATTACACTCCACAGGCAGAGTTTTTCCCATGGTGGATCTTTACTTGATCTAAATATTCATATAAATATCAGTTTTTCAACCCAGGCCATTCTGTGATTCTGTGATTAAGTGTCACCGTTTCCTTGTCTCGTTTTGCATGGGTTGTCCCTGTAGGGTCTCCTGTTTACCTTCTGCATTTTTCTGCTTTTCTCTTGCTCTGTAACCTGCTGTCCTGCACTGTGCTCTTTCACCCTAACTAGCAGGCATCTCAGCCTGATGCTCTCATTGATTCTGTTGTTACCAGCCCTGGGATTGTTTGCTGAACGAAGAAAGGGATTTCCAACAAGAAGGGGTTAAGATGAGGGCAGCCACACACACCTTGTGTTGTTTCTTTTTCCCAGCCTACTTGTTTTTGTCAGACAGAACAACAAGCAGAAAGCAAATTACAATGTTTTCAGATATTAACTGTAATATTATGTCTTCTTCCTTGTGGGCAGCTCTACTCCAAATGGCAGGCTGCCCATCGTAATGCACAAGGACACTGCTTTTCTGGGAGGCTGTGTCAGATAAAGCAGTTGGGTTTTCTGAAAGTGGAGATTTTTTTTTCTCCTCCTCGACTGGAACGAGACCTTATCAGCACGTAAACACAGCCTGAATGGCAACATAGATACCTATTTTACCTCATGTTCTGCTTCTTCAACAAAGCTTATTTCTCATGTGGCTATTAAAATAATAGCTTTCAAGTTAGAAAGTATGCTTGTTTGTGCTGCAATTATTAAAGTCTCAATTAGGACACTTTGCTTGCTATCTGGGCTGAGGTTTCCAGAGGATTCTGGGGATCTGCCTGCATGCAGCTCTGTCTGCAGCAGCAGATTGACTGTGTCTGTGCTCTCTGACACTAATATGCACTGAATGGTCCGTGTCTGTATTAACCCATTTTCTTATCCTCCAAAATAGGGTGGCTGTCTCTCAACTACCTTCTTCAAGTGGCTGTGGCCTCTGTGTACCTTTGAGCTTCTGTCCCTGCTGTGAGGAGCAGAGTTTGGCATGGGCAGTTCAGGTGTGAAGGGAATTTCCAGGGCCCAGGGATGTTCCCTGACACTCTTTTGACTTGACATTGAGTCTTAGTGTCTTAGGCTGCTCTGAATGCTGAGATCCTACACCTTGGCCTTCAGAACAGCCAAATGCTCATATGTGCTGTCTGACCTGGAAAAATAAGTCCCTCCACAGCCTGTGGCTTGGACAGGTACACTCCTTGCTGGGTAAAGAACTGGAGGGCCAGGTCCAGAGTGTGGTGGTGAATGGAGTTCCATCCAGCTGGAGGCTGGTCACAAGTGGTGTTCCCCAAGGGTTGGTACAGGGTCCTGTCCTGTTTAGTATCTTTATTGATGACCTGAATGAGGGGATTAAGTGCACCCTCAGTAAATTTGCAGATGATACCAAGTTGGCAGGAAGGGTCAACCTGCCTGGGGGTAGATAGGTCCTAACAGAGGAATCTGGGCAGGATCATGTTAGATCCCCTTCAACAGAATTCAGTATCTGATGCATTCTTTCATAGGATGATCATTAATAATATTAAAAATTGAAATAGGGCTAGTATTAAATGAGGAGGTTGGTAGCCCTGCCTGGGCGGGGGGGTTGGAGATTCATGATCCTTGAGGTCCCTTTCAACCCGGGCCATTCTGTGATTCTGTGATACTGTGACGGTAAGAAGTGGTAATAAGGAAAATATAGTCTCTGGTATACCCCAATGTGCGCTGTACGTTTGCCAAACGTTATCAGTATATCTGCATTTTTACTCTGTATTTTTGTTATATGTCATCGATAGTCAGAAATCTGTTCTAGAGCTTCTGTTGGGTTTGGACTGGGGCACTGGACATCTATTGCATATACCTGTAAGGTTTTTGCATAGTCCTTCTGTGTTCTGTGTCTCTATAATGAAGTCACAGTGCTTGGTGTGTGACATCAAAGGCTGTTGCTGGGAGAATGAGCATAATTTAGCAAACAATGACCACATTGTATGTGTAAGCAGGGAAAGAGAAGGCAAGTTATAAAACAGAACCTTTTTTATTTATACAGCAATGTTTTAATAACCAGCAGATTTTTCGAAAAGGGCTGGAAAAATAGTTAAAAGATAAATGTACTTATGTTTCAATGTTGTGATTTTTTGACAAGTACAAAAGTTCATTTCTGCATATTAAAATAAAAAATGCCCTTGGATTTCAGGTGGGATCCTGAGAGAGCTATTGCCATGCCCAACCAATGCTTATGGTGCGATAGCTGTACTACAAAGGGCTCCTGTGTATTTCGGGAGTCAGGATATAGCACTCTTCTGACAGAAAATGCCCTGTAATGAAGGTGAAGCTTAGACATTATTTATTCCAAATACAGGATCTTTCCATCTGCGAGTTTATAGAGGCTGAGAAATTGTTGAATTTGGAGATTTGCAAATACAAATTACAAGCTTGACTCTGAAAATATTCCCTCCTGGAAAACAAGTCCCATTCCCTCCTGCGAGCATTATCCTTGTGCACATTCGATTGGTACAGAAGGCATTTCTAACACGGATGGCTTTGCTCATAAAGACCTGGCACCACCCTCCTCTGGAACGAAGCAACTAAAACATTTCAGTCCTATCCTTGGGTTCATCTTGAAAACAGACTTTCACTTGTGTTGCATTATGGGGAGTATTTTTGCATCTCTTACCAGGTCCACTTCTTAGGCAGCAGCAGGTTAAAGTTAGAGCTGTGCATACTTTAAGAAGCCCAAATCCAAATTAAGCCTGGCACGCCTCCAGAAATGGCTGGAGCTGGCAAATTTAAATCATTTTCAAGTTGGGGTTGTTTTTTCTGGGCTTTATGTCATCACTTATGAGTTAAAACTGAGGAAAAACCTGTTTGGAACCAATTTAACCTCTTTTTGCCTCCTGCTTTGGTATAGAGTCTTTCTTCTGTACGTGTGACTTCTTTGCTGAGAACTAACCACTGATGGGATTATCCAATGTGTCGAGTCTGCAGAATTGCCCTTCTTGTAAAGCACGGGATTTTGAAACTTTTATTTTGAACATTAATAAGGCATCGATTGCTGAATTATCTTAAAAACAAAAACAAAAAACAACTGATTCTTAAAGCATTTTCATGTAAATGAATGATTTTTCTGCATTGTGTTTTCAAGCAATTCAGGTTTTAAATGATAATTTTAAAGTTGACTGGCATTACCAATAAGTTAGGAAGTGCTATGTTTCTGGATTAGGATCCATAGTAGATAACAATTTTCCTCCCTTTTATTTTTTGTGGATAACTCCTGTGTTGGGGAAATGATTCACACATAATGAGTTCATGGGTGAAACCACTCTTAAGCCTCAAATCAAAAAATACCTAATGGATATACAGCTTTATATATGAGGACGCCTATCATGAAGTGACCTGAGAGGCTGTAGAGAACATGGGCTGTGATTGTATAATGGGCATCTGAGGAAACGAGTTTATTGCAGTAAAAACTAGGTGCCTGGTTAGGACCTGACCTTTGCAAGAACTGTCCAAACATTTACTCTCTCTCACAACACCCTGATGAAGTAGAGAATAAATATTATCTCAATGTTATGGAACAAGAAGGGGAGCACTAAGAGGGTCTGGATTAAAAGTCAGGAATCTGTGGCATGCAGTTGCTTGCTTAATCCATTAGGCCACGGTGTTTGGGCTGCCAATAATCCTGTGCTCTATAAACTGGACAAAACCTTTAAAATACCAATTAGTTTAAATAGGCAGGAGTTCAGTTCTCCTTGCTAAAAACAGCCATTGCACGTCACGATAGCCAAACATGGAGAATTTTTTCCACCTCTATCTTCAATAAGGATTGCTCTTGAAGATACAAAGGTATCAAAGCCCTTCTTCTGGAGTTACAGAATCACAGAATCACAGAATTGCCAGGGTTCGAAGGGACCTCAAGGATCATGAATCTCCAACCCCCCTGCCACATGCAGGGCCACCAACCTTCCCACCTAATGCTAGACCAGGCTGCGCAGGGCCCCATCCAACCTGGCCTTGAACACCTCCAGGGATGGGGCTCTAGTTAAGGAGCTCAGAAAAAAAAGGATGGTATTTCCATTTATTTATTTATTTATCTGTGGTTTGAAGTTGAAGGAGGGCAGATTGAGGTTGGATGTCAGGGAGAAGTTGTTTGCTGTGAGAGTGGTGAGGTGCTGGAACAGCTGCCCAGAGAGGCTGTGGATGCCCCGTCCATCCCTGGAGGTGTTCAAGGCCAGGTTGGATGGGGCCCTGGGCAGCCTGGGCTGCTCTGAAATATGGAGGTTGGTTGCTCTGCATGTGGCAGAGGTGTTGGAGCTTCATCGTCTTTGAGGTCTCTTCCAACCCAAACCATTCTGTGACTCTATGATTCCATTTGATACAGCTTTCCATCCTGAAAATGTCCAAGTGGCCAGCATGCCATTTCTGTATCTGAATCTAATTTTAGCAAGTCCAGTTGTAGGCTTGCTTGCTAGAGGTGGTGATATATCCTCATGGGCCCCCAGCAGTACTGAAAAACTAGCAGTAACAGTATGATGTTGAGAAACATTAAATTTGATAGGCAAAATGAGAAGAAATAGTGTTTTGCCAGTGTACATTGTGGTGGAATCTATTTGAGGTGGAGGAAAAGAGTGATCCATGTTGTTCCTGACTAATGCTGTTATGGTCTGTGCTGCGTGTACAGATATATGTGTATGTATACTTATATGTAAACTTCAGCTTTAGGACAATGTATGCCAAAAATCTCTCTCATTTAAAACCAAATTTCATTTAAGCATCTGTATAAATAGCAGTCTCCTATTGCTTTTCTGTGGACTCTGTTGACATGCTTAGCTGTTAAATAATCATTACTTTAGCCTTAAATTACCATAGCACAATGTTAGGGAAGCAGTGCTGCACATGTAATTTATCTTGGTGAAGGGTTGTATCATGTTTGCCTGCAATAAGTTTACATTTGTTTTATACAGAATAAAATGAATGGAGCATAAATACATATTTATATGATTTACAGCAGTTCCCTGTGAAGGGCTGTCACCTGCTAGTTGAAACAAGGCTGGAAAGTTCTGTAGAAATGACAAAGGCATGACCATTGTCTATTCCAAACTGCAGTGGAGCTGAAATGATACAGGACAAGAGGGCAAATGCTGAGAACTGGAAAAACAGAAAAACAGAGCAGCATGAAATGTCAAACCACATTTTTTAAGGCGCTTTTTACTATATTTCCATAAATGCATGAGGGAATTATGTTGCAAATACTTGAAACTGTTTATTTTCATTTTTGGCTTGATTTTCTAGCATTGAAAAAACCATGTCTAATGATCTTGAGCATTCTTAAAGAAAAAAAAAATTATATTTTACATAATGGTTTGCATGTGTGAGTTCCCTCTGGCAGGAGCACTGTAATTAGCCTGTCGTCTCTTCAAGAAGAGACTATCTGTCTTAAAGATGCAACAGCAAGTCTTGGCTGCTAGAGCTAGCAGCAGAACGCGGTGATTTTGTTAGAAGATAAACACGATCCCTTTTCACTTATTCATCTTTCTCCTCTTCCTGCTTCTTTGGCTCAAAGCTGGCCTGGAGAAGCAAGGACAGCTGAGTACAAACAGTTTTCTTCCTTCCTCGTTCAGCAAACCATGGCGAAAGATTTTGGCTTCTTGACATCAAAAACTTTGCTTCAACTCAACTTGGAACTGCTTGGGCAGCCTTTCAAAACTCAAAAGGTACAATAAAAGGCAACTGAACTTCCTGTTTTACTCATAAAGTAGCAGATTCAGCTAAGGCACGTTTTCCTTTGGGACTGTCTATATACTGCCCAAGAGAATCGAGGATGTGGAATATTATTTCTTTGCACAACTTTATTGAAGCTATTAAAAGACAATCAGCTAGACTAGGGTGGTGGCAGACAGTGTTGTGTGTTTCAGCCTTTTGCGGTCTTGTTACTAAAGGAGAGTAATTTCGGTAGAAAGACTGCTGCTTTTGGGTAGCCATGTGTGCCCTTGATCAGAGCAGGGGGAAGGAGAGAAGGAAAACTTAAAACCACCACAGAGTCAGAAAAATGTAACTGGTTTGAGCTGGCATCGCAGTGCTGGTGTGTGTTAACTCTTGGTATTATCATGCCTGAGGTTTCGTTTCCAGCGTGGACAGTGAGAGCTGTAATACAGGAGGTGATCGCACATGGCATCTTTCCAGGCCTGGCTGGTTTCATTAGCAGGGACTGTGTGAGAAGGTGAGGTTTCCAGTGGGGACTGGAGTATATCAGATTTCCTTCCGAAGACTGCCATGCACGTGTGTCAGTCCATCAGAGAATGTGTTGATATGTTGCTGAAAACTAACTGCAGTGGCAAGGATGTTTCTCCGTGGATAACAATATATATGGACCACATTCCTTAAAGATACCAGTCTTCAAATTCTTTGACCTGTGCCACGTCCGTTTATTCTTGTTCTTGCTTTGTGATCCTTCTGCTTGGTGCTGTCCTTCTGCCCCTCTTCTGTGTTGCATAGTTTGTCTGAACGGTATAATTTTCTTTTCTTATTCCTTACAACCTTTCTCTCTCCACCCCTCTGCTTTCTTGATACTTTCCTTTACCAAATAGTCAGAGATTTTCTCAATTCTCAGTTCCTATGTAAGCTGTAATTTTGTTCTATTATGAGTGAGCGCTGCTACTGCAGGCCTGGAACTGATTACTGTTTGCATTTATCCAGCATCACCAGCCAAAGAGTCAAAGACCAAAGCGACTTCTGGGAACCTACAAAGGCTTTAAAAATTACCTTGTTATTCTTTTCAGATCCCCCCCATTTGATGGGAATTTCTTTCTCTTTCACTTGTACCTGGAACTCAAAAATCAAGGTTATCTTTTTAAATGTTCTAATAGGTGACTCTCCTCAATCTCCTCAACAGTCCAAAACCCAAAATCTCATTTCAAATTAGCCCCTATTTGCAGTCTTGGACATCTCAAAAAGTCATTGATCACATACATGATCATGGGCTCTGTCTGCTCTTTTCTGAAGCGTATTTCAAAATTCTGCATTCACAGACCTTTGCTGGGAGGCTCAGAGCAAAGCTTTGGTGAGTTCTGTATTGTTTATTGGCCCCAATTGGAAGGATTGCTGTTCGTTTTAGGAATATTTCAGTACTTTAGTGCTCATCCCAGAGAGAAGAAATAGCATAAATAAATAAATAATCCATTTAAAAGTTGGAAATTGTGGATGGAGAAAGGGAAATCTGTTGAAAGCGTTAAGGAGAAGCTTGTGCTCTTCTGAATTTACATGTTAAAATGTCTAGTTTTCCACTTTATGAACGTTGCATGCTACTACTCTGTTCAAGATAGGATAATTTAGATCTACGTTGCAGAAGAGGTTGTCCTGGACAGTCTGGTAGCTCTTCTGCCTTTCAGCTCCTGGCAGTGACTGCATACAGGAAGTCTCATTTGAGAGAGAGAGAAAACCATCATGAGCTGAGACGGAAATAGTTCTAACTTTTGCTGTGTCAGTGCCTTCCCTGCAGAGCTCTGTCTCTGTAATAAATCTTGGTTTGCCTTGAAACTCCCATGCATTGACCTTTATACTCTCCAGGAAGTCTCCTCAGCAAAAACAATAAATATATGTATTTTGAAGTGACCATTGATCTAGCCATCTTCTTCTTCGTTCCCTTCTTGGTAGTTTTGGTCCCACACGGAAACATTTATTTCTGAGAATGGCACTGCTGGTCTGGCAGATTTCAAAGCCACAGTAAAAACAACTTTCTTAAGTGATCTTGTTTGGAATGACGTGTCTCATTTTAAGCCTTCTCCATGCTTAGCTTATCTCTGGACTGGGTAAATGGGTGAGTTCTGAAGTTGTCTCCCTGTTCTTCCTCCCTTGGCCAGTATTTGAAAGTTATTGATAGGAAACAGTGAATTGAGTCCATTATCCTCCTGGTCCCTAAAATATTGTGGAATAGCCATTCATTGGTCTTGAATGTTCTGCTATTTCTTAATTTGGATTTGTTGTCCTTTCTCCATCTCAGTGTCTCCCCATATATCTTCCCAGCATTCCTCCTAGCCACTCTGTCTCCAAGTTCATCTTCTCAGAATAGGCCAGCTGAATTAGTACACAGTATCTACTATTTCCTAGACGTGAGTGTATCACTGAAAAAATGAACTCACATTTTTTGACTGTGTTGCCTTTTCATCACTGTTGTTCTTCAGGTTATGAATTGATAACCATCAACTAAATTCCTTCCTCCATTACTGTTATCCTGAAATCATTTATTACATCTTTTTTTCTTTTATTCCTCTTTTCTGATGCTGCTGGCACAAGGTTTGTTCAAGTCAGCTGGAATTGGACTGTGATTGTTTTTGCAAGATGCACAAACAGAATCATAGAATCACAGAATGGTTTGGGTTGGAAGGGACCTCAAGGATCATGAAGCTCCAACCTCCCCTCCACAGGCAGGGCCACCAACCTCCACATTTCACAGCAGCCCAGGCTGCCCAGGGCCCCATCCAACCTGGCCTTGAACACCTCCAGGGATGGACGGGGCATCCACAGCCTCTCTGGGCAGCTGTTCCAGCACCTCACCACTCTCACAGCAAACAACTTCCCCCTGACATCCAACCTCAGTCTTCCCTCCCTCAATGTCAAACCATTTCCCCTTGTCCTGCTGTTATCTACCTTTTCAAAGAGTTGGTTCCCCTCCTGTTTATAGGCTCCCTTTAGGTACTGGAAGGGAGTAGATGTGTGGATGTGTAGGGAGTCGATGAGTAGATGTGTACTGGAACAGGAGCAAAAAAAAAAAGCGTAGTGCTGACCCAACGCCCACCCTCAGAGCATTTCCATGGGTTTTGCTTTCACTTAAGCATGAGGGCCAGCCTGGCCCCACTGACTGGCTGCTGGGTGGTGGTTGGAATGCAACTTCTGATTTGGTTTTATCCAAAAGGAGTCCGATTCGTGTGCACAGAAATCACTCCATGGTGCAAACCAATGGGGGTGAATGGAAGATCTGTTTCAAAACAGCACCTGGATCAGCTGGTGCTTAAATATTGTGGTGCTTGTGGTCAAAATGCTCCTTAATGATCTCATTGGATGTCTTCTTTTCACATTAACGTTGGCATTATTGTAGAGACAATCATCATAATTGCTGATTGGGTAACTTGCATTTATGTAGAAAAGTTATAGCAGAAAAATTCAAGTTAGAAGTGAGTCTCAAGGAAGTAGTGATGGAACAATCTACAGAGTGAAGTTCTGCATTGTGTAGTTCATGACTTCAAATGGAGGTCAAATGAATTTCTGGAAAATATGCCTTTGTTAAACTGGTTACTGGCCAAAACTAGGGGCAACTGGCTGGAATTCTGTGGTCTGTGGTACACAGGAGGTCAGGCTGGATGATCTAATTTTTCCTTCTTCCTTTAAACTGTATGAATGTGAGCAATCCTCCTGATTACAGGATGCTTCTGGCATTGAAAACTGCAGGATCAAGCTGCAGTTACCAGGAAAGAACAGTGCAGTTCTGCCATCAAATTAATTTCTTAATTGTAGGATATCACATAACAGCATTGTTGTATTCTGATTTATGATGCAAAGACAAGCTTTGTGTCAGCAAGGAAGCGAAAAAGCACTTGTTGAACAATTTAGATTAGGCCAGCTGTGTATTGGATGCTTGGACTTTGGTATTGCTTATCACAAGTCAAATTCAAAATCAGAGCTGAAATCGGACTTTGTTTTAGAATTTCAGTGCCAGGAAGGTTAACGGCTTATTGACAGCTTTAGGAATGAAATGTCAGGGAGGAAATTGGAGCAAACATATCATGAGCCAGCACACAGCATGGCTGGTTTTAATAGACACGGCAGATCTTCTGTAGTAATGCCTCCATTAATAGTGCAGTTATCACTGTTTCCAGATGGTGTGATCATAAACACAGAGAGCTTTTTCAGGGCCCTATAATTTATCCTGATCTCTTCCTCCTCTGGATTCTCCCAGAAGGAAGGCAAGTGGTACCACAGCCCACCCCAATGGTTTTCTTCTCTTTTTTTTTGCCAGGAAGTGTGGGATGGGGGCAGGATTACATATGGGGGTCCATGGAGCCCACCAACAGAGACTGCTCTGAGTATTGACTGAGAAAGAACGTTTACTGCCTTTCTTAGCCATTGTGTTCTCTTTTCAGTGGGTCGCTTGTACTGAGCTGATCCATTCCCCAGTTGGAAGGCAGGTTGCAGCTCCTTCACACCCACCTTAAACCCTCAGTCTTTCTCTTTTTTCTTTTAAATCAAAGTTTTCCTAACCAAGTACACATTCATTCTTTGTTTTTCACTCAACCACTGTGAAATCATCATTACAGATGAAAACCTGGAAAATCAGGAAATGAGAGATGTTTTAAATTAACTTCTTAACAAATAATACTCCTTGAAAAATTGTTGAACCGCTGTAGTCTTTACAGTAAGGATGGGTTTGCACACACTTAGAAATAGAAAATTAATGTGTAGCTTCTAAGGAAGAAAACTATATCAAAAATAGGTTTTACTCTTAAATATGCAGCATTGGGAAAAAGCAAGTTGAAAAATATACTGAAATGTTACCATGTTCTTTCAAAAAATGTCAGATCTTAATGTTTCTAGAAAGAATGAGAGACAGCTATTTTTCCCCATATTTCTTTGTTGTAAATTAATTAAGAAATTTTGCACATCTCAGTTTAGACCATTGGGTTAACCAAACCAGTAAATGTGTGAAAAAAGGTATCTACTTTTGGCTTCTAATTATACAAGAAGGAAGAACATGTGTTACTGTTATATTTTTTTTGCCACATCTATCTTTTGCACATTTGAGAAAGGAGTTGGAAAAGAAAGAAAAATCGAATTTTCATTAAGCTATGTGGTTTCAAACTGCTTGGGTATATCCAAAAGTCAACTCCAGTGCCTGAAACTTGCTTTCACCGAGTAGCTGGTAACTGAAAATCATAGAATAATGGAATGGTTTTGGTTGGAAGGGACTTTTGAGATTACCCAGTTCCAACCCCTGCTATAGGCAGGGACACCTCTCATAGCCCAGATTGCTCACAGCCCCATCCAGCCTGGCCTTGAGTGCTTCCACATAGGGGGCATCCACAGCCTCACGGGGCAACCTGTGCCAGTGCATCACCACCCTCACATTAAAGAATTTCTTCCTAGTACCTAGTCTTAATCTACTCTCTTCCAGTTTAAAACTATTCCCACCCACCCTGCCCTCCCATAGTTATCTTACTTTTGGTTACTGTAGCAGCATATCTTTTCATATCTTGCTTTCTGTTACTTGTAACAAAAAACCATGTGATTAATAGAATATTTTAATTGCTTTGACTTTGCTTTTGTCTCTTTGACCTAGAAAATTAGTGCTTTAATAACCAGTGTCCTTGTTAGTAACTTATTATGTGGCTCTTTTTTTTGGAAACACAGTTGAATATATGGCATAGTGTGAGGAATTTTTATGTGATTTGTCTAGAGCTTTTGTTGCTCTACAAACCTTCTCTGAACAGACTATATGGTAAATGAAGAGTTGGAGGTCTCAGGGGTGGATAATGGACAATAGGTGCTTTTACTTCAGTTGCCTGTTCAAATCCAATCTGTCCAAGATTGAAAATTGTTCTCTTTCAATACTGAGCAAGTGGCCTGTGAGTAATTAATTGGTTGACTCTGCCTGGTGTCAGATTAAAATTTTCCCACAAGGACAACCACCACTCCAGTTGGCACCCTTGCCAGTTGTTTCAGAAGCCAAAACTGAGTCATCAGACATCTTTGCTCCATTCCCTTCCCTTTGAGGGCCAAGATGTTGCATTGTGCAGCATGGATAGGCTTATATTTTGTTCTCTGTGAATACAAAACCTATCATAAGCACTTTATGAAGCACAGCAGAACAAAATTGTTTCGTTGAGGATGGAAGAATCCCACCCTCTTCAGACACAGTTTCACTGACAGCTCCTCTTCAGGAGGAAATACCAACAAAAACACTCAGCTTCACAATACATCTACATCTGCTGAGAGTTCTGTGAGATTTGGTCAGACATTTTCAGTTGACCTATGCTCAGCTAAAGACAAAGGGAGTGGAAATAGCCTTAAGTGGTACCACTTTATCAAGAAAAATTGGAGCTTGCTAGAAATGATGGTTTGCAAGATCATCTGGTCTCAGAGATAAGCTAGGAGTCTGCGTTTCTGGAGTGAAAGCCTTTGCCAAGTGGAACATTTCCATAAAGGTGAAGTATTTTTGAGCAATTTCTTCAGTGGATTAGGCACAGAAATGCTTTTTCATGAGCAAACTTAATAATTGCAGACAGAAGAAAAAAAAGAAAAAAGAAAACTGCATACTTCATTTATAGATAATATCCAAGATTGAACTTAAGCTTGTGGGAAGTAAGAAACTCCCTCAAGCTTCTGAGGGCTCTGTGCCTGGGATGCAAATAGCTGACGACTCTAAATTGGTGTTTATGACCCTCCTGCTCCTATACACACACAGTGCATTTTTCTGACATGCCCAGTGCCCAGTACCCCATTTGGTACTGCCAAAACTCTTCTGTCCTACAGTTATTAGAAGCAATAAATCCAATTTCCTATAGTTTTTCAACTGACCACTGGTATAGCTGTAGAGCCAGAAGTTGGTTGGAAAAGAATGAGGTAAGTTTTGAATGGAATTTTGTGAAGACAAAGAGCCCTTCACTTCTTCACGTAGACGGTGTCAATGTCAGTAAGAGACAAGGACCTGCAGAATGAAGGTTGGAAAGCAAAACTGTAGTGAGAGAGGTGCAAAAGTGAGTAAGACAAATTATGGAAAGGTGGGAGATTGGGCTGGGAAGGAAGGGATGGATAAGCTGGACTGTGCTGCAAAGATAAATTGAAGGAAAAGTCAATAGTTGGCATTCAGAATCTCAAGGTTAGCATTTATTTTGTAGAAATACTCGAGACTATGTTGTTCTTTTATAGTAATATATGACAATTGCACAACTATATGGCAAAACATAAAAACTAATATTTATGATATGTGTGCTACAAATATTGACATGAAGATCCATAGTTGCCCAGCTGCATATCTCATCTCGTTTAATACTATAGTTAGTAGTTCCACCCCAAAGTATTTGAGGAAGATGTTGAATCAACCAGTAATGATGGAATGTGATGATCTGCAGTAACCTCTGCCAGCTTCATCTGTCCTTTCTACTTCATCACCTTAGCATCTGAAGCCCAGTCTGGCTTCTCTCTGTCCCTTACTGGAGTTCTGTGTGGTATGCCAGTAACATGGGAAGCTGAGGAGTCAAAGTCCTCACCATACATTGTGCTACAATGGTGCATATCCCTGCCCTGTACAATGAAAATCAGCTTGTTCCTTCACAGTACGTGCTGATGGAGGCTTCTGTGGAATATCATTTACAGCCGTGTTGTCTTTGTAGATGCCTTCTACGACGTGAGAACACTGATGAGTGGAGGGGGAGGGGGTCAACCTTCCACTTCCCATATGGAAAACATCTGTAACTGGCAATACATCTCCCTCTAAAGAAATGTGCTGCTGTTTCATAGTTTCTTCAAAGTGTTACAGAGACAAAAGGTATCAACTTGAATTTTTACCAGTATCGACTGTATCAACTTGAATTTTAAGTGATGCCCCAGTCTCTAGAGCCGTTTACTGTAATACCGAAGTAGTCTTTTAAATGAGACAGACAACAATGTTTTACACTGCCTCACACAAAAAGAATGTAACATCAACTGCAAAACTATAGAGTAGTCAAAGTGCTCCAAAAATAAAACAAAAGAAACAATATTGTGCCCTTTTATTGTGGCCCCTTAGCTACAGTCCTCTGAGAGCAGTGCTGATTGATGTCAGTGGTGCAACCTAAAAATTAATGTCAATTATCCAAAACAAAGCGCACATAAGTGATGTTAAGGGTCTGATTTCAGTCCACAAAAGGCAGGAAATTCAGAGCTACTGGAGAGCTGAAAACCTGGATTTGACATTCCTGTCTTACCAACAGTCATTCTGCTTGGGTTGAAAGAAGAAACAAAGAAAAAAGGAGTTACACCATTATAATAAATAATGTGACCGAGACAACACACTCTCTCTTTGCCAAAGTCAGGATCCACTGGGTGCCATTACTTTTAGGACCAGCAACTGCAATGTGTTCTAGGTTTGGGGATTAATAATTCCCCTACTAGCCTTCTGCTTTCTTTTTTTTTTTTTTTTTAATGTAAACACTTTTTAGTTAGCAATACCTCCTAATGAAATCTAACTAACTCTTCATTGTCAGTAATTGTTTATTGTTTCTGTATTTCCAGCAGTCGGAAGCGGGGATGTTGCTGTTGGCATGTTCAGTGCATGTTATGTGTTTGATGCAATAGTTCTGCATCCGAACAGGATCGACCCTGCGCTCTTTGATAAATGAACATGCGGTAATCGAGCTGTTCTGGTGTCAGCATGCACACAAATCAAAATGTTCTTACATCAAAGAGTGCTTATGAAGAAAGGAAAAAAAAAAAAAAAACCTTCATGCAGCATTTAAATATTCCTCGATGTTATTAAAAAAATATGGGCTGCGATATCATGAAAAGCCCTTGATGGAGATACACGCGGATAATCCATCTCCCTTTTTGTAAGGGAGATATATTTAATGACTGAACAGTGGCAATCAGCCAGGAGAATCTTAAGGCCTGGCCAGTTTTTTTCTAGGCAAGTGTCAGTTTTGTAGATGCACATATAAATATATATCTTCTATAAAATAGGATACAAAAGAAAAAGACAAGTGGTGCTCAAGAAGAGAAATGTTGATGTGATGGGTCAGAGCGATATTGCTATTGACATTGGTCTGGACTAGCAGTTCAAAGGAAGTTTCAGTTAAGTAAAATTGGCCAAAGTAAGTAATATGTGTAAGTCGGTCTATGGAGGGGAAGATAGTATGAAAATTCAGATTCAGCCTAGTTATTTTTTCCTTGCAACATAAATGTTACCTCTGTCTCTGTGGACCAATCAATCAGGAATGAATGAAAGGAAATTTTAATGAATTCTAGGAAGGACATTTTGGAATTCTGCTGTTCTGAACAACTGCTCAGTGTCTCCAGGATGGGCCATTTTGCCAAGATGTTGGGCAAGTACAGAACAGACAGAAAGGAATCTGTACGTTCATATGTAACTTGAGCCACTCATTAGGAAGACTAGAAGTCCATCTTTTCCTATCAGGGAGCTTTCCCAACAAGTGAAGATTGGTTTTAGTGTAAATTAGAAAACGAGCTGGCCTTCTTCAGGGCCCCAAGTTTCTCAATCCATCCTTGCATCTTGTAGCTTGACGGAAGTTCCTTGAAGGTACAGCACGGCCTGGGCAACCTGAGGGGCTTTCAGCAGTCTTGGTGTGCTGGCCGGTGTGCTATTAGTGCTATTTGTGGGCTTGGGACCCCAGTGCAAATGTGTGAGGAGTCTGTCCTGCGGGAAGAGACGGTGAGGCCTAGGAGCGCTCAGCTCAGCAGGGAGGCTTTGGGGCAGCAGCAGGAAACCCCACAGCCTGCAGAGCTCCAGGTCTGCAGCACAGGCAGTGGTTGGAGGAGGCTCCTCTGTCGTTGTGTCCCCACTTGCTCATTTACCAAAGAAGCCACCCACAGCTGAGCTCTTAATGTGCTCGGCATGTTTCAGCACTGAGGCCCTAATTGCGCGCTGTCGGCAGATAGTGAGCAGGGCCGCGATCACACACCCAACTTCCACGGATCTGTTATTGTTCACAGATGACCAGATCATTCCTGTTACCAATTGCTTCCTTTTCTTATCCACTGTGCAGATACCAAGTAAATCTGTTCTTCATGCTGCTTTCTTTTCCACATCCTCTTGCTTAGATCTAGCTGGAATGGGATAAACGTGGCATTGCTTTGCCACGGCCGGCGAAGTCTAACATTGAATTGAATTGCTGTTTAAGGGGGGAGGATCTTCCTGTGATTATCACCAATTACAAGTCAAGTGTTAACTGCTCAAAGGAACTAGCTGCTCTGCCTTGTGTTTTTTTTACGTGTACATTGCATTCCCTGCACAAGGAGTGGGACAGCTTGCATGTAATTAAAGAACAACTTTTAATTTCCTAAATTGTAAATGCTTCCTGTCATCAAAAATCAAATAACTGTATCAATATATGACTGGATTAAGGCTCAAATAAGAGATGGGTCTTTGTTTTGAAGGATAAGCACGCCTAGCTTTCACACACCATTTTTTTCAGTTTCGATTGGACCGTGGTCTTTAGAAGTTCAGTAGGGACTAGAAAACGTAGTTTGATTTGGGGCTATTTCTAATATGAATGCCATAAAACAAGGCAGTGTACAATAATTTATTCTGCTGTGAAGTATTGTTTTAGCTGAGTAAACTGCCTCCGCACTTGGATGTTTTTTTCCAGTGAGCAGCAGAAATACATGTGAAAGATCGATTGGATGTCAGTCTAAAGCCTAATCCTAGGTAATTTATTCCATTTTACCTGAGAGAAAGCTCCAAATATGTGTTCTTCTGTTTTTAATCAGTCCAACTACAATTGATTCAACTTTTGCCTGAATAAGGAATGAGTAAAAACTGAGCGAGAGCCTCAAGATTTGGCTCTTATTCATTAACCTCAGGGCAGATTTCATTTTGTATGATTTTTAAGCTATTAAAATGTTGGTTGGCTTCCATTTGAGCTCAAATTCCTAATATCACCAAATAATTATGTGTAGATGATGAAATGAAAAAACAGGCCTGTAGTCTCCGAACGCACATTTCAGTCTGGGTGGCTGAAATGGCTCATAACGTTCAATGCATGAAAATGGGGTGGATTGAATAAATTAGCAGAATCACAAAAGGAAACCACTATAGGAAATAGTTTTACACGTGTAATCACTGAAATACTCTAGTGAATGTGTCAATCCATACTAAATAAATATATTTGTTTATAGACATGCTCTGTATTAGCTTCCACTCTTTCACAGCACTTTGCCAAACAAAATCCCGCTAGAAGTAGGATGTTCGCACCCGAGTAGGAGTTTCTTGGATAAATATTTTTTCTATATTGAGACCAAAACCACTTCTACAAATTTCAGACTTTGATTGAAATAGTGTATTTCTTTTTGCTTTTTTTTTTTTAAATGCTTTTTGCTTTCTTTTTTTTCTTGTGTCCCCCGCCCTCCCCCCTGCATCTCCTCCACTGGCAGCCACTGATGCATTACCTTAATTCCTCCTACCTCCCACTGCTCCGGTGCGCGGGAGCCGGCTGTGGACAGACTGCATCCGTCAGTCAGTGTGCGTGGCTGGAGGGCCTCCACCCAAACACCACCACCCACTAAGGACCTCAGAACCTGAGAAAATTCCTCTTTTTCCAGAGGTACTGTCCCATGTCCTCTGTGATATACTCATTTCCCCATGAACGCATTGAATCCAAAGGGAGAGTAGAGATGCTGCGCCCTCTGCCACGTGCATTCACACAGTGTCTGCAGAGGGTGGGGGGAAGGAGAAGTATGTTGCAAAATGCCATTAGATGCTCTTTCTTTTGGTACAACAATTTCAACAGTTTCAAGAAAAGAATATAAGTGGAATATATCTTTTTTTTTTTTTCCCTGATGATTTATTTCAGAGTAATACTCTCCCCTCCTCTCCCATACCTTCCAAGTTCAGCCTTCATTTCTGTACCTCTGGTATTTTAGCCATTACAATGGGAGATACAACACAATGAAAATAATAGTTATTGAATAGCATGTAGTATTTCCAAATGCCGTATATTCGCTCCATAATCAATCAATCCTCAAAACAGTTTTAAGTGAATGATGGTATTTCTGTTTCAAAGGCAGGGGAAATTGAAGCGCAGCAACATTAAGTGGTTTGTCTGAGGCCACACAGCAAGTAAGTGTCGGAGCTGGGAGCTGAGCCCAGCCCTGGCTCCTGCCCTCGTGCTCAGACGACTGTACCACACCACGCTGTTTCCAAATAAATTCTCTAAAAATCATATGCTAAGCTCTTGAGCAGCAGAGACTTTGTAGGGGCCATTTAACCCTCTGATGTCGCACTCTACATTAAAAAAAAAAGTCTCTCCAGCAGCAAATGTTGAGAAGAGACATCCTTGGAGAGGGTAAGCCATCCATGTTATTTCAAGCTGAGTTGTGCCATACTGCAAGTTGAAAAACTTTTCATTAGTAGTGGTAAAATTTCATCTGGGAGGGCAGTGAGCAAGGCTCTGCAGTGCCCTTCAGAGGTTTCAGCACTTGTCCATGCCTAAAGTCTTTTCCGTTCATATTTCACCATTGTGCTTCCATTACAGTGAGGAATTAAGCATCCCCTAGGACAGCAGGGTCCAAAAGGCTGTGCCCGTCAAGGTCTGGGCTGTACTTTGCCCATCAGACTCACCTCTACCTGCTTCTCAGCATGAGAGGTGGGGCAGGAGCCCCACTTCAGGTTTTGCAGGCTGGGGGAAGGAATTCTTCTCCTGGGTTGACGCAGGGGCAGCAGTTGGGTCTGGGTAAAGACTCAGGAGAGGGTTTTCTTCCAATGTGACAGGGAATGTCTTCTGTTCTCAAACAATTAAAAAGGGTTTCTTGCTCTCAGACAAATAAAGCCTATTAAAGTTGGTGGCAGAGATGGGAAGAGCTTTGCAAAAATATGTTTGTTTTGCAAAGCTGGCTGCCAAGTGTTGTTTTATAGTTCCATTTTTCCCTTCTTTCTCCACTGTTTACAATACCCTCTGAGAAATTTAAAATGATCCTTCTCTCCCTACCAATTTTGTTCTTTTTTTCTTTTGGCAGGCTCTGGTACCCCACTCCCACACCCCAGTTCTTGCTGCAACAGCAGCCATAATCCTTTGGCCTTGTTTTTCTTTCTTATAATTATCAGCCCAGCCCTGCAAGCAGCCTTTGCTAGTTAAGTGCAGCATCACAAATTTGGCAAAATGAGCTGAAGGTCAGCAATAAAAGCCCTACATTTTGCCCTCCTTCCACTGGCAGTGTCACACAGAGGTGTCTGAGAAATGCATTTGGGCCTGGTTTGTCAGAGATCCTGCATTTCCACCAGCCTTGAGAATATCATTATTCCCAGTACAAGAGAGCAGCAATAAAAAAACTTGGGTATTTCAGATCTACACAATGTTCTTTAACAGACTTGGATGATATAGCCTGGATGTATCGTGATCCTGGGCACAGCAACACTCTTTTACGTGACCATTGAAAAAAATTTACACCCTTGGCAGTTAAAAGTAAACCAGAGCCCAGGACTGACTTTGCTGGAAAGCATTTTGCTACAGACTGTGGAAGGATGGTTCAGTGAGGCACTGCTGTTATCATTGCTCATGGCACGTAGTATTGGGGTTGAAACTAGGTGATCATTATGGCTCTTTTCAACCCAGGCCATTCACAGAATCACAGAATGGCTTGGGTTGGAAGAGACCTCAAGGATGATGAAGCTCAACCCCCCCCTCGCCACATGCAGGGCCACCAACCTCCACATTTCATAGCAGCCCAGGCTGCCCAGGGCCCCATCCAACCTGGCCTTGTGTACGCTGTGCTGATGCTCTCAGTCCCACCGCTGGAGGAGCGGAGCTCACGGGGTGGGAGCACATCTGCTCAATTCACTTGTTCTCTTTGTGTTTCTTACACCTAAGTGCGATTCCTCAGCAAACTGAATGGTGCTGTGATTCTAGAACAGCCAGTGCTGTATGGATGAATGGATGCTGTAGCTTTCAGCACGGCTGTCTGGCCCCATCAGAAATGAAACCCAGGCGATTTCATGATTACAGCAGGGGAGATCACTTGGGGCTAAACCTGGGTGTTTACACATATATATTTGGGATTTGTTATTCATTATTGACCACTTACTAGACATTATGTACATTAAAAGTTCCCTCGCTCTCTGAGTAATATCAGACATCTGTGCTTTGGCTACTGATTAAAGATGGATTTGTAGAGCTGGAGCCTTCAGTGCTATTGTTTTGAATTGGAGAGAGAGTTAGCCATTCTATTTCTTTTGTAACATGTATATCCTTTTAATAAGGAGAGTTTATATCCACACAAATTTATTTAGACCTAAACAGAAGCAGCTAATTCTAAACAACATGTGGATTCTCTTTTTTAAACAATGTTGCTTATACTTTGCCTCCTAAACTAATTATTATTTTAATCTCTAAACAAGCTGACACTTCTTTGCATGTGGTTTGTCTACGCAGGCTGGGAAAATTAGAAAAGTAACCTTCTAATCACAGTGTTCTTAATGGACATGTTCTTATGTATTAGGAGCTATGAATGTGTGCAGAGTGACTTGTTTGATATTATGGTGGGCTAATGAAATTTCAGAGTTAACATTCCACAAATAAAAGGGAAAGAAGGCATAGGGAGAAAGGGAGCAGATTTAAAATTAGACAATCTTTGTGTTTTATGGGTTCCAGGTTATTTGGAATGGAATGAAAGCTAATGCTACATCCTTTTTTCCATTCTGCCAGCCAGTGTCTGATCCAAGAATGTCTCTTGTTTAAAGGGCAGGGCTCCCTCCACTGTTCTTAAATAAAGGCTTTCACTGTCTGAGATCTAATCCTCCCTGATTTTCACAGTAACATTGTACGACTGCACGAGGAGAATTATTTAATGAAAAAAAGTTTTGCATATGATTCCCCTATCGTGAGCCTGTTCAAGTCATATGGTTTGATTTACATTTATGCAAATATCAGAGAATAGGGTAAAATTACCAAAGGGGGAAAGGACTGGGGCATGTCACAAACAAGATGTGCCTATTTGTATTTATGTTTGCTAATGAAGTTCAGCCATGACTTGCTCTTTTATTTTTATGTCTGTCTGCCATTCCACTTCATGCAGTGTAATTAAGCCACTTGCCCACACACATACAAAAGGACAGTAAAAGAGGGAGACATCAAGTTTCAAAAATGCTTATGAAGGACCTTTGACATGGTCCCCCACCATACCTCTACATTGGAGAGGGTTGCCAGTTACAGCTTGGAGAAGAGAAGGTTGTAAGGAGACCTCAATACGGCTTTCCAGTATTTAGAGGGAGATTATAAATAGGAAAGAAATCAGCTTTTTCCACAGGTAGATATATAGGACATGGGGAATGGTTTTAAACTAAAGGAGGGAAGATTCAGATTAGATGCTGGGGAAGCTTTTCTCTGAGAGGGTGGTGAGGTGCTGGAACAGATTGCCAAGAGAGGTTGTGGATGTCCCATCCCTGGAGGTGTTCAGGGCCAGGTTGGATGGGGCCCTGGGCAATCTGACCTAGTACCTGATCTAGTGGTTACCAACCCTGCCTGTGGCAGGGGGTTGGAACCTGATGATCCTTGAGGTCTCTTCCAGCCCAAGCCATTCAATGACTCTATGAGCTCTGATGCAAGTTTTATCATCTTCAAATGATACAGGAGACCAAATTCTCCAGTGATTTGAAATACTGTCTCACCCTTAATGCAGGTATAACTGCAAAATTAAGCTGGTGGAAGATTTGGCACAATAAATCTTAGTGTCTGGGGTGTCCACTGGAGATTTACCCTAGATTTCCCAAAATTTATCCCAAATAAGAATTTAACACATAACAGCCCTCTCAAGTTCACAGCTGTTTCGTTCTCTTGCCAAAATTATTCTTTCTCGTCATGCTGCAGCTGAGAAGTACTATAAATTGTTAGGTGGAAACCATTCCTAGTTAAGATATCTGTTCAGAAGTCTTTGTTTTCTAATCTGACATATTCCCAAACCTGGGAGTACTCAAATCTTGGAGTTTAGCTCATGTTTGTTCCTGTAAATCACACCTTCAGTTTACCTGCGTTAAAAAATGGTATGATTTCTGCCCCATAAGTTGGCCCTACAAGCTTTTCACTAAACTGTCTCATTTCATGTGACCTACTTTGGGAACAGGAGTTTTGCTGCATGGAGCAGCCCTTTGTGGTCCATCATAAAATCTTACCCTGTGCTCCCACTGCAGGAGAGACATGGGGCTGAAAAAGAGAATAGAAATTAGATTGCTTTTCATGATTTTTAAGGATTCATGATTTTTAAGAATTTTTAATACTTCACTATGAACATTTTGTTCCAGATTGCCTTTTTATGCTATTAGTTTTGCCTTCTTCCATCAAACCAAGGACAAAGCATGATCCTGCTACTAGCTGACTGATAGAGATGAACACTGCTCATCTTTTCTACTTCATCACCCCTTCTTTCAAACTGCTAATAAATAAATAAAGATAGCATTCCTTGAGAAGATTTCAAAAATATCAGAATCCAATATGCTTTCATAAGTTAGAAGGCACAACATTTTCTAGGTGGATTTCCTGGTACAGTGGGCAAGTAGGTGACAACTGACCCAATGCAGTGCAGAGGTTTAACTGACACGAGTTTGGGATTGTTGTGTTATTTGCAAATGCAAAAAAAAACCCAGAAACACAAACACAAGAAGGTTCTTCAGTAGCCTGAAATGAAGAAGATGCACCCATGTGGTGCGGAGATGGGCTGGGGTCAGGGCCAGGAGGTGGAGCATGCGGCAGCAAAATCGTCATGCCTTTTCCCAACATGGGAACACGTGGCAAGAGTGGAAATGGGCAATGAAGGTCAATTGCTGCTTTCTTTTTGGTTCACCCTGCTGGGTTCTGGATAGCAGCAACCTGTCCTTTTAATAAAGGCAGGAAAAAGGGTGCAAAATATGATAGCAAGGAACCCATTGAGTTTCTATGAGCAAGATTGACTAGGTAAGGTTACACCAACTTTCTGTAGCACGGGATTTGCTCTGGGAAGGTGGACTGTGTGATTTGTGCCAGCGAGGTGGTTTCCCACATCTAAAAGGTGGTCTCTTGCCCACCCACACACGTAGAGGGTGCGGTAAGAGGCTGCAGCACCTTCAGCCATGGCAGAGAGTCAGCCCACAGCAGGAAATATCAAAGCACGGGCTGGGAGACACTGCGTTTGGAGAGAGAGAGCACACACAGAATTTGGATGCATTGGATGCCTTTCCAAACAGAAAGTACCGTGGGCTTACGTTATCTCCTAACATTGGGCCGGAGCAAATATATGCCAGCAAAATGGCAAAATGCCGTTTGATTCCACATCAGGGGTCTGCATCATCCTCTAGCTCTAATTCTGAGACAAAGAGTCTTTTTTTTTTTAATAAAGCTGGCTACTTCCAAAGTGGCATAAAGCACCCAAAAGCCTCATCCAAACCACAGCCACAGCGGATGACTGTCACATCCACGCTCACTCTCTCTTGCAAAGGCACGCGCACACAAGGCATATAGAAAACATCAATGCTGTTTCTCCTCACAACTCTTGGCATGCAAAGATATCTCTTTTACTTTCATCAATTCAGCTGTATACATCTTTGTGATAAATGGTATAGCTCAGATCTGGGGAATGCCTGCAAAGTAGCTCCGCAGTGCGTAAACGTATTTTGGAAGTCAGGCTTTATTATCTAGCAGTGTATCAACATGAGAAAGAAGTGTTATCTTCTTATGGAATGGGATGAAACAAACTTCCTCCTGTGAAATACTGATTTCCAAACCAGTTACCTTTAAGCTGAGGATGAAGATAAAGATTGTTTCTGGGTAAAATGCTTCAATTTGTGGCTAAATTCCTTCATAAACTATGCATATATCAGAATGACTTTCTCTGGCTTGGGGTGGTGAAGAGCGTTGTTTTCGTTATTGCTGAGTTTCAAAATGGCTTCAGGAATTTTGTCGGCCCTTTCCAAAAAAACTCAACTTCGGGCAGAGATTAAAGCAAAGGAAATTTCAGCCCAAGGGCAAATGTTTCACCAAGTTTAAAGTATGTGAAACAGGGAGTTTAGGAGGAAATAGTTCTCAATCCTAACTATAGCCACGCTAGCTATAATATATGGCTAAATATAGACTAGTGGGTGTGTCCAGCTTTCTGAAGGTGTTATCCTTCCTCCTCTAAGACTTGCTTCTAAAATGACCTTTCCAGGGATATAATGAACCGTGTAATATTGCCCGTGTTGGAAAATGTTAAGCTGTGTTATTTCCCAGGTGAGCCCAGCCAAGCCCGGCTTTGCTCCGCGACCAAAATTCCTTTCGTAAAATTCAACCTTTTATCTTTCATGTGAATCCAGCTTTGGGTTCATTGATCTCCAAGCAAACTGCACCATAGCCCCGGATATTTTGTTTATGTGTTAAAGGTTCTCACTTGGGTCACAAACCTCTGCAAAAATACCGGGGGTCAAAGAGCTAAAAACATTGCTTTTGCTTTTTGCATCAGCTTCAAAATGCCAGCCCTAATGGTCTGGGCAGGCTGCGCATCCAAACTCCCTTGGACTTGCTGCTTGTGGTTGTGGGAATATGTTGGCTGCTCTGTTTTTGTGCATTTCATGTTTGCGTATAGAGCCTTTGGATTTATTTTCTTTGTTTGCTGTGATACTGTCATGGCTGTGTATCTCCCAGCACTCATGTTGCACTCTGTGGCTTTGAACCATGTAAGCTGAGTGTGAACGTGAGGGATGCTGCAGTGAACATCTTGCACGTGTATCCCTTACCACACTCAATGTCTGCAAATGAACACTTGCTGTTTTTGAAACTATTTCCTTACAATTCAGGAGAAACACTAAGCTGTTATCCTTTGTCTTAATGATTCTCTTCTAGTTTAAGCGAGGAGACTTTGATATTGCTGAAATTCATTAGAAAATTGCTAGTGAGTAACTGAAACCAGCAGCTCTGTGTGGCACTGCCTCAGTACATGAATGCAAGAGCTGCAAAGTACGTATCTGATGTCTGTAATTTCATTTTCGGAACCGGATGACTGCTGAAGGTGAACCAAATAAAGCCAAAGTATTTAAGCTCCTTTCCTTTTTGAAAATGCCATTAATACCTAAAAACAAAATGCATTTCTAAAGCAAGAATATCCCCTTAAAATATAGAGTTTCCAGTGTGCCTGGGTTAAAAAGGCAGAGCTTCCTATATTGATTCAGAAGGAGATGTTAAAAATGCATGAGAAGTATTTCAGTTGCCATATCTTGTACATTTTTCCCTTTTTTTTTCAAATGCTGTTTAACTCTTGTGCTCCTTTATCAGTGGAAGTGCTCCACCCCAGGTTCGTATGATTTGTACTGACCAGAGTGTCTTTAAGATCCATTTGGTTTGGTTGGCTAGGGATTACAGCAGTGTCTGCTTACATAGCTTTAGGCTCATGCTACCAAGCAGGCTTGGAAACCTGTAATGATCCCATAATCTCTGGGCTATTAGGGCAGTTAGGTTAGAAGCAATTCTCCAGCAGAGTGAATAGAGAACACATGCTTCTAAAGGACAAACGGCTTCGGTATAATAGCGTATTTTTGGACTCATCTATTTTGCAGGCAGTTAACAAAATAGGATGTTACATTTTTGCATCTCTCTCTCCCTCTCCTGAAATAGAGTCACTAACCACTTGTTAACCACACTGATTTTTTAATCGTCGAAGTGGTTGCTCACAGCTTCCCCACCAGAAATGTTCAGATTAAGCACACTATTAGATTGCAGCCAGAATAGTCTACAAAACAGGAAGAAAGCCTCGCCTCCCTCCCTGCCTTCTTCTCTTGTTTAAGTTGACATGATAATTCATTACAGATTTTCTCTTTCTTTGACAGAGTGCCTACCGCAGAAATGGGATGACTTTTCTCGCCTGCTGATATGGATGTGGCTGCAGCAACAGAAAAGACAGTGTTATATTAAGGTGATTTTCTCTTCCCCTCCACGGAAGGAACAAAAAAACACAAGCTCCAATGTCTCCGCATGGCAGTGAGTGGGCTGGTTTGTTGTGACTATCTGCTGGCTGACTCCGTCTCTCTTTCCAGCCCCCTCAATCGTTATTCTTGTTTACTAGCTGGAACATTTAGCTAATTAATGGCAGGATGTTTGGGATAGCGTGTAGGTGGATAAGAATGCAGATCGCACCAGTTTGATGTTTGCAGGGGACTTGCTGCTGTCAGCCCCTTCGTAAAATGCCATGTCATCTTTACTCAGTTGTTTGGAAGTCTGCGTGTTTTGGTAGCAGTGTTGTTTTGGGAGGCAGGATGGGGCAGAAAGAGGCCAAAGATATTCTGAGTTTCCCGTGATTTTTACAAAAAGTCAAAAACCTGCACTGCTTTCCACTGCGTTTCCTTCCAGCTCAATGCAGGAAGGGGCTTTTAGATGAGAGCAACAGCAAAGAAGAGCTCGGGCAACCTACACTTTATCACAAAGGCTTGTCACAGACCCAGCAGTAAAGCAGCCAGCCCCAAATTCCCAGTGCTGCCATCTCTCCCTGCTGTATTCCCATAGGAGCCCAGCCCACCAGGGGAAGGCTCTGCAGCCATTTGCCACAAATCTGCCCCACTCCCTCAGCATTTCCCAAAGTATCCAAACAGCCATGCACCTTCAAGATGCAGGCTGCATGCAGCGTGCCATCTGAGGAGATGTTTTCCCCATCACCAACAAAAGCGATGCTGCTGTTGGATTCAAAGAAGAAATACGCCCTTCATTGCCTTTCTGTATTTCAGCTCACCTTGTTTGTTTTCAGATTTACTTCTAAAATCTCAGTCCCTCACTCTACAATTCTTCCCGTCCCCCTCTCCTCCAGCCCAGGCTGTCCTCACTGACGGATTCGTTTCTTCACATCAAATCCGTACAAATATAGAGCTAACCACAAGGAGCTGAACCAGAGAGAAGGGCTTATGCCTCAGCCCATCCCTGGGATCTGCTGCCTGTGTCCCTGGGGCAGCCCAGGGGTCTGCGTCAGCCGCCTGGAGCACAGGCTTCAAATCTGACTTAAACCTCAAATTAAGATGGAGCACTCAAGGGATCAAGGGGAGATCAGCAAAATATTACTTTTATATAGTGCAGCCGTCCTCCTCCTTTGTGCTGAGTATGTGAGGTCTTAACTTTTACTCCCACCGCATGGTATTGTGGTCATTTGTAAGTGGTTTTCTTGCCCTGCTTTCCTGGACCTGCTTGCGAAAGCTTTAGAAGTATCTGTATTTTAAACAAACAGAAAAATGCCTCTTCTCTTTGCAATCGAAATGCTGCCAACATGAACTTTGTATGTCAAATATTACTGCCGCTCGTCAATTCTTTTGTTTTTTTTTTTGTACCTGCTTACCCTTCTGTATTCTGGAATTAATCTGTGTGCAAAGGAGTACAAGCATACACCAGCGGGTATTAAACAAAGTTGGGAAGCTTTCTGATGTTCCATCTGTGCTTGTTGAAATATATGATTAAACTTTTCTTTTTATCATCATTCTTATTTTTGTTGGCATCCTTCATCACGGAAAATTACATGCTTGCTGTAAACATCCCCGCTTTTCAAGAGGACACCAGCATTTATTGTATTTAGTTTCGATCTGCAGGCATATAGACAGAAGGGACTGTTTCAGGCACTGGGTAATGGAATCAAAATTCCTTCCGTAACTGTATCTCTCTCAGATTTTACATTTTAAAATATGCACAAGCAGGGAAAATCCTGGCACTTATTTTTTACTGGTCTGCCCGAAGTCCCAGAGAATGAAGACTCAACATACATTTCTCTCGGAAATATGACAGATTGTGTTTTTGTTGGTCTGCCGTGTGTTTGTCTATCTTGAACAGCCTGACAGGCAATTATTTATAAAATCTGGGTTTGCCCAATAAGCCCATTTAATAACCTTTCACTTCTCTACATAAGCCATGCTCTGAACTGAGAGTAGAACAAGGTATGTTATGTCTCCCTACCCTATACATGCCAGGTTATTCTTACAGCAGTAAGGAATAGCTTTTGCTCATCATCATAGAATCATAGAATCCTAGAATGGCCTGGGTTGCAAAGGCCCACAGTGCTCCTCCAGTTCCAACCCCCTGCTGTGTGCAGGTCACCAACCAGCAGACCAGGCTGCCCAGACCCACATCCAGGGTTGAAACTTGATGATCTTAAAGGTCCCTTCATAAACACTTCTACTTGTAACTGAAGAATAAATAGATAGTGACATTTGTCACAAGTCCAACCACCAGTTGAAACCGTTAGGGTTTTTTGTTTGTTTGTTTGTTTTTGCCTAGAAGTGAATCACCTTGCCCAACGCTGGGTTTTTTCAGACCTCTCCAATGTATCCATGGGGAGAGGCAGTACAACTGGGGACCGTGGTGGCACACATTAAGTCCAGGGCTTTGTTTGGAGGGCACAGAGCCAGCACAAAGCAAAGAGCCATCCCTGAAGGAATTTAATGTAAATGTGATGGTTTAAATAAGGCCAGATGCCTTACAAAACTATTTTGAAAGCTGTATCTTCTCATATAGCTTTTCTTTCCCCCCCTCCTTAAGATAATGATGTTGCTTTTAAAAAACAGTAAGAGAAAACAGCTCTCATCTATTGTGGGGAGACAAGAATCAGATACTTTAACTTTCATAAATCACTGAAACATTGGCAACTGAAACAAACTTTTAAAAGGCAGATGACTGCAAATTTGAAGGAAACCTTCATATTTTATTGTTAAAAGTCTTTTAACTGTCTAGAGAGCACTCTGAGACACAACATTAATACCTATTCTCAGTAATCAAGCTCTGCTATACTTACATACTATTTTTCCTAAACAAGATATATTAGTAGCGGAAGAGAACTGGAATGAAAAATAGGGGAAATCAAGAACAAAAATTATAATGATACAGTTTCATTTTCTGCATTATAACTCTCTTCTGTATTTGTGATTGATAATTCCTCCTAATTCCAGTCAGCCAGAAATGTTGGCACAAGGGTCCTACAAACATCCCGGTATTTCTGGTGTAGCCCTCCTCCAGATGCTTTGCAGACTTTGTGAAGATGTGGGCTTTGGTCCTAATAAAACTTTGATTGCTGTAATGTCTCAGTGCCCCACTGTCTTCCATATATTCATCCCTGCATTGCCACTTTTTGAAATGATAGTGGTGTTATTTCTGTTTCTTCTGAGACACGGCAGGACTAAAGGACTGCCCTCTGCTTGGGATCCTGGGATAGTTTGGAAAACCTGGACTTGCAGTCCATACTGCTGCTCTCAGCTGTTCCCCTTCCAGTGAGAATAATACATGTGGCAGAAAGCACACAGCCAGTCATGTAGGTTAGGACAGAAAGTGGCCAACGTTGTATCTGCCTGGGTCTCTGGTTTTAAACTGAGACAAGGGAGGTTTAGGTTGGATATGAGCAGGAAGTTTTTCAGCCAGAGGGTGGTGATGCACTGGAACAGGTTGCCCAAGGAGGCTGTGGATGCCCCATCCCTGCAGGCATTCAAGGCCAGGCTGGATGTGGCTCTGGGCAGCCTGGGCTGCTGGTTGGCGACCTGCACACAGCAGGGGGTTGGAACTGGATGAGCACTGTGGTCCTTTGCAACCCAGGCCATTCTGTGATTCTATGATGATGATTCTATGATCTCCATTTGGACCTGATCCAGGGCAATGTTTAAAATCCTTCCTGCTGAAATGTGCCACTTAATGGCCTAGAGCAGACACACAAACATCACATTTCCATGGTCTGTGGACACTCCACACAGTGCTGGATTCCTGCATCATCACGAGGAAGGTGCTTATTCCAGCTCCAGAGCTCCAGATTCCTGCTCCAGATGCTCTTGATCCCTCACCAACCTCCCTTTGCTTAGCGCGTGAGAGCTGCACGAAATAATGGGAGAAATGCAATTAGTGTTGTCTGTTTACACAGATAAAGTAAAATGATACATTTTAATAAATGAACTGGATCTGAATTGAATAAAGCGCAGCTGAAGCGCGGTGGCTGCTCTCCACCTGGAAGGAGGGATGGTGCTCAGCACCTGGAGCCATAGCGGGATTCGGATAGGCAGAGCCAATAAAGCAAGTTGGCTCAAACCCATTATGTTTAACTCTCATTTCCATAAGTATTTAATTAATCTGCAAGAAAAAAAAAGAAGAAGAAACTGCTGCGTTTCTTGTACTGACATGAGTTCTTCAGATCTGCAAATGAAATGGCAGCAACTGTATGTCAGGTTCAGGTGAAAGCAAATCTGTGCTGGCTCTACAGAAGGAGAAAAACGACTTTCATAGGAGCAAGGTGACCTCCTAGTGCTCAGATCTTTGTGTATCTGCTGTGCGTGTGCAAATTCTGCAGGAGCTTCAAGTAACTCATTCCAATAAAAGAGATTATAGAATCACAGAATCCTACAACGGCCTGGGTTGCAAAGGCCCACAGTGCTCATCCAGTCCCAACCCCCTGCTGTGTGCAGGTCGCCAACCAGCAGACCAGGCTGCCCAGAGCCACATCCAGCCTGGCCTTGAATGCCTGCAGGGATGGGGCATCCACAGCCTCCTTGGGCAACCTGTTCCAAATGGATGGGAAGACCGATGGGATCTGTCCAGTGTTCCCCATGTTACCTTCTCCTTAGTTAATTATTACAAGGATTTATATTTCTGTTTTGGAAATGTTAGCAATACTTTGCTAATCCTAAATTTTTACTGTTCAGCAGAATTTGGTGTAGATGGAACATGAATTATTGTGTAGGGCTGCTTTCAGCACCTGGGAAAGGATGCCTTCAAAAGTCAGCTCCTCCATGGAAGGTGCTCCCCTTGTTCAGCTACTTTGGGATGGTGGCAAAATTGATTTATGGCTTCTCTACATCTTGAGCTTGTACCACTAGCAGTTGAGGTCAGCTTTGAGGTCCTTCTCAAACTCGTATGCATCCCGTTGGTCTCCTCATTGTGCAGATTAGGCGGATGAGAAGGTTAAGCAGTTACCACATTTAAGGGCAGATGTATTTTGAAGCAGGCTGAGTTGGTTACTTTTATTGATGGTACCCAAATAGGTGCAGCTTGGCAGGGGCTGGTGGAAGCAGTGGTGTTGCTTTGGAAGCAAACGCACACCACTGTGAAACCAAACAAGAGGTAAAGGCTTGGCTGTTGGCTGTGAAGGAGGTGCTGGACTCCACGCAATTACAGTCTTTCCCAGCACTGTGGTAATGAAGATAGAAGTTGAAATAAGCAGCCAAACTTTTCAATTTGGGTCCAAAGTCCAAATATGCCCTGTTTTTGACATTGGTAGTTTTTATTTGGTGGAGGTTTGTTTTGTTTGTAGGGGTATGGAAGCTGGGCTCGCAGATGATGCTTGATTCATTTTGGTTTTGTTGGGGCTTGTTTCCGTTGCACTTTGGTATGGATTTCTGATGCGTGCTCTGGAGGGATTTTGCATCTCGGTTTCTTTGGTGGTCCTAAAGGCAGTGCAAAATTAATGCAGCACTTAAAGAGAACGTTATTAAAACTTTATTCAGAGGTGAGCAACAAAGGCATAGAAAATGCATATATATTAAATTCATATGAATATATATACATATGTATTCATGTTTTCTCAAGAAGATGGAATTCTAAAAACAGCTCTGGTTTTACCAGTCCAAACACAGACTTGCTTTTGTTGTGTCACTCTCTGCAGTGAGAGGAGGTTTACCCCATAAAGATTTTTACTTTGTGAATGTAATTTGGTTGTGATTTTTTATTTCCTTTCTTCACCACACACTATTCTCTCTCACAGAGTTTAGTGTCACCCTGTTGGATCTGTGGGAGATCATGAACCCACACCAATTTTAGGAAAAATCACGTCTGATCTATGCACACCGAAGGCATTCCTGAATCCGCAAGTGTCTTTTATTTATTTCTCTTTCAAAGTGCAATAAAATGTTGCTCGAGAGGGAGAGGTCTCGTAGCGCTGGGAGTAAACCCTGCTGCACACACCGAGGGCAGCAGTGGCTATTTTGATAATGCTGTGATGCTGAAGGGAGGTGTCAGCACTGGGCACTGCGGAACCACCTCACCGCTGCCTGAAGTTTTCTTTGCACTTGATTGCACATGAGTTCTGCTCTTAGCTGCCGGTTCCTCCCTCCAGACTCCCAAAGGTGAGTGCATTGTGCCCTCTGGGGGCTCTCTACTGCTTTAGCTTAAAGGTTTTTGGGTGGTTATTTTTTTTTTTTTTCCTCTTTTTCTTTCTTTCTTTAATGTAAAATCTCGCATTGATTTCTTTTTTCCCCCCTCCTCCTCGTGTCTTATGAAAAAAGAAATTTATGACCTTTTTACATCAGGAAGTCTAGCTTTTCCTGACGTTTTATTGCTTTGAATATTTGAAACATTTCAATCCCAGACAATAAATATTACATGATTATTGTTTTCATATGGACAGGCTATTTCCCCGTTTTTTCCTATCCAACTTTTTACTAACAAGTGACACCCAAAAATGTATGGATATTAAAAACATTACTATTAAACTTTCCTGAGAAGGTCAAAGATAGTCCTTCAATTTGCATGTGATATATAGGGAAAATAGTCAAAATCGGATTTGAAATCTTAAGAGAAGAAACAATCCTTTTTTATTTTCTTGAGCCACATTTCCACTAAATTAAATGATAGCTCTTGGGGCATAGGTGGGAACTACCAGAAATTGATAACTGCAGATGCAGGATGTGAGAATCTATTTGAAGTTGATGGGATTGTAGGTTTCCTGTAGATTCAGGTCAGTGTCTCATTGCTCTCATGGTACAAAGATTTTCTCGTCAAGTGGGACCTGTGAGTTGCAATCTGAGCACATTTTGTAATACCTTCTCTTTGGGAAGAGGCCGCTGGCTCCTTGTGCATTGCAAGCCATGGTGACCAAGTCTGTCTCACCATCCCTGCGTTGATTTGACACCCAACAGAGAATCAATACAGGAGATCTCCATCAAACAGCTAATCCTAGATTCATAATCACCAAGGCTGATAAAGACCTCCAAGATCAACCAGTCCAACTGTTCACATACCACCAATATTTTCCCACTATCCCATGTCCCTCAGTAATGCATGAAATGTTTCTGGAGCACCTCCACCACCCACCACCTCCCTGGGCAGCCCCTCCAGCACCTGACCACTCTTTTGGAGAATAAATTTTTCCTAAGCAATATCCTAAGCTTTGATAAAAGCAATATAAGAGGCACAAGTTCTGCTCAGAAGCACTAGGTTGTCTAATTTTTGTATATTAATAGTTTTTTCTTGGATACCAGGAAGACCTTGCTGCTCATGCTGCACAACCATCACTTCATGCTGATCTTGGGAGCAGAACCGGGTCCCCAGATAACCAATCTGTCTCTGCATAGTTCTGGATTTGGTGATTCATCCAGACTCTTCAGCAATGTATACAGCTATTAAGAGTGTAAGCCTAATGTATTCCCGGAGGAGTCGAGCTGTCAGGTTTTGGGACAGTAAATGTAAGTATTCAGAAGTTTACCCGGAGAGATCTGTCAGATCACTCTCAGGATGGACAAAGGTTTGTTATAAGGATGAGAAAAAAGGCAAAAGCTGTCAAAGGTCTCAGCTGTACTAATGGCCATAAGCCACTTGTGCTTTCTCCCCTTGCCTTTTGCAGACAGAAGGAATGGAGTCTAAATCCATTCAGAAAGAAACAGTAAAAAGTATTTTTTTGAGAATTTTTTTCTTTTTTTTTTTTTAAGTGTTGTTGTGCCTTTACACTCTCTCCTGTCTCATCCCTTTTTGGGAATGTTGAAAATAACATTCAGTTCTGTACTGCCTTTGTCTGTCCTTTTCCATTTAGTAAACATGGACTTTTCCCTCCCTGCTTCTTACAGACTTTCAGCCAGCTCAGCTTTTCCTGTTTACTTCCATGTAAAAGGCATCATTGGTGATATCACTCCAAGCCTAGAAAAGAGGTCTGTGCTGCCTTTCCTAGCTGCCTGCTCCATTTGGTATTAGATCAGTTTTACACAATATCAGATTCTGTATATTTACTGACTTTTTAAGAAAAGAGAAATACATTTTTTTTCCCACTTAACAGCTCGTACTGAAGATACAGGCACTGAAATTGATTTTTGGACACCTGGGCACCCATCCAGACCTCTCAGAGCCTCCGTTCAGCAGCTGTATTACTGGACTGAATCTGTGAACTCAGTCTTTCTAAAATAATAATGATAATAATGACAAGCCCATTGACCCCAAAAGTCAAAGGAAAAGATGTCAGTGTAGAAGCTGCAATAGCTCTGGGAGTTGAAAAGCTGATGTGCCCAAGTCACACAGCTTTGCAAAACCTTCTCCTTGCACAAACGGGGATGAACACCATAGAGCAGCTGCTTCATCAAGTGCCATGTTTATTTCTTCTGATCTGGAAAGCCCAAATATTTTAGTAGCTCAGGAAGACACCGAGTCCCAATAAAAGCACTTACTGGCTCAGAGTTCCCCCTGTAGTTTGGTCACAGTTCTTATATTATACACAATTGAAAGCAAGAAAACTCAAGTGTGGTCTCATGCAAATCCCCCATGATTGTCAAAACAGGCTTTGAGTTGGTGTCTCCATGTCTATGGCTTGCTTGCTGCTCAACAATATAGGTACTGCGTGTAAACTAATATTTGAGTTTTTTCCACTGATGCTGTTTGCAAATCTACGGAAATTTCCCCGTTAAAATCACCAAATGATGCAGGGCTGAAATCAAAAACTTCACTTTTTCTTGTAAGCAAGGAAAAAAGCAGCACTCCTGCATGCATGGCATAGCTTGGAAATGGGACCTGCATATAATCAGTTCACCGAGGCCTTTTTCATGCCACTGGCAGCTTGAAACAGTGGCTCTGAGAGGAAGGAAGTAATCCATTTCAATGGGCAAGGTCATGCCACCAGCACTGCTTCTGCAAGGACCAGAAAGACTTTGCGAGACTATGGATGGGTCAGCATCCATCATCCATCCGGCACAAAATTGGCCTGATATTCGTTTTAATTACCTTAAAAGAAGACTATAAATAGGAATGTTTTCTTGAATTGAAGTCTTACTTGATCAGGCAAGAAGAAAATCTCATGGATACAGAGGGAGGAAAACAAGTGGCCATTCTGCTATGTGATAACCAAGGCAGCCAGCTGTGCTGCTGGAGGGCGATGATCTGCAGCCCCCAATGAATCTTGCTTGCTGGAGCTAATGCCCCAACCCTTGGGTCTCACCATTTTATGGCTGCTCCGTAACAGGATGTGCAACTGCTCTGCATTAATAGGTTATTACAGATTGGCTAGTGTAAACTCCAGGTGTTGAGAACATGATTTATTCTATTAGTATTAAAAAGGTGTTTTCTATGGCCGTATTAAAAAATTATACTAACTGTTGGGCTTGCCACTGCTCTGTGTGTGGCACATGCCAATTTAAACTTGTCATTTCCTCTAATTTGAGGATATGTCCTCAGAAGATCATTAGTTTGGGGTGGAGTTGGGGATCATAGTACAGCTGTGGCCTATTAACCTCCATGTGGCCGTTAATCCCTGCAAAGCACCTTCCCCAAGAATGCCTGCTACTGCCATATAGTCAGAGAAGTAGAAACGAAATAAATTACATTTCAGGGCATATTTTATACTTTAGACTGCATTTTTTTTTAATGATTTCATATATTATGTGATGTATGACTCCAGTAACCGATAGTGCCATTTTCTAGTGAAATCACTATTTATTGAACTACATAATTCCAGAAGAGCTAGGATCTGGGCTACAGGCTGCTGAGTTCAATGGTAAATGACTCACTGGGTGAGACCTTACTGTCTGATCCATAGACTGGCAGAGGACCCAGCTTCCTTTTCTGATGCAGCTCCATAAATGTCAAATGTATTCTTCTTGGGAAATCCTCATCAGCTCATGTTCCAGGTGCTGAAAGTGGAGAGTCAGGAATACTGTGTCATCACCAGGTGAGCTGCAGTATCTGATCCCATGCTGTGAGATGACCAAAGGGCTGAAGCACCTCTCTTACAAAGAATTGGGGTTGTTCAGCCTGGAGAAGAGAAGGCTCTAGAGAGACTTTATTGCAGCCTTCCTGCACCTACAGGGGGCTGCAAGAAAGCTGGGGAGGGACTGTAGTGACAGGACAAGGGGTAATGGCTTTAAGCTAAAAGAAGGCAGATTTAGATAAGATATTAGGAGGCAATTCTTTATTATGAAGATGGTGAGGGACTACTGTAGGCTGACTCAAGGAGCTGTGGAGTTGCTCAAGGCCAGATTAGATGGGGCTCTGGGCAGTCTGATCTGGTGGGAGTTGCTCCTGTCCATGGCAGGGGTTGGACTTGGATCCATTCCCACCCAAGTCATTCTGTTTCTATAAGCTGTTCCAGTACTTCACACCTCGTATCCACACTATATAGACATAACTCATTGCCCTACAGCAGGTTGGAGATGGCCTTGAGGAAAGCGCAGAGCTTCACATGACCCAACCCTGTGCACTTGTCTTAACTGCTACACCTTTCACTCCTAGAAAAGCCACAAGCTTATCTACTGTAACAGCAGTTCAGGGTTTTTTTAGCATCTTGAGAGTGGGGTTTCTCTGCACGCTGTGTCTGGTGCGCTGAGCTGCCAGCAGCCTGTAAGCAGGAGATGTGGATGCCCAAAGCCCAGCACAGCACATCAAGCTACAGAACATTATTCAAATGCACACCCAAAGCTTACAGCAAGGTCCCTTATACCTGCTTTTCCAAGCAGGATATTATCCAACTTGTGTTTAAAGACCCCCACGGATGCACATTTCGCAGCCCTGAATCTAGCGATGTTCTTGACCCTCATAAATTTTTTTCTTACCTGGTTTGAATTTTTCTTTATGGCAATGTAAACACGCTTCTTGTCGTACCACAGAGGACAGATTGTACCGGTGCACCTCGTAACACCAAGACTCTCTTCTGGCTAATAAATGTAACCTGATCAATCCGTCCTCCCAAGTCGTGTTTTCTGGATTTCCAACACCGCTTTCTGTTTTGACAATGAGCCATTGATAACTGTTCTCCAGGTACATATATCTAAAGCCTTGTCCCCCGCCTCCAACAGCTTTATCTAGACCCGTGTTTCCCTCACCTGATTAGGAAAGTGAATATGAGACAGTGTCAAAGCCTGCAAGCGCCACTGATGAATCTATTGCTTTTTCCTTCACCGTAAACCTTGTTACCTGTCACAGGGATCCCACGGTGAGAGTTCAAATGGCTACCAAAAGTCTGCTCCTTGCCAGTGCTGGAGCAGAGAAAGGAGTAGTTAAAAAGGGGGATTATTTGACCCGTTGGTGAACCGGGTGAATAAAAAACATCTCAAAAATCCCATGTTTGCCATGCGGTGTATTCACATCCATGCTGTTCACCCTGTGACCGGTTGGTGAATGCCAATAAAGGAGGATTTCAACCTTTGCTGTTCTGTTTTGCAGTGTGGATTGAGTGTCACCACCACCTTGATGGTCGGATGTTTTTCCTTGAGTCAACTGAGCAGGTGAACAGAAATTAATAGCCTTTAAAGTTCATTTAATTTGTAGTGATTAACTAGCGGCTTTTTAATTTTACCTGAATTTTCTGACTTTGAGTTTGTTGTTCATGCATGCATGGCATGTTTCCATGTGATCCTCCTGCTGACCTGGGTAAAAGAGATCCATCAGTTTAATTTCCAGGTTTATAATATCCCACATCCTACTCCTCATGAGGCCATGAAACGAAGGGAGCTTTGCCCCACAGAGAGCATGGGGCTTAGACATCAGTTCTCCTGGACTCCATTTCCAGGTATCTTTCCATCTTTGGTATCACCTCTGCATGCCCCAGTGGTCTCATCCTATGGGATCCCAACATCTCAAGGCAGATTTCTAAGGAAGAAGTCATCTCAACTTTACAGATGGAGAAACTGAGGCTTCCTGCAATGGATGGTGCTTTGGCCTCACAGCCCCCTGTCCAGGGCTGCTCCATGGGACCAGACAAGTGCTGGGGTGGAAATAAATATTCTCCTGATGACTGTGGTCTCTGTGGTCAGGGCTGAGGGTCGAAATGTTCATACAAGACCTGCACACAGAAACCACAGAATCCCCCGCAGTTCCACTGCACTTTATTAAAAGTCACTGCTTCTGTGAAAAATGGGTTTTATAAGAGTTAGGTGCCTTAATTATAAAGTCATGTGCATTTGAATGACTTCTTCCCTGCTAACTGCTTGTGACAGCCTACAAATGTGAAAAGTATTACCAAACCTATTTTTAACACAGCTTTGGAGAGGCTGCAGCTCTGGAAAACCAAATCCTGCAGGATCCTAATGAGAAAGACCAGTGATTCTTTAAATATGGTTAGTCTTGCCTGATGTTGTTGCCATCTGAAAGATGGGAAGCACGGGAGTCTTTTGGTAGCAATCATGCTAAATAAGCAACAGGAGCAATGTGCAGGGCTCAGGCTTGGTTTTTGCCTTGAGTGTGGCTGGACAGACAGTATGGAGATAAAAGCATATTTCAGAGACACACTCATAGCCCACACAAGCAATGTGCTGGTCTTACCTCTCCAGAAGCTTCTTCCAACATCTTTTTTTACTAGACAAACTACCTTCTAATAAGGCACACAAATAGCATGGAGTTCAGCTATTTGCTGAATTGAGTCCTTAGAACTAGTTCTTTGTGAGTCACAGCAGACTCAGGGCCCAAAGCATCACTTTTCTCACTAATTCCTGGTTGTAGCCTCTGCTGGGAAGAGGAAGACACACATGATCTCTCCATCAGTCTTACTGCTGCACTCAGTAACAAGGATTTCAGTCCTTCCTATACTGGGGCTAGACACAAGGAAAGGAGAGAGAGCCAAAAGCAACACTAATGTTAGAGCAGTGCGTGTCAAACTTGGATTGAAAGGAAACTAAAATGGTGAAAAGGAAATACGGCAAAGGAAGGAGTGAGAGAGAATGGCCTCAAGACGCACCAGAGGAGATTCAGGTTGGATGTTAGGAAAAATTTCATCTCTGAAAGAGATTCAGGCACTGAAATGGGCTGCACAGGGAGGTGGTGGGGTGCCTGGAGGTGTTCCAGAACCATGGAGATGTGGCACTGAGGGATGTGGTCAGTGGGCATGGTAGGGGTGGGCTCGGGTTGGGCTTGGGGATCTTGGAGGTCTTTTCCAACCTTAATGATTCTATGATTCTGAGTAATGGTGAGTCTCATCCTTGGAGGCCCTCAGACGCCGCACAAACGCATCAATGCCATGAACCATAGTGCCACGCAGTTGTGTCACTTCTAAACTGCCTCTAAGGAATTGGCACTAGACTGGACCTGCTCCTGGATTGTTATTATCATGTAGATGCACACCGTACGTGTTCCCGTGTGTGTCATTTATCCTTGGGTGTATGTGCTTACATTTCTAAAGGTAATACACCTGAATGCCCTGCAAAGAGGTGAGTATGCACACATGCACTCGTGTAGGTATGAATACATAAATGCAGTGCACAAGTACACACCCCAGAATGCTCATCTGGTTTCGTTTGCTTAATTTTGGAAATACTCATAAAATTAATTACTGCCGATGCTCGAACAAGTCAAAGTAACTATTTTCTAAAAAATATAACGATTCTTGACTCAGAACTGGCTTGACCAGTGGGAAATATACTATATCAAGCATTCAATTCCCCATAGTGTCCTAATTACTCCCTTTTAAAAAAACCCTATAACACAGTATTGACATCCCAAGGCTTCATGTGGTGAACCATTCATAGATGTCACAATGACCAAAACTTTTTTGGTATAGAAGGCCACCAAAGAGACCACACAGCAATAGATCTCCTTATCTTTTGTAGCTGAGATTTAAGTAGTACTAAGGTCCAGAGCCTGCCTTCTGCAGGGGGTGATTACCATTATCTGCATTACTGAGGATGTTAATCCTACTCTGTGTTTAACAGTAGGGCTGAAATCTGTCAAGGATCATTATTCCAAAGGCCTGGATAATGGTTGCAAGAGAGGTGCCATCCAGATTTCCTTGCCATAATTAACCCAGATTCTTTGCTCCAGAGTGGATCAGCAGTGGGAGATGCACAAAGACCAGAAAAAAAAAAAAAAAAAAAAAAAAAGAACTTTCTGTTTTTCATTTCACGCTTACGAAAAACCTATAATTGATACCCACTGTATTTTACCTCCGCCCCTACAAAGCCACACTTCTTACTACTCACAGATTGCTGTTTCTACTGGTGTGAGGAATAAAAATGCAGCGCTAGGAAAGATAAACTTGTGCAACATCTCTCAGTCTCTCATTACTTCTTTGAGTTGTAAGTAAGATTTTAGAACTTCTGGATTAAAATTGCATGTTATTTATTTTTTTAAAAAGATCAAGAGTGGATCTGGTGGTCACGAGATATTAAATATCAGAGTGGGAAAAAAAAAAAAGTCTGTTTTTCTTTCTGTAGTTGGGTAACATGAACGTGCATCTGAAAAGGACTTGTTTCCTTTTTAACACAGGTTGAGGCTGAAGCTCATCTGATGGCTTGAAGCAGCCATCAGTAACAACATGGCAGGGCGCTGCCTGCAGTGAAACTCAAACGAAGTTGGTGTGTTGTCTTAAACACCACATTTTTGGATCACTGTCATTGTTAACCTCTGTCTTTCCTCTGTGCTTTTTGCACTGAACTCATATATATACTTCAAAATGCCAGTGGCAGATTTATCAAATCATCCACTGGTCTTCAATAAGCCCCGTGGCTCCATGAACAAGACTGCAAAGGAGTCCAAGGCTGAGTTTTCATTCCTTTGCCAAATCCTCACTAGTAGGCAGAGCATAGCATTGTCTTATCCATTTATTATTATTATTAAAAATAAAATTAAAAAAATAAAAACTATTGAAACTTCATAGGAAATCCAAAACTGGAGTTAAAATTTGTGATGAAAAAAGGGTATGGTAAATGCAACAGACTGTGACTGTACATTGGGGGATATAAAACACCCACACTGCAGCTATAAATCTAAAGAGAGTAAGTGACCTAATGAGTGCAAATTTGTGCCTAAGCTATCCCCCTGTGCTGCTTGCAGGACCCTGTACTATTTAAGCTATATCAGTAGCTAGCTCTTCCCTATTTTCTGGATGAGCCACTGAGGCTCATCCACTCCTTCACAGAAGTATTTTAAACAATGACAATTCAGAAGATCTGTTTCTCACCAGCCATATGTTCCTCCCTTACCTCCAGCCCTGCTCCTTTGCTCCTAAGCTGGAGCTATAAACAGATGGGATTTAAATCTCTCTAACTTTTTATTTCCACCTACACGCTTTGCCTGACAAAGTTATGGGGGAATTTTCTCTTTGGCACCCTGAAATGCACTTCTTTTGTGATTAAACCAAAACCATTGCTATGAGGCTCTGACATTTTAAGATCTAGTATCAGATCATTTTCATTATGGTTTTTCTTTCATAGCGAATGTTGGACCTGGGTTCTCACTATGCACTTGTCTGAATCAGGAGTTTGTCTGACATCTCTGTCACTGCACTCCATCTGGGGACCTGAGGACTCAGGGAGATCAAGCACCTAAGGGAGAAAATGAGTAATTTGGAAGAGGAGATGGGTGGGATATCATCGTTTTTTTTTGTTTTTTTGTTTTTTTTCTGATACATGACTTCCCTGGTTATGTGATGATCAGCATCTCACATTTTTTATGGTAGGTGCTGTCATGGGGACATGGAATCATAGACCTGTAGAATGATAGAGTGGTTGCGTTGGAAGGGACCTCGCATCCCCCAGCCCCACCCCTCCATGGGCTGGGTGCCCCCAGCTCAGGCTGCCCAGGGCCCATCCACAGCCTCAGGCAATTCCAGGGATGGGGCACCCACAGCTGTGGGCAGTGCCAGCACCTCACCGCCCTCTGAGTGAAGGATCTCTTCCTAACATCTAACCTACATCTCTTCTCTTGTAGTTGAAAGCTATTCCCCCTTGCTTTGGTGATTTCCACTCTGCTAAGGAATTGCCTAATACTGTGTTCCCATTAGGATTTTGAACCCTTCTGTTTTTAATCACTTCTTGCTCAATAAATTTCCTCAAATTCATATCATCCAGCAGCACCTACAGTTGGCTTATTCCTTGTTTTAGCTATGATGGCTGCACATTCTTACCTACCTACCAAAGTACCAGAGAAACTTGTTTTGTTAGCTTTAGCTAACATATACTGATGAATGCTGCCCTTCAAGCTGTGTTTAAACTTATTTATGATGGGATGCACCTGGCAGATGAATGCTCATGTATCACCTCAATATCTAGAATATCTGCAAATAAATAGAGTCTTTTAGAGTGGGACCCACCCCACATAATGGTAAATATCAGAAGTGTTTAGATAAATTGCTGTTGACTACAGGAGTGAACCTAGAATGACTACAGTCTAACTCTTTGGTTGATTCAACTCTTAAGTGACATGAGACTAAACCCATCTCAAGGAGACAGACCTGACTTTTTTATGGTGCCACATATGGACCCACATTTATGCCATTTATGGACCCACAGTTAGCTGAGTGGGCACTGAGTATGCTGGATAAACATGTTGCTCATTTCTATTACTCAGGAGTCTCAATGAGCATCCACAGTGGAAAATCTTGGTTTCTGACCTTTTTTTTTTTTCTTTTCTTGTTTCCTTGCCTCATATGTTTTTGTATCAATGCTGAAATTTAAATATTTGTATCTATAGACATGTGAGAAAACAAGAAGTCCCATCCCATTACAGATTGCTCAGAGAGGTTGTGGGTGCCTCATCTCTGGAGGTGTTCATGGCCAGGTTGGATGGGATCCTGGACAGCCTGATTAGTGGTTGACAACTGGATGATCTTTAATATCCCTTCCAAACTAAGCCATTATTTGATTCCATGATTACACCTAAGATTTGTTTCATAGAGCCAGTCCTCATGAAGGAAACTTGTGAAGTAAGTTTGAAGCCAACACGTAACAGAGTAGGAATATACTACAGCTGTAGGATTTTCTAATTTGCAAGTTTTTTTTCATTGAGGGACACTATCAGTGTAGTCATAAGTAGAGGGGAAAGTAAAAAGGGAAATAATGCACAACAGTGGGCTGAAGATTAAATCTCCAGCACAGAGTTGTCACTGGATGAGCTGACTGTGCATGTAGGGCAAACCTGTCCCTTTCTATCTGGTAGGTTATACCAGCTCTTCTTGCCCAAGGAGGCTGTGGATGCCCCATCCCTGCAGGCATTCAAGGCCAGGCTGGATGTGGCTCTGGGCAGCCTGGGCTGCTGGTTGGTGACCTGCACACAGCAGGGGGTTGGAACTGGATGAGCACTGTGGGCCTTTGCAACCCAGGCCATTCTAGGATTCTATGATTCCATGATTCTATGATTCTTAGCATCAATGTAATGCAAGCCTAATTTCTAGTTATTTCTCTCATGATTAATCCATTACGATCTCGTTTGGAAACTGTAAGTCTTAGACTTTTGGGTCTACTGTGATGAAAAAAAAATAATTTGCATGAGTTCTCCCAAACTGAGTTGCACAGTGGTGTACATTGCTCCGTGCCTCAGCTGCAGGAGTGGGATGCTCCAGGTCTGGCAGTGCTTGCAGCAGTTCACAGAATCACAGAATCACAGAATCACAGAATCACAGAACGGTTTCGGTTGGAAGGGACCTCAAAGATCATGAAGCTCCAACCTCCCCTCCACAGGCAGGGCCACCAACCCTCACATTTCATAGCAGCCCAGGCTGCCCAGGGCCCCATCCAACCTGGCCTTGAACACCTCCAGGGATGGACGGGGCATCCACAGCCTCTCTGGGCAGCTGTTCCAGCACCTCACCACTCTCATAGGAAAGTTCTCAGCTCTTTCCCTGACTGTACCAAAGAGTTTTCCATTACTATGATGAAGTCTTCTCAGTGTGGTTTCATGAAGTCAAGTAGTGTTGGTTTTGTCCGCAGATCTGTTTGGGCATCAGTTTGAAAATGTTTCTCACAATTCACATCACAGTGGGCTTTGCTTGTGTTTGCAGCACCTCTGTAGCAAATGTTGGCTGACAGATTTTGGTCAGACAATCAGATTCCTTAGTATCGCTGTCTCCAGCCGCAACAATTTCAGTGGAGATGCAATATGGAATGAAGGCATTTCTTATGTATGCTACATAAAAATCAGGATAGAATTATGATGACTACAGCTAATGGAATAATTCAGCAGAAATGTATTCAAATAATGTATTCAAATGCAGCCCTTTTTTCCTGCTGAGGGAATAGCTCTGAGCTAAGTGCATTTTCCTACGCAATTCTTGTTTGGACAAATATCGCTATGAACTTTTTTGCCCTCTGGCTTATTCATGAATAACAAAATTTGAGCTGTGTTGGTCAAGCCATCACGTGGTGCTGTTCCTGTTCACTTCAGTGAAAGATTGCTGCATATGCTTCCAGTACAAACACCCAGGTGCATGTATTTAACGCTCTGTTCCTCTTGACTCTCTTCCATTCAACCCTGAAATGCACTGCGCTGGCCCATTTAGGTCTGTGAAGTTCAATCATAGGAATGTCCAGATGGAAGCTGAACCCAATCAATTAGGGAGTAAGTTGTAGCAAATATTCACTTAATGGGGAAAAAAATGCAACCCCCAGGTTTATAAATATGTGAAAGCTGCCATACCCCATACTGGTCATTGAACTGAGGTATGCAACGTCAGCTCAATCATCAGTGTCCAAGTTTTACTCTTTATTTTAAGAAGTAAGGTGAATTCTGTTCTCAATTCATTTTGTTGTGATGGGCACAATCTTACATTTCTTGCAGAGCACAGTCTTAGGCTGTACATACATTCCAGATGGACTTTAATGCTGTTCTTCTTCACAAGGGAGGATTAACAGCACTGTAGCTATTTAACTGTGAAATTTCAAGTCTGATATCATCAATCATCAGTGTATTACAATGCATACTACAGACGGGGCTGGTTGGCTATTATTAAGGTTGTCTGACACTTCCCATTACAAGACTCTGTTTTCAGTTTCTCAGAGCTCTGCCAGGCTTTAACCATTTGGATTTAAATTCTTCATGCTGAGCGTCTGCCTCGGGCTGAATAATTTTAGAAAATGTCAGCCAAAATAAGAAAAATGCATAAAAATTCTGACAACCTTTATTTGAGCAGCTCTTTTGCCCCCTGTGCTATGCAGGATGGCTTGACATCTGGCAAACAGACTGACCTCTGAGACAAAGACGAAAATACACTGAAAATCTTTATTAAAACTCGCAGGATCCCACACTTACACAGGTCTCCAGCTTTATGCCAAGGTTGCAGGGCCCAGCTGAGACTTTATATCCACACTGGATGTGCTGATGCTGCTGTTGCAGGGTCCAGAAACATTCGTCATCATCACTGACAGGAGAAAGACAGCCCAAACCTCTTCAGTTCTACTCAAACTATGAGCGTTCTTTTTTCATCTACCTAGCTAAAGAGAAATATTTTTAATTATTTGCGTTATTAATCATTTGAGATGTTCCATGTCTCACTTCCAGATCTTATTCCCACATTACTTGGTTAGTGAGCTGTGGCTATTGGCCTTCTATTCCCTAACTCCTGATAGACAAGGCTGGATCATGATAGAATAAGAGGGAATGGTTTTAAAGTGAGACAGGGGAGGTTTAGGTTGGATATGAGGAGGAAGTTTTTCAGCCAGAGGGTGGTGAGGCACTGGAACAGGTTGCCCAAGGAGGCTGTGGATGCCCCATCCCTGCAGGCATCCAAGGCCAGGCTGGATGTGGCTCTGGGCAGCCTGGGCTGCTGGTTGGTGACCTGCACACAGCAGGGGGTTGGAACTGGAGGAGCATTGTGCTCCTTTGCAACCCAGGCCGTTCTGTGATTCCATGATTCTATGATTCTATGATAAGGCTGATGATACAGTTTCAGTCCTGACAGCGCAATTCAGTTTTCAGTCCTGATAACGAAACTCAGTGAAGCAGAGTCCCCTAAAAGCAACTCTGTACAAGTTAGCATAGCACTTAATAAAATGCTTAAGGTACAATTTATAGTCCTGTAGGCATTTGAATTAGATATGGTATTAACACCAAAGTGGCAAGCCACTTGAGTGGCTTTCTTAGAGATGGCAATTTGAGTGGGAAAAAGGATGTCACCCTTCTATGGCATCCCTTTGCTATGTGGAAAACCATTGTGCTCCTGATGTGCCCTTTGCCTTTCCAGACCTTGCAATACACTCAAAGTACATATGAAGTTCAGTATTAAATTCAGCCCTCTCATGTAAATCTCTGAACTGGACAAATTACAAGTGAAGGAAGTAAAAGTCTCCTAGCAATCCACTGTGAAAAAGAATGATGATTGCAGCTGAGATTCCTCCTCTATGAGAAAACCATCCCTTGGCCGACAGCACGGCTGTGTCCTGAAACATCAAGCATGGTCTTTATGTAAATCTCAGTGTTCTTCTGCTTGTTCTGCTGCAAAAGCCTTTTTCGCTGTGACACAGAAGGAAATCCAGTGAGACAAGGTAATAGACATGGAAGGCTGCTAATGGAAAGATTAGGTCTCCAGGCTGTCAGACTTGACTTTCTTAAGCACATGTTTATGCTTTGAGTTCATACAGTGCTCTTATGCACGAGAATATATATGTGCATATCTCGCATATGTATATGAATGTATGAATGGCAAGATGCTGTACAAGAAAGTTGCAGCGGAAACCAGTTTCACATTTTTATATATTGTATTACAGTTCATTGCATTTATATTACAATCTAAAAGGTTTCTCACTTTCCCCAGAAAAGGCAGTCTTTACATTCACGGGCTCGTGTTGAACAAGCATGTGCTTACAAGGGATCTTGGAGAGCAAGTTGTTTAGGATGTCACCAGAATTTCCTTATCCTGCAGATGGTTTCTGTGATGCCTAGCTGGGTGAAATATGCCATCTTCGTTGACTTTGGTGCTTCAGTGCTGGACCTGGTTCCTGTTAGTGTGTCAAGGCACTCCAGGTCTCCTTGGTCTTTTGTTCCATAAAACTTTTTTTTTAAATGCTCCTGGCTCTGTACTTAAAAGCACAAACCAATACGAAACAAAGCAAAGCATATTTTTTATTCCACTTTAAAAGGATTTTTTTCCCCCTGCATATGCAAATCCTGCTGTTCCTTCCAGCAACCCCTCCTTGCTGCAGCATGGCTACACTTAGAGACCAAGTGTCTCCATTGGTCTCTTCGTGCAGAGGGAGAAGTTTATTAACTGGAACACAAATTGCCTGGTGTATTTATTTTCTCTTTCTTGTAGAGCTCTTCAGAGATATTTTGTAGCCTTTAGAAGCAGTAGCAGGGAACAAGGGAAGTTGATTTTTTCTCCAGCCTCATCATTGTCTTCCTACTTTGTTTCCCACTGTAGGACACGAAATTAAGGTTCGTGCCACGTCTATTTCAGGGCACTGTGAAGCCTTGACCTGATATGTGCTGAGTCGGTTGGATATTTGTAGAAGCAAAGCACATCAGCAGAGGTTTCAATACCACAGGCTCAGTTTGTCCTGATTGTGTTGCATGTTGTGGGTAAGATGAGAGGCACAAACACAAGAAGCCAGGAACTGAAGTATCAGGCTAAAATAGTTGTATCTGCTGATCTAATCCTTCCCAAACCAGTCTACCTTACCTTTTCTCTCTGCAGTTTTCCTTCTGTGAGCCTTCCAGATGAGATTTTAGAAGCCTACCAAACGTTAACCACCCTTTGGGCCAAGAACTGTTCTCAGCTATGCTGTAATGAAGCAGAAGGTGTTCAGTGCAAATGATGAAGTTCAGCAGGCTGGGGCTGATGCTTGGATTTGATTCACCTTTTTGTGTCCTTCGTCTTGGGGAGAAGCCTTGCTCTCCCTTTTCTTCTCCCTGTACACCTGGGCAGGGAGAGGGTGAACCACATGAAACCTGAACATGTGTGCAGTAGCCATGTACTGAAAATCAGGCCAAACTCTTTCAGCTCTTATGAAAGGTTTATACCTGTTTCTGGATGTGTGTATTTTTGTAAATTAAAAAAAAAAAAAAAAAAAAAAAGAGCGAGAAGTCTCAAAAATCCAGATGTTTCTGTGTCTCAGGACAAAAGTGGTTGAATCAACAGTGAAAAATTGAACATCTAAATGTGTTGTAAGAAGAAATATTGTGTGCTTTTTAATAAAAATAGCTGTTAAGTCTCAGTTGGTTGCTCAGTTGCTTTCAGGTTGTACTCCTCTGTCTCATCCACAACCTACATTGCCTTACCTAGTTTAGAATTACATCACATTATAAGAAATACATCGTTGGCAAAATCCTACTTGGATTCCCAGCACTATTTTGCTTTTAAGCAGGTTTTTGTTGCTTTCAATTCTGCTTGTGGCTGTGTTCTGCTGTTAATGGGGATGAACAGGGGGAGTTGGAAGCAGAAGAAAAACTCCAAATTATAAGAGAATCTGAAACATAGAGGGGCAATGTTCCGTGGCATTTGTATTAATAAATGAATTAATCATGGTCAACACAGGGTAATTGTGTCATAGACCACTGGCCAAGAGCCTAATCAGAAAACAATGTACAGCTGAGTAGTAAGTGGAGTTCTTATTGCTTTGATACTATTGTCATTACTCACTTACAATGGGTGGTATTTTGATTTTAGAAGGGCTGCCTATTGGCTGAGGCATGCCAGGAGTGGATGCGAGCATGATAACCCCATTGGGGATCTATCAATCAGAGCAGAGCAATGCCCAGGAGTTCCAAATGACAGCAGAGTTGGCCTGCTTGAGGCCCAGCACTGTTTTTACTAAGGGAGGTGAAGCTGGGGAGGTTCGAAGAGTCCTGCTCGCCTTTGGATTTGACAAGACAAATAACTGGGATTGTGCTTGCAAGTGGTGAAAGAAAGCTCCACAGGGATTGTGGTCTCATTCTAGCTGGAAAGTGAGTTTTTTAGAGGAGTGAGGGATGCAATCAAAGTCAAGGGTTGGGTTTGTTCCACTAAAACTGGTTTGCAATCCCTGCTTGCTTTATTGATGTGAGTAGTCCCATCGAGAGTATGAGTATTTATGTAGCTGAGAGAAGCTAATGAAATGAACTCAACTGAAAAAGGGATTGTTCGCATGCCCAAGAATTGTATGACAAGGGCCCTAATCCAACCATTGTGGTTTAGGGATTTGTAAAATTCCTTATTTTCACTATTGCATCTATGTCAATTTTGCTAGCTCTTCACACATTCCAGGCTCTCTCCTGAAATCTACCTTGTTTGCTCTCAATGTCTGCCTCCAGACAACCTTGGCAACTTACTGACCTAATTCTTTGTGTTGTGCAGCTGTGTACTCGCTGTTTTAAGAGATAAGGGAACAACAGTCTCTTGGTTCCCTGGTGTAAATTGACCAAAAGCTCCTCAGGTTAGTGAAGCAACACGAAGCTGGGCAAACTAGAAGCCTGAGGTAAGACGTTAGCTACAAAGTACAAGGTAGTCCTTGCACAGTACCTGCACAGAACATACAGCATTTTCAGGTAGGAATGGTGGTCCAGTGAATAAAAAGAACAATGACTGAGATGAACAGACTGTTGTTAACGTTCACTGGTGTATCATGGGGCAGATGTTGTGATACCCAAGGTCAGAAGTGATGTTTTCAGCCATTTCAGTTATTTACTTTTTGTCAGGGATATATTTTTGAGGGTGTCTGTACTCTTGTTGGCTGCTGGAAAGCTGTATCACTAGGATTTCCCTCTGGTATAAAACACAGAGCTCTTCTGTATCAGTGTGGAATGCAGTAGCAAATCACAGTACAGTGGCCCATAAGGATACCAGCTACCCTTATAAACTTTTTATAACTTAGGAAAATAAACATGTGGTTTCAAGGCTCTGCATAGTCCATACTAACTGAGTTGGAGCTTGCTTTACAGAACTAAGAAAGAAAATATTGGTAGAGCTAATAAATTTCTGAGGGAATCAGTGAATAGTATTTTGAAATGCCTGAAACATTTAATGGCATGTGGATAACTTTGTATTTTATCTCCTGGAGCATCATCAAAATCTGAGCACTAAGATATAGTGTTCTCCATAACCAGCGCTGTGATCTAGGAGTTCCTGTGGGACATTGGCCTCACGTTGAGTTTTCCACACAAAGACCTGCTAATCCTGGGGATCTGGAGTGCTCTCTGCAAGGCCAGCAGATTTGTATCTCTTGCTCAGAGTGAGAATCATAAAATGATTTGAGTTGGACAGGACCCCCAAAGGCCATCATGCAGGCCTGCAGTGCACAGGACAGCACAGCTCCTCAGCGCTCAGAGCCCCGTCCCCTGGCCTTGGCTGTGTGCAGGACGGGGCAGCACCACCTCTGGGCACCCTGTGCAGGGCCTCACCGCCTCCCTGCAAGCAGCTCCTTCCTTACATCCAACCAAAATCTGCCCTCTTCTATAAACAATCATAGCAACATGAAGAAAGAAGCTCGATGCATACGTCTGCTTACTCCTTTTATTTTCAGGTAGTCTTTCATTAAAAAAAAAAACACTGTTCATTTGATATTGATAGGTACTGGTGGTGATCAGGACTGAAGGCTGAGATAGAGGATGTTGGCCACCACCCTCCAGCAGCTGTATGCATCTTTTGCAGCACATCTCTCAAGTTGCTAATTCCTCCCTGTGGGAACAAGGTGCTCATAAGGGATCTTTGATATGTGGGAAGTGGAAACCAGGAATATAAGAACTCACAGTTAGGTTGTGTACCACCAACTCTGCAAATTCTAAGAGCTAAAGATGTGGGCAGAAATTAAACTGTTGTCCAAAGAAACGAAAATTGGGGAACCTATAATCCCCTGTGATTTCCATTGATTACCAACACAATCATTTTCCATGCTTTGTGCTAGGTGTCAGTTTTTGTCCTCATATGCACAAATTTTTCAGTGAGAATACTAAGGCAGCAGAATGAGTTGTCTAGAGAAGTTCTGTATTCCCTGTCATTGGTGGTGTTCACAGTCAGGTTGGATGAGGCTTGGATGCAAGGCAATGGGATGCAAGGCAAGTCGTCCCTTCTCACGGCATGGCATTGCAATTAGATGTCTTTAAGAGTCCCCCCCAAACCACTCTAGGCTTGGATGATTCTAAATGGAAGAAGTTGCATTTAACAAGCCTACTTATCTGTTCTGACCTGTAGCTTTGGCAAGCAGAAGGGAAAACCATACTGTGAATTTTGGGAGGTCTTTCCTGATGTCCATCACTCCCTATCTCAGACAAATGCTGCAGTGTGTGTTTCTGTGACCTATCATGCATCTTGGTGAGTAAACTTCATGCAAAAGGCATATTTTGGTTTGGGGCCCAAGATTGTTCAGTTTTGCACGTGTGGACTGCTGAATTTCAATGGACTCCTCTGAAGTCCTTCCACACAAGAAATATCATGTTTGGAGTCGAAGTCAGATGCATTTTGGAAACATTCATCCGAAGGATATTATGTCTATAGATTATTTATTTACTTCTGCTTTCTGAGTCCTGTGATTTGTGATCCAAAATCTAAATTGTTTTCATAGAACCACAGAATGGCCTGGGTTGCAAAGGCCCACAGTGCTCCTCCAGTTCCAACCCCCTGCTGTGTGCAGGTCGCCAACCAGCAGCCCAGGCTGCCCAGAGCCACATCCAGCCTGGCCTTGAATGCCTGCAGGGATGGGGCATCCACAGCCTCCTTGGGCAAGGAGGAAATACCCTTCAGTCCGTGACCTTGTCTTCACAGCCAAGCATGGAAACAGACAAATTCTGAAACCAGAAGCACGTTACTTCCCTGCCCATATGAAAGCGTGAGCCAATCCCCTGTACACTCAAATGCTACCATGTATTGTGATCAAATGATCCCTGTTAGATCTCTCTTTCTCCAGAGAGAAGAATGTTAAGGGACTGAGAAAAGAAAATTCACTTTATATATGGGGAACTGAGACATGGAGAGATTAAGTGGCTTGCCTGAAGTCATGCAGACAGGCTGTGGCAGAGCCAGAGATAAATCATAGGAGTCTGATTCCCAGTTTAGTGCCTTAGCCACAAAATCACTCCTTTCTCATATCAGAACATCCTCTGTCACCATGATCTGGGAGTAGCAAGAAGTGGGGACAAAAGGGCTGGAGATCACAATGTTGAGAACATGTGTTTGCTCTGTTCAGGTACATTCACTTCCTGATAAGGCCATTAAGGATATCAGTGTTCTCACCTGAAGGTGAAAGGTTCGTCATTCTCACTGTCAATCCCTTGGGTCTATGAAAAGCCAAAGCAGGAGAGTTACAAGAAAAATAACGTTCGTAAAAGAGTAGTAATAACAGAACCACAGTACAACAAGGAGGTGAAATTAAATTTGGATTTGTAGCCTGTAAACGGCTGTGTGAATGCTGAAACATTAACTCTGTTGTTTAGCTCAGATAAAACTATTTTGGTGCCAGTAGAAAATACCTTTCTTCAGGAAGGTCTTCTGGGCTCTAATTTGGAAATTCCAAAAGACTCAAACGTATCCAGTTGTGCACTTGTAAAGAGGTGAGAGACCTGCCAATAAGTGATTTACAGTATGTTTTCCCATGTTTTACATTTTGGTAATTTCATGTTGCAACTCAATACCTAATAATGTAAAATCCAGCTCCTCCAGCTAAGCCAGGAATGAACTCATGGAGGAGTGTCCCAGAGGGAAGGGCATATACTACATTACATGTCTGTGTGCCAGCACCGGAGATGCAAAAACAGCTCCACGGGGATTTGTCCTGCAAGGTCAGCCTCCAGAACTAACAGGGTTGGCTGAATTCCCCTCTTGCTACTGACTGACTGCAATTCCCAAGGCTCAGGCATCACCGAAGAGTGTGCTGAGATAGGGTTGCTAACCCTGGGATCTGAGCGTGCCTTTGGACAAAACTACCCGAGAATAAAAATGCAAGAGAAAACTGGAGGAAATTTGGAGAGAAGCCTAGAGGCTGGTCTGAGCACAGTTCCTATGTCAGGAGGCTCAGGGAAGAGCAGCTCCACCTCTGAACCATGAGATGGGATGAGAACTGGCACCCCTATGGAATGTCCCTGGGGTGGATCTGTGTGCCCGATTACACCTTGCTTCAAGATGGACATTGGCTTCTAGGCGTGCCTCTTAGGCGCATAGAGAAAATGCAGAAAATGGCAGGAAAATAATTAAATGGCCAGAGAAAATGTGTCGCAGTGGAAGATTTGATCTGTCATGCTTGTGAAAGTCAAAGTTTTGAGATGGCTTGTTTATGAAGAAGGAAGGGATAAGCAGAAGAGGTGCTGCTCAAACACAGACAGACATTAAAAAATGTAGTAAATGAAGCTGAACCTGGACTCAAATTCTGATGAAAAACAAGGCCAACATTTGTAACAGTTCAATTTGCATTTTACCTCCAAGTTTCCCATGCTGTTGAGTGATGTGACCTTCATTTATGACACCTGGAGAGTAGAAGGCAAGACAAGAAGCAGTGTGAGCTTTACTACCTGGCACTTGTACATTTTGTTCTTCCTACAGCTCTCAGAGAACATTTTAGAGAGGCTGATGTTAATTATCTTTCTTGTGCAGATGAAAAATGCAAGTGAAACTATTCGCCGTATCACAAATCAAAGAGATAGATTGAAACAAACTTCTTACATCCAGCAGTTTTCAGTTTGGCCACAACACATGTCCACACAGCTTAATGGCAACTATTTAAGTTATTGCCTTCGTGCTTCTTGTTCTTCCTCCTAGTGATCTTGCTGTTCCGCAGTTTTGTCACCCAGTGGGTTCCCATTAGACAACAACAGATCAGACGTTACCAAAGGTCTCCAAGATACGTGCTGATAGGAGAAGAACTGCAAAGAGGGTATTTTGAGGTCCAACAACAACAAGGTGAAAGTAGACCTTGTTTGTCACGACAGGAGTGGCTCTTAGTTTCCCAACCTCCAGATCACTCGTTGGGAACCACAGTGAAGATGAAGCCTCTACTCTGCTGAGAATTCTGTCCAGTTAAATAAAACAGGTCAGCTCCATATGCTTTATATCTTCACGTCCCTCTCCTTGCTTTGAGCTGATTGATATGAGTGGCCATCTCAGAACTGTTATCAGGAACAGTCCCTCGCTCGTGGCCTGGCCTAAACCCGAAAGCAGTATAGATTATTTGGGCAGGTTCCCAAGCTCATAGCTTGGCAATGGTTTATGTACTGGAATACACCTAGCCCGTGAAATAAGAACAGCAATGCTGCTTTTCTCCCATTTTTCCTGTCTTTTTGACATACTCGTGGAACCCGCTGGAGGAAGGATCTACCAGTCATCAGGTATACATGCTGCACTTAGCTGTGGTTTCAACTGCATCCTGTGACAGGTGCTATTTGAGGACATTGCCGTCCCAAAAGTAGAACACAAGAAGATGAATTAAGCGATACCACCTTGGACTCCAGGAGCTCTCGGCGGAGTTCAGTATCTGGGCAGAGCTTACTCAGCAAGGGAGTTTAAAATTGCTTTTTGGCTAAGAAAGCAAATCCTTCAGCGTCAATCGGAAAATTGTATTTTTGATTTATTTTGTTTTGATAAGGGTTAAGACGAGCAATTCAGAGCCCCTGCATGCTCTGATGTGGGTGGAAGTTTGTTCAGCCACTGAGATAGACCAGTTGCTCCCTTCCCCTCCCCACACCACTTCCCTCCCCACTAATGCTGCTCTCAGTGCACTTTTCTGAAACATATGGGCCTAATTCAGGTTGAAGACTAAAAAGTTTGCACAGCGCCGGTTAAAAATTATGGCTTCTTATAATGAAATCTTTGTCGATGGAAACTTGAAATAGCAGCTTGGCTTGTGACTTATGGGGAGACCGATGATGGAAATCAATTAATCATCCCATTTCCCAAAATTTTAACAGGAGGGCACACTTGAATCAGGAAGGGGCTCCAGTTTATGAGCTACTTGGACAGCTTCAAGACTTTGGTTGAAAACCTCAGGAGCATGAGTGGGAACAAATACGTTAGGATTTAATGTTTTTCTTCAGGAAGAAAAGCAGGAATAGAGATCTGCTTGCAAACACTTGTTTTTGTTTTAGAGAGCTTTTATTACATTAAAAGTGAACTGTTTGCGATCTGAAAGACAAAGGCCTCAGATTTTAATGAAGGTAATTGTACTGGAATCAGCTAATTCTTGGCATGGAATACTCAGCAGGGAGCTGTACACTGGCTTTACCTATGCTGGTCCAACTTGGTGATGTGCACCTCCTCTATGACAGGGCCCTGCAGCTGCTTGCTGAGACCCCACATAGGTGGTAAAGAAACACAGGATCTCCTTCAGGAACGTGTGAAATGTCCGATGTCTGGGACCTTGGCAAGGCACAGGGCAAATTTATGTGATGTCCAAATCCAGACTGGAGTCCACCATTTCAGTAGCCTGGGGCTACGATTATACAGTTCCACATCTGCTTATTAAAAGAAATCATAGCATAATAAGAGCAATACATGTAATGGATTCCTTGGTTCAAAGGGTGAGCTAAAACAGTGGGGGAGACAGGCTCATTGGTTTGGATTGAACCAAGTTTTTCAATTTGGAAGAGGAAGGTTTAGTCTGGGACATCATAAAATGTTCCACTTGACCCGAAATGACATGTTTTATTTTGCCTTTCTGAGATTGCTCAAACCCTTTTTTATTTCTCTTTATGTATCAAAACTTGGAAAACTTGGTTTAAGCACTTTTTTTTTAAATTTACCCATCAATGCACTATGAACAACAAAGCAAGAATTATGCCCATTCTTTTAGCATCCCATGTATGTCATACCGATTATCTTGCCATATCAAGAGATGCTGTGATATTTCAAACTAATATGAACCAAACACATTGTTTTCCTGCGGAATATCCATACTTTCGGGGGTTGCTGCAGCATAGTTCAGACCCCCAGTTTCACTTTAAAGTGCATCAGTTTGAGTCCCCACTTAACTGACACAAGCAAGTGAGATGAGTGGGGAGTCCAGAGAGGAAAGGGATGAGGGATGGAGGAGCACTGGAGCAAAGGAGCCTGAAGAAATCTCACCATTTGGCACAAGGACGATTTCCTTTGTCATCCTGCTTGCTTCCTGCCAGCGGGTTGACTTTAATGAATAATGGGAGATGAATGATAATTTTGGTTTCTGCCTGGAGTGGGAACAGCTGACAAAGAGTTTAATGGAAGCTGACAGTTAAGTACCCAGCCACAGCAGTAAAGTGTCAGACAAAGCATATGAAAATAAACAGCCCGAATGAAAGCTATTTCTGAGCAGATTGCTGGCACACTTTCCCAACCCCAGGCAGGTTATCTGAGATGGTAATTGCTGCCAAAAAATTTCTCCTCCTCTCTCTTTTTTTAAAAATATACCTTATGAGACTTACCTCAAGGGAGCATAGAGCATATTTATGGATATGCTTAACTTCAAAATAAGCAAAATCAATACCAGAAAAAGCAGAGCTATTTTATGGAGCTTGTACAAAGTTTGTTTGCGTGTTTTAAAATCTTTGTTGCTCAATAGCAGCTGATGTATAGAATCTGATTGTGATTCTGATACGTGTATTTGTATGTTTAAGAGGTAGAGGTTGGGGTCGCCAAGAGGCTGGAAGGAAGCTACAGTGCCCAGTGGTCTCTGACTTTCTGTAAAAGCCCTAGGCAGAATGGTCTGGGGACATGATGAACTGTTCTAAAGGGGTCTCATGAACCGCACAGCCAGGGCTCCAATTCAGTATTTATGCATCAGAAGCCTCGCCATCACGAGCTGTGCTCTGACGTCTTTTTTGCCCACAGTGCACATTAGTTCTGGTTGCACTGCTTTCAATCTTGCAGAACAGTTAATCAAAGCTGCTGCAGGTTATTGAATGTTGCCTCATGCCCCTTGGCCTTGTGGCCAAAGGAGACTGCTGTGATCTTGTCCTCTGACCTCCAGCACATAGCACAAGAACAGGATAAGTACTGTTATCTGGAGGTTAATGTACATGGTGCCCTCGTTTATTAGCTTTCTACCCACTTTATTAGTTTAGCTGTGAAAGCAGGTGACTGAGAGTCAGCACTCCTGTCCTAGTCTTGGCCAAAGTAGGCTGTGAAGTGGTTGTAATAATATTTCTCCATCTGTGATGCTTAACTGATTCCTGCACCAAAAAAAAAAAAAAAAAAAAAAAAAAAAAAAAGGCAACAAGCTTGTGGCGACTTAACAGTTACTGAAAAGAATAATCTCGTTACAGAAAAAAATAATAATCTAAATACCAAAACCAATCCCCTCCCCAAATCCCGGCTTAAACAAAGATTAAAAAAAATATGCTTGAAATTCTGAAATCTTGGCCACTTTAAAGCTAAAGACTTTAAAACACTGGAGTATGCATTTTCCATTTCTAAGCTTGACTCTAACCCCACACCCTCCCGATCCATTGGTGCAATTCATCTGTAGCTACAAGTATTGCATAATTCATCACAAATTCTTGCCGTAGATATAATTACAGTAAATCCTTTAGCTTGAACAGCATGAAGCCTTCTTTAAGGTGAGCACAAGAGGTGCTCCTAGGTGGTGCTGCTCTGGTGTGGTTTGAAAAGCAGTAGCTATGTGTTTTGTGGTGACATTTGCAATGGAAAAAAACCAACAGAGCACTGCTGTGAAATATATAAGGAGAAGCAGCGAGTTGTTGCACCGCGCTCTTGAGGGAAGGCACTTGTGTTGGTTAGTGGACTGAAAGCAAGAGGTGGGAAGTGGTTTCCTAGCCATGTATGGGCCATCTGTACTTTTTCCATTTGCGTTGGAAATTAATACGGTGCATGAAATTGCAGTTTTCTGGTTCACTGTGAAAGTGTTGGGGACAAATGGCTCAGAGCTATGGGCATTAGAGGAATATTAACTGTGTTTCTGTGTCTATAAACTGATTTACCAGTGTAATTTTCTGAAGTGTTTTATTATGATTGCTTTTTGATAGGTTGGTCTTTGAAAGCTTAACTCTCTCTGAGCTATTTTTATGGGGAGTTTCCTGGAGGAGAAGGGCGATTCAATCCAGCTCCATTCATACCTTCGCCATTTCAGTTCACTCCACAGTTCCCCTGCATAAAACAGACTCCTGCAAGAGTTAAACTGCTAAAGGTAAAGGGCTGAAAAGACAGTAAGATCACTTAACCTGAGTTTTGGAATATCTGAAGCCCTTGGAATACGTCCAGATCTCCTGTGCTGAGCCCAATATATTGCATTTCACCAAATCAGGTCTTCCAGGAAGACAGACTTTTCTGGTGTGAAGGCAGTAAGTGATGGAGAGTCCACCACTTCCCTTTAGTAGTTTCTTCCAGTGGTTAACCACAATCACTGTTAGAAATTTGTACTTTGTATTTAATTGGAATTTCCCTGGTTTTCAGTTCTTATTGTGCCTTTCCATTTCTGACTACTGAATTTTCAAGTATTTGGTGTTTCTTCACTCAAAGGTATTCATGCGTCACTATCAAATAATCTCTTTCATTCTCCTTTCCAGTGAGCTCAATAAGTAGGGCTCTCAGAGTAAAACTCACTCCAAGTGGATTGGTTCTTGGGCATCGACCATCACCTCTTCTTTCTTTTGGGTTTGCCAACTGCTAGCTTTGATACTGCATTGTTTTTACATTGGAAGATACAGGGAACAATAAAGACCATTCACTTTTTCACCACATGGCTCATTTGATACAGCTCTATCTCATCTGTCTGTTGCTGAAAGTTGAAGGTTCCTCATTCTTTGGTCCTTCTTGCAATCACCCTCTCATCTATTGTAATCTCTTTGAGAACTTCATGTACTATTCAAGATGCAGGCATGCCTCTGTTAGAGCAGGGTTGGGTAATAAAGATTCTCTGCTCCTTGCCATTCCTAACAGTCAATTTACTATTTTGCATAGTAATAAGAATTCAGCAGCCATTTAAGCAATCTATTTGCGTTAATTTCTGCTTCCATTTCTGAATTGTAGTGGTAACCTTCAAGTCCATCATTTTATATGTAAAATTAAAGTGTTTTTTTTTTCCTCCCTATGCTTTTATCTGTGTTCAGTTTCATCTGATATTGTATCATCAATCTCTGAGTGCAATAATCTTCTGCAGTTCTTCACAGGTAAGCTTGTCCTTTTGGAATCACTGTGTCATCTGTGAATGTCACCACCTCACTACTCATTTCCTTTCAGAAATCACATATAAATCTGTTGCCATCACAGGTCTGTACAGCTCTCACTGGTGACCCTCCTCCTCAGTTACAACTTCTACAGTTTCCTCATAGTCACAATCCACTTCTGTTATCATTATCCATACGAGGATCTTTGACCGACTGTTTTACTGAGCACCTTGAGCTGAGATGGGCCTCCAGTTCTCACTGAGAGTTTTTCATGCTCTACTGTTGCTTTTCCAGAAGAAAACTATGATCTTGAGCCTAAAATCTCCTTCTGGGTGTCCCTGCTGAAAGTGGAAAAGTTTGACACTTAGCTTAAGCAGAGCAAAGTGCATAAAGTCCTGATGTGACAGAGCCATAAAAGGCAATCAGACTGGAAAACTCTTTGCAGGTGCTCAGTGACATCTCCTTCCATCCCAACCACATTTAAAATCGAAGCCATGAAAGCATCCACCATCATGCACTGCCCAGGAGCAAAACACCTGCATTTTCTGTAGGCAGTCTTAGTGAAGGGTTTACCTGAGGCAGGAGAAAATCTCTGTTGCAAATATGGCTTGTGTTCTTTGTTCCTGGTGCTGTGCTTTCACATTCAGCTCTTTCTGAGCATTTTCCCTGAACCTGTCACACAAGTTGTGGGTCATAGTCCTGTGCTCCTCCCCAGTTAACCCTCCACAGATCCTTCAATACAGTATTAGTAGCAATGCTCCATTTTTTGAGATCACTGTCAGAATGCTGAAATGTATCACAACTTGGAGCCATCCCTGTGGAGCCTCAGCAGCATCCCTTCACAGACTGAGGACTTCTCGTTAATGACCAGAGCAGAACAAAGCAATTGTGCCTAACATTTCTGGTGCTGCCATCTATTCAGTCACTTTGTTTATGCTCTACTGATTTTACTCTGTGTTAATCTTAAATTGCTATTTCAGTCCTGTGCCTTCAGGAGTCTCCTGCATATGTTCCAGCTCTGCTTTGGCATTGATTTATTTCTGCTGACTCCCAATTCTCCTCTCCACCTCTTTTCACTCTGAGATCTTCCTGTCTTTAACCAAGGTCAATATTCTCAAGTCCTTCCCCACTGCAATGACATACATGCTGATGGGTCTGGATGTTATTTGCACGCATACACCTTTATAAGGCACAGGCTTTGCCACTTACACCCATGTTAAGGCTAGCTCATACCATTGGAAAAGGAAAAGAGCCCTTCGTGCAAATGCATGTCAGGTCTTACTGCATTTTACTTCAGGTTATATTACAGTCAAGTGAGTCAGAGACGTGGGAACTGCAAACTTGTGTCACGAGGGAGTGTTGCTAGTGACCTGCACAAGAAGCCAGAGAACTGCTATTACTTGAAATTTAAAATTAAACAAAAAATCACTCTCTCTCATTTCCCTGAGCTGGACCGCATGCCTCCCTGGAGGAAGATCATTGTTGAAATATGTTGACTGTTATATTTTCTGTTAATCTGAATATTCCTCTCTTGCTCTCAGCTTGGGGATGCAGGCAGAAACCTCCCCCATCTGTTCTGGAGTGATCTGTGCAATCTGCAAGCACAACCCTGCAGGAGACGATGGATGTCCCAGCACGCTGCACGCACTTCTCTTCGATTACATGGATGAGACAAGTCTGTTTGTACAATTTAGACATAGAGAGCTGAAGGTCAAGGGAATGTGGGGGCAGTGAATAGAAAATGAGGACCAAGGCTATGTGGGATCTGACAGTAAGGTCACACTGATCAGGGCGCTACAGGAGAACCAAGCCTACCAGCCTACTTGTGAACTTAGAATGGTTGAGTTGGAAAGGTCCTTAAGGCTCAAACAGTCCCAAACTCTGCTGGGGGCTGGGTGCCCTCCACCAGCTCAGGCTGCCCAGGGTCTCATCCATGGCCTTGGACACCTCCAGGGGTCGGACACCCAACTACAGGATGCTTCACTGATGAGCCAGCCTAATGCCAGATCTGCTGGGCTATTTCTTTTTCAAGAGCCCAGTGCCAGAGATGATTTTTAAAGTGTTGATACTAGTCCTGGCATTTAACCCTGAGAGGTTTCAAGCATCCCTGTGAGAGCATCCCTTTCATTTTGTTTTCTAATTCCTTATCACATAGAGTGCTCTGATGTATTTCCCCTCAACTATTATTTCTCTCTCATCACATTTAAATTTTTTTTAGGAATGTGCCTTTTCTGCATCTTTTCCTTCTGGATTCTAGTGCAGCCCTGATGAATTTACCATAAATCCCTGGAAATATGGCAAATCCAGCACAAAATGTGTTGGACCCAAGCACTCATTGGAAGCAACTTTCGCACATCTATCTAATTTGTGAAGGTGCAAGAGCTACATGATTAACGGGATGAAGAGGAAATTTCTCAATAAGTAGTGTCAGCAAAATTACAGATTGAAGACATTTTTTACACTCACAATTCCTCAGTGTCTACCGTGTTCTGAGTAAGGAAGAAAGAATGATGGCAAGGAGCAGAGTGGAAGAAATGTTCTAATGTGAAAAATCTGGAGATTTTTACCTATAGGGAAAAAAAGATTTCTATGAAGGCTATTGGACAAATAGTGAATATTTTTTGTGAACATTTTTGTTTATACAAAAGTCTTTATCTGCTTTCCACCAGTTCCATCATCTGGCAAATGTTTTTCAGCAACTTTCCCCAGTCAATTTTTCTTCTTAATTCTCACATTTCCCCTTCATACAACATTACCCTCTGGCTCTGAAATCCTATTCTATTCTTTACCTGCTCTTCATTTTACAAAATGGTCTGCTTTCTCAAGAAATTATTCAGATTTAGGGGAGAGAGTGCAGTGTTACATGGGTCAGGCAGTGCAGTGAACAATAATCTTCTATCACTTTTGCTACTGTCTTCTTTGGAATGATTGGTGCGTGTTGTCATCCTAGCATGGGAAAAATCACACAGAATCACGGAATGGCTTGGGTTGGAAGGGACCTCAAGGATCATAAATCTCCAACCCCCACCATAGGCAGGGCCACCAACCTCCACACTTAGTACTAGACCAGGCTGTCCAGGGCCCCATCCAACCTGGCCCAAATACTAACACCAAGCAGAGAAATTATGTCATTTATCAGCTGAAATCTCAAACTTTGAGGATCCCACTGTTGTTAGCAAGTGTAGGACTTGTGCATGTGGTGGCCATGGCTGTGCTGCGTGGCATGGAAATGAGTCCTGCAAGGACTAATGGTAACAGAGATATTGTAAGAAGGCATCAAAGTACTAAGGCTTCCTGCTTTTCCCAGTGTCTCTGCTCAGTTTTGCTCCAGAACTATGGTGAGGGGGTTCTGTTGTCCACTTAATCCAGTGCAAAAGAGTGGAAGAACTGGACAGTGAGAGGGTGAATTCACTTCACTCGACTTTCTCAGCAGATCTTCCAGTTCTGTTGTACTCTTTCAAGGGAGGTATGTCTATGAGGCACACCTTAGTTGAGACACACAGCAACAAAAGGAGATTTCTACTGTTTTATTCTTCATTCTTTTCCCCTGGCACTTTATCAACCTTTCTGACGACTGCTGAGCACTGTGTTCATGTCTTCAGAGAACTATCCACAAAACACAGAATGCCTGTAAACAGTCACAGCTAATTAAGCCTATTGTAACATTCGTGTAGCTAAAGTTATTTTTATCACATACTCATTACTTTTCATTTATCAATGCTGAATTTCTTTTGGTGCCATGAGACCTCATCAACAATGAGTATCACTCAGTGTCATGAGATTCTAATGAGATCCTAACTGTAAACTTTGTTGTTTCATGAGTCATTCTGTTTCCCAGATTTTGTGACTATGTTGAGCAACAGTCACGTATATGAAACTTCATGTGACCTATCTCTGTTATGCAAATTGACTCTTAATCCTCTATATTTTTAGCCAGCTATTAAGTGGGAGAGGCAATGTCTCAGGGTTTTTTATTTTTTGGAGTCTTTTGTAATCTGAGTGTGTTGCTTTAACCCATAGTAATATAACCTTGTTTTCTACAAAATGTGAGTTATGACTTTCTTCTGCTTATCTGGGCTCTTGACTGAGAAATCATGGGAAGGATAAAAGCATTGGAAAGAAGTCCTACGTTTCTCATCGTACCTCCCTTGCTCAGACTTGGCCATCACTGCCCCTTTATCAAGTCGACTTGGCCACCACTGCCACACCATGCTGAAGTACTCGTTTCTTTTAGAGTAAAAGCATCCTCTAAGATGAAAATGCCCATAAATGAAGACAGCCAGTGCCTCAATACACCGTCTTGTTTTTTCAGATAAACGTTCAGGCACACTGCACACAGACAAACAAAACATTGAGGCCTGCATGTTTGTTTCAGAAAGATCCTCAAGCAGATGTTGGGCCGCATCCTGGCTAGACTCCCCCGGTATAAAGGGGCCTCTTGTTAACACAGCACTCAGGAAAGCCTAACACATGGAGCAGTCACATGTATATTATTTTCTTTAATATGTCACTGGAAATACTAAAGGGAAGCCGTTGGCTTTTATACATATGTATATATAATTGTATTTCATTTTGCTTCTCATTTATTTCTAGGAACTTCAGTCATGCTGCAGACTGGCGCGGAGTGGAGAGGGACTCTGTGATACTCAGCCCAGGCTAACTCAAACGCCGCTCTCTTCCTCTTTGCAGAAACACTAGAGGGGTTTCTATTCTCTTTTGTGCAGCCGGCAACTTCTCCGTGGGGATCTCCATCTATCTGGCAGGTCACATTACAGCCCTGCTGTTGTAACTGATCCGTCCATAGGTTTCTACAGAAGAAGTGCTATTGATGAATTACTGCACATGGCTCTGAGAGTTATGTTGCAGAGTTGTTACTTTTCAACTAGGGAGCTTTTCTGGGAACTTTCCATGATCTGTTGGACTGCTAAGGAGTTTTGGACAATATATATAGAGCATACAGCTGCCATAACTCATTTTGACCAATAAACAAGGAAAGCAAAAAGGATAGAAAATGTGAAGATCAAAGAGGCCAGCAGGACATGCATATCTGTGATTAGTGATGAATTTTACTGTGTTAGAGAAAGTGGACTGACTTCAAAAGGTGCCAGACCTCCTGGCAAGGCTGAAGCCCCCAAGGTCAGCATGTTATGACAATAGCAGTTTCCCTCAATGGGAGACAGCACTGACTGTGCTGCCAAATGCCAAATGAAGTTTTATTCTCTCTGAGACCCATTTACCTTTCCATTGAATCCTTCATCCTGCTTTCCCTTGAGGTGTAGTTATAAGCAGAATTGTTAGCATTGCCCTAGGGTATGTCTGTATTACAGCTGGGCAGAAAATATCTATGCTATTCCCTTAGAATATTTCACATGCTTCAGTCTAGCTACCTGCCATGTAGGTACAAAAAAACCCAAGAAGCTTAAAAGCAAATCACAGAATCACTTGGCTTGGGTTGGAAGGGACCTCAAGGATCACGAAGCTCCAACCCCCACCAATGCAGGGCCACCAACCTCCACATTTCAGAGCAGCCCAGGCTGCCAGGGCCCCATCCAACCTGGCCTTGAACACCTCCAGGGATGGACGGGGCATCCACAGCCTCTCTGGGCAGCTGTTCCAGCACCTCACCACTCTCACAGCAAAGAACTTCCCCCTGACATCCAACCTCAATCTGCCCTCCTTCAACTTCAAACCATTTCCCCTTGTTCTGCTTATATATATATTTATATAAAGGTAAACCAAACAAATAACAAAACAAAACAAACAAAAAAAACCTGAAAAATTAAAAATACATGTTTTGTTTTGTTTTTAAGTTTTACTTGTACCAACCAAATGAAATCTATGATGTCGTAACTAGGAAAGTTTTTGCTTTGGTAACTTTCAATTTTATTTATTAATTTATGCTTAATTTGCCGAGCCTGCTTTTCTCAAAGTTAATTTTTCTTTTGTGTCAGAACATAGCACTTCAGTCATTTCTTTTTTTCAGAATACTTTGAGTCAGGAGATTAACTGAAAACAGTGTTTTTCCATGTTTTGGTTACTAGGCATTGTGTTTTTCTGATGAAAAATAGATCAGAAATTTCCAACCAACATTTACATTTATCCCAAAATGATTCACAGCAGTATCCTGTGGAGCCTTACAGCAAAGGCATCAACAGGAGTTCAGTATTTCAGAGAAAAGCTGGATAATGAGGGGAAACAGAGCTGTGCAGTACCATCCATATTCAATCTATTCATATGAACCTTCAGTAATAAAAAAGATATGGTGGAAAAGATGATCACTAGACTTCCAGCACGTGGCAGAAAGAAGACAACATGGAGACATGAGTGGATCCAGTTTTGGAACACTAATTGTCTCTGGAGGTGCCACCTGTAGGGTGATGAGGAGAGAGCCTTGCTTGTGTAAATGGGAAATGAGGAAGATTTGCCAGCCTGACAAAATGGCTTACGAGGCCCAAGATGGAGTAACAAACCTTGGCTCTGATTCCCAGCTTCCACAAAAAGCATGAATGTTCAATTTTGGGCTTGGATTCAGCCAATTTACAGAGCAATTATCCAGCCATGTTCTGTAATTCAGTTATGAACCGGTCTCCAAACTCTCCTCATGTTAAGGGCTGAGTTTCTATTTATTTGGATAACAAAGTCAATTTCTGCCATTGCCGTCTTGCCTTTCCCTCTTACTATAAACATTCAAGAAGTCTGTAGGTAGTGAAAAGAAGTTTTATCCAATATCTTCTTTATTTAAGACGGGAAGCATGTAAGCAGATGATCTATTAATACAACATGTATTAATACCCTTCTCACACACAGGAACCAAAAATCACAAGGCTTGCTTTGAAGCTGGGGCTCTCTCACATGCACTGAAATGGATTTCCAGCAAAGCGCAGGTGCATGCCATATGAGCAGGAGAAACCCTGGGACTGTGAGCAAGCAATTTGATGACTGCTGTGTGTTCAGTGCCCAGAGTAGATTCATGTCAAGGTGACACTTCCCTGGCTCAGAATTCCCCTTGTCTCACGCTGAAGAGCTGTAGATATTTTACCCTGGCAGGCTCCCTTTCTCTTTATAGTGCCTGATAGATGCTGTTCCTAAACACTTTTGCAGGTGATTACTGTGGGGAATTAGTAGGCTTCTTATTCACACCTTTCTGTCCAACCCCTCTTGACTTGCATAATTCATTAAGCCAGAGGAAACGAGGGATCTCACAAAGCCTGCTGAGGTGAACACGCAGCCCCGGCTGGTCCCAGAGTGGGGGTTCAGTGGTTTAATTTAATGATCACTGTGGGAAATGTGTGGATGTCAAGCATTTGGATTCCCCGCCCATTCTTTCCCCAGTTAATAGGTGGTTGTGCCACCGAGACATCCCCTAAGAGGACTGTTAATGTGAAGTATGAGCTTTGTTGCCTGTTAATGCACTGGCTAACAGAGATAAGGCACCATGCTCAGCTTCCTAGCAGGGGTGCCTAAATTTCTGTGGTTTTCAAGGATTATGAATTTTGCTTTCTAGCAACCGTGGAGTTTGAGCCTCTGTCTGCAAACACCGGGTCCCCAGTGTCCATTTCAGCAGTAGGGACAGTGGTAAAGGAAAACGCAGATGTGAGGCCCTTAGGCATGCTGAACTCCAACCACTTTCTCCTCTCCTCCCTGAGGTGGGTGTGTGGAGCCAAGATACCAGTGAAGATGCAGAGTTTTCTGGCTAAACGACACAAATGGAACCGCACCTCTTCGAGGCACTGACATCAAACTCGTAGGCAATGTGTACTCTATAAAATCACACCACGCAAAGGAGAGTTCCCAGGTGCTTTACTCCACATGTAATAATTTGGATCCTCAGACCGGGTCCTCTGCTCGCTTTTGGCCTTACCTCACTAGCATCCCTCCCAAGAGCTCTCAGGAACAGTTTGGCAATAATCGGCACAGCCAGGGACTGCTCCCAGTTGGCAGCGTGGATAGAGTCGCTCTGTTTTGGAAAACAGGAGAGCTTAATGAATGGATGCAGATATTTCTGTGCCAGTTGGCCTCCAGGATAAAGAGTGGTCCCGGCTGTGTTTAATTTTCTAAAACAGACATAGCCTCGGGTCTCCTCCTTATCTCTGCCATTGACTTCCTGGGCAGTGAGGGCCTGGCTGTTTACCTATGAAAATGACTTCGTGAAAATAGATCGTGCATGAAAGAATGGTTTCAAAGACTATTTATTATGAATATGGTTCATTTTAACTTAACAAGCCATTTACAAAACGATCTTGGCTTCCTTGGATTGATTTAGAGTTCGGAGATATTCACTGATCATTTACAGCAAGAAACGTTTGGCCTCCGGTCTGTTCGCAAATGGTTTGTTTTCTTTGCTCCCTTCTTGCAGTGGGGACTGGCCAGCTGAGAGATCTGCTTTTGTTTTCCCTCTCCTTCATTTGATGATTGAAGCTTTTCAAACAGAACTACAGCGCACTGCAAATATCCACTACGAGTTTCCAGATAAATAAACAACTGGGCCGAGGTTATTTTGGAAGAATGGCAGCCTCAGTGACTCCAAATGGCAAATAATAGAGTGAAACGAGCCCAGCCATTTTTTTTTCTGGAGTTGGAAGGCTTCTGCTGCCCTGTTAACCTGTGCTTTTCTGCTTCGTGGCTTTGCCTGGCGTTTCTGAGCCACCATGACAGATCCCAGGAAGGTTGGTTGGGAGCAGGTCCAGACCCTGTGAGAACAAGGAGATTTCCCACCGTGGAGGCCCACCCTTCCCTTGGGGGCCCACGTGAGGTGACCTCTCAGCTTTTCCCATATGGGGGTGTGCTGGAGGCCGACGTGCATCACTAAGCACAACGTTTGGCTTCATCGCTGGCTCATCTGCGGCTTTGCCTTCGCTCACTTGTTTCCTTAGATGAGATCCTCTGCCTGCTTATTTGTGTTAGGAAAATTATCGTTCTTGTATTTCGGTCTGTGTCACTTCCTCTGTGTTTTGTTATTACACAGAGGCATGTCTTTAATGAAATGGACGGAAGGAGGAGGACTTCGGGCTTATTTTTATCCTATGCATAGGAAGTTGGCCAGAACAGGGAAAAATAATGCAAAAAAGTCCTCAGAGCATTTCCACCCCTCAGACTGGGAGACGATGATCCCCACAGACCTTGCTCAAATGTTCCATTGCTTCCCAGGGATGCTGCCGAGGAGAATTTTCTCCTCTGTTTTACTTGTTTGTTTTCGAAAGGTCTGTTGCTTCCTGCCACGGCCGTGGGTCCTGCTGCCCTGCCATTGCTGCCATCCAGGTTTCTTTTATGAATGAACCAAACCTCAGACCACTGGGAAAATTTTAAAAAGAAAAGGATTTTGTATAGATAATATTTGTAGCGTGAAAGCACCTAGAGGCCCTGACGGAGATCGCAGCTGTGTCATGCATTTCTAAAGTGAGGTGAGAGACGGCCCAGGGAGCCCCGAGCCCAAATGGAAGAGAGAGGGCTGATGTAGCAACACAGGGCAGAAATGCACCTAACTGTCATGGTCACTGTGCTGTCTCAAAGAAGAGAAGGGAATGAAATGAAGGTGGGACCACGTAGTTTTTGTTTCAGTGAGTGGCTGTGCTGTCACCCTGTAAGATTTGAGGGAGCTGAGGCATGTGTTTCAGGACTGGATCATTTTCCATCCTTCACTGCTGGTCCTGGATCACAGCTGGGCTGCGACAGGGGATGCTCCTCTCCCACGTGCTTCAAAGAGAAACCAGGAGGCACTGAACAATTACTCCCACTCACAAGACGAGGGGAAATCCTCTTCTAACAGGGGGATTATCCTGTTAATATCAGGATGTCTGGCAATTTATGACTTGCTGCTTGAAGTCTTCCTCCCCCTACCAGAGAACTGTGGCAGACAGCGAGGCTGGAGGCAGACACAGGGTGAGCTGACATTGGCAGCACTTGAAATATAGTGGGAGAGATGGGAAAACCCTTTCTTGCTGTCCTCATTAGTATGACTTAATTAATAGTTATAATCTTATCAAGCAGAGGCCGCTGTGCAGGAGGGATGTGCAGGCTGGGAATCAAATCTTTAATACGGAGATATTTTAAGACCAAAAAGCACCACTGAGCAATTTGACTTCCTGTATAATTGATTCCAGAGGTAGAGCTTTTCCACTAAAAAGAGGCGCATTTAATGGAAGGTGTTATCCATGTGACATTTTTTGGTAATAAGTTTTAAAAGAAAATGTTGGCTGGTTTGTTTCATAAAATCCAGCTTTGGCCAGCACTTGCCTGGCTTCTACTTCCATCTCCTACTCTAACGTATCTTCTAAACCCCAAAGACTGCATGTTCTCTGGGGCTTAGACTTCCCTATTCTTTTATTTTCCTACCATTGAATCCTTAAATATATATGTATATTCTCAACGTGGAGCAAAGAGAAGGTCTCATTTTGACACTGTGAAAACCCTGCAGCCTGCATCAGTCATCCACCTCTGCAATAAATTACATCAAGAGATTGACAGCCTGATCCTTTGCCTTGCTCACCTCCGACACTGTTATTTCTCCATGAACTTACAAATATCACACACGTAACTCTGATGCATTTCACAATCTTCTATCGCTGTCTAAAGACCACTTTGGACAAATCCTTTTTTGAACATATAAAAGCTTATTAAAATTGTCCTGTGCTTTAGGTCTCTTACCCAAACCTTTCACCAAACACCTTTACTAAGCACAGCTTTAAAGAAGCCTCACTTTTCAAGGCATTGCATCCTTAAGGGAAAAGCCACTCACCCCTCTGTTGTCAACCAGAGACTTCCTACAGTCTACAGGGAAACACTGAGACATCACTACTCCCATGTAGCTTGGAAGAATAATCCTGGATAGGATATTTTGCCAGGGCAAAAAATGACTCTGCTATCAAGGCTTTTCTAATCATCTCTAATGTTTTTAGAGATATCCCAGCTCATTTTCTTTGTGTTAGCTTTGGCCTGGGTGTTGGAAATGGTGACATCTCTTAATCTATGGAATAACAGTTGTTGCAGCAAGGGAGGATCTCCTCTCAGTCATCAAGGGAAAACAGAACTTCAGTAGCAATCTCTCTGTCATACATGGAAAATGAACGGCAGGCCAGCTTGCATCAAGAACTGGAAATATGGAAGTAACAACTCATTTATTCTGGGTTTTAGAATGCATAGAAGAAAAATCCCATCTCAAGACAGAGCAGCAGAAAGCAGACACCACCAAAAGAGAACTTGCAATGGGTTGTGCAAGGGAGCAGAGCAGATGGTCCAACCTGCAACATTTCCTTGTACCCTACATGGAGCAACTCATCTAGACTCATCCCTGGACTTGTCCATGTCCAGTTAGATTATTCCATACACTCACTTCTTCCAAGTATTTCTAAGAAAAAGTTCAAGGTGAAAGCTTATGTTCACCCAGAATACTTTTTTGAATATAGATTAGTCATGTTTTTAATGAGAACTGAGCCCACCAGTCTCAGAAGATTTTACACCAAAATCACTGAGATTTGAATTTGTGCTGGGGCATTTATCACAGACCATTAACAGGACAGATTTCTTGACACTGACAGGAAAAAAAGTGACTGTGAATTACAAAGCCACATCCTTGCTGGCAGCTATAAATTTGGATAAGCCTCCTCCCCCAGTGCTCTGTATTCTCATATACTGTCTGCTCTGGCTCTTTCCCTCTCACTTGAGAAATATATTACAGTAGCCAAATTACCAGGGGATGAATGACCTCCATAAATTCTCTTGTTCAGCTCGGAGAGAAGATACCATGCTGTGGAGAAAACAGTGAGAATGTGTAGATATTACTATGAACTTGCAGTTATTCCCATTGTGTCAATTCTATTTTCAGGTGATTTTTTTTTCCCCCTTTTGGTTGGCCTCAATTTGAATTTTTCCATTCTGTTTCCCATTGTAAATGCCTTTTCCAATTACTGTATTTTATCCCTATATCAACGAAATGCATATAAGGGGAGGGAATGACAGGACAGGCCCTCAGCTGTACCTTGCTCAACACATTTCAAGTTGTGAGCCTGCCTTTCTCTGCTCAGGTCAGGATCCATGCAGCAGTGATGTGAACACTGAATGTAATCCTACCACAGCTAAGCTGGTTGCACATGAGGTAAATACTCCCCCAGATTATTAGAGAAATGGCTGAATATCATTGTTCCTTCTTTTGTGCAGCATGCACTTATAGAGATACTTCTCCAATGTGACAAAATTCAACACTGACGAGAGAAGATTTCTCATGCAGAAACAGAACTGGCTCACCATCATCTAAAATTCAGCAGGAGTGTTGATCCTGCCTTCCCTTTTCTTGGTAGCATGGCTCAGTGCTCTAAGCAAAGAGCCTCGAGGCAATGGGAGCTGAGAGGCTCCCAACAGCAGCAAAACAAGTTCAAACCTCACTGGGCAAAATGCCCTTGGGTTCCCAGGGCAAGCCTCAGAGTGGCAGTACAGGTGGAAAACAGCTCAGAAAAATCCCACCACGAATCTCCAAGCACTCTGGGGTTTTGTTTTTGTTTTGTTTTTTTTTTACAAAATCTTGTCAATATTAATGTAGATTCTCTTCCAGCTGGGAAAAACAATAACAAAAAAGGACTAAAGCTTGGTTTCAGCATCCATCTAAATAGTTCCATCTTTCTGAGGCATGGGATGTACAAACCTGGTGCTGGATGTAGGCAGAGGAGGTGCAATTTCCAATAAAGAGACATTTATATATAAATATATATATTTAATAAAAAGATAGCAGAAACTAAACTCACTATTTGTACAAAGTGCTCATGGGCTAATGAAACACATAATCACAGAACCACAGGGGTTGGAAAGTACCTCAAGAGATCATTGAGTCCAACCCCCCCAGCTAAAGCAGTTCCCTACAGTAGGTCACACAAGTGGGTGTCCAGATGGGTCTTGAATATCTCCATAGAAGGAGATTCCACCACCACCTCTCTGGGCAGCCTGTGCCAGAGCTCCATCAGCCTTACCATAAAGAAGTTCTTCTGCATGTTATGTTAAATGCTCTGTTTGGAAGGCCAGAGGCAAACTGGGAATACAGACAGTTGTGTCTCGTCTGTGTTGGTGTGAAAAAAGGAAAGAAGAAGGTAGCTGATGTGGAAGCCCTGGGAGAGGTGTTTCACCTTGCTTTGTCCCTGTTAGAAAAGAGGAAATGTTTTTTGCTTTATGTTCTCTTTTATGACATCTGAAGGTTGAGAGAAAACAGTAATAGAAAGTTGAAGCAATTACTTCAAAGCCAAATGCTTTCATAATGACCTTAAAATCTCAATGACTGCATAGATTGCAGGAGGAGGTAATACCTCCTCTTGGCTGATTTCAACTGATAAAGTTGTGGGGATGGAAAAAAAAAGAACTTTGGGGCACGTGAGCACTTCTTCAAATCTCTGTAGATTTTGAAATGTCATTGTTTCTTGATTTACCTTGTGAAACATAAACTTTACCCAACATGGTACATTAACAACAAGGTGTGCAAATGTGCCTTTTCAACTTGGAAACAGAGTTCTTTCTGTTCCAGACAGAGCTACCTCTTTGGACCCAAGATGACAAATAATTCAAGTTTAAACATACGTAGTTGTTTGTAGGCCCCAAGACACTTCGTGGCAAATTCGTTCCAGCAACTTTTCTCAATGTCCTCATACAAATAAGGCCTAAGTATCAAGGCCAGCAACAAGGGAGGAGACAGTGACGTACAGTCTGAGGGTATGAAGCCACAGTGACTTTATATACACAGACACACAGATATAAGTATATATATATATATAAATTAGGAACCCTGAAACTTAAATCTCCGTGCAGCAAAGTCTGTGTGCAGAAAAAGGGAGAAAAGCTGAAGGCATTTTGGGAGAAAAGGGTATTTCTGCCTGCCAGCATGAATGCAAACTGAATATATGTTTGGTATCTATGCTTTCGGGGGTTGAGATTTTCAGGGGACAGCTTCCGTCTAAATAGAAGTCAGGTGTTTTTATCAAAAGGCTTTTTCTCTTTTTTATTGCATCAAAGTATTTTTCCAACTGAAAAGGACTGGCATTTCAGCCAGAATGGAAATTTTTAATTTGATCTGAAATTTTGTTTATTTTAGGGAAAAAAAAAAAAAAGAAAGAAAAAAAAAAAGGAGTAAAAACCAACCATGGAAACATTTTCACTAGAAATGCTGGCTTTAGATCAAGAGCTCTTTTGAGATTTTTTTCAAATGAAACAGTTCCCTTTAACACCTTGGTTTTTAAGAGAGCCTAAAACCGTTCTCCTTTCTGTTACAGTTTTTAATTGGGAAGAGAAGAAAAGAACAACAGGCTGTAAGTAGACCCAAGCTAGAAAACCTGCTGGGGAAAACCAAAAAAATAAGCTGATGGTTCAGTGTTGGGTAATTGTCACATTGTGCCCAACCAGCAGAACATCTGCCCACAGCTGCCTCTTGCTGGCAGGTCTGTGTAGGTTGTGTCTGGGGTTGCACCAAACAGGAGATGTGTGGGAAAAAGTCGTGCTGTCAGTAAAAACCCACTCTGAGCCATTCACTTCCTACCTCCTCCTCACACGTTGGACTCATTAATGGAGCATCAAATCTTCAAATGTGGAGGTAAAGACAGGGAATGGCTATTTACAAGGGTGGATAGTGATAGGACAAGGGGGAAGGGTTTTAAAGTGAGACAGGGGAGGTTTAGGTTGGATATGAGGAGGAAGTTTTTCAGCCAGAGGGTGGTGAGGCACTGGAACAGGTTGCCCAAGGAGGCTGTGGATGCCCCATCCCTGCAGGCATTCAAGGCCAGGCTGGATGTGGCTCTGGGCAGCCTGGGCTGCTGGTTGGTGACCTGCACACAGCAGGGGGTTGGAACTGGATGAGCACTGTGGGCCTTTGCAACCCAGGCCATTCTATCATTCTTTAATTCTATGATTCCATGATTCTATGATTCGGTGAACATGAGAAAACAAGCCTGACCTCTGATATGAGCATCTGATCACTGTTAGGGCTGGTGTCTGAAAAGCAGGGCTGTGTCCTGAGGGCTGTAAATTCATTCTTTTTAGATGGAAAACAAATTTCAGTGGATTCCTTCCTTCTTCCTTCTTTTTTTCCTTCTTTCCTTCTTTCTTCCTTTTTCTTTCTTCCTTTTTTTTTTTTTTTTTTTTTTTTTTTTTTTTTTCCCACAAAAGACTCTTGTACTCTGCTTGCATTTCAAAAGAGGAAGCTGCAAATCCAGCTCAAGAAAGACTTCCACTGTCACTGCAGAGCTCCGCAGTCAGAGCCCCTCAGCGCCAAGAACAAGCACATCATCACTGCCACATAATGCAAACATGATGCTGTGCGATTGGCTGTGGGACACTGGGAGTCTGCCTCCTGGGAGAGAGGCCGGGAAAGCCCTGGAAATCTTTGTAGTGACTAAAGCCATGCTTTATTGCAAAGTGTGCATGGGGCTGTCTCTGCTTTCCAGGCTGATTTCCCACCTGGGGTGTGAAGCTGATTTAATAAGGGCTGAAAGGGATTATCATGTTGTGAACTTGTTTGCATCCTACCGGGATGTAATGAATGAAGGTTTTTGTTCAGCTCAGCCTAACTGAATGCTTCTTGAAGTGATTGTAGTTGAAGAAAGGCTGTAAGTTATCAGTGCTTTGGTACATGGTTAGAACTTGAGCGTTACATGATGAAATGGGGGGGATGTACTAAACCTCTTTTAGTTTTTTACTAGGTTTATTTCCTCTACTCCTGCCCCAGTGCTTGCTTCAGGCTAAGAAGTCTTTGCAGTGCTTGTTCAGTTTGCTTTGGTAGTTCAGCATTCAGTAATACGTTCAGTGAAACAGTAAACCCAGTTTCTTCAGCTCCCGAATTAATGAGCACCACAAAACCTTGCTCTTTGCAGTGCACTTGCAGATCTTGATATTCCTCCCAAGTTGCATCACCTGTGGGGATTTTGTATGCGTTGCAGTTGTGCTTAGAAAAATAGTGCCAAGAAAGGTGCTCACTCTGTGCCAATTCCTGGTAAGCCAGTCACTCCCCTGCTGAGAAGGACAAAGAATGCCACAGGCACACCAGGGTAAAAACCTCTTAATTCAGATCATTTTCAACCCAATAAAAGAGCAGAGTAACTGCCCAATTAACAGCAACAAAACCACCTGTCCCTTGGAGACAGAGCTGTTTGAGAAACCAGAATTTAAAGCTCTTCTTCCTGGACTGAACCCTTAGCCATGCCCTGCACTGATACTCATGCCAACTGTGTGATGTCTGAGTGTTACCAGGTCAGAAGATGCACAGCATCCTCTCTCTCTCCATCCAGGACACCTGGATGCTCTGTTTGTGTTTCTGCTCTTGCCTTAAACTTCCTCCAAATTGTGCCTCAGAAATCTGGAGAAGTGATTAAAAGTCTGATGTCTTTCTGAATTTGCCCCTGGACTGCAGAAAATGATCAACCTCACAATCTGCTCTCTCATGGGTCTTGTCCTTACATCTCCCGTATGATTTCCTGTTCCAGCTTCCCACAGCCCCCTTCCAGCAGCTATCCTATTGAGGCCATTTTTCACTTGCTCCTTCATCTCCTGACCCCAAGCATTTCTTCCTTCCCACAGGTAATGTTTGGGAAGGGATCCCAGTGCACTTCATCAACCAGGGTGTTCACCTCATCCAACTCGAGTCTCCCAAGTCAGCCAGTGAGTCTTTCTGTGCTGCTCAGGTGGTTAATGAAGAGAGAGAAACCCCTCCATGGGCTGAAGGGCCATCCCACATCAAGTTCCTTTTCTGAAACCTTCAGAGGCTTGACTCTATTCTTAGGGAGCCTGGGGACATTTGATAAATTATCTGACAAAAAGAGGACCCTTGAATTGATATTGTTATATCACAAAGATGTCAGCTTCTCTTATTTCAGATCCTGCTAAACCATTCATTTCTTGATGTCATACAGAAGGTGTATAACAAATATAGGTAGAATAAAAGAGAAAAAGTAGAGAGTTCATGGTAAGTTCTGTATTTTCCAGCCTGGCACAGCAATAATACAGGGCAATCCATGCCAAACTAGCTTAACATAATAGCATCATAGAATAGTTCCATTTGGAAGAGACCACAGACCAAGTGTTCTAGGTGCTACACTTGGAGGAAAGTAGAGAAGGCAACATACATGGTTCCCAGTGCAAGTCCCAGCTTCTGTTTGATGGAAATAGAGTAGCAGAGTGGGGATGTGTTCCTGTAGGTGTGTGATTCATAGTAGAGTCCAAACTCCAGTGGCTGCGAACATTTGATATAATTAGGTGGAAAAAATCACTTTTGGGGGTGTTACTTGTTTGCTACAAGGGTAGGTTGGATAGTGTTTGCTTCCCACTCCAGAACGAGCTGTGAAGTCAGAGGTAACATCAGCCAACATGAGTTGAGGGATTTTTGATGCCAAGGGTTTCCTTGGCATTTCTGTTTTGGGAAAGGTCTTCCTTTACTGGTTTTTCAGCACTCGGTTCTTCCATCCCCCCAGAATTTGTTCCTGACTCATGTTTACTAGCTGGAGAAAACGTGACAAAACAGTGCAAAAAAAGCTCTGCTTGAGCATTAAACTTCATTGCTGAATAACTAGAAACTGCTTTTTGGGTGGCCAAGGCTTTAATTGTCAACTTATGTGAGATAGGCTCTTATTTAGTCCCTGTTTTCCTTCACCAGGGGGTGCATGAAACAGTTATAAGAATCTAGTGATAATCTTCTTTGGCCTTTATTATCCAGCCATCCCAAAATATCACGTCCAGTCGATGATTGCTCACATGTGAGGTCACTGAGCCACTGACTGGCTGTATATCTCTCTGACTTTATTATTATTAATTGCTTTTATTAGTTACTGCTACTGCAGGGCACGTGAGTCATTTGCTCAGTCCACAGTCCTTAAAAGCGTCATTGTATTATTCTGATCAAATCAGTCCTTTCTGTTTCTCTTTCATGTGATGTTCAAAGTCATCTTTGGATGGCCTGAAAAACAAAAAATATCAAAGGCAATTTTTTGGTCTGAAATAGAAATCAACAGCTCAACACTTTTCATAGCTGGAAGACTGAAATCTTACGGTATTAGATTGTCATCTTGTGAGCAGCCAAGGACAGGCGTGAGACAACCACACATCACATTAAATCTGATGGTCTGCCTGGACTTCTGAGTATGAAATGCACGTGACAAGGGCAAAGCAGTACAATTCACCCTTCCCTCTAAGTTTATACCTCAGATCTGTAAGTAGCATGGCATCAAAGTGAAGTCACGTTGAGTTTTTACTTCTCTGCACTTTGAATACAGTGTGACAAGTAGAGGAGAGAGGGAATCAAATGGAAGAGACTACATAGCATCAAGAGTTAGTTGGCATCTGTTTTTTATCCTGTAAATTGTCACTTCATTATATCTCTGGATAGGAAGGTGAATTTCTCATGGGATTTGCAATTATGTCATAATAAAATACGCTTAATTAAAAATATCTGTCAGATGTATCTACATCTGGAGGACAATATCTAGAAATTAGGGCTTTCTATCTGAAGAAGGATTTAGCCTGGAAAATGAAAAATGATTCTGATATCAAGAGAGTGGCCCAAGATTCCATCATTCATTGCTTCCAGGATCAGAGCAATTTCCTCTGCTGTGTGAGAGGAGGAATTCATATTTACCCTTTATGTAGTGATGAGAGAATAGAGCTTAACGTAGTGGTAATAAGATAAGCTGCTAAAAGCTTTTAAATAGAGACCAGAAAGTTGGAATGGGGTTTTCACCACCAGTACTGAAATCTGGCCCATAGTTGAGGGGTATCTTTTCTAGGAGTACATAGCATACATACATTATAATTGAACAGAACTAATAATTTTTGACTTCTAAACAGAACTGCTTTTTTTCTCTATAATAAAGCATCTGCTTAAGTATAATCAGATATATGTCTAAGAATGGCCTCTCCGAGATGTAACCAGGAGACCGGGATTTCACAAGGCTGGAATAAAGGTGCTCAACAGGATCATCCTTTGGTTACCATTTGGCAGATGTAAGGCCTGTGGGAAGAGGTGTTCTCAAAAACAGCGAGCGCAACTGTGAACTTCATCTTTTAAACATCACAGCTCAAAGATGATTTTGGCTTTGGCCTTCGCCAAAGCTACTTTTTAACAACTGACTTGAAAACTGCAAGGATGAACTGCCTTTTTTCCTCCCTATGGGGCAACCACATTTTGACATTGTGGTTCCTAAATGACCAGCGAATAATTTCATATGCTGGAAATGGAGAAAAGGAAAGGGAAGGAAAGAAAATAAAAGATGCAATCCTTTCTTTTCTTCCCCCCAAGTTAATGAATTTTTTATAAATGTGTAAGCATGTCACTCTTCCAAGCCACATCAAATCACTCCTAAAATCTGTATTTTAAAACTGGAATGTGTATAATACAAATGGCTTAAGGAATAAAATGCAAAAAGATGTTGATGATGCTGGATTACCAGCCAGCTGGAGGACTGAAAAAGAGAAAGAGAGAGTGATGAAGAAAAGAACAAAAAGGCCCGTGTTCCACCAGCCAAGTCAACAACTGCGTTTTTGCAATTGCCCTTCATTATGGAAAAGTCTGCTCAGGTTGACCTGGAATCTGGGTTCACTGTTTTTAAGGAGACACATCAGGAACAAAGTGTGATGCAGTACAGAGCATATGACAGGGAACATCTGGACACCAAACTATCAGAGTTGTCATGTTTTGCAGAGGGATGACTCTCAGGATGAAATGGAATGAAGTGTAACAAATACGGGATTTTGCTGGCAGCTTTAATTTATTTAAATGCATCCCTGACTTTTGAGCAATTTCTTTGTTTTGGATAATATTTAAACATGTCAAAAATCCTCTCCCCTTCCTGCCCTTCATTACATATGACAAGGAGTGGATTGCTCTGGCCATCTGTAGAGTAGGAATGCACAGGACTACATCTGGATGGGCTGGGAATTGCATGAACACTTCCCAGAAAGCTCTCAGCAGTTAACTCAAAACCTGCCTTTCCCTGGTTGAGCTGAGACACTACTGCAGCCTTTGCTGGGATTGTATGAAGTACTGTTGGAGCCTTGTAGCTAAACATGTCTAGAGTGTGTTTGGGGGCCCTCCCTAAAGTCAGGCACCTCTGCCAAGCTGACATGTGTCTATGGACTCTGTTTGATAATAGCATTTGGCATTTATTGTTGTATCTTGAGCTGATGGAGCTGTTCCTGAGGCTCCACCGTAGCCCTACTGTGATTATGAAAGTGTCAAGGGAGGCAGCAAAAATGCTCATGGTGGTGTTTAGAAGAGGGAGGAGTTAATAAGAGGGAAGACTACCTGAAAGTCCAGAGGAAATCTCATGCCAAATATGTACTATGGCTGTGCAGGGCTCTGGGGGACTCAAAACCCCACCTGGGAAGAAGCAACAAGAGGGGACAGCTGCTGAAGCTGCCACCACTGACCCCACTGAGAGCCCTGTTCCCAGTGAGGCAGTGGGGTGATGGAACCGACCACCGTTGTCCACCTGTGAGCTGCTTCCATAGGGCTCTCCCTCTCATCTCTCCATTGTGGGGATGTGTGCCTTGTGGATGCTGGCCATATGTGTTCCTCACGGGGATCTGGAAAGATGGTAGGTGGGGATTTGTGTGGGAGAAGGCACCACAATAGTTTTCCCTTTGAAACTGTTTCTGTCTCAGGAGATGCAGTTCATTCCTCCTTTTACATTTACAATGTTATGGAAAAGGACAGCACCCTTTCACTGTAAAAGAAAATCTCTGGTTTTGGCTTGTATCACTGTACACAGCCCATGAGTCCTTTCCTCTGCAGTGTGTCAGTGGTGTATGAATTACTGAATTCAGTGATGTATGAATTCCTGAATTCCGTGGTGTATGGAAGTACTCTTCACAATCTTTTCTCAAATGAAAATGTGCACTGTAACTATAAAGCTGAAAAACACTTCTCTTGGGATGAGAATCTAGAAAGAAAAGCTTGGGGTATATTTTAATATTTGTCCGTCAAATTTGCTGTGTAGCATTATTTTTTTTTAATTAATTTAGCGATTTGTTCCAAATCTATTAGTCATTGTGTTCCAAATCTGTTCCAAATCTATTAGTCATTGTGTTGTATTCTAGTTCATTTCATTTCATTTTTCTTTGTTTTATTTTATTTACATTATTTATTGATCATAGAATCATGTGATTCTATGATCTTTTCAGTCCTTCAGCTGCAGAATTTATGGTGTGTGACTGACAGTAAAAGATGACCGTATGAGACACTGACCCACTGGCTTGACCTGACCTGACCTGACTTGCAGACAGAGAAATCATCTCTATCACTACAATGCAGGCCTTGACCATGCTAGTGAGCCTGCTGAACAAGGGGACAATTAGTCATAAATGCTGGCTTTCATTCTATGGATATTTCTACTTCTGAAACTAGACCCAGGCTGCCAGCTCAGTGTTTCGTGGGGTAATTCCGTGCAGTGCAAAGCAGAGATGGCTATGCATTGGTGATGGTGCTGTGAAGCCCTCTCTGCTGCAGTAAGCTCATGCACTGCTTTGTGCAGTGGGACAGGAAACACATTGCTCATCACAGCTCAGGTATCATGTCCAAATCATAGAATCATATCATAGAATCATAGAATCATAGAATCACAGAATCAACCATAGAATGGGTGGGATTGGAAGGGACCTCAACGATTGCCATGTTCTAACCTCCCTGGGCAAGGTTCCCAGACCAGATTGCTCAAGGCCCCATCCAACCTGGCCTTAAACACCTCCAGGGATGGATGGGGCATCCACAGCCTCTCTGGGCAGCTGTTCCAGCACCTCACCACTCTCTCGGTGAAAAACTTTCCCTTGACATCTAAACTAAATCTCTTCTCCTTTATTTTAAAGCCATTTCCCTTTGTCCGATCAATATATCCAAGAGGGAGAGGAAGGCACACGGGGATCATGGCCAGTGCTGCTGGTTGACAGAGGGACAAATCAACTCAGCTCTGCTACAGGGAGAGGTCAGCACTTCTGACAGAGTTTTTCAAAATCTACTCATCACCGAGTGCTGGCTGCGCCCACGTTGCCAAAAGGCTCTGAGCATCCCTGGGACTTCTCCTGTTGTCTGGGCTCCTTGCTGCTCGCATCTGCTACTGGCTGGGAGCCACGGCAGTGCCTGAGTCAAGAAAATTTCTGAATATAGATTACACCTACACAATTTCATGTTAGAGATAAAACACAAACCACAGCTTTTCCCTCGCTGAGGCCAAGCTGTTGTCATCTTAGAGAAAGTGTTTTTTCTTCGTATTTATACAGATTAGCAGATTTATTTCCCCCTCTCCACCCCCTTTGGATGAAGGTCATAGGGATTTCCACAAAGTACAGATGGAGGAGCCAAGGCTTTGGCACCAGCAGTTTTCAGTCAGACCATTGGAATGATCAATAAATTGGCACTGACTGATCTCTGAGCCTGAGGACATCTATGAGGTACAAGCAGCTCTTTTAGGTCAGCTGGAGTGAGTAAGTCCAGTAGCTCTGGAGCCAAACCCTAAAGTGGATGTGAAATCACATGGGGAGCCAGTGCTGTGATTTTCAGTACAAGGGTGATGTAATGATTGAGAGCAGTTCAAGCAAGTAATCTAGTCATCTGTTCGCAATTTTGAATTATGGTTGATGCAGTCTCTGCCTGCAAGCCAGCAAAAAGAGTGAGAATTACAGTTATTGAGTCAAGCCAAAGGTGGGGATAAACATTTTGGCATCAGCGTGGGGAAGTGGGAGGGCTTGGGGGTGTACAACTGGAAATGCAACTTGGGGTCTAGCACAAGACCAAAATTTCAGAGGAAGTTGGGATCTGAACAAAAGGTGGAGTCTGGTGAACTGGGAGGTAGGCAGACCTGTGTCTGGTCATTGACCCAAAGCAGAGGGGAGACTTCAGTCCTGAGCACCAGAAACCAAATCTGAATCCATACCACTCAAGACAACTACTTTGAAAACATGCTCATCTGTGGTGTTTGAATTTCACTTAAGAAAATTTAGAGTCGTCCAGGGCCTGACCTTTAGCAAACCACAAAGGCAACCCAGAAACCACAAGGCTGGAATCAGCAAGAGAGGACAAGCAAATCCAACATATTAGACTTCCAACTGCAGCTGGTTACCAAGGATATTACAAATGGGAGACTAGTAGTAGCATCCGTGTGAGAACTGAGAGCGTAAAGCTGGATTCAGTACAGGCTCCACTGAGATCATCACCCAGATGGGAGAATAACACAGCATGATGTTTAATAATAGTAAGTGGCTGACTTCACTCAGCGGAAACAAAATATTTTTAAGTGTCAGAAACCATAAAAACATGACATGATTCATCTTAAAACAAATAATTGCTCATGTGAATATGAGAGTGGAGGATACATGGAAAGTCCCATGATGAAGCCATCTCTGGATTGCCATTATTTCAGGCAGAAATCACGTTTAGTGAGGTAAGCATTGTAGGGCCTGTTAGGACTGGGATACTAAAGGATGTATGAATAACTGGGAGATTAAAATCCCCCTCAAAAACAAAATCAGAGTAATTTTGGAGGGCTTTTTTTGTAAGATGAATACCTTCTCCATACAGCACTTATCTGAGGATTTGTCCACTTGTGGTGGAATATCTGGGGGCAAGAAACAAAGCTGTAACAAATAATGCACTGCTTCATTTGAATCAAACGCCCAGTCTTTGCTGACAGTGATGTTTCTCCCACTCTGAGTTGTAATCTGACTGCAGCGAATAAGAAGAGACAAGCCATCTTTCCTAAAACTTTTCCTAAAAACACTATGCTTCAAAATATTCCAACCATTTGTCAAATAATGTAATGCGTAATTAAACCTCAAGGTTGCTGCCTTTCTTCTGTGAGAGAAATAATACACTGCACCTTTGGCTTGGATATCTAGTGACCGTTTCTTCTTGCTACAGGGGAAGTGATTACTCAGAGCTGTAAGGTGTACGTACTGATTGTTTTGTTTGCTGTGGCTGCTCTATCTGGCTCACCAGAGAAGTGCACATAACCAATAATTAGTAACTGACATACCTGTAAAGCACCTTAGTTAATCTGAGCATGCTGTTCCTATCTATCTCCCCATTAAACATAATGGTCTTTTTTGAAATTTCTGATAACCTTCTAGGAACAACAACCTCTGTGCAGACAAAATAGATGTTCCTGATGTTCCTTCAGCTCCAAACAACATTGGGTCACAAAACTCAATGATTTTCCTTAAGACTAGTCACTCCACAAGCAGCTGCACTAGTTGAACCTGGTTCAATTAGTTGTTTCCAAAGGGTCTGTACTTCATTTCACATTAATATACTTATTAGCTCAATTGCACTGAGACTATGTGAAATAATCCTCCATTAGACGTCAGATGATCCATGCCACAGCAAAAGAGGGATGTGGGGGATGTAGGTTTTCTTGTATGTCAGAAGTGCTGGCCTTTGGACAGGTTGCACATCTGTATCTGCTACCCTTTACAAGGACTCTCAGGTACCTAATAAAAGATGGGCTCATAATGCAGTTTTTCCTTCTCTTGAAAAATTAAGAGGTTTGCCTTCTCTACCTAGCCAGCTAGGTTTTAATTTTTAAAGTTATGAGAATCTAATATAGTAGAGACCTCTAACTTGACGTAAAATGTTTCTGAAATGGTTTTGAAAAAACTCAGTGTGCAGATCACTGGGTAAAGAAACACAAACAATGACTTGAGAGGATTGGACAAGACTCTTTCCTTAAGAAAAAGTTGTTTTCCTCTAAGGAAAGCTCTCATCTAATTCATTATGGTATTTTGTAGCCTAGTAGATCCAAGTAGATCCTGGTAGATCCCTGCTAAAGCAGTATCCTGCAATGGATTGCACAGGTGGGCATCCAGATGGGTCTTGAATATCTCCATAGAAGGACATTCCACCACCTCTCTGGGCAGCCTGTGCGAGTGCTCCATCACACTTACCATAAAGAAGTTCTTCTGCATGTTAGTACAGAACTTTCTGTGTTCAAGTTTTAGGCCACTGCTCCTTGTCCTATCAATATACACCACCAAGAAGAACCTGGCCTCATCCATTTGCCTCCCACCTCCCTTTAGGTATTTATAAATCTCTTAGAGTAATTCTTAGGGGATGAATCTTGCCACATAAGCTGTGGTTAACTCTTTGATGTCTGTTTCAAAACTTTATTAGTAGCGAGATGCAAACCAAAAATATCAGGGTCTGAAATAAATCCAGACAGATTTTAACTAGGATCAGGACAGAGCAGTTGTAACCTTTCTAGAAGTGTGGAGATGGAGATTTAAAACCCCAGATCTGCCACTTGCTGTGATCTGGAACCTTATATTGTTACTCTAGGTGAAATATAAACCAGATATTGTCATCTGTCCTTTCTAAGTATCCATACCATGTTCTTTCCCACATGACTGTTAAGGTACTGTTTATGTGGCTGCTTTTTTTCCTTCAGAAGCAAAACTGTGATGCTTGCCTTTCTCCTGGATGCAGAGTTTGGAGGACTGAGGGGTTGAAGCTCATTCTTTCATTCTGATACAGAGGTGGCCAATAAAACTTTGTTGAAATAACACACTGGCGTCACCAGAGAAGTCCCCTTTCTCACATACTCACTACCTAAACCAAAAGTAGTTTATGAAAGAATAACATTGGTATAACAATATTTCTCTATCAGGTTATATAGTCCTGTTCCTCTGAGCACTCTCCCTAATGGGATCTGGGCTGTGGGCTTGCCTAGGGAAAATGGCAAATCCTATGATGCTTCACAGACATCATCTATTTTGTCGTATCCCATTGTTCAAATGCTGGCCCCAACATATCTGAAAGACTTTTTCACGACTCAGCTGTATTGATAATTCTCTTGTCTTCTCCCCAGTTACTCTACTGAAAGAAAACCCTAATTTGCCCACAGCAATTCTCTCTGTCAACATATTACACATTGTTCTACTTTATGGTGACCAAAAAACAAGTCAGAGACAAAGCTGACTAATCTTCACTGAAACTGTGAAATCAGTGAATAAAAATCACATGGGTACAATGTCAACATTGTACCCATTGGCCAAACATAGTTTTTAACAGCTTTCAGAGCTACACAAAGATAGAGTTGCAGTCACTAATATCGTTGATATTGTTGCCTATAATAGTTGCTTTATGCTGCAGAGGACAATGAATTCCTTTTTATTCCATTGTTTTCAGAGCCTCTGTGTTTGGGATGTTCCAGGGCTGCTATAAGTTGATTCAATTCTTTTCTAGCACGTCACTCACTTAATGTTCAGGGAGCACTACTCTAATCCTGTCCAGATGAGCTGTGGATTCCGAGAGCTTTCTATTTTTGTACATAGACTTCTGCCTATATGCTACTGTTGGGCTCAAGTTCATTCGCAGGAATCACATTAGTGGGTGTGCAGCTTTATTTCTTTGCTCCTGCTGGATTTCAGCTGGAATTGTTGGGTTTTGCCCAGTGTCTGTCCTATTCCCAATATTCACCGTCCTTCGTTAGCATTTTTCTTAAATCAGAGTTCCATTCTGACAAGTCAGAGCTTGATTGTTATTAATTTTTCATTGGGATTGCTTTTCCTGCCACCATATAGTTCAGCAAGAATTTTTAGTGTTCCCACTTCTTGAAAAGGAGCATCATGGGGCCTCAGATGGGACTGGAGATTCTCTGCATTCACAGGGCAGTGCATGGAAAGAGTCAGTTCCTGCTTCAGAAGTCCAAATTTCAAAAGACAAGATGAATATGGAATCAGAGAAAAGTAGTAGTTCCTCCATAATACAGGTGGGCACAGAGATTGATGGACTGAATAATATACTCAATGTCACTCAAAAAGTCTATTGACATTTTCATGCTAGACATCTCTCAAGCCATAATCTCCTGACTTCCACTTCTGTTCAGTTTGTGAGTATCTTTCAGATATAAAATCACGAATCATGATCCAACAATATGAAGACAGAAATGAACCAAACTGAAAAAGAAATGTCTGCTAATGAAGCTCTGCTCTACTGATGTGCTTGAACGCGGTACCCTACTCACAACTGAACACAAAGTGTCACTGGTTTCTTTCCATGAGCAGAGCTGTTTTACAAAAGTAAAGCCAAAATTATATTTAATATACTTAATATTAGGAAAAATACAAGGGGGAATGGTTTTAAAGTGAGACAGGGGAGGTTTAGGTTGGATATGAGGAGGAAGTTTTTCAGCCAGAGGGTGGTGAGGCACTGGAACAGGTTGCCCAAGGAGGCTGTGGATGCCCCATCCCTGCAGGCATTCAAGGCCAGGCTGGATGTGGCTCTGGGCAGCCTGGGCTGCTGGTTGGCGACCTGCACACAGCAGGGGGTTGGAACTGGATGAGCACTGTGGGCCTTTGCAACCCAGGCCGTTCTGTGATTCTGTGATTCTATGATTCTACGATTATTTGAAATATATGATTATGCTATCTCAATAAGTAAACTTATGAATGAGTAAATAAATAGATCTAAACAGCTATTTTATCAAAAAGCTCTTGTAGACAGCCTGTGGAGCAAATATTCAACATTTGAAACAAAGCATAGAGTGAGATGCTCTGAAACCAGAGTCTGGCTTAGGCTGTTCTGATGAGATAAAAAAAAGCAGTAGCTTGTTTGTTCTCCCCAACAAAAACAGAATTGCAAAACCAGCAGAGGTTTACTCAGATTCTTAGACATCAAGTATTTGTGAACAGTCAAAATTAGTGCATTTTCCAATCAGTTTTAGCATAGCAAAAGCAGGCGGAGGGAACTGTGAGAATAGGAAAGCTTGGAAGAATACACGTGTCAATAATGCTCTTTTAGAGGAACTGGGATTTTCAGCATGAGATGAGCTTGCTCTTCTCCATCAGCAGTTTTTCCTCCTCCTTGCTTAGTTTAGGAAATGAGTCTCCAGTATCTTGTTTTATTTTCTTCCAGAAAACACACAACTAAATCCTAAGCACGTGGATAATGAAAGGAGATGCTGACATGCACGTACAGATGAATAGGCTGAGCCTCCACTGCTGGAGCTGTCCTACAGGGTGGTCCAGCAGGGCTTACTGGGTTATTACTGGGTACTTCTCAGCTTGTTTAATTATGTGCTTTCGTAAGGATGAAGATTTCCCTTTTATTTAGTGTAGAGAGACTTTCTTCCAGAAAACACTGTTAGTGAAGTTACTGAAACTGGATGCTCACCTTTAGAAGTAAGGCATTTGGCTTTTTATGGACAAAGGAACAACCACCCAGAATAGACACCTACAGTAGCTAGTTTACACTGAGTGGTGCAAATTCTGCCCAAACAGTCGGTTTGGAAAAAGCCAAGCTCAGCATATCTGCGGGTGAGCAATCCATGGTAGATCTGGCATTTCCCATGCTCACTACATCCAAACAGGTCTGCAGATATATTAAGTATATAAACAATTAATTGGATATGAGCTCATTCTAGAGTGGAGGACTGGACTGCATATAAGATGAATAGTAGTTCAGGCCTATTTTTCCAATGAAATCTTGAACTTCTGCCAGCTCGTACTGCTTGGGAATCTGGCCTCTTATTTTGCACATTAACGTCACTTAATTGGTAGATTTTCCATGCTTATTAATTATAGATGTATAAGCAGGCCTGTTTGTTTGTGCTCATTTATGTAGAGAAGGAACTGTTTCAAAGAAAAGACATTTTAAAAATGGCCTGACTTCAGTCCCATATAAAATTATTGGTCTATGTCTACCATGTGAACAGTGGAGGGGATATTCAAGAGCAGTTACGCTGTACTTGCAGCCTGGGCATCATGGAGAGATGAGTCCAGATCTCCAGGAATTGTACCTATATCCTATATTCCCCTTGTTGCATCTGCCTCTGGCTGACCAGAAAGGAATATAACTGAGAGTTAGTTATAAGGAGAATTCTGAGACACAGATATAAGTAAGTTCCCTCCTTGAACCAGTGCCTTGGTGCGGGTTGCGTATTGCAAACACATATTCTGAGGCAGTCCTGGATTCCTTTGAGCTTGGCATGTTCTGGTTAAGATGAACTCATCATCCAAATGCTGACATGAAAGCTGACTACACCATATACCATGGCTCCATGCCACCTCCAGCTGGCCCAGGGCCATGCTGGCATTGGCTTTGGTTACTTGGTTTAAGACACGGCTATAGAAGAGGGAAGGGCAAAGGGTGCCTGAGGCAGGTTTGCCTGGCATCCCAGCTGGAGGAAATGGCCTGCATTCTTCTCTAAAATGAGGAGAGAGGGACGAGTGGAGGGAAATAAAATAAATAAAGTAAGCCAATGGTGTCATTAAAGGGAGGATGTATTGCGTTTACTGTGAGAGCATGTGACTCAGACATCCAGGCACGAACATTCCTGCAAAGCCCCAAATGCACACATTGGAGCTGAAATTTTTTGGCTTCGCAGTATGGCTTAGTTTTATGATTCTGTATCTCATTAGAAAAAGCAAAGTTCTTAGATGTGTTGCACCAAGACCCATTAAACACCGGTTGGGTGGTGGCAGCACAAGGATAAATGGCCAAATGTGGGATGGATGGAGGGATGGAGGGAAGAGAAAAGGAATAAGGTCTCAGACTCTTGCCCCCTCTTTTCCTACTAGTGGTTTTGTAAACATGCTTCTTTCTCTTCCCTTCTTTTTTTAAAAGATTGGAATGGAGGGGTTAACAGAGGTCATGTTAGTTTAAAAATTATGGTTAACCTTACAAGCTGGGTTGCCTTAGGTCATGGTGATACAATTCCCCTCCCCTCTCCTGTGCAGCGGTGGTTCACAGAAATTCCACTAAAGCAGGGAAAGACAGGGCCTGCCAAGGCTATGAGCAATGCAGAACAGACTTACCTGTTTTTATGCACTGCTTAACTAATTATTTTTAAAAGAAACAGCCAAGTTGGAACAACTACCTTTTTCTTTGAGGAGGAGGAACGCTTTCCCCTTTCCCTTTTTCCCCACGTCCCCCATCTCCCCTCCTCCCTCCCGTTGTTTTTTTTTCCCTTCGTTGCTTGCCTTGGCATCTGAAACAGGTTCTCGATATCTGACACCTCTTGAAAGTGTAGCTTGGCAAACAGGAACCGAGCTCGGCCCCAAAAGGGCCCTGCGCAGGGTTCGCTGTGAAAACACCTGGGTGTCTCTTGTGCCTCTCAGACCCAGTCCTGCTTCCAGAGAAATAACAGCCACCTTTCCCCTTCCCCCAGTCCCTGCTCTCCCTTCAGAATTAAAAAATAAAGTAAAACGCTGGCAGTGGAGGGCACTGTGCAAAGGGATGAAGGCCATCTCAATGACAGCATGTAAAAATCTTGTGCAGAGAGGGTTTTGATTGCAGTGTGTACATCTGTAATTCGTTTCCCCAAGCTCAGGACAAATTAAGAATCTCCCAGCAATTAAGGGGAGAAAGCTCCAATGTGCAATCAGCAGTTCTTAAAAGAATATGCACTGGGCTTTGAGGGAGGCTAATCCTGCGCTGCACTGGGCTCCTCTCTGCAGCGTGCATTTTCCAAGGCCAAAATTTTGGCCTGCTTTTCAGTCACACCATATAAAATAACAAACACGCAGTCTAAGGAAAACAATTTTTAAGACACAGTGGAACCCACTTTAATGAAGAAAACTGTTAAATGCATAAAACCCCCATGTGCCAATGGATAAATGTGCTGGAAGTGTGAACTGTTAAACCAACAAAATTGTTAACACATCATACTGCTGGGCAAAAAAATAAAATAAAATAAAAATATAGAAAGGGAGTGAAACGGTTTTCTAACATGCAACCCACTTTGCCTTTATTGTTCACATTCCTGCTGACATAAAGTTTCCTGATTTGTCCCCTGGGTTCAGAAATATGGCAAAAGCGGGAACATTAATTGTATTTGCCCCCTTTAAACTGCCCTCCCTGCTTTCTAGTGTGCAGTGGCCAAGAATAGCTTCATGGAATGGGGAGTTTGCCCTTTTTTATTCAGGGTGATGACTGAACAAGTTCACGTGCATTTTTATTTTTTTTAATGATATAAAACTTTAAACTATGCCCGATTCTTTTTATTTTTTTTTTTTCTTTTTCCTGATCTCTGTGTGTGGGGAACGTTCAACCTGGTTTCTTATTTGCCAGTTAAAATTCACAGGTCCCTCCATATTCCTGGTTTCCTCTCAGGCTGATGCTGAAGCATGGCTGTTCTCATGGCCTTGGTGCTCCATCCGAAAACCTGGAGAGAAGCCTGATCTCCCGAGAGCACCAAAGGCAACCACTTTGGTAACCATCCAGAGCTGTGGCCGTGCTGGCATGGTGGAATCTGGATCCTTGCCTCTCTCTGAAACACGAGAAATTACAAATCAGCCCATTGAATTTATCTTCTTCTGACTCCTAAATTACATGTTGTTCGCAGTTTGCATGGTGACAGGTAGTCAACATTTTTTTTCCACCCGAATGGGATTTCCACAAAAGTTGACCTTTTGTCACGGATGAAGATTTCACCTGCAAAATAAAAGAAAATAAAATAAAAATTTAGGAGGAAGTTTTTCAGCCAGAGGGTGGAGAGGCAATGGAACAGGTTGCCCAAGGAGGCTGTGGATGCCCCATCCCTGCAGGCATTCAAGGCCAGGCTGGATGTGGCTCTGGGCAGCCTGGGCTGCTGGTTGGCGACCTGCACACAGCAGGGGGTTGGGACTGCATGAGCACTGTGGGCCTTTGCAACCCGGGCCATGCAGTGATTCCATGATTCTATGAAAAATCACAGAAACACACAGAGTCATGGAATAACTGAGTTTGGAAAAGACCTCTGTTTTCCTTGCTCCAGAAAGGCCACTCAGGGTGGTGCCCAGCACCACGGCCAGGGGCTACTGGAGATCTCCAACGAAGAGAATCAACAGCATCTCTGCTTCCTGTGCCATGGACCTTCCCAACACTGCAGTGCTTCTGATGGGCAGGGGAGCTCCTGGGCTCCAGTTTATGCCCTGTGCCTATGTTCCTGCCAGTGGGCACTGCCAAACAGAACCAAGCAGCAAACCTGCACCAAACTAAGTATTGGTAAGTAACTACAAGAAGGGAGTGCAGAACTGAACAGGGTCTACATTCTTTGATATTTCCTTTATTGGTCAAACAACAAAGAAAATGCACATGAACTTAAACGAAAATTAAAAGTACAGTAAAAATACTGATGAAAAAATCATTTAAATATTAATCCCTGTTTCAAAAAATAGGTTATAAAATCATAAAATCTCATGGTGCAGCTCTTCAGCTCTGGTTTATGCTCATGTTTGCATGTCCCTGTGGCCTCTAAGTTGCTGCTTTATGAAAACAGGTATGAAAGTGCATTTATAATGACTAAACTCCAAATGTGAGCTGTGACAACAAGCAGTTTATTTCTGCAGTTTGGACTGTTCACATTTTTTCTGCATTTTTTTTGTGTCCCTTGCGAAATAACACGAGGTTGTGCCTGGCTTGAGAATGGCTCCTCTTTTTCTTGGCAGTTGCTGGTATCACTTCTTAGACTGATGTTTGCAAAGACATTCCTGTCCTTGAGGGCCACTGAATGTGTGTTGCGTTGCAGGGTCTCCATACGGCAGGTTTGCACCTTCTGTGCACCTGCTCCTGAGGAGGCTCTGTGGCTGTCACATGCATTTGAGTTCATTTTAAACACCAGATAACTCCTTTTCTTAAATGTAATAGCACTTCGGCTTAAGTTCTTGTTTGGAAAAAAAAAAAAAAAAAAAAGAAAAAGAAGAAGAAGAAAGAAAAAAGAAGCAAAACTGCAACAGAATATTGAAAACCTTACAATCTGATCCCAATCGCTTTGCTCTTCTGCATCTAGGGAATCCCTGGGGTCATTTCTCTGCTGCTAATTGTCAGCCCAGCTGCCCTTCACCTGGAAAATGCATTTTGCTGGAGTGAGCCAAGAGCTGGTTTTCCTATTCCAATTGCAGCTGAAGGCTGTCAGGTTGTCACTGTGACATAATAGAGGCTGCTGTCATGTTCTCCACTCTGTCATCGTCAGGAATTTTTTTAAAAACTCTTTTGCTAATTAATTTCTGAAATCAGCTGATTTCAGAAGTTCTTACCTGCGCTGACGCTTATGAGCTGATACTTCCAAGGAGGTCTGCCCTTTGAAGTGAACACTTGGATTAATGCGTGCTCTCTTTCTGCAAAGAAAGGGATTGAATATCCCTCCCTTTGATCACATCCTGGCTGCAGTGTCTCTCACCCAACAAAAGTGTCATCAGACACTATGAAGTCAACAGAATAATAAAGTTACTTGCCTCAACTTGCTTTCATCAGCAAAAGGACATAGAGGGCTACCTATCCTCAGGGACAAATCCTACCTTTTGCCATTGATTTATAGCCTTCTTCAAGACTTCTGCACAATATATAGCTTCCCAACACTGGAAAAGTTGCGCTTCTGACAATTTTTAATCTGTTATAGACTGGTGCATTTCCATAGAGACCACCCACAACTGCAGGCTACAACGTGAGGATGGGGAAAAATTCAGTTCTCTATTTCTATTAGCTATAAAGGTCTTGGTTGCCACAGAGTCTCCAAATCTGTAGCACTGAGATCCATAGAGCTCATCTTACTTCTCTTGGAGTCAATGTCCTCACTGCACAAAATGTGGGCAGCCACGGAGAAGTTGGGCATGAAAGAGAACATCAAATTATTCCCATGTTCTGTGGTGGGATCGGGAAATCCCATTTATTCCTGACAGATGTCTGTATAATCTGCTCTTAAAGCCCTCCAAAACCTTCTGTAGTGAGTCACTTTGAAATCCAAAGGTGAAAAATATGATATAATACCTGAATATTGTTATCATTATTAACAGTGGTATTGTTCCGAGGACACAGCTTAGCAGCACAGTCCCAGATGAAGAACACAGAAGGAATGAGTTACAGTGAATGGCAGCAGTCCTGGTGGAAGTGCTGAGCCAGCACGACCGGTGCTCCTGCCTGCTGCCAGCTGATGTTGAAATGAAACTCCATGGTATTTGCCTGTGCTCATGCTTAAAATCAGTGTGACAGTGGCCAAACACTGCCAACAGTTACTGTATTGCAGGGCTGAATTGTACTGCCAGAGCCACTGATGGTATTCCTTACTTACGCTTGTTATCATGGGAATTGGATGTTGCTCATTTTGCTCATTCTGAGGTGCCACGTGCAGCATGCAAAGAATGGCGTGTGATATTCCCTTCAGAAACACGGTTCCTGACACTCAGTTCACCTGGTTCTATAACAGGGAAGCTGGCAGTTTTGTATCCAATCAATAGCATGTGTTGAATTCATGGACAGCTACTGATGTTGTCCCCAACAAATGTCCCCAAAATAAAACTACTCTCCAGTTCCCATCCAGACTCTCTCTACATCTATACATTTACTTGCCAGTGTTCCTGAGAAAACTGTGTACATTCAGGTGTAGATCTAGCATTAAAAGTGCCTTGGGAAGAGGATGAGCTATTGGCTCCTCCATCACCATCGTCTGCCTACCAGACAACCCACTCAACCTCACAGTTTCCCTTTTCCTCTCTGCCCTTGGTGCCACCTTCAGCAAACCCACCTTTTTTCAACAAATGAGTGAAACCATTCTTGGAGACTGCAGGTGGACAGCATTTGTATTAAGGGTCTTTCTTATTTCCTTACTAGCTAGTAAATCTATCAGTCCCAAGACAAAGGTTCAGGCTGAGGTGCAGTCTCTGGCAATGGTAGGTGATGTCTAACACTTCCCTGCACCATCCAGTGATTGCTCTTGATACATACATTGGATGGGGCTGTCCCGTTTTATAAGCTAAGAAAAATGAACAGTATGGATGTTTCTAGGAAGTGCCCATTAGACTCCAAACCAGTAAACAGATCCATTTAATGTTTGGATCCCTACAGTAAATGAATGTTTGTACAATTTACTCATCTTTTGTTCACATAGAAAAAAATGTATGTATTCATGTTCTTCTCATCACATCAGAATAGCACAAAGTACTCAGAGAAAGGAGTTCACTCCCTTCTGAATTCTCGAGGAAAGAAGGAGAAAAGGCACTATAACATTTTAACAAAATCTATTTGATCCAAGTTCCTGACAAATTCAGTGGGACGTTCCTTAATTAAAGAAAAACAGCAGTGTGCTATGCCTAAATTTAACCTTGTAAATAACTGCCTAGGTAAAACTGGCATGGTATCCAGAGCTGCAGATCCAAGACAGGATGGCAGCCAAGGCACAGCCGTTCGTGGCCGATCATGGCTCTCAGACCGAGCTCTCTCCCCTTGGCAGCAAGAGAGCTAAATCCAAGTCTCTCAGGGCTTTTGTTCAGTGAGCTATCATTTCCTTGTCAGGGATCAGAGATCATGTTTGTGTAAATGGGTGAATAAGCTAAACCCAGCTCTGCTTCTTGCATTTGTGCCAAGCAACACACTAGCCTGTCTCATGGTCTGTGCCTTCCACAAGCCAGATTTGAACAGTCGGTAGGTTTTAGGTTGGCTGTATCTGTATGGGATTACAACAGCAAAGAAACTGCAACGTTTTGATCTGCAGAAGGGCCAGGCATTTAGCATGAGCAGGAGACATGAGCCTCAATCTGCCTACACATTCATATAAATAGATGGACATTCTTGTAGCTCCCTATACTGTTATACTTGCACAACATCTATAGCCAGACACCAAATAACCCTTCCCTGCTCAGGATCCTGTTTTGCTGTGGGTCTGTGCACTTCAGAACATCTTCTGTCTGTCAGTATTCTAAGTATGGTACTGTAAGTGCTTTGCAAAATATGTGTGTGTGTCTGTGTCTGTGTCATACAAAACCAAACAAATAGGACAGAATCCTCTAAAACAGTGACCAAGCATCTCTTGGCTTTATGTTCCTACAGGTGAAATCACAGGTTAATGAAAGCTGGCACAGCTGGTCCCCAAGCATCCAGTCTGTATTCTCCTTTCTGTAGCTGGAGTGTGGTACCTCAGTTGCCAGCCTTCGAAGTAGGAAATATTTGGAACTCAATTCCTCCCTGGCTTTAATCTTTGTATTTTTTTGGCTGTAGATTTATGTTCCAAGAACTTGCATTTACATAAAGACATATCTATTTGCACATAATTTGCAGGAGTTCCTTTTAGCCTATAATTGTGTTAAATATGGTTGTGGAGGCCACGGCATACCTAAAGTATTGCCGAATGGATTTTTAAGTGCAATTTTTTTTTTTTCAAAAGTGTGCTAAAATAGAAAGATTGGAAGGGAAAAAGAAAGAGAGACGAAAGATGGCCTTGTGGTTAAAACCTTGGCCTGCAATTCAAGAAATCTGGGTTCAATTTCCAGTTCTGCCACTTACTTCCTGTGTGACCTTGGGCAAGTCGGATAATCTCAGCATGCCTCAGCTCACGGGCATGCTAATAATGTTGCCTTTGTCTCTCGTGCTGCCTAGAGCATGAATGCACCACGTGTTTATTTGTAAAGCACATAGCACAACTGGGACCTGGTCTCGGCACTGCCCTCTTGCTCTACTGTAACGGTGACTGTAACAGGAATAACATTTTCCCTCAACATGATGCATTGAAAGAATGAAATTGGTGACACGAAGGGGCTACTTTTAGGGTCTTCAGTGTGTGAGCCAGGGCAGGAGTTTCCTGTCTTCTGTCCATTGGTGTCACTCTCATGCTCAGCTCTCCTGAAGTTGAGAACACAAGAGAGGCTGTGGGATATTAGTCATACCTTTTAACACCTTGCATTTATTTATTATATATCTCAGGTTCTAAGAGACAAATATAGTCTACAAAATCCTAAAAATTAATGTAGAGCCACAAAATAATATGGAGCTGTCAGCTTTTAGGGCAGCTGTGGCTTAAGCCCTATTTCATTGAGGATCTTTCTCTCTACCCAAGTAGGTCTCGCTACTATGAGCTCAAACTAAATCAAACTGAGTACTTTACTTCCCAGAAGAAACAGATTGAAAACAACAGGATAAATGGAGCTACTAGCATGGAGTACCTTAGCCAGATGTGACTGGTTAAGCTTTGTGATGCTAAATTATGAGATTAGTGCTGCAGATTTCGATTACTGGCTGATTGGGCTAAGAATAACTTCAGCTTCTGAGTTGTGTCTTGGTTACCTGAGTTTCTGGAATAAGTGTCAGGGATCTGGAAATAACCTTAAAATAATAAATAAAAAGCTTACTGAAAGAAAACATCTACTGTGTGTCCTGACAACCTGTCATCCATCTAGACTGTGTCATTAGGAAAATCACTTTTCTTGTGAAGCAGAGGAAGGAAATTAGTCAAAGTTCCTATGTAAAGAAAAGAAGTTGAACAAAATCGAGTAACTCCTGTGAGCTCCTGTTGACACGCACTGCTACAAAATGAGGACAAGACATCGACAAATGATCAGTGGTTTTGCATGGTTGGCTTGCCACAAATTGAAGAAGATGTGATTTTGAGGAGTTGGATATTCAGCACAGTGTGAAAAGCTGGTCAAGGTAGGCAATCAGAATAAATATTAGCGATGCAAAGCCCTGATTGATGCCTTTAACAAAATGATCTTTCATCTCTGCTGTTCCTGCACCCAGTGGAGGGGCCCACTCAGGCTTCCACAAATAAATTTGTCTTCAAATGGACATGGTACATTAAATTTATTCTAAGCATTTTTCAGGGTTTCGCCTACCATTTTTTCTCCCCATCATAAGTATGTCCCAAGACTTGGTAAAAAGGCAAGGTTGCACCCATTTCTGAAAAGGGCAGAAAGAATGATCCAGGGAACCACTGACTTCTGTGCCTCACCTCTGTGTGTGAGGAAAGACCATGGAGCTTTCAGGACATGCTCCTGGAAGCTGTGCTGAGGCACATGGAAGAGAGGGAGGTGATACTGGACAACCAGCATGGCTTCACCAAGAGCAGATCCTGCCTAACCAACTTGGTGGCCTTCTGTGATGGTGTATCTGTATATATGGATGAGGGAAGAGCACAAATGTCATTGATACTCAAGTACTAAAGTAATGAAGTAGTGAACACTTCCAGTTTGCTGTGTGAAAAAGGAGTTCCTTGTCTGTATTAAAGACTTTGTCGGTGCATGAAGTCCTTCTCCCCTCCTCTCATTCTTGTTCCCTTTTAACAGACTTGTGGGGAGATAAAAGACAAAGGGAAAGCGTAAACTTTTGAGAGAGGTGCGTTGCCTTTTAGGTTTCCAATGTTTCATTAAATCTCAAAATTAAGAATGAAATACTTGGCTACACTTTCATTACTCTTTCAAGGAAATTACTTTTAGGATTATTCACATATGTCATTTTTAGTAATTTCCATGTGCAAACTTTTAGGATTACACACGTGTAATTCTTACTAATTTCCATGTCCAAACTTTTTGCAAACTCATTACACTTCAGCCCTTTCACAGGTACGGAAAAAATATCATGCTCAGGAATTCTTCCTAATAACATTAACTTTATAACTCCTGCAGTTTGGGGACTTAGAAAGTTTCTTCACCTGAGGTTTTTGTTTGTTATTCCAAATTTACTGCCAGAAACTTGACACTTACTCTAGAAACGTTTGTCCAAGATGGGTTCCAGAGATTAAAGACTGAGTTTGCTTGAGTAGTGTGAATTCAAGACTAAGAACTACTTTCTCTTTTATAATTCTTATTTGCAAGTCCAATTTATGCTCATGGGCATGATATACGGCAGAAGTAATTTTAAAAGAAACAGTTCATTAGCTAATGTGGAAAGAAGTATGTTAGAGGTGGATTAGCATTTATGTAATCTTAATTTCCGTGCTAACAGACACAAGATTAATCTAAACTACACTTTTGACAACCCTGAATTGCACTGTACTGGCCTTGAAATGTTGTGAAATCCACATCCATCCTTTGATCCAGCAATTTCTGATAATTGTGGCTGTGAATGAGGGAGAGGGGAATGCGTGGGGCAGCGTGGAGGTACTGGCACTATAGCAAGGCTTTCTAGAGTGGAGATTTCCTCATTTAATGTCAGGTAGATGTGTAGAGCTGAGCAAGCAACACATGGGCTCTTGGGAAACTGGAAGAGATGGAAATGCTTTTTCAGGACGTGATTCCTCCAATATGTTTTAGATGTCCACTTTAGGATGAGAATCATGAACTGAAATCATTTGTCTTTATGGCTCAGAGGCCCTGAGATGGCTGTACAACCTTTTGCTACTCTTTCTTGTCAGAACATTCTGCTTGGTCAAAACTAGAATGATTTCTTCACTTTACAAAACAAAACAAAACAAAACAAAACAAAACAAAAACAATAAAAAAACACAACTTCTGATAGTTTCATCTGAACCTTTAAAAAGTTGGAAATTTCTGTAAATTATGTTGATGCGATTCTTTGCATATCAATTACGTGTTAATAGCGTTAATGTGAGAAAAAAGTACAGCAGGGAAATTCAAATATGTCGATATATATATAGATATAGCTGCTTAAAGTGCACTACTGCGTGCCTGTGCATACATAGATGTGCTGAAATGACAATGGAAGATACACAAAATGACAAAAACCCAGTGCTTTTGTTGACCTGATGCACATAGAAAGGGGAAGGAAAGACAGCAGTGCAGAGAGAGATTTGTTCCCTGTGGAAACTGTGACTTTCTATCTTGGTTTGTAAGGAGACCCAGGACAGGCACCCAACGAACTTCCCACATGGGCCCAAATCTTTCTGGAAAATCTGGATTTAGAAGCAGCATGTTTAAAAACGGCACTGTTTTTCATGCCTTGTCTGGGATACAGGATCTGGTAGACCTTCAGAACCGAATCACTCCCAAAACACACTCATTTTGCTAACCTCCTCATCCTGGTTTCACTTCTCCTACAGATACCCCCAGCCAATAATGCTCCTTTGTGTCCTCGGGCAATGCTGACAAGCACGAGCTCTGCTCCAGGAGCTGTAGGCACACAGTCAATTATCATCATTGGTGTATATATACATATAAAATTCTCCCAGAGCAGGAGTGTTTCTCCAGCTTGCCTTCAAATAGTGGCTCAAACCCCTCTCCAGCCCCGAGTAAGAAAGAGTTATGTCTGGAATATTTCACTCCAGCTTTGAGAGAACAACTCTGTGTATTCCTCAGTGTGTGAGCGCTGGATGAATGGCAACAGCAGTTCAAACTGTTTATTCCTTTCTTAGCAATAATGTTTAGGTTCATGAAAGCCTTCCAAGATATATAGAATTCCTCATGCTGAGTAAGGGCTCCTTCACTTATTGCTGCTGCTACACACTATGGACCATTCTTATTATACCTCCCTCCTCATTCATACCACTATAGTTAGGGGACTCTCAATGTTGTCATTATAAGCCCCTTATTTTTCAGGGTGTATAATTCAGCTGTAAAAAATTTGCCCTGGGCTGAAACTTGGCACATGAAGGCCAGAGAGAGGATTTTTGTGTTGATTATTTTTTTAAAGCGAGTTTTTAAAATAAAATAAAATAAAATAAAATCCGTTCAGCCATATTATGTTGTAAAAAGTGCAGGAAAAAATAGAAGTTAGTGGTTTCAGATGCTTTTTTTCAGGCCTCTCCTGTGTAACTCAAAGCCAGCTTTGTTTTTTAAACTGAAATTTTCCAGGCTATTAGTCCATAATGTGAAATTGTGCCTTTCAGGTTTCTCTTTAAACCCAGGCACACACGAAAAGAAGAGCTGAGTTATTTCAATTAGGAGCGGGGGCTGCTGTAATTTATTTTACGTGTACTTTTTCACCAGGATTCTCGTTGTTTTCTTTTTCCTTCTGGAAGGTTCATGGGTGCACCCCACCTGAATAAGTGAGGTGAGCCCTCTGCCCCTGCCTGCTGGTGCATGAGTCCCTTTGCTGGGGGTCTGCTTGTTCTTGGTAGCGAATCCAGACTCTTCCTCACACTGAATAAATGTTAGAGCAGAACAGAGCTTCCCAGTGGGTGCTTCCTAAGAGCAAAAGTCGGTCTAAAATTTAGTCTATCGTACCTGGTCTTTTGGACCCCAGGTCATTGTCTTGGCTACAGATCCATCCTCTTCCTCCTGAAGTGGGTTGAGTGGTATTTCACTTTTGCTGGTTGGCAAAGACCACGAATGTCAGTGTTTCAAGCCCGTTAGCACTTGAGGAAACTGTGGCTAGGAGTTCAAATTCTGTAGTCAAGCACAAATTGAAATGCATTGACTGGCCAGTGCCCACTCTCTAGTTCAACAGTCAGAAACCACAGCATGATGGCAGACTCCTTTGGGCTGCACTAGCAATGGAAAAAGCCTATACACAGGTAAAATTGCCTACAAATAGCATGTGCCTGTGCAGAGCCAACTTATCAGGCATTCTTCGATTGCTGCTTCCCACAACCTCTTTTGAGGAAAGAAAGGCCACTAAGATATAGCACAAGTTATGAGCACTGCTCTTCTGTTTTATTATGAAATGTTCACAGCATCGCAGAAAGGTTGGAAGGCATGCCTGCAATCACTCAGTCCAACCCCTTGCTACAGCAGGTCCCATACAGTAGGTTGCACAGGAAAGTGTGAGCAAACAACCTGCCGTGAGCACTTGGTGTAAAAAGCAAGCCTGACGTCGAGACTGCCACCAATTTGTATTGCATCCAAACCAGAACAGGGAAACAAGTTTTTATCTTAGTTTCAGAAAGTGTGAACAGTTCATAGAAGATGGATTATTGTGGTTAGTAAACGCGTGCAATTTTCATTTTCCCACATGTATTGCTGAATGATAGTGGGCAATGGAGGCCTAGATTGGTGCCTGCATGCATGCAGCCATGGGCTGTGAGGTCACCAACCAAGGGGCTGTGACATCAGCAAGTGATGACTGCAACTTCACTGACCCTCATTGCATAAATTTTGGCACTGGCAGCAAGGACTCATGCCTGGCTTCCAGTTGGACACAGCTGTGAGACCTGGAGGACTGAATAAGGGTATGGTTGGGTTGTGCTGGGGGGCTCATCCCACACATCCCCATAGCACAAATTCTGAGAGAAGCTTCCCAACATTAGTGCATCCCCAGCCCAGGGCCATGGAGGTGACGTCAGACTGGACCTGCCCTGTCTGCTGGCACAGTCAGGGTGATGACCCTACGTGACCCCACCTTTACCAGCTTTGCTATGGCTGTGGAGTCTGGTGGGTAAAGAAACTGAGCTGTGTCATATGAGGACACGAGATAAGAAGCATCTATGCTAAGGTAGGACGATGACTATCTTGAGTGTTCTAGATTATGGCCTACAGGATGAACAGGAGACTTCACAGCCAGTGCTCTTGGCTCCAGAGCACAACTTCCCACTCAATAATGTTTTACAAGAACATCCAGGAAATCGTAGACCTCTGCTCCAGTGGCTCTAAGAAGAGATTGGGAGGTGCTTGTGGGACAGAGCACTGCTTCCTGTGTATGCATGAGCTTAACAAAGAAAACAAAGAAGATGGACCTCATGTTCCTCTAATAATAATCCAATCATCAGGACTAGGCTATTGTGTTCTTCTACTGGCAGCTCCAGGCCACAAATAACTTAGGTGTTCTTGCTTTTTTTTCTTTTTTTTTTCCCCTCCATTTATAGAAAACAGGCATTACAGAAATAAAAATTACGTTTTCTTAATTTTAATTTCATTTTACTGGCAGTATTTCATTTTAATGGCAAATTCTTGGCTTTTACATATGTAGAGTAATTATTATTAGTGGAAGCATTTTATGGAAGATCTGCATGAGGGTAAAAAGATCAAAATATGGAAATAAGAACACAGTATCCAAAGATGAAAGCATCTGCAATATCTTCTGCAGTGTAATGGCGCAGCATTAGAACAGGGACTCACCAGCACATGGACTCAAGAAGGGCTGATGTTCATAAACTCTTAATGGGGAACCCAAGCAATATTCACTGAGACACTGCTTTAGCAAATATCTATTTATCTCAGGGACCAAAACCAGTGAACTGCTGCTTTGTCTAACCTTAGCAGTCAGTTTATTCAACCTTGGGGTTTCCCACCAGCCCTGTTGCCCTCTCCAGAGCAAGCAGTCCGTTCTGCTGTTTTACCAACTGCAAAATCGAGATACAAGTTGAACTATTCACTTCTTTTCTCACAGCTGGAGAAACCTGGGTGACTTGCCCAGAGGCAGAAAAAGAGCGAATGGAAGCACTTGGTAGATAAGTTATCTTTTGTTTGTTTGTGCATGCGTATGCAGAGGGCATGGGGAGGAATTGCTCGTGGTTGCCTTTTTAACATGTTACGATCCCCCAGCGCGGCTCTCATGGCTCCCATCAAAGCCCACAGCTCCGTGTGTTACCACAAATTTGAGGTTTCCAAGCCAGACGTGGCTGTGAAGTTCCACAGAGTGGAAAGCGGTTGTTCCTAGCCATCGCCTCACCTGCTGGCACAATCTGCACGTGGGGCTTTTCTGTTCGCTCTGGGTGGCCACCGGATGACAAGCCTGGGCACATCAGCCACGCAGTTTTTGCAGAGCGGAATTCTTCAGCATTTCTTGAGTTTGGATTTGCTCTTTTGTATTCCTTTCGGCCAATTAATGCTGGCTCCAGGCAGGGTTTGGGTTTTTTGTTTTTTGTTTTTTTTCTTTTTTCTTCTTTTTATTTTTTCTTCCTCCTTGTTAATTCCATACTCCTACTGCGGGCTGGTAGGCAGGGAATGCCACACACACACACACAGGCACGGGCTCCTCCTTGAGCCCCATGTTGCAGCCACCACTCCTGCAGACAAGGAAGCCGAAATGAAGCTGCCTAGAGAGCCTGTCATCGCGGCTCGCTCAGCAGCTGGAAGCCATCCCTCCGAGCAAGGGGAAGAGCCACCCCTCGAAGCACAGGAACCCAACCCCAGCCCTGGCCAGTCCTTGTGGGTGAAGTGAGCCCACAGGGAGGGCCCGGAGGTTGTTTTTGGTGTGTGACGGCACTCAGAACGCAAGCCATAACAGCAGCACTTTGAAAACAGAAAAGAAACCAAAGTGTCTAATATTGGGTCAAGCCAACATCTATAAATCAACGTCTGTGAATTTATAAACTGTTCGTAAATTTAAGTGCTTTTTGGAGAGCTGTTTGTTATTATGTCAGGGCTGGGAAGGGGGGTGAGGGAAAGTACTTATATTCACTCGCTGTCTCCTGCTCTGGACTTGCTCTTACATTGTTCAAGTGAGCAGGAAGGAACAGAAGTTGTTTGAGAGAGGGGAGGTGTTTGGGGGATGCCTCTGTAGTGCCCAGATCATTCAGCACAGGATGAGTGGAAAAGGCGAACCAGATTGAAGGCACATTTATTGCCTCACAAATTCCCCATCTGTCCTTCATCTGCTTAAGCCCTCCCCAGCTAACGCAGATTGCAAATAGCCAGGGAGAGCTGCAGAAGCACCTCAGCCAGCAGTTCCCTCTTCCCCCAGTGCCCCTAGGAGGGAGCAGAGGTACAGCATCACCTCGGCAGCTCTGCAGCACCTCTTCCAAGGATGCTCCAAGGTGATGGTGGCACTCTCTGATGACTCCGAGGCGTGCTGTAAAATGGCACAGTCAATAGGAAATGAGATGCCACAATTATCAGTGGGAACTGCAAAACAGCTCTGAAGGGGAAAGAAAAACTTCTGCAATTTTGCTCCACCACTTTCTGAAATTTTTCCTGAAGTTCCACTATATTTGGATAACTTTTCCTCTCACCTCTATTCATTTTTGTTCCTTTCACCACCTGCTGTTTCCACAGCCATGCTAGGGCACAGAAATGTTCTGAAAGGAGTTGCCCCAGCCTGGCTGGAAGCAGGAAGTATTGGAAGGCCTAAGAGGGTGTGAAAAGTTTTGGAGGTTATGCTCACAAAACAAGACATTGTTCTGGTGTGGTGCTGCTCATTCAAGTATCTCAACACTTTGCACACATGAATGAGTTAAGCCTTATAAAACAACTGCAGGGAAATGGCATCCGCCATTTTATAAGTGATGAAATGGAAGTACTGAGAGAACTGAGGCCAGGTTTCAAACCTGGATACCTCCAGTTAGGCTTTAAATCCAAAACAAGGCAATGAAATAAGCAGTGAGAGTCTACCAGGTCATGCTGATAGGAAAGGAACACCTCTGTGCTTTGCGCTATCCAAGCCAGGCTCCTTGTTGAGCAACCTATTTCTGAAACCTTTGATCTGGACTCTTAGATACAAACTGTGCAGTCAGTGGAGATGAGCAGTAGTCTCAAAACTTGAATGCTAACAACCAGGTGTGTGCTTGAATGTCCTCCAAGCCATGTGAACCTCTTCACTGTAATGAAAATCCCCCTGAAAGCCCACCTTACTTCTGAGAAGTTTGAAGGTACCCTGGGAAAAGCCATCTTCCTGGAACTCCAAAGCTTGTGGACAGGCAGGGTATGGTGTATTTTCAGAAGTCCAAAATGTGCTAATCAAAACATTTTCAGAACTCTAAAAACTAGTTTTGGCACCTGGGCAAAGATTTGAAGTTAATTATCTACTTCACTCGAATATGACTTGAGTTGAAGTTCCTCATTTCTCTGTTTCATGTCCTGAGTTGACCTCCTTGATTTCTGAGATACTCCAAAGCTTAACAACTTTTCCTGCTCCTGCATGTTGCAAGAATAACTTGTCATGGCCTGTTTGCCAGTGTTTACGTTTCTGCATGTTATAATGATAGTGTGATCTGGTAAATTTGATTCATTTCTGTAGGGCTTGTTGTCAGCCTCTCTAAGAAAATCAGCTGTCTCCATATGAAGGGACTAACCCATTCCAAGGAATTAGAGGTTTTACTATTGTCATATTTATGGTGACTCTCTTAGCTCTTTTGTGAAGCTGCCAGGCAAGATCGTACTTAATGAATTTCAAATGTGTGGATTGGACACTCTACCCAAACATGCTGCTTGCAGGCTCAGGTGGATGTTTCTCCCTCACTGGTATACGACGTTTGTGGTTTGGGTTTCAAGATTTCAGAACAAGCCTTTTCCCCATAAGAAGCAACACAAGGACCAGCTCTGATCATTTTGGAGCCAGAATGATTGATAAAATGCCTCAAAAGAGTTTAGTCTCACTTCTGAAGAACTGTGTTAGGGTCTAGTGGCAAGACACTACTTGGGAAGAGGTATTACATTAAATAAAAGCCCTGCTTACTTTCTTTTGTCTATAATACACCTCACTGTGAAGCCATCAATATATTATACATAGTAAAACTATCAGCACTTGCAGCCCTATTTTGGATCCAAATTTCCTCCCTGGCACAGGGCACCCTCCCTGGGCAGTGCCATTCATCCACCCACCTCAATCTCGGTTAACCCAGAGGTTTTTCTTTTCTTCTGGGTGGAAATAGCAAAGGAAATAATCTCTTCAAATTCTAAGTCATTGTGGTTTCTGTCATCACAATACCACAGCTTTTACTCTCAAAAGTAAAACACAGCTTAGAGAATTTTTTTTTTTTTTTGTAGATCTTGTCTTTGTAATGCTGTGATACAGAATGCAGCAGCTAAAGAATCAAGAATCAGAGAATCACAGAATATCCTGAGTGGGAAGGGACCCATTAGGAATCACCAAATTAAACTCCTGGCTCTGCACAGGACCACCCAAAATCAGACCATATGTCTGAGAGCGTTGTTCAGACACCTCTTGAATTCTACCAAGCTTGGTGCCATGACCACTTCCCTGGGGAACGTGTCTCAGTGCCCAGGCATCCTCTTGGTGAAGAACCTTCTCCTGACATCCAACCTGATCACCTGTCTCTTATCTTAACCAGGAAAATGCAAAGCACCATTCTCGTTTAAACATAAATAAAGAAATAAGTAACAGAGGGAAAACTAGCATTGCTACTTGACTCGTGGCACTCTGGAAACACTGGGGACACATCTCCATGCACTTCAAGATGCAGAATCAAAACACTGCTAGCATGTCATCCAAAGGAAGATGGCCTGGCAGCAGAGGAAAGGCAGTGCTGCAGACAGATTAGGATTAGACCTTCCTAATGGGCTCAGAATAGATTTAACTGGTAACACATGGCAGAGCTTGAATTTTCATGGAATTGCTGCTCATGAGTAGGAATCAGCTCAAGGCAAAGTCAAGAAGAGAACTAGTGCCTTCTGGCAGTATTGTCTACTCAACCTATCCAAAGGACTTCACATGAGTGGGTAAAACAAGTTATCACAGTCCTGGCTCCAACGTGCAGTGCAGCATAGTCCTGTTTGCTAGACACACTTGGTCCTGACTTCTGCTGGAATAAAAGGAGAGTCAAAGGAAAATGGTGTCCAGAAGTTCATTGTAACCCAGACAGCCCTAACCACATGACAGGCCCAGAGGGAAGTTTTAAACCACCCACACAACAGCTTGCACAGCTTGCCAGAAAGTCAGATCCTTCAGCTGGGGAAAAATAGCTTGCATCTGGATTCTGTGTTTGAAGACCACGGTAGAGGAAGAGGAAAATGAGGAGGAGGAGTGGGAAATGTGTTCTGTTCAGACCAGATTGCAGTTTGATTTGAAGTATAAAGGAAGGAGTTTATTATTCTAATAGTAATAAATCATTTCTCCCTATAAGTGTAGTACAACCTTCTACGAGTGGCAGATCAGCCAAAAACAGAATTAGGGCCATTCCTACCATGTTTTCAGTCCATCCTGCCTTGGCTTATTTTAAAAATAAGACACAGCTCGGCGTTTATTAGAAAATAGAAAACTAATTTCATCAGTTCCCAATTATGTGGGATAGAAGTGAATCTTTGGCAGCTGAACCCAGTATAAAGGGACTGGCTGTGGAAAAGCCAATGTGGTTGGGTTAATGCTCAGGTATCTGCATTTTGAGAAGATAAAGCTGGCCAAGAAGTATGGCAATGTCTTGGGAGCCACAGGACCAAAGTGATGCACTTGTTTGTAGCACTGGTGTAGTGCCTGAACCCAACTGAGTTGCAGCTTTCAATCTTGCTTTTGTCTATATGCTACAGGCTGAGAAAGAGAGATATCTGTCTTTGCAAAATTCTTGGGAACATCAAAGTATTCACATTGTTTGCACTAGCTGTTGATGGGTCAGAGGGGATAAATCTTGACTAAAACATCAAATGGTGTCAAGGCTTGGCCTGAGCACTGGGAGTCAGTTGTCTGTGCCAATAAATGGCTAAAATTGTTCCTGGCATACATTTGGCCCAGAACAAAAGTTCTGTTATCATTTTTCAGTCATAATCAAGGATTTAGCCCAAGCCAGGGGCTGTTTACCATAGCCATTTTGGATATGGTCACCTTGTTTAAGAGTCTTACTCTTCTGAGAGTTGAAGCAAAGGCAAGGCAATGCCGTCCTAGCTGGTCTCAGTGGTGGGGAATGGGCCTTAGCCGTACTCAACTGTTGAACCAACATAGCCAAAACGTCTATAGAGTTGTCAGAAAGAGGAAGGCAGGTTATTTATTGGTGCAGAGAGCTGTGTGCTTCTCATGGTTACAACTGCTAGGTCCAGAGGATGTGGAATAAAGATTAGACCTGTGCTGTAGTGCAGAGCTACAGCAGAATCTTTATCCTGAAAATTGGACAATTCTGTTTTTTGTGCATGGGTAATGTAGGTTGGCACATATATAAGATTAGTGCCACAGCCACAGTGGGATGCAAGGCAAAATATGATTTTTCACCCCTTTTTCTGTTAATGTCCTGTGCTCACAGAAGACAAAACCCATCTTTTGCTTGTGGAGTGGGCTTTGGGCAGCAGATGACAGTGGTGAGGGAGGAAGATGCGTGGTGGAGCAGAGAATGGGACGTTCTGCTTGTGGCTTCGTCATCAGCTCCCTCTGACCTCAGGCAAATCACTTAACCTCATTGCTTCCATTTCCCTTGCTGCCACGTGGTGATAATAATATCATTACAGGATGGTTGTGAGCATTAATTAGCATATATAGAGCACTTTGAAGATGAAAAGTTTTTAATGGCTGCTGGGTATTATTAAAGTCGTCCACATTCAGTAAGTGTTATTAAAAAGAAACCAAATCTGTATGCTCTGCACTGAACCTCATCAGATCCTGGGGTTTGAATGCTGGTGGAAGAACGCCTATACCACACTATGTAATTCCTCAGTAAATTGCTCAGAGGTTGAATTTATCACTGGAAACCGCAATCCTGAGTGCTAGCCAAGAGAACTGAGCATCGTCACTGGGACTCACTCCACTTTCCCAAAGGGAAAAATGGCCATGGCATGGTTGTGTTTGGGCTTGCCTTTGGTACATGTTTTCTAACACTCCTGGACTCACTGAGCATCTTGGGGGTCATCTCGGGGCTGTTTAAAGGAGGAGCTTCTGTTCCTTTTTGAGATGACCGAGAAACACTCAAGTGAAACCTTGTGTGTAAGAATAGGTCTGGGGATGCATGGATGAGGATGGCACTGTAAACAAGTTTCTTGGGGTTAACTAGCATGAGTGGAAGACTGGGAGAGACCAAGAAAAAGATCAGGAAGAAGGATTTCATTTAAATATGTGGTAAAATATTGAAACACAGATAAAAGTTAGTTAATCAAAAGGACAAGAAGGAAAATAATAATTTCAATATTCTTTGTCTTGCCTTTACGGATGAAATGGAACATCTGAAAGGCTATGCCACATCTATACCGATTCTGGGATGGACAATCCCAGTTCCTTCAGCCACTCCCCACAAGACTTGGACTCCAGACCTCCCACAGCTTTACTGCCCTTCTCTGCACGTGTTCCAGGGTCTCCATATCTTTCTTGTAGTGTGGGGCCTGTATCTCAGGCTTGTGCTGCCCTTGACTCTGTGACTTGTCCAAGTTCTGTTATGCATCCTGTGGGTGTTGTCAGGAGTAGCTGCTCACATTCATAATTATAAAGGACAATATGTTGGCATCCCATAGTGACTCAAGGTGATCACTATTTAATTCCACTAGGACTCTGGCTGGCAGATTTCCTCACGTATTTTCAACAAGAAGTTGATGACAGTTTGGCCAGTTGTCTGTTACAGGTTTTCTAAATGTCAAGGGCAAAGAGATTAATATTATTGTTATTATTATTATTATTGTCATTGATGTTCTTATTACCATGGCTATCAGTTAAGTCTCCTAATTAACAAAACCATCTTACTGCAAAAAAAGAGACATAGTAATGCTTGCACATTGGCTTCCCCGACCTATTTTATGAAATTATTTCATTTTAAAGTGTTGTATTAGTTGCAATCCATAGCTACTAATAGTAGTAATTATAAAGATGGCAGCATTGCTTTTTTCCCCTCCTATCTCCAGCTTTTCATTTGGGATCTCATGTCTTTTCATGTGGCTCTACAAGAGAGGCTGGTATTGATGCCCACCCTGCAGACAGGGATGTTAAGGCACAGAGCAGTACAACTTGCAGAGCTCATCACTAGTGCCCATCTGTGAGCAATGTCTTTGCACAAATAACTCTGGTGCTCATTCCTTTTAGCTAGACTTGGATAACAGTATTAGCTACCTTAGTACAAACCACCACCTGGGAAACCAGTCTGCAATTTAATCAGCACTTCAGGTTTTCCCAAGCTGTAAGTAACAAATGTACCAAGCAAACATTCCTCAAAATGAAAACTCTCCCATAGTCAAGAAAAGATCTGATTGGGTTTAATATGGTCAGAAGAGCAGGAACGATCCTAGAGGGAATCCTGAAAATCAGGTGTGCTTTTCATCCTTGAACTGAAAATGGAACAGGGTCTCTGTTGTGATGCTGTGTGGAGTGACAGCCTGACTCCTTGGCAGGACTTTGTCCACATCTGTGGATAAACACAGGTGTATGCTAATGGACAGCTCTTTTAAATTTGGCCTCAAGTGGCTTGTTCTCCTTGGCCCGAATTCATCCCATCCCTCTGAAACATCCCATCTTTCCTTCCTGAGATCCAAACTGCCCCTTAAAAGTATCTTTCTTTTTTCCTACTAATGTAGGATATCTCGAATTCACAAACCCCACACAGACATCACAGTTAAACGTCAGCTGTGTCATAGGATAACTATGTCACTTCTGTTTCACTGGCCTCTATCCTCATCACCATGGGTCAGGCATGGATTGCACCAAAACCAGCAGCTGCACGTTTATGGGAGATGGATTAAGAATCAGTTGGGTGGTCTTCAAGGGTAACCTTCACCCATCCTTCTGAATCTCAGAGCTTGTCCATGGAAAGGAGGTGTGCTGTGCTGAGGGCTGCTATTTTCAGCAGTTGCAGAGTAGGAAAGAGCTGCCAGAGAAAATGGAGTTAGGCTGGTGTTAAAATGAAAGGGCTCGATTCTGAACTCACTCTGGCTTTACACTGCTGCAATGCAGCTCTGTTGAATGGAGCGTTTTTCCTCATTCATAATGATGTCAGTGAGGAGAGAAACCTAACGGACTCTAATTTAATCCCAGGCTTTGGCAAGAATGCTCATCTGCCTTTAATGAACGGAGGTCCTTTTCATTGGGCTCTCAAATACCCCAGTGATGGGTGCCAGTATAAAACCCTGGATAGGCAGACATTTATGTAATGGCAGCAGGCACTGTTCTTAAGGGAAATGGAAAAGGCATTTTAATCATGGTATTAGGCTAGATTCCACAAGACAGTATGGAAGGCATCAAGATGTGAATGCCATAACAATCTGGAGCGTGTTACCACCGCATTGATCTAATATTGTGATGTAGTAATAGTAATTTCAGGGATATCTTGCAAAAATTTGCTCTGAGTTACAATGGATAAAGTGAAGAGAAGGAAAAGTTAAAGCCTGCTCAGCTGCTAACACGGGAGTACTTTCCTTTTCTTCACTCCTAGCTTGAGTCTATGTTCTCTCACTCCGAGCTGTGCACCAAGAGCAGTGCCCAGGAAGGCTCAAGTTATAGAAAAAAGGAGCTGAGCTGCCCTCTCTAGATAATGAGTGTCCACTATCAGGGCACCTGTGGGCCTTGTGGTCCCTTTAAAAACAAACATATGGTTGTTATCCACAAGGAATATCGTGGCTTGGGCAGAAACAGACAGAGCCCATGGAAAGCCTCCATGTGCCCATTCATTTCAGAGCAGCAGGAGGACTGGTGATTGCGGAGAGATTGATGAAATATATTGCCTGTGCTCAGCTCTTACCTTGGGGATATATCAGCAGTGAATCTGCTCCAGTCAGCACTGATCCACACAGAGCTAGAAACTTTTCACCAGCACTGGGTGTGACAGACCTCTAAAACATGCCTAACTGTGTGATCTGGAAGGGTTGGTCCTGGACACATTGCCTGCATCCACAATAAACCTCATCACGGTATGCATTATGCGTATGTTTTGCATAATATAGCTGATTTGCCCCACTGATTTGAAGAGCCAGTACCACGCACCGTATTTCCCTCGTGGGCAGCCTGAAGGAAGCCTGAGTTTTAATTTCACATCATGCCTTTGTAGCAGAGGACATCGTGGCATTTTGACAAAAGTATATGCATATGTCTTCCTGATATCATCACTGCAAGGGCAGCTGGGAGAAAAGCAGCTTGCACGAAAATTGCAAAACATGTTCATCCACCTCTGCAGGAAGCCCAAAGCTGGCTATGATGATGCCTTGAGGGGATGGAGTACCCACAGCAGGTTAGCAAGTTGTTGGGCCATCCCTGGGGCTGTTTCAGTGCTGGTGTACCTGGTGAGATCAAAGAGCTCTCAGAAGAGAGGGCTGCTGATAAAGTGGAGTGTGTGTTGCTGTAATGTTACAGGAACGTTGCTTGAATTCACAGTCCAGATACAGCTCGGTGAAGCCTTTCATGATGGTGGGATTCTTGGGCTGATTCTCCTGCTTGTTGGACCCTGATGTTGCCCAGCATGGCCATGAAGAGATTCCATCCATCTAGAGGAGTGTATGTGTGCATGCCATGTTATTTACAGCCTTTGCAACACCAGAGCCTGCACTGTCCACAGTGTAAATGTAGAGACGTGTATGTGCCTCTAATTTCAAAACACACGTATTATTTCCTGAAGGTGGTTATATTTCCTACCTTCTACTTCCTCGGTCCTTTGCAGGCTGAGTTAGGGCTTTCAGGAAGGTTGAGTCCTTCATTTCCTTTCAGTTTGCACGGAAGCAATAGCCAGGTAGCCACTGGTGAAAAGCAGAGATGTTGTTTAAGAAATCAGAATAACTGCACAATTGTTTAGAGAAATGAAATAAACAGAAGTTAGGAATGCAGACAACAGAGGTATAAAAAGACAGTCTTGGTAGGCAGAGTTTGCAGATGTGAAGTCAGGGTCTGGCTAGAAATCCTACATCAATATTTGGGTTCTGATCATCCCTGAAGACCCAGGTTTACCTTTGGCTCCATCTCTTAATTTCAGCCACTCTGACTTGGGATGTGATCAGCTCAGTTCAAACCTGCTGGCTGCTAAGCCATCCTCCCTGTGCTGAGCAGCTCAGAAAGAGCTGGAGCAAATGGGATCGCATGAGTCGTATGCACAGCAAAATGTTCAGAAGCTGGCAAATGCTGTGCTAAATGACATATTGTGAAAACTCAACAACGCTGAAAATGGGAACAATGGTCTTTTCCCACCCTCTTCATTTTAAGTCGTCCAAAAAAGCATGTTTAAAATTGCTTAAAAGATGATAGGAAGTTTCAAATCGTCTTGGCGCCTTGCAGGACCCAGTGAGCTCTGAAGCGATGTTGCCACCTTGTGGAACAGAAACCAACAATGTTCATTGAAAGGAAGAAAAAACTGCCTTTCATTCCTCATATGTTGTGTTAAATCTGAAAGAAAAGTCCGTGTGCTGGGAAGGAGGCAGCCCCAGCCTGGTCCCTGGGCAGAAGGAGCTGTGCTCATGCCTTTGCTGCTTAATCTCAAAATTAAGCGTGTCTTAAAATCAAATATTCCTTCTTTTTATTTCTCATCCTCTCTACGCATTGCATATTTTCTCCTGAGAGCCAGGTGCAAGAAAATCCTCCTATAGATTATTGTCCTCAGAAGAACAGCAGAAATATCACCTAGATTTTGTGGACTGCAGTCCTTGCACAAGCAACGCGCTTGTTGACTTAGGGCAGAATTTTGTCTGGTTTCCTAAGCCACGCTTCTCCACGAGATTCATAAAAGAAACCTTCAAAACCTGTGGGTACATGTCCAGCTTGTGTGGGCCAATGTTTGGGAGAACACACATTACTTTTATGCTCGGGAAATCAAAACTGGGCACTGGGAAACGATCACTTTAGCTTTCAAAAAGACTGAGTGCCTGACCTGGAATTTGCAGTATTTCACTTCAGCTCGGAACTGCCCGCTGCAGATACGGGGCTGCGTTCAGCAGGAGGACATACACCGGTCCCACTGACCACGGCTGCTGAATCTGTGCTCTCCTGCTGGCCGAAGAGCAAAATCCAAACTCCTGACATCTTTCCCGTTTCTTAGTAGTGCCCAAGGCTAAAGGGAATTGAAGGGTGACTCAAAAATGGCTCACGGCACAGAGAGATGACCCTACCTTTTCTGGAGAATTTAGCTTTCCTGAGCTCTTCCATCTCCCTGAGGCAAAGAGCATTTTGTATCTATCTATGGGCCCCAAACGATGCTAAATGATGATTACCAGGGATTTTCAAAGCAGGTTATTTAGTAAGAAGAACTTCTGTCAAAATCAGAGTTTTCTTTTAGAATCTATATTATTAGAAATGGGGATTAGGGTTTCAGCATATGCCCAAATACAAGGATTTTCCTGCTTTTCTTTCTTGCTTTTTTTTGTTGTTTTTACTTTTTTCCTTCCTAATGTATCCTGTTTGTTTGGAAGACAAAACAAAGCAAAACCAAAAGCAAATAAAAATACAATCATATGTATATGTGTACATAAAAGTTAAAAAATAGAAGAGGGATATAACGCCTTAACTCCTTCCTACCCTTAAAAATAAAACAAAAAATAATATTCAAGACGACTTCTTTTTTTTTTTTTTTTTTAATGAAAACTCTTCAGTGTTGGCGTTTCTGGTCAGCACTATTTATAAGCGATCGCCGCTGAATGGCTCAGCCTCTGGCAACCGTGGAATCCAACCCGCGGTGGGTAAACAGCCAACTCCCCTCGTACAATGTGAAAAACAAACTTCCATTTACAAAATATGTTTACGCCACTGTGCGTTTGGCCATGAATGCTACCTTCTTTTTTGTTTCCAGGACTGTATTTCCCTCCGAAGAGTCCTGGAGAGCCCTACGTGCTCACACGCACGCACTCACAAGCATGGGACACGCTTCAGCAGCTTATAAAACCAAACCCATCCCAAGGAAGAAGGGCCGTGCGGGCGGGCATTCCCACTTGGTGCATCTCTTGAATGGAGTCCAGTTCTTCCAGGAAGGGAAATGGAAGAAAGAACATTTGCCTTCAGTGCTACACGTTTTTTACGGGGCCCAGAGACCCTAGAGAAACAAATTGATCTCCAGAGCCTGCTTTCTGATTTGCAGAAAGTTTGACCTGGAGAACGGTTTAATAATGAAGGTAATTTCTTGCAGGATCGTATTTTATCTGGGGCTGAGTCAGTGCTTATAAAAATGCTACAGAGAACAGACAAAATAATCCCCACGTTTTTCTTTGTACAAGGGCAGGTTCAATGACCTGGGGTTTCAGCAGAGATTTTTTGTTTCTCTCCTTTCCCATCGCAGGTGAATCCTTCCTGTGAAATAAGACAGTCCCTTTCTGAGCCAATGACTAAAACCCGTGGAGTCTGGACTTCCAGGTTTTTCCTTTGGACCAGGGAAGTGTGAGGAATGAAAAACACCGCCTACCACTAGATGAAGAAAAATTCAATCATCACAATGAAATAAAACAGAAGCTGGGCAAAGCTGTTTTTAATGAAGACCATTACAGGCAGAGGTGGTGTTTTCCTTCCCACTGTGTGTGTGTGCACATCAAACCCTTTTCTCTCCAGTCACAATCAGGGAGCTGAAATATCTGTCTTTAATTGGCAAAGTTGTAAAAATAATCACATAAGAAGACTAAACTAGCATTAAAAATGTGGAATTCTTGACTTGTTGCCTTGGCGTGGAACATCTTGCTATTGAACTGCCTATAAAGCATCCAACTCCAAGTCAAAATTTCTTCAAGAAGACGTCTTTCCTTGTTATGGTTATTTTACTTCAGAGGGCGTTCCTTGGCTTTGCCAGAAAAGGGAGATGGTGGGGAATGTTTGCTCTGCCTTGGAAGACGGCTTTGTTTTTAATTATCCTTGCTGCAGAATACAGCGAGATCTTTCTGCTTCCATTTTTTTCCAGCTCAGATAAAATTCTCGGCATTTCAGCAATTTTTTCCTCCTCCACATCTTTTTCTCATTTGTGCTGTTATTTACTACGCCTTTACTACCTTTCACACAGCTAAATGAATCTCAACGCTTACTGGTGGAAACATCCCAAAGGAATTTTATTTTATTTTGAAGGGTAACATCGTCCTCACGAACGATCTCCTTCCAAACAATGAGAAATTGTTCCTCCTGTCCCACTGACCCTCCTCCTTCCCGACTCTTCTGTAGAGTTTCGATCCCACCAGGGGAAAAGGGGTGTTTTGTTAGTTTGAAATCGGATTGCTGTTGCCTTTTTAGTGCCTTTATAAATCCAGGAACATTAGCTGAAATGAAGTCTAGTGCAAAATGTTTCCTTTCTATGGGACCTAACACATTGAAGGGTGCCAGTAGGTGGTCACTGTTCATAGACTTTAAAATGCAGATTAAGCCCGGCAGAACTGTGCCAAACCTTTTTCAACCCTGTCGAAGTCCAAAATAAATTCACACCTCCTCATTTCTGTCCTATTAATCAATCAATTCAAGAAACTGCAGTCTGTGGTGGGTATCAGTCAGAGACTTGTCTGTTCGCTTGGGCTGATGCACAGAATAAATATTTTCATATATTTTAAAATTAATTTTATTTCCTGTGTCTATATTTTTAATTTTGTTTTCTTTTGCAAGAATGCAACTGTGACTACCTGTTGTCAGGAAGACCATAAATTTCAAAGTTAAAATAACATTATATTCCAGTATTTGTTTTTCAGGGGAAAAAAAAATCAAAATAGCAATCTAAAAAAAATAAAGAGGAAACTGTGAACCCTGCTTGGAATAAATGGACAATAATAAGATTTATTTTTCATTTGGCTGTTTGAAACTTTTCTAAGTTTATGCCAACAAACATAGCTAGAGACCTAGAATGATCATAATCCGTCCCCACCACGTACAAAGAAGGGTTTCTCTTTTAGGGAGACTTTACTTTCCACAGTTAAATTGTTACGTGGAGCAAGGGCAGCTTTAGCTAACATTCATGACCACTAATTTTTTGCACTTTTAATCTTTGAGTTTCCAGCAGCTTTGCAAAGAGCAATTCGATAAGCATCCCAGGAGCCCCATAGAAGAAGGAAGAAATGTTCTCTCTCTTTTGAACCCTGAATCTGAGGCACAGAGAAATTTAAGCAAAATCTGATGTTAAAGGAGAGGCTAGAGAAGGAGCAAGAGTTAGATGGCTTCTTAATTGAACCCCGTGACAGAATTCCTTCCTTGCAAATTAATAACTGCCTTCATCCAGGTAGGATGGAAAAGGAACACCTCCTAAGCTGGCATTTCCCTTGGCATTTCCTGGTTTGCATAAGTCCATAGAGATCAGCACTGCTGTTTTGTGCCTGTTGGACATCTATCCCCTGTGCCCAAATGTAACAAAATTCATCACCAATCATCTTGCTTAAAGAGATTCATGAATGAAACAAGTAAGTCAATATCAGCCCATTCAGGACATTGCCACACTCAGGTATTTACAGTCATGTAACCTTTCTGCTTGGGTGTGTGTTCTTTTTATTTGTTTCTTATTGGAGTTGTTGGCTTTTTGTTGTATACTGAAATTCCTTCCCCGCTTTATTATCTGGTCACTCTGCTTCATGAATACAATCCAGTTCTGATGATCACATCTATCATTATTTGGTCACCTCAGCCCAGTCACCTAGATCATTTGCAAGTAAATTGAATAGAGCAGGTCTCAACCCTTCTCCCTGTTGGGTATCATTATTAAAGCCAGCCATTTCTTTCAGTCCTGAAAGTCTTTGAATTTTGATAATAACCCATGTCAAGATACTTCTTACACCATGAAAGACTGATTTTTCAAAAACACCTCACTGGGGAATTTTGCTGACAGCTTTTAGAAAGTCAAAGTATTCCAATTGGATTTCAGTATTCCACATCCCCTTTTACTCCTAATCAACTTCTAATAAATTTACTACTCCCGACTTTGAAGAATTTTAATGCCACCTTCCTTATATCGAGTGTATTCCTCTACTAACTCTACTACTGTATTAATATACACTAGCATGTATTAAAGAGGACTTTAGATATTATCTGCTGTTTCCAAGGTGATGTTTGGAGCTTTATAGAAAAAAAACAAGAGATTTTATACTGCAGTCTTCCTCTCAAGTAGTACAGGGTCGTATTTAAGTGGTAAGGCACACACCACAATTAGAGGGTTCACTGTTCTGTGAGTGAATTGCTTCAGAACTCTTGAGTGAACGACATCTGATCTTGGCCCTTACTTAACTGTTGAATGTTATTGGGTTACTCTAAAATGTCTGCTAATTGCACTTCATTTTGACACAGTTCTTGAGCTTAATATGACACAGAGGAAAGTTGTGTTGCAAGAATCTCTCACCACTGCTAAGATATATATATATATTTAGCATTTCTGCTATGTTTTTATCTTGCCTAAGAACTTTTTTTTTTTTTTTTCCTTTGAATCAACTGTTATTTTTCTGGTAAGATATTTTACAAAGAAAAGTATTTAAAAGTTTCTGTTGAGGTACTGTTAATGGTTTGTACATAGGGTCTTCCATTTCTTAATCTGTTTTCTTAATGTTCCACATAGAAATTAACGCAGTGTGTTCTTTTTTTCCTTTCTTTACTTACACCAAGGAATTAAAACTGGAGGAAATTTTGGGAAAATTTTTTGTTGATCAATGTCAGTATCATCAGAGTATCTCTTCATTAAACGTATCCATGACCACTGCAGTCATCCAGCCCCTTTTGCTTGTACTTTGCATTTCTTTTTTTAAAGAAACAAACAAAAAGCTTCTGAATTTTCAAGTGCTTCTATTCTAAAAGTTAAATATGATAGTGCTACGTACCTCTTCCTCTGTTGTTTTGTGGGTTGTTTGTTTGTTTGTTTGTTTTGCATTATGGATGCTGTGTACTGCTGAGACTTAAGCAAATCCATTCAGCTCTTCCAGTCAACACCCTTGTTTTGGTAGCAGCTCATAATGCAGTATTTTTCATTGTTCTTTAGGGTAGGAAGGAAATGTTAGAGATGATACTGAGAAGACTTTTTTGAGAAAAAAAACCTCATTTTTAGAAGGAATTAAGTGACTGAAAAATACCTCTTGGTTTTTTTTTTTTTTGTTTTTTTTTTTTTTCCTCTGAAGTAGTACAAGAAAAGATGAGCACAGCAATAGAAGGCAAAACAATAAAATTAGAAAACTGTTTTTTACTCTTCTCAGATGAAATGAAAGACAAATTTCCCATTCCATAATGGACAAAAAGAGAAACACTTTCCAAAGGTATTGTTTTCTTTGCCTTTGAAAACTTATGTTTCCTGCAGTCTCTATTAGTTACCCTTTGCACACAACCGCAAAAGGTTTAGCAAGGTGACCTCACTGCTACAGTAAGAGCTGAACTTGGTACAGCATGCCAAAGAGTCACTCTTACCAGCTCTGTTCAAACCCAGGCGAGAAAACTCACTAAAATATCCTGAGATTGTAAGCCTGAATTGTTTGTAAGTCTTCCCCCTTCAAATAGAGAGCTTCAGAGTTATAGCATAGCAGCAAGACATAAAAGGATGTGATGCAGAATGAACATGAGAAAGAGGTAACCTGAGTGAAAATAAAGGAGGTGGATAAATGTTTATTGGAAGGTGTCGTCTATCAACAGGGTTGGGATCTTCCTAGCTTTGAGCTTGCATAGCTGAAGCACACACTCTTCACCTTGGGTGCTCAGCGTTTCATTCCTCATCATTTTTCACAGAGATCACCCATAAACAACATTCATCTCATAGAATCATAAAATCACAGACCTACCAAGGTTGAAAAAGACATCCAAGATGATCCAGTTCAGCCATCCACCTACCACCAATATTTCCCCATTAAACCATGTCCCTTACTACAACATCTGAACATTTCCTAAACAATTCTATGGACAGTCACCCTGCCACCTCCCTGGGCACTACATTCCAGTGCCTGCTCATTATAAGGCCACTGGAGGCAGCTAGCTGCAAGTATGAAACCTGTAATGAGGTTTGATGGGTTACTGTATTGTTGACTACGTTGTTAATGGAAAAGACTAATAAAATCAGTCACTAACAAACTTAGAGCTGTGCATGCAGGAGTCTGGTTTCCAAGTTGTGGCAAATCTACATTAGTTGGAAACCTCTGTGGAAAAAGATGGATTAATCATGGGTGATAAATGTGGCTATCACGTTGCCCTGATGTCCTTGGCTGTGTGGATGTACAGATGCATACAAATCCACAAGGAACAAGGGCTGGACCCTTGACTGCCTATCCTTACCTAACTCAAGCTTAGACTAAGATATATGCCCCATCTTCATGAACACCTTCTGAGGTGGAGAAGATAGCAATTCAGATAGGAAAAGTGAAGGGGACAGGACAGAGCACCAAAAAGGTAACTGTTGGTCTGAGATGGTTTTTAACACCAGGGTGCCCTAAAAATTATTAAATATTTCTTTATGACCTGCATACAGATGTGAAAAGAAAGACACACGTGGTCGCTGATAGAAACTGTGGATCAGTCAGTGTGAAGGTAGATTGGAATAAAAAAAATCAGCTAGGATTATAATGGCAGTACAAAATGCAGGATCATCTGCTAATATGAGCTCTACTGAAAGCAGCAGACTTTCCAGTGGAGAAGGAAGGAGGGAAGAAGAGCAACACTTCTTGTTACTCATGATTTGACCAAGGACAAGCAATCTGTTATAGCAAGAAGAATTTAAAGGTGCATTTTGTCAATGCTGCCAGTAGCATGTAAGGAAATATAAAGTTCACTGAGTTATAAATATGGTTCTAGGCTGAAATGCTGCATAGCTCTCCTTATGTATGGAAGGAAATATGGTCTTTATTTTATAGCCTGTGCTCCTGTAGTGTTACAGTCCCTGTGACTGTGTGGTACTGAAGGTAGAGGTGAAACAAATGGGTTAGCTTTCAAAGTAATTCTTGCAAGCCAAGAGTTAATAGGAGGAAATCCTTTCACCTGAAGCCAAGACTCAAAGGACCAAATCTCCTCTTGTTTTGCATTGCATGGAGCCACTGACTTCAGTTCGCTGCTGTTGACACCTGTTACCAAAGCATCTGACCTGGGGACTGAGAAATTGAGTTGTACATTTAAACTGTCAGGCAAAAAATGTCAGGGAAGAAACTGAAAGGTTATTGGGGTGTGATATTCCCAGCAACCCAGTGATTTCTTGCTCAGCAACAGTCATGAGTATCAGCTCATTTTGTAGTTGCAAGTGAAGAAAATGTAGTTGTAATGTGTTATCAGCAAAAGTTGCTTCAGACATGCTTGTGGTTGGGCTAGGGGACTGATAGATGTTAATAATTCAAGTTATCCCTATACGACCTTTGAAAGGCTTTTATGTGGTAAAATAGAAACCTTCAGGAAGTGTTTGCACAAAGTCAGCGAGATGATGTTGCTTCAAGACTTTGTATAGATCACTTTCTAAAAGTGCCTAATGTTTGGAGTTATACAGGGCTTTTATTCAAAGACACTTATCTGTAACACCATTCTTATCCACTGACAACTGAGGAAATTTTGTCACTAATCTGAGTGGTAATTTAAACAGTCCAGATAACTTCCATTAGCTTAAGTTCTGTGGGACCCTGTCTAGCTATGTCTGTTGTACCAAACTGCCATCATCCCCCACTATCTTAGGCATCAGCATACACACCTGAGCACAATTTACTTTCTTCATCCCACCTACAAAGTGCTTTTATTCCCCTTTTACAGGTGGAATATGAAGCTGGAAGAATTGGATGTATTTAGAAACTCAAAATTATATTAGGAACCTCATCCACAACGGGTGAAATGAAGAACATTATGTATGTGTTGTTTATATATATAACAACAACAAAATTTCCTACAGACCAGAGCAGCACTGCATCCAGAATGCTCCTACACCTCAGAGTTGTGATCCTTCAATCCCTTGGGGTGTGGGAACTCATCCATGTGACACATATGACACATTCAAGTCTGTGGCCAGGCAGATCTAAACTTTACACTATCAGATTCCATTTGATTGTCATACTGCTTCTTCTCTTGAGAAAACAAAGCAGTGGCAAGGATGGTAATAACAACCCACTGGGGAGAAGGACCTGGGGGTCCTGGTGAATGAAAAATGGAATATGAACCAGCATTGTGCTCTTGTAGCTGAGAAAGCAAATGTTATCCTGGGCTCCATCAGAAGAGGGGTGGCCAGCAGGGACAGGGAGGTGGTTGTCCTCCTCTACTCTGCCTTCTTGAGGCCACATCTGCAGTACTGCGTCCAGGTCTGGGGCTCCAAGAAAGAAAAGATGTAGAGCTGTTGGAAAGGGTCCAGAGGAGGGCCACAAAGATAATCAGAGGGCTGGAGCACCTGTGCTATGAAGACAGGCTGGAGGAGCTGGGCTTGTTCAGCCTGGAGGGAAGGCGGCTGCGAGGAAACCGCATTGCAGCCTTCCAGTATTTAAAATGGGATTATAAACAGGAAGGGAATCAACTTTTTACTTGGGTAGATAGTGGTAGGACATGCAGGAATGGTTGTAAGCTCAAGGAGGGAAGTTCTTCATAGAAGGAGTGGTAAGATGCTGGAACAGCTGCCCAGAGAGGCTGTGGATGCCCCGTCCATCCCTGGAGGTGTTCAAGGCCAGGTTGGATGGGGCCCTGGGCAGCCTGGGCTGCTCTGAAATGTGGAGGTTGGTGGCCCTGTCTGTGGTGGGGGGTTGGAGCTTCATGATCCTTGAGGTCCTTCCAACCCAAGCCAAATTAGTATTTGTTATTCTATAATCTTTCCTTTTGGCTCTGCACACATTACTAGAGTTCAAACAAGCTGTTTTGCAGTTACTGTACTCCTTAGTTATTACCATGTCATCAGTATGAACATATTCCTTCTTCATGATATGACCACAGAACTTCTGAACAGTTTGCTAAATCTGAAGATCCAGGTAAAGATTTCAGTTGTTCACTGGTACATATAGCAGTATGAAGACACCTGATGCTCATTATCTTTTATCACTACCAGTATGAGCTGGACATAAAAAGCTCTATAAACAGTGATCAGCCTCTGGATTGTCTTAGCTAATGTATCATCATTACTCCAGTGTTAGTCCTCTACTATCTGTGATAAGTAGGTCTCAAGGAAGAAACAAAATACTGTGCCAGAAATTAAAACAAAAGATTCTGAAAGCCAAAGCAATTTGAGGATCAGTCTTCAAAAAATTCACTGGAAAGAGGAGACAGCTGTAGGGCTCAGCTGGTCACACCTGAATCTCATGAAAGGGATGATGGAAAAGGATTCTGGTCAACTACAGAACACATACTAGCTTATTGTAACAGGAAGGAGTACTGAGGGACCAAAGTAACATGAACATAAAACCATTCCATAAGAAGAGGACTAAGGTGAAGTCAGGGACTTACAGATTCTCATAAAGTTTGATTCTGACAGTAGGCAAGGCTTGCAGACATCAGTATAGGATGAGATCACAAAACATCTGGAAAAATACGAGCTGATATAAAGGAATTAGGATAGTTTCTGGGGTGAAAAATAATGTCTGATAAACCTGGTGGAATTTCTTGAGAAAAAAAGAGTGCAGATGAGAGGTGACATGGTGAGTTTTAGCTGCTTTGCATTCCATGAAGGTCCTTAGCACTTCACCAGCCAGTGATTGCAACTGCACTGAACGCTGCCTGGGGGGCACATCTTCACTAAAAGAGAACTCTCACACATAGATCAAAATGGCAAAAGTGATAGAAGAAGAAAGCATTTATGAAAGCAGTGAGTTTGATTATGTTGTTTTCTGTATCTTGTTCCTGAATGAAGCTCAGGTAGCAAAGATAACAGACTAAAAACTCAGGAGCAACCATAGGAAATAACTGTTTTCTGTTCTATTTTTAATATTCACACCTTTTGAATTCACTAGGTAACTTTTCCTCTATATTTTTTAACAGATGTAAACATTCTTGTTACTCAGACCTGGCATAGCCTGTTTCTCTGAGCAGAGTTGTAACTCGGAGTGGGGGGCATATAAGTGAGGACCACTTAGTTACAGTGGTCAATGCACAGCTATTGGAGAGAGATAAATACTTCTAAAAACTCACTTTTCTTAACTGCGTATCTTACCCTGAAAGTGCGAAGTAGAAGCAAACTGTAGGTGATGACATCAGTGTGGAATCCAGACTCCTGCTCTCATGGTGAACACAAAATATGAAATGAGGAGGAGTCACGAGATCAGATTTTATGTAATAATGACCTCATATCTGAGGGTCTCCCCAAAATCCTGGTTCTGGGTTCTACACAATCTCAACGGAGTTTTGTTCTCTTTTGCCTACAGGAGTTCTCTGAAGAGAGAGTCAAGGCAATCATACAGTGGGCTTCCTTTCCCCCATGAAGATAAAATATATGCTTTCTGGAATACAGCAGACACATGGTGTTACAAGGAGCAGGATTCAATGGTCCTGTTCTTCCTCTCTAGATTCTTGTCTTTTTTTTTTTTTTGACTTTTCTATCTCCTGTAGACTTGGCCCCACTACTGACCAGATAAAAATCAGTGAGGTATTCCAACGCAAGCATTGTGTAAATGAGCCCACTTTCCTTGCAGACAGTATCTTCCAGTTCCTACAGCTTTTGAGCTCCTAGGAAGAAAATGACTAGAGCCACATTCTTGTTCTCACTAACTCCAACTTTAAAGACCTTTCTAGAAGAATTAAGCAGAGACTAAATGGTATAGGATCTGGGTTAGAACTTTGATCACAGCAAACTTTGACTCACACATTTAAGGGAAAAACCTGGAAAATACCTCCCATGAAATAAAGGCATCTTTAATGAATTTAGAGAGATTTATAATGAGCAGTTCAGAAAAATATGTAGACTGATTTGCTGTCTGTGAAAAAAAGTGGGATTTCAGTGGACTGGATTTCATCCCAGGATGACTAGCTTTGCCTCTCAGCTAGCCAGCTGTCCTGGGCTCAACCCTGGACTAATGCAGCTGTAACAGCTTCATTTCTGGAATGAGTTCGTTTGATTCTTTCCCAGATGTTACTCCTCTGTGTTGCTTTGTGTATCACAGACATGCCTTGAGTTGTGCATTAATTCTTGTACTCTTTCTTTGCATCTTTCATGTAAGTGTGGCACATTGGTCAGGTTTCTAGTAAGAAAAAATGAAAATAGACATTCATCAAATTCTAATACAGAAATCTTACAAAGGATGTTAAGCACTTTGTGAATACACTTACTTTATAACACTTCTTTTACCGTATCTGTTCACTTTTGAGCCTGTATTATCACAACTTCAACTACTCCCACAGTTTTCCAATCCCTTAATTGTTTGTTTGAGGTGGTAATAGCACAAAAGTTGTATGTGCAAAGTAAGAATATTTCTGCCCTTATGGTTATGCAGAGAAAGCATAAAGGGCAGTTGAAAATTAAACTCTAAGATTTTCTCTTAAGTAGCCTGAAAGGAATCTTGTGGATCATCAAATCCAGCCACATGCTACCTCAGCCTCCCACGTAACATAATCTGTTCATAAATTTACTGTGCTCCTTCATAAAAGTGGTTAGGTTTCTTGCCATAACTACTCCTATGGGAAAGCTGACTTCAAAACCTCACTCTTCTGACAGTTTGAAACCATCTTCTAATGTCTCTTCGAAATTTATTCATGACCAGTTAATACACATTTGTCCTTATGCCAAAAACGTCCTGTAGTTTCAATAGCCATATCATCTTTCAGCTTCTGTTCTGATAGTTAAAACAAGCCTCTTGTCTCATATATGAATTTCCACATTCCTAAGATGGTCCCAGTTGCTCTTCTCCGCATCATGCTTATTTTCTTGGACAAAGGTGACTAGCACTCCAGAAGGGAATAATTTTGCACCTGTGCAGTTATATTCATCAAGTCTACAGTTTCCATTTCGGTTCAAACAAGTAAAAACGCGTGAAAAAGATTCTGATTTTAGCCAGGCTCTATTTGTAATGAAAACAAGTCCCAGCATGTTCCCACAGTGTGTTTAACTCCATCTAGATGAGAGACAGGCTTAAGGAGCTGTAATAAAAGCTATCCTCTTCCATCAAATTCACATCAATCTACATTAGGATCTAAGTGCCTTTGTCCTTGATTTAGTTAGAATGCAAACTGCATGTTTGCATCTGAACTACTTCAGAGTTATAGCTCGTGGACACAAACAAGTTACTATGCTTTTGCAAGCTACTGTGTGCCAGCTGAGTTGTCACAGTTGTCTGTATTTGTTGCAAATGTGATATAATGCAACACAGTTCAGCTCACAGTCAAAGAGGATGAAGACGTTCGGCACAAACTGTTGGATACTGTTGGTGAGGATTGAAAGCCATCTCCACAAGATGACTGACTTTAATAAGCTCCAGACTAAGACACTCAGCTTTAGTGATTACATGCATCCAAACTTCTGTTACAGTCCACGTGCATCCAGTCAACCATATAGAGAAGAAATAGGGAACGTTTGTAATGGGCCCACTGTCAGATGGGCTGTCTTTGAATCATCATAAAATACCCAAAAAAGTTGGAAGGGGCCCACAAGGATCATCAAGTTGAATTCCCAGTAGAGTCCATCTCCTGAGATTCTTCAAAATTGATTGAGAGAGTCACTTGCAGATAAGATCTGATGTCACTTATCTTCAGATTGAGTTAGATTGTGCTCTGTAACTTGGTACAATGCAGCAATTCAGATATATGTCCAAGTGTTTTGAGTAGAGTTCCAACTGATTAATGTTTTAAGGGCCAGCTGCAGTAATAACTTTCGAAAGTATGTTTAAAGCATACTGTACTTGGATCATGACTAGAAGCAAGATATCTCACTCCTTTCTAATGCTTTTTGAGATCAGAAGATGAAAAATGTTCCTAGACTACACGGCTACTGGTGCAATGCACTGGATGGGGACTGTTGATACTTTGAGCTGTCTAGACATAGATGTCTGAATTCTCTCTGTAGTTACAGGACACTGAGTTGATGTGGACAGCACATCCAATGGAATCAGGTAGGTTCTTCAGCTCCTACTTCGTCTACATGTTTTGTAGGAATCAGCTTCTCAGCATCACCTAAGGTATTCTAAAATATCTCAGTCATGCCATTTGTCCAGAAATTCTGCATCCTGTTTAACAGCGTCGAGATGCATATTGGCTAGCCAAGTCTTTCCTGTGGGCTAGAACTCCATTACCTATCACGTAACCTTACAGACATACTGGTAGGTGGCTGTGTTTACCTTAACTTCAGCATCAGTCCAAAACTACGCCCACCACTGATAAGCAAGTTTTGCTTTGCTTTCACGTGAATGATTGGGAGCTACACTCTGACAGAAGCTTTGGAAAAAAAACTCAAGAAGGATAAGATCTGTAAGATTCTCTTCAAAACCAGAAAGAGTTTAATCTAAGGAGGGATTGCTCTGTCATGTGTTACTTTCATGCAAACCCATATGCTTCATTAAGCAGTACAAGACCAAATGTATTTAGAGTTTCCAGGTATTCTTTCACTGCCTTACAGTGAAGGACTTGCTGATATTTCTTGTCCACGACACCTGTTTGGAAACTGCTGTGAAGGACAAATATTCTTTTCCTTTGGTATGATTGCAGTCCTTTGACAGAATCATCCAAAGCCTTTAATCCAAGTCAGGCCACAGTTCAGAGTTGAGAAGTGGTTTAGATCTGCAATATTTTTTCCTGCATGCTTCAAACAATAAAATAAGAAAAATAAAACAAATGTTCTATGTTCCACCCTCCTTCTTTTTTTCCTCCAATTTCTTTTCTGATTTTCAAAATGCTTTGATTAGATTTCCTTGAAATATTGCAACACAACAAACTGCTCCCCAGCTGAAAACCTTTTATATCAAGTTTCATCCCTTTCTCTGTTGCATTTTTTTTTTTTTTTTCAGAAAGAGTTACAAAACACTCAAACCAAGAGGGTTTATAATGAAAGTGCTGGCAAGGACTTCACTGTAGCATTTCCAGATGTGCTGTTGCAATTAGGGCTGGGCAGATAGATTTGGATAAAATGACCAAAGTCTTTGCTGAAGCCTTGAGCTGAACCTGAAACTCTGGGAAACTGAAAATATTTGCTTGTATTTTTCTCCTCTTTTTTTTCCTTGAGGAGAGACCATATCCTATCCTAAGATGGAACTGCATGTGAAGCATGTTACTAGATTGCATCTGAATTCCACTCTGGATTAAGGCTCTGTAGTCCAAGCACATCTCACAATAACTGAAGAATCTTATGGCTTCAGAAAGGCTCAAACAAACATTCTACCTTAAGCCATAGCAGTCCTGAGCATGCATCTACAAGATAGTCTGATTTCCACATTTTCTATGTTTTTGCAGTTCCTTGTTCGAGTCTGGAAGGAAAACCTTGACTCATCAAAAATTCTGCTCTCTAACCTGATATTAAAGGCTACCCTAAATACAAAATGCTCCTGCTGCTTCTGTGTTATCTTGTCAGTTTTTACAATGAGAATATAAATGAAAGTGAGAACTGCTACTCTTGAACCTCTCACTTTTTAGCCCATGCAATAGGAGGATAACGTGATACATGTCTTACAACTTCATGTGGCACAAAGCAAAGGAATGGCATCTCAGTATGTCCTGAATCTGCCATGCAGGGCTGCAGTTCACTCAGTTTCCATCTTCACATCTTCAAAGGTGCCCCGACTTGGCAGCTCAGGTCCTCAGTACTGGGAAGGGTGGTTTTTGTTTTGCTTTGCTTTGCTTTGTTTACTAGAGCTGACAAAGCTGTTGCATACAGATAAGTAAAACAGAAACCACAGAACCACAGAATGGCAGGAGTTGGAATGGAACTCAAGAGATCATTGTGTCCAATCCCCTGCTAAAGCAGTTCCCTACAATAGATCACACAGGTGGGTATCTCCACAGAAGGAGATTCCAGCACCTTTCTGGACAGCCTGTGCCAGTGCTCCATCACTCTTACCATAAAGAAGTTCTTCTGCATGTTAGTGCAGAACTTCCTATGTTTGAGTTTTAGGCCATTGCTCCTTGTCCTGTTGCTGCACATCACCGAGAAGAGCCTGGCTTCATCCATTTGCCTCCCACCTCCCTTTAGTTATTTATAAACGTTGATCAGATCCCCTCTCAGTCTTTTTTTTTTTTTTTCAGATAATCATATTTACAAATTGAGACACAAATGTCTTTAGTCTTCATTTTAACAAAAATTATTAATATTCCAGGAATTTTCCTGAGAATTGATTTTGGGCAGTTGAGAAAAGTGTTGAAGACTTCTTTTTCCTCCTTTTTTTTTTCAAAGATAGGCACAAAGTTTGGTCTATTTGTCTGTAATTTCAGCACTGTTTCAGGAGTTATTGCAAATAACTGCCATAGTTGTCATCATACACTTTGCTAATTTTGACTATTCTGTACTGAACTGATTTTCTTACCTATTATACCTGTGCTTAAATTTCATCTCTTGGGTACCATATACAAAATTAATAAAACAAAAATAGCAGCAACAGATAAAATTCCCAATGCTTTCTGCTCCTCACAGACTTCATATTTTAGTAGGTTTTTATCTTAAAATTGCTTGCTAGGTGAAAATGTAGCATTATCAAATAGTAATCGGACATGTCCCTTCTCACAGGAAGAGATGAAGCCCAGAATAGGCTCTCAAAGTGCTTGAGACCAATGCCTGCATTTTTCCCCAAAATAGTTGTATTGAACTGTTCTATTTGAAGCAAGAGTGCTCAGCATTAACTTAATGGCCTGGCTGCATCAGCTGCATCATCAGCAATGCTGTGAGCACTCAAAGGCTTCGCTCTTGATTTTGGAGTTTTTAAATGAATACTATATGTACAGATATATATATCACAACAAAAATCAAAATCTATAAAATTTTACTTATTTGGACTTAGGACATTAGTATTTGTTGTCCATTTCCTATAGGGAAGATGATGCAGCCACTTTGATTTGTAAAGCTTGAGGATTTCATTATATGTGTATGATGAGGGTGTTCCAGTTAACCTGAGTTAATGCTTGTGCCTTAGCAGTATTTAGATTATGGATATAGATGTGCTACTAGTCAGGAGGTAAT